>NW_025964383.1:0-1200000 GCF_023055435.1 Haliotis rufescens
GAACTTGTATGCATCTTCCATATCAAGGATGTGTTTAAACATGTTGTCAAGACCCAACTCGGCAGCTAGATGGAGCGCTCTTTGTTTACGTTGGGTTTAACAGTATCCCAGTAAATGCGGGTGACTCTGCAGAACAGCCTTATCCCAGGTTACCTTATCAATCTCTGTTACTCGTAATCACACTCGTAGATATCAAAAACAAGAACTTGTATATCATGCGGGAGGAGAACCCGAAGTGATGCTGGTTTGAAACGGGACCCACGAGCATGGGTTTGGTGCTGACCGACAGAAACAATCGGGGCGAACCGGGATTCAAACCCAAGGTCTTAGGGTACTTGCGAGCCCTAAGCCCGAATGGACGCAACACTGCACAACAAATTGCTGAACCTCAGACGTCTGGGCTACCCGTGCCCCAAGTTTTCAAAAGAAAATCAAAAGAAATGTATCTGAAATACGCTATTAGGTGTAATTTACTGGGGGTAGCTACTAACAGGAAGACAAGTTTGGAAAATTGTGAAAAAAGTTCTCTCATAGCATTCATGACATTGGTGCTTGCCCATACGGCAAAGGATGATCAAATATTTCGATCTGGTTTCTTTGGGTGGAATATTATAACCAAAAATAAATTGCACCCGAAAAAAATATTGTTGCAGGGTGTATATCTTTAAGAAAATTGAGGCTCACTGTTTGAAATAAAATTCTACGTAGTTTTATAACTGTAGCTGAACACATATATAAACGCCGCACTCAGTAATTTCCAGCTATATGAGGGCGGCGGAGAAGCCTGGTGACCTTTGCACTGTTAAGTTGCAAGAATGCTCGTTACCATATCGACGAGTGTTGACATTGTTTAGATTATGTTATGATATGTTTATAGGTAGTCAACGTTGGTAGTCAACGTTTCATAAGTTTCAACCAGTCGAGACACATGTCCAATTACATTCGAAATAACTCGTTCTTTTATGTAAGAGTAGTGATCATAACGCGTCATACTACCTGGACTGGCTAGATTGTTGAGATTATTTTAAGATATGTTTATACCATTAATATGAAAAAGACACGAGAGTATTGCATTCCTATAAAACCTTATATCATTTTGGATCATTGATTGAATCATGATGTATTAATTTAAGTTACATACCGCATCACATAGAAACAGCATATTGATATTCTCGACAGAAGCCTTGGTGGTTTGGGTTGGTAGTCAACGTCAGTTCTTTCCTTCAGATCGTGTATTAAAACACAAATTCGACTCAGACGTCCTTAGACGCAGCATCAGAGTGAGTGAGTATGGTTTTGCGCCGCTTTTAGCAATATTCTAGCAATATGACTGGGGGTGACACCAGAAATGGACTCCACGCGATGTACCCATGTAGAGAATCGAACTCGAATCGAGAGACTGCTTGTATACTGAACCGCAAAAGAAACGTCACCATTGATAGATATATGAGAAACCTTATTTGTCTAAACACTGTAATCATACTTTGAGACATATTAAATAGATGAAACTTTGCAAAACTGATCATCAAGGTTGAAATTAAAGTGTCAAATGTTCTCAAAGTGAAACACAACGCTAGCCTGTGAGAAAATGGCATCACAAATCAGTATCTCGTGTGTCCGCCATGTGCATTGATGACTGCCGTCAAACGTCGATACATGGAATGGATAAGGCGGTCGGTGAAGAACGCATGTGCATTTCAACTTGCATGGGACTCACGTGCATCGGGTGACCATGGCCGTTGGGGCGATCGGTTCTATTGTCATTTGCTTTGTTTTTTTATCATCATTTTTTTCCGGACAAGGTAATGTTAAAGTTAAGAAACTTTGACACTAATTACCCAGATATTTAAATGACAACTTTTCATGCTACATGGAGTGACGTTTCTTTTTGCGGTTCAGTATAGTAACCCGGACTAATACCGATTTTATAGCGCTAACCCACTGAGATACCAGGCCGCAATTTTAATATAAATACCCCACTTAGGCACAGTATACTGACTCCGAGTCGAGGAGTCGGCTTTAGCTCCTTAACGCCGAGCTCCAGGCAGGGCAACAACAATTACCACATATTAACGCATTTTGGTGGGACGCAGCCAGGGATCGAACCACAGATCTTCCGCTCTCCGGGCAGACGCCCTATCAAATAGACCACGGAGGCGGTCCAACAGTCTATAGGATTTTCGTTCCCCAGAGACGTCATAATTGAATGCTTAATACTGAATACCGAATCATGTAAATCGTTCCGTTCATACTTATTCAGAGGTCGGTTTTGATTCAGTCACTGTGATAACTCTTAAATAAAATCGATTAAACACGTTCCATAATTATAAGAGATGTGTGCTAAAAGCAGAGTCACTTTGTCCACGAATCACTATCAAATAGTGATGGTACATGGGCTTCGCCGAAAAATGAGAATAGCTACCGCTGGTATACGTTACAAACACATGCAAAGGCAAGACAATTATACACTACGTTTATACGAACACTCTTATAACGAACTGACGGTTATAGAGAACTGTTTATTGGTCCGGTCGATTTGCTGTATATATGCTGTGTATATGCTTATAACGAACTACGGATATAACGATCTAAAATTAGTGGTCTCCGAGTTCTTTACTGACACATGAATAACATATTCACGAACATCTATTCAGTCATAATTATTGCCTCGGGAGTTATGAAATAACTGACACAAGTCTGACAGAATCATTGAAGTAGACAGACTAGCATAAGATTTTCAAGCACTCCTGCTGGCATAAGTTTCAACCAGCCGAGACACATGTCCAATTACACTCGAAATAACTCGTTCCTTTATGGAAGAGTAGTGATCATAACGCGTCATACTACCTGGACTGGCTAGGCGTGTAGAAACATAAATGTAAGGCGGATGGTCTGACTTTACGGACATGATGACGTCATCGCGTTTGCAGTGACGTCACTTGCAGGGAACCTCACAATTGACCCTGTTTGCATTTTGGTCAGTGGCGGGGCATACTGGATAATGTTTTGGACAGATCCCTTCATTGACCATGATAGCCCGTTTGTACAATAAATCCCTCTATTATACTTGTTTTGTTTGTTTGTTGTTTAACGCCGCACAATATTACAGCTATATAACGGCGGTCTGTACATAATCGAGTCTGGACCAGACAATCCAGGGATTGACATCATGAACATCGATCCACGCAACTGAGAAACCCTTTCTTCTGTCTCTGCTTACTTGCTAATAACATATTACATATATTCGGTTAAGGAAAACATTGTTTTGTTATCTGTGTCTCACCGTTGGAATTTGGCCTGTAATACAACTCAAACAAATGCAACGAACGACTGTGTTCCTCGGGAATTAAAACATGGTCAAGCTGAGCACACACAGGTGAAAAAATCATGCGCAGCTTGTCACAACTTGCACAGCAGTGCGGTCCTTTGCAACGATATGTATAATACTCACTACATTCCCCGGGAGCATCCTGCGTTCCCTGGGAGTGGGTGTCACTGAAGGACAATCTCACCTAAAAAATCCATCTGATCTGCAATATGATACCCGCCAGGGTGGCAATAGCGTCAGGTGTAGTTTTAAGCAGCCACTTATAAACCTTTGATGACTCCACTCCATTGTTCAGACAGTCTCGTTGCGGATGTAAACTCAACTAACGTTCCCACAAGTCTTACCGGCAGAATGCCCTGGCCTTACCAGCAGAATACCTGGGTTTTACCAGCAGAATGCCCGGGTCTTACCGGCAGAATGCCCGGGTTTTACCAGCAGAATGCCCGGGTTTTACCAGCAGAATGCCCGGGTTTTACCAGCAGAATGCCCGGGTCTTACCAGCAGAATGCCCGGGTCTTACCAGCAAGAGTATATAGATAAGAGGTTTTTCGAAAATACTATGAACATTTCAAAACATACCACATTTTGTCTTATCGCGGTTATCAGATTTATTTAAACGGTTTTCAGCAAATCTTCAGTCATCAGGGTCACCCGATTTATAGCAGGTGAAAAGTCTGCATCACCATTGTGATACCTTACGAACAGTTGATAAAACAAATTGATTTTACGGCTTTCTGCATTGTTCCAATGATCATTTCGTGCAATTTCAAGTATCCGAAATAATAAAATACCATGTAGACTGATTTCTCCGAAAAATGTCCGAGAAATGTGTTTTCTACTTAATATTTTAAATTATTTTTTTTATACCTACCAGTTACTTCGCAGATCATTTGCTCATCAACTTCACCACGGTATAATCTTTTTTCTTCTATCTCCCGCTCACACAATGGCTCTCCAAAGCGAAACGCAAAATCGTCTACATCATCTTTATCAGCATCACGAGCATTACTTTCGGAAATTTCATTGATAAATGTGGACTGTGTAATAAATAAATCTTCCCCTTCCTCGGCCATCTTTCAACACAAGTGAATGAAACCACGTGTACTTGACCGAGATATAACCTGCTCGTGCAGCTAATGCACGTGCGTTGCGTTTGAGCGATTGATTACCGCCGCGTAAACAGCGTTCATGAAAGCTAAACACACCAGTCATATGAGAATCATTGATATTCATTAATACGGTTCTAAGTTTATAAGTCAGATCAAAACCTCTTTCTCGGTCTTGACGGGAAATGTAAGCCCTTGGAGTTCGGGAAATTAGGTCGGGCGAAGCCCTGGGAGTTCGAAAATTAGGTCGAGCGAAGCCCTAGGAGTTCGGGAAATTAGGGAGGGCCAAGCCCTGGGAGTTCGGGAAATTAGGTCGAGCGAAGCCCTGGGAGTTCGGGAAATTAGGTCGAGCGAAGCCTTGGGAGTTTGGGAAATTAGGGAGGGCCAAGCCCTGGGAGTTCGGGAAATTAGGGAGGGCCAAGCCCTGGGAGTTCGGGAAAATTAGGGAGGGCCAAGCCCTGGGAGTTTGGGAAATTAGGGAGGGCCAAGCAGGGGCAGGGACAGGGACAGGGGCAGGGGTAGTGACAGGGGTAGTGACAGGGACAGGGACAGGGACAGGGGAGGGGACAGGGACAGGGACAGGGACAGGGACAGGGGTAGTGACAGGGGTAGTGACAGGGACAGGGACAGGGGCAGGGGCAGGGACAGGGACAGGGACAGGAGTAGTGACAGGGGTAGTGACAGGGGTAGTGACAGGGGTAGGGACAGGAGCAGGGACAGGGACAGGGACAGGGACAGGGGTAGTGACAGGGTCAGGGGCATGGACAGGGGTAGTGACAGGGGCAGGGACAGGGACAGGGGTAGTCACAGGGGCAAGGGCAGGGACAGGGACAGGGGCAGGGGTAGTGACAAGGGTAGTGACAGGGACAGGGACAGGGACAGGGACAGGGGTAGTGACAGGGGTAGTGACAGGGACAGGGACAGGGGCAGGGACAGGGACAGGGACAGGGACAGGGGTATTGACAGGCGTATTGACAGGGGTAGTGACAGGGGTAGGGACAGGAGCAGGGACAGGGACAGGGACAGGGGTAGTGACAGGGACAGGGACAGGGGCAGGGACAGGGACAGGGACAGGGGCATTGACAGGGGTAGTGACAGGGGTAGTGACAGGGGTAGAGACAGGAGCAGGTACAGGGACAGGGACAGGGACAGGGGTAGTGACAGGGGTAGTGACAGGGGCAGAGACAGGGGCGTGGACAGGGGCAGGGACAGGGGCAGAGACAGGAATAGGGACAGGGACAGGGGCAGAGACAGGGGCAGGAACAGGGGCAGAGACAGGAGCAGGTACAGGGACAGGGGCAGGGACAGGGGTAGTGACAGGGGTAGTGACAGGGGTAGTGACAGGGACAGGGACAGGGGCAGGGACAGGGACAGGGGCAGGGGTAGTGACAGGGTTAGGGACAGGGGCAGAGACAGGGGCATGGACAGGGGCAGGGACAGGGGCAGAGACAGGAATAGGGACAGGGACAGGGACAGGAGCAGTGACAGGAGTAGGGACAGGGACAGGGACAGGGGCAGAGACAGGGGCAGGAACAGGGGCATTGACAGGGGTAGTGACAGGAATAGGGACAGGGACAGGAGCAGTGACAGGAGTAGGGACAGGGACAGGGACTGGGGCAGAGACAGGAGTAGGGACAGGGACAGGGACAGGGACAGGGACAGGAGCAGTGACAGGGGCAGGGGGAAAACCACTCATCAGGAGGGACGTGGGAAGGGACAGAGACGTAGACACGGATAAAACATTTTCCTTCATCAGCAGCAGTGGATTGAACTGCCAGACATTGACACTGTCCCCACTGTCTAACAATACGAACGTTTCTTTTTTTCTGCTTATAAGCAGCAGAATATCTGCCACTTGTTCACAGGAGACTTAATTCAAAATTAACATATCGTTTTTATTTTTTTCAAGTCAGTATGTGCGCTGTCACCGGATTGTCTGGTCCAGACAAGATTGTTTGCAGGCCGCCGTCGCATTGAAGGATGACTGCTGTGAGGCGCCATGCATCAAACACTTACTTTTTATGCAAAACGTGTGTGTGGCGGGTGCAACCGGTAGAGCAGGATATCATTACCCTTTTCGCGAACACTTGGTGCGAGCCTCACCCTGTCAAAAATAGTTAACTACGGCCTTGATGTCAACGTTCATGTTTTTTACAGAGACATTCATCATCATACCACGGTGAACGTCTATTGTTATAACTCGTGTCTTCATCACAGAAGCGGCTGATGAAATAGCATCAGTTAATAATGCGACTGCACCAGATACGTCTGTAAGAGAAGACAGTGCTGAATTTTCTGATAAGTTGTCGAAGAGGATCCCATACTGTGGACAAAACGCTGTGAAAAACATTCCATGTATGTCTGTATTCTTTAGGGTTACCCAAGGGGTCTGACTTTGTCCAACAGCTTGTTTTAATCGGTGATATCGGGAACATGTCACTCGATGCTAAGACATAATCTATCACACTACACCGTAAAATGTCCAATATATGCATAGTCACCGATTTGATAGTCAGTTCCAAATCTTCCATTCACAATATATATGTTCAGAATTGACACATTTCCCAAAGTATTTTTTTCAAAGTTATTTAGTAATTTACCACATGAATATCTTTCCATCTCAAATTGTGCAAAAAATTCTACAAAGTCATCATTACCTTCAACATGGTGAAATCGTTCTCCAAATAGTTCAGCGTCACACCGGTGCCACTGTTCATGTCTCCAAGTCCAATGAACCCGTGAAGATCCGGGATAGAATAGGTCTTCAACAACTCATGCTTGTCGTATAAGGCGACTGTGCTTGTCATAAGAGACGACTAACGGGATCGGGTGGTCAGGCTCACTGACTTGGTTAACGCATCAATGCTCATGATGTCAAACACTGGATTGTCTGGTTCAGACTCAATAATTTACAGATCGCCGTCATATAGCTGGGATATTACTGAGTGCGACCTTAAACAACAAACAAATCCAAGTACAATGATAAAAACAGCTGGGTACTCTATCAGTGTACTAAATAAAAAAATACAGCAAAATCTCTACCCAATTTTTTTCTATCTTTGTTATCATACCAGGTCGATCTCTCCGGTTGGAAATATGTAAACACACATAATGTGGCTCTACTGAAACCATATACTTTTATCAAACAGAATAGTAGACAGGGATCCGCTGTCAACCTGAGATCGGCAAACCTTGACCCATGGCAAGACGCAAAACCCGAGCTCTGAGAAATACTCCTGCTTAAAATGCAAGCATGGGGCCTAAAGCTGGATTTTAAACCGATTAGAACTCTGGGCGTCTATTTCGCACGAAGCTACACCTTTGAAACATACAGTGTATGCCAATCGTTTATTGTCGTATGCACTAGCACCATTGTCATGCATGCTGTGACAGGTTTAGCAGAATATTAAAAACATGAATTCCGAAGCTGATTTCCCAGTGAATACCTGCTCGCTTGAGTATTTCAAATGCAGTTTTGTTGATTGTCACAGGTTCGAGTTTTTTTCATTTTTTTAAGTATGAACATTTTCAAGGACGAGCGCGTCTAGTGTTAATGCACCTACATTATTCCTCCTTAACTGCGGTGTACTTACTGACAGTTGAATACTTTGAACGGAGGGTTTGATTTAAGAAGCATGAACTATACCACTATTTGCCATGAGACAGGTATTATGTTTGATAGCTGGTTACAAAATAGTATGCAATAATAAGAACTGTAATATTTTTTCATCTGTGGTACTACCTGGGATTTTCACATTCATGTTCCTTAATAAAAGCGACAAACCCCTTTGAATGACTATGAAAGATCTCTGCTAAAAGCAGAGTCAATGTGCAGAGCTGTGCCACAAACGCATGAACGTGGGTTCGAATCCCGATTCGACATAGTGTTGCTTCTAGGTTTATCAGAAGGGGCCTTCTAGGTCCATGTCCGTGCTCGTGGGTTTTACGAAAGTGGTATACGTTTGAGATCTGCATCACTTGGAACTTTCCTTCCTCATTGAGCTAACACGCCAGCATCAAGAAGCATGACATTTCACCCCACGTGTCCAGCACAACCCAATGAGGCATGACCTACCCCTCCCGTGTGTCTTCCCCAACCTCATGAGGCATGACCTACCCCTTCCGTGTGTCTACCACAACCCAATGAGGCATGACCTAATCCTCCCGTGTGTCTACCACAACCTCATGAGACATGACCTACCCCTCCCCTGTGTCTGCCACAACCTCATGAGGCATGACCTACCCCTCCCGTGTGTCTACCTCAACCCAATGATGCATGACCTAATCCTCCCGTGTGTCTACCACAACCTCATGAGACATGACCTACCTCCCCTATGTGTCCACCACAACCCAATGAGGCATGACCTACCCCTCCCGTGTGTCTACCACAACCTCATGAGACATGACCTACCTCCCCTATGTGTCCACCAAAACCAAATGAGACATGACCTACCCCTCCCGTGTGTCTACCACAACCTCATGAGACATGACCTACCCCTCCCGTGTGTCTACCACAACCTCATGAGACATGACCTACCCCTCCCGTGTGTCTACCACAACCCAATTAGGCATGACGTAATCCTCCCGTGTGTCTACCACAACCTCATGAGACATGACCTACCCCTCCCGTGTGTCCACCTAAACCCAATGAGACATGACCTTCCCCTCCCGTGTGTACAGCACAACCCAATGAGACATGACCTACCCTCCCGTGTGTCCAGCACAAGTCAATGAGGCATGTCATATCACTCCCATGTGTCCACTACAACCCCATTAGGCATGACATATCACTAGCGTGCGTCCACCACAACCCAATGAGGCATGACCTACCCTCCCGTGTGTCTACCAATACCTCATGAGGCATGACCTACCTCTCCCATGTATCCACCACAACCCCATGAGGCATGACCTACCGTCCCGTGTGTCAACCACAACCTCATGAGGCATGACCTACCCCTCCCGTGTGTCCACCACAACCCCATTAGGCATGACCTACCGTCCCGTGTGTCCACCACAACCCAATGAGACATGACCTACCCCTCCCGTGTGTCCACCACAACCCAATGAGACATGACCTACCCCTCCCGTGTGTCCAGCACAACTCAATGAGGCATGACCTACCCCTCCCGTGTGTCCACCACAACCCCATGAGACATGACCTACCCCGCCCGTGTATCCACCTCAACCCAATGAGACATGACCTACCCCTCCCGTGTGTCCAGCACATCTCAATGAGGCATGACATATCACTCCCATGTGTCCACCACAACCCCATTAGGCATGACATATCACTAGCGTGTGTCCACCACAACCCCATGAGGCATGACATATCTCTAGCGTGTGTCCACCACAACCTCATGCGACATGACCTACCCCTCCCGTGTCTCCACAACAATCCCATGAGGCATGACCTACCCCTCCCGTGTGTCAACCACAACCTCATGAGGCATGACATACCTCTCCCGGGTGTCAACCACAACCCCACGAGGCATGACCTACCCCTCCCGTGTGTCCACCACAACCTCATGAGGCATGACATATTACTCCCATGTCTCCACAACAATCCCATGAGGCATGACCTACCCCTCCCGTGTGTCCACCACAACGTCATGAGGCATGACCTACCCCTCCCCTGTGTCCACCACAACCTCATGAGGCATGACATATCACTCCCATGTCTCCACAACAATCCCATGAGGCATGGCCTACCTCTCCCGTGTGTCAACCACAACCTCATGAGGCATGACATACCTCTCCCGGGTGTCAACCACAACCCCACGAGGCATGACCTACCCCTCCCGTGTGTCCACCACAACCTCATGAGGCATGACATAACACTCCCGTGTGTCCACCACAACACCATGAGGCATGACCTACCCCTCCCGTGTGTCTATCACAACCTCATGAGACATGACCTACCCCTCCCGTGTGTCCACCACAACCCAAAAAAGCATGACATAACACTCCCCTGTGTCCACCACAACCCCATGAGGCATGACATACCTCTCCCATGTGTCCACCACAACCCCATGAGGCATGACATACCTCTCCCATGTGTCCACCACAACCCCATGAGGCTTGACATACCCCTCCCATGTGTCCACCACAACCCCATGAGGCATGACCTACCGCTATCGTGTGTCCACCACAACCCCATGAGGCATGACATACTACTCCCGTGTGTCCACCACAACGCAATGGGGCACGACATACCTATCCAGTGAGTCCACCACAACCGCAACACCATGACGCATGCCATACCTCTGCAGTGTGTCCAACACAGCCTCGTGAAGCCTGACCTTCCTCGCCCATGCGTCCATATAATTTTAAATTACTTTCAGGCCACAGATACTTTTCTTGTGTTCAGGCTCACTGACTTGGTTGTTTACTTGTCATCGTATCCCAGTTGCGTTGATCGATGTTGATCATGATATCAATCACTTGATTGTCTGGTCCAGACTATTCTTTTATTGGCCGCCTTCATATAGTGCGGCGTCAAACAACGAACATGTATTTATAGTAGTATTAGTAGTATTAGTATTAGTAGTAGTAGTAGTAGTAGTAGTCGGTGTCAAACAGGGAACACGTCGTCGTCACAGTAGTAGTAGTAGTAGTAGTAGTAGTAGTAGTAGGAGTAGTAGGAGTAGTAGTAGTAGGGAAACATTTTGAAATAGGTGTGAATATTTTATGTCCGATTCGGTTAACATAGTCAGTTGTGATCAGTCAATATTGGATCGTGCGTGTGCTTCGAAGCTTGTTTGTTCAGTTATTGATACAGAACGATGAAGTATTGCCAATACAATACCGTATTCAGAAGACAGTTATGTACTGTAACTTTTGTTATTTCACGTCACTCTTATCCCTTAGACATATTCCAGCTATTTGATGTCGGTCTGAAATTACCCATTGATTTACATAATTTGTATCGAATCACTCATTTATAATACGATGCCATGCAATCAACCAAGTCACCGAGCCTTGCAACACGATCCATTTAGTCGTCATTTTCGACAAGCATAGGTTGCAGTAGACGTATATATTACCCGGAATCCCCAAGAGTGAGACATACAGGAGATGTACGCATACATTTTAGAATTTAAAGAAAATCCTTAGTTAAATATAAGGTTCGCTATATGTGATGCATGGCCCGAAAAAAATGACTCGTCAAAGCTTCATTTAGAGAAAAAAATGTGTTTGATTTTCACGTCGATTGTTTACAGACCGCAATGTACCGTCTCCGTGGTCTAGTGGTAGAGCGTCCGCCCGGAGAGCGGAAGGTCCGGGGTTCGATCCTCGGTCGCGTCTTACCAAAAGACGTTAAAAGATGGTACTTCTTGTTACCCTGCCCGGCGCTCAGCAGTAAGGTGCTAAAACAAGGACTGGTTGGCTCGGGGTCAGTATACTGTGTCTGAGTGGGGTATTCATGTTAAACTGCGGCATGGTATCTCAGTGAGCTAGCACTATAAATCGGCATCAGTCCGGACTAGTACAAGCAGCCACACACACGTGCATGCACGTCGCTATACAAGTGCAATAATCTTGGACGCGACGTTAAACCCAATTTCACCTCACCTACATACCGCGAGGAGGTTGTTATCATGTTGATATTAACCCTACCACGTGACTATATCAGTGAGACATGACTGTCTCACTAATTACCGTCAGCTGTGAGTTTCCCGCTTATTCCCCTGAACAAGACTGATACCAGTACATGATCACATCTGACACCTTTGTCATATGTCGCCATTTAATCACACTGGGCGTGTTGGGCCTAGTGTTGGTTAGTGCTGATAACGAACCCTTAACATTCTGCCTATATGCCTGTTCACTAAAACGTCGTCTCCACATGTGACATATCGGTATCACGTGACCTGTGACAACACGGTGGTAACTATACCTGCCCAGAGTATACAAACTCAAACAGTTTGTTCCTCAAATGAATCTGAACATAAAGGTTTGAAATCTAAGGTGAAGTCAATATTTTACGAAATGACATTACAAACTTTCATGATTTTCGTTCAAATGAGCCGAACAATGAGTTTTCTTTATTGATATGGGAAAGTGAGAAGGTTTAACGCTTTATCAATTGTATCACGGCGTGTCAGCTTGATGTGGGAGGACAGCCGGAAGTGATGCAGGTTTTTGACCACTTACCTCGTTGTGACACCCACGAAAGCGGGTATAATGTGGATCGACCTGGAAACATTATCACCCGCAATCGTAGATTAAACGAGACTTACCTGTAAGTTTAAGGTTGATATAGATTATATGAAATAATCACAAGTAGGAGGGATCACGTGAGATAGCGAGAGCGAACCAGGCGTCAGACTTTAAAGCGTTTGAAACCCTGTAAATAGCAGGGTGGGTAACCGTATAAGTTCGGGAGGGCACGTGATCCCTCCTACTTGTGATTATTTCATATAATCTATATCAACCTTCAACTTACAGGTAAGTCTCGTTTAATCTACGATCATATTTCAACCAATCACGACGTAGATCGTGATCACGTGAGATGTTTAAAGCACAGGTGTTTCAAACAAAGAACAAATGTTGAATATAAGCTGACAGCTAGTTTAATTATAATATGCAAATATGAACAAATGAAACGTCCAAATTGGCAATCTCAAACAACCACTTGCAAGTCCATGTACTTCTACTTCCAAGTCCTTGGAATGTGACGAGTCTCCATGATTATATGTTTAATAGTTCAGCTGTTGTCGAGGATGGCCAATGCGAACGTATTGTCAGTCACTGGTTTGTTGTAGAACTTGGAGAAAGTCGCAGAACTACTCCCCCCTGCCGTTTTCAGTATAGTCTGAAGCGGCACAGAATGTTGTAACGCGGCACTAGTCGACGCCATTCTTGTACTGTGTGGCGTGAACGTATTCATGTCTATGCCACTCAACTGAAGCACCTGCTTGATCCAGCGTGACACGGTATCTTTACTTACAGCCTTATGCGGCTGTGTGTAGCTAATGAAAAGCTGATTCTCACCGTTCCGCATGGGAGCTGTTCTGACAAGATATTCCTGTAATACCCTAACGATACACAGACTACTGTTCGGCGTGTATGCCGGCAGAGTGATCTCCGCCTGGTGCGACCCAGGTCTCGACTGTTTGATCAGGCTACCAACTCTGAACTTACAACAACTACTGAACAAGCTAATATCTCTAACATCTACTAGATGAACAGTTTGCAGTCTCTGCCCTGACAATAGCGCAATCAAAGTCACAGTTTTAAGTGTCAAATCTTTCAACGACAGTTCCTTCAAAGGCATCAATGTTTTTAGATAACCTAGAACAACACTGGTATCCCACGTCACTGAGTTTCTGGGCAGTGAGGGGCGAGTCTGAAAAACTCCCTTCATGAAGCGGTTAATGAGAGGATGAGATCCAATGGTGACGTTATCTGCTGATATAACACAGGACAGAGCGGATCTGGCTGTGTTAAGTGCACTGTAACCAAGGTTGTGTAACTCATAGAGTTCCGTCAGAAAATCTAACACCTCGGTCACAGATGGACACAGCGTATCAATTTCCCTTTGATTACAAAACGCAACCCATCTCTTGATGTGGAGTACTGGTCTCTAGTGGATTTGCGCCAGGATTGGAGGATAACACTGGCAGCTCTGTCCGAAACTCCTGCAAGTTTCATTCTGTCGAGAGAGTGTCTCGCCTCCTTGTTGTGTGGAAGGCGTAGGATCTGAGAGACTGGTGGTAGTATGACTGGTGGATGGATGAGGAGTCTGAGGAGCCTGGAGAACCATGGTTGTGTGGGCCACACTGGGGCCACAAGTAGTCCTCTGGCTTGGTCTTCTTCCACTTTCTTTATCACTGCATTCAGGATGCTGAAAGGCGGGAAAGCGTAGAAGTGAGTATTCCATGCAAACGTAAAAGAGTCAATGGCACATGCATCTGGGTCTGGCTTCCAAGAAGCATATTTCTCAAGTCTAGTATTAAGTCTTGAGGCAAACAAATCTATGTCAGGTTTTCCAAATACCCTACATATTTCACTGAACACTTCATCAACGATGTACCACTCAGTTTTGTCTTTCATTATTCTAGATTCTCGATCCGCAATCACATTGTCTTTACCCGGAACATGGCACGCACTTAACCACAAGTCTCGCTGCAGACCCCATAGCCAAGTGTCTCTTGCGAGGCTGTCAAGTTGTGGTTTCTTACCACCCATGTTGTTGATATAACTGACGGCCGTGGTATTGTCAATCATTAGTTTCACATGACAGCTGGATTCTAGGGAACAGAATGTCCGCAGTGTCAAGAAGGCCGCAAGTAACTCAAGTTAGTTAATATATTTAACGGTTTCATCACGTGACCACCGGCCGCCGGTGGACTGTTTCCCGCGGGCCCCACCCCACCCGGTGTCTGACGCGTCTGAGGTCAGGGTAATTACCGGAGGTGCGACACTTATCGGCTTGCTACTTGTACACACATTATCTACCCACCATTGTAGATCAGCCGTTTGATCTTTGGTGACTTCTAATACCTTGTCAAAATTGCCTTTCGCGTTTCAAAGAGCGTGTGACTTGCCGTTGTCAAGGCGACGGAAGTTAAGGGGGCCTAATCGAACTCCGGGAAAGCACGCTACCATGTAACCACTCACCTCGGCTAGTTCCCGGATCGAACACAACTGTTTCTTGAGTAATGCTTCACAGGCTTGTTTCACGAACTGAGCTTTAGATGGAACTGGAGAAACGGTCATTGATGACGAGTTGATGACAAAACCAAGAAAAGTGATTTCCTGTGTAGGTGACAGTACCGAGTTTTCAGGGTGTAAAAGAAAGCCTAGTTTGGTGAACAAGACAGCAGTTTCCGAAACAAACGTTGAACATTCTTTCTTATCATCACCAACGATGAACGAATCATCAATGTATCCGACATTAGTATGTCCCCGTGTTCTCAGAAATGAAAACGGCACTCTAAGTAATTTTGTGAAGTATCTAGGAGCACAACTAAGTCCGTTTGGCAGAACAGTAAACTGGTATAGCTGACCTTGCCAGAAGAATTTAAGGTATTTCTGATGATTTGGATGAACAGGCACAGTGCAGTAGGCATCTTTCAAATCTATCGATGCCATGTAACAGTCCTTACGCACTAATGAGATAGCAGCTGTAAGGCTCTCCATCTTGAAATGGACATAGTCTACACTTCCATTTAGTTGCTTCAGATTCAGGATAAGTCTGTATGTCCCGTTTTTCTTAAGTCTAATGAAGATTGTGGATATGTATTCACCTGTGCTCACCTCTCTTAGGGTACCAGTTAGTGCCTCCCCCCCTTCGGATTTCTTCTTGTGGAAGGGGCGACTCCTGTCTAAAAAAACCCTTCCTCTCACCGGGTTGCCATGGTTACGGCTGGTTGCATAAGAGGGAGTCTTGTATGCAGTAAACGGCTTGAGGTAGGGCGCCGGGCGCTGCTGACTGTAGGTGAGTTGTTGAGCCAATCTGTTGGTCATACTCATTGACTTGATTGTTTCCGCCAAGTTGTCTCCAAACAGCAGGGTAGACATAGGCGTCTGAGGTGAACACAACTGCTGGAATTGCTTATTGAGATGTGGTCTGATCATTTCCCGTCGGCGGTAGTTTAGCTCTGTGTTCACGTGAGCGAGCAGACTAATGGCATCAGTGGCCTGTTTCGCAAGTTGTTTGATGTCTAATTGCTGCACTGACATTTCCTTGTTCTTAACTTTTAGCAGGTCGCTGGCCAGGTGTAGCAATGGCACAACTGCCCTAAGGACAGGAGCTTGGAGTTTCTGCATCTTTATGTCATAGGACCGTTCTTGTGATTTGAGCTTAGTCCAGATATCTGGGTTGACTTTGCTCGTTTTCACCAACTCACAGTTGTGGGGAGACTTGTAAACTGAAAGTTTCTCTTTCAACTTTTCTTCAGGCATTTTCTTGAACATCATATTGTTCATTGCCTCTGCCAACTTTGGTTGTATAGGTGGGCCTAAGAGATCTTCGTTGGTATAATCCTGAAGCAGGGAGTCTAAGATATCACTACTTTCATCCATTTGCGTAGAGTCATCCGCTGTTCCCAGAGCACCTGCAGCCTCTTCAGCTGCCACCGCGCTAGAGTCGGCATCACCAAAGAGGTCTTCCATGGCGCCGTTCCCGCCACAGTCAGACGGCTCGTCGCTGGACTCATGGCCCAAGATTTTGCCGAGTACATCACTAGCTCTGGGAGAGTGCTCCGCTGATTGCAGCATAGCGTCCGCCATCTTGGCTGGTACCCTCGTGGGGCTGTTGTTGATCACCTGTTCTGTTCTTGGTAAAGAACAGATGGATGTTGATGACCACTCAAACGGTAATTGTACACGCTGAGAGTAGATATTCCAGCCCAAACGGTAATTGTACACACTTTGAGCTAAAGGGCATAGATTAAGTCACTGAATTGTCAGAGCATAATCACCCTTGTCTTCTTCCTGCAAGGTTCGTTAACGCACAGACGCCTGGTTCGCTCTCGCTATCTCACGTGATCACGATCTACGTCGTGATTGGTTGAAATATAATCATAGGTTTGTGGCATATCTGAGGACATTAGCGCTCGTGTGGCTTTACCATCACTTCTGACAATACTACAAGTACTAAAATCCTACCATGACAAATGATACTTGCACTACTACTACTACTACTACTACAACTACTACTACTGCTGCTGCTACTACTACTACAACTACTATTGCTGCTGCTGCTGCTGCTGCTACTACTACTACTACTACTACTACTACTACTACTACTACTACTACTACTACTACTACTACTACTACTACCACTACTACTACTACTACTACTACTACTACCACTACCACTACTACAAACAATAGTAAGAAGCAGCCATCCACGACGTGGCTGGCGACTGGGTCCCCGTCGTGTGCAACACCTACAATGTGACGTCGTCGAATCCGATGAACGTTTTCCTTGTGAAAGGAACGGCCAGAATAGAACGTGGAAACATTTCTACACTGACAAGACAAGCAGCTGATTTATTCCCAGGCATTCTCGTGAATAGGAATTCCTTCTACCTTCTGGAAGGTTCAAAGATGAAACTGATAGCGTGTATTGACAGCGGAAGCAAGGATAAAAATGTCCAGATTATTGTGCTCAAGGGAACTAACTCCGTAAGGATAAGATGTATGGATGAACAACTTCTTTATTACAATTAGCGACGTTTCGGTGTAGGTTCTAACACCGTTATCAAGCAAGTGATGTACAGAGTATGGTTGACAAGTATACTAGCCACATTAAGAAACTGTGCACGGAGAAAATATAGATATAAGGGCACACCGTCCATATATGAAATATAGGTTTGAACACAGCAATTATTGGAGACATTCAAACGCTCATGCACTTGCCATGCGATATGACGTCATTGATGGGGGCCTATGGACGTGCAATGGGTTACTGCACGTGCATCCTGTGCAGCTGTACACAGCATGTGCAACTCAAAATTCGCTGTCACTTTGGAAAGCATGATCTGTGGTCATTCAAAAATTCAAAACTTCTCAGGCGCAGACACAAGCATATCACAAGCATATCATGCCAAGATTGACAGCTGCACAGCGTCATGAAGCCATTGGAATGATCCGAGCGGGAATGAGGCAACAACAGGTGGCAACACATTTCCAATGCCATCGTAACACGATATCGGCATTGGTGAGGCGTTATCAGAACACAAATGACGTTGCCGACGACCCAAGTCCAGGACGTCCCCGAGTAACGACGCCAAGACAAGACAGGTGGATTCGAGTTACACATCTCCGACACAGGTTCCAAACGGCAGTAACGACGTCCCAGACAATTCCTGGACTGCGCCGTATCCATCCCAACACTGTCAGGAATCGTTTACGTCAGTACGGAATTCGACCACGACGCCCTGCCATACGTCCCATCCTGACACACCGTCATCGAGTCAACCGTCTAAGATAGTGTCGAAATCATGTTCGCCAACCTCGAATATGGTGGAGAAATGTTGTCTTTACAGATGAATCGAGGTTCAACATTTCCCACAGTGACGGGCGCCAACGTGTCTACCGGCGTTTGGGAGAACGTTATGCACGCAACTGTATTGTGGAGAGGAATCGTTTTGGAGGTGGCTCTGTTATGATTTGGGGTGGGATAACAGCACGGCACCGAACCCCTTTGGTGGTTGTTCAGGGCAATCTCACCGGTGTTGGCTACAGAGATCAGATTCTGAGGCCTGTGGTCATTCCTTTCCTGCAACGTCATGGCCCGGGATTGACATTTCAACAGGACAACGCTCGTCCTCACACGGCTAGGGTCGCAATGGATTTCCTTCACCATAACAATGTCATGTTACTGCCATGGCCTGCAGTTTCCCCAGATCTCTCCCCAAAAGAGCATGTGTGGGATGAAATGGAGCGCCGTCTGCGTCGTCTTCCACATCCTCCAGATAACGTCCGTGACTTGGCACAGGATTTGAGGAGGATATGGCAGGCCATTCCCCAGGCCTTCCATGCCCATTTGGAGGACTCCATGCGTCGCCGATGCACTGCTGTGATTCACGCACAGGGTGGTCATACCCGTTATTGACTTTGTGACTTTGTCGTATGACCCCCTACTCCATTTTGATCTTCTGACGTCATCGTAACAGATATTGTTCAGGTCCCGTTGACATTTTCTTATGGTCCGATCATTCAGCTGCTACAGCGTCTGCATCATTTTGTTCTTGCTGTGTTGTATTTCAATCCAGAATATATTTTCTCCGTGCACAGTTTCTTTATGTGGCTAGTATATATATACAGGATAGGAGGCAGTGTAGTTGAGTAGGTTTAAGATGCAGTTACACCGGAGTGGACAGTCTTGTGTTCTGGGTTGAAGTGTTTACCTGTTGCCTCTAGGTCGGGTTGTAGTTAGTTTACTGGCTTTCCTCTACTGTCGTAAAAGGAGAGAGCCTACCCAAAATACAAATGGATATTACTCCGGGTTTAGCATGATTCGATAGTGTGGAATAGGTTGGGGCCCTCGTTTGAAACCGGCCTTGACCGATTTTTTTCATTTCATCGATGTTGTACCAAGAAAGATATGAACAAATTGGGAAGAAAGGAAATGCAATGGTAAAGGGTCTGTATAATTCAAGAAATGAGCAAACAAAATCAGACATCAGTATGAATGTAATAAGGTATGTTCATATGAATGAGAAAAAGACTTTCCAAACACTAAACGTTTACATATAACTAATGTTATGTGATAGTGTATAATGTTTAATTTTGATGATTGTTAGTGGACGCTAATTGAAGCGCTCGTACAATGTCTACCGCTGAACTGTCACAGCTGATGCATAGTCTTGAGAGTTACCTCATCTTGTTAAAGAAAACCGGAATCCATGGGAGCATGACATCAGTAACCGAGAGGTGAGGTGAAATGGGGTTTAACGTCGCGTCCAAGATTATTGCACTTATATAGCGACGTGCATGTACGTGTATGTGTTTGTGTGGCTGCTTGTACTAGTCCGGACTGATGCCGATTTATAGTGCTAGCACACTGAGATACCATGCCGCAGTTGAACATGAATACCCCACTCAGACACAGTATACTGACTCCGAGCCGACCAGTCCTTGTTTTAGCCCCTTAATGCCGAGCGCCAGACAGGGTAACAACAAGTACCATCTATTAACGTCTTTTGGTAGGACGCGGCCGGGGATCGAACCCCTGACATTCCGCTCTCCGGGCGGACGCTCTACCACGAGACCACGGAGGCGGTAGTAACCGAGAGAGACATTATAGGAATAGTGCATGTATAGGCTTATCGTTGTTCCATTGGTGTGTATGTAACAGATCGGACGTGCGACGTGTCTACATCCATAGCGCGGAAGGAATACTGTAGGGATTTACTTCACTACAGCATCATTTCCGCCTCAAGAGTTTTCATAAACTCTTGTTACGCTTACAAATCAAAATTAACAAATAGGTTCTCCGAGTTTGTGTGGCACTCTGAGCGAGGGATTAATGCTTAAGTCTTCAAAATAAGTGACAAACAACAAAATTGTTCCACATACTGGTTTATTACAAGTCTAGGTCACTATACATCGGACGATATACATGTGTTTCAGGTCTAGGTCACTATACATCGGACGATATACATGTGTTTCAAGTCTAGGTCACTATACATCGAACGATATCCATGTGTTTCAAGTCTAGGTCACTATACATCGAACGATATCCATGTGTTTCAAGTCTAGGTCACTATACATCGGACGATATACATGTGTTTCAGGTCTAGGTGACTATACATCGAACGATATCCATGTGTTTCAGGTCCCGTCACGACTGGTTACAAACCATGCACAGAAATATAAGGAGACATTGTTCCAAGAGGAGTTTGTGTGATATCTGATAAACCAATGGAAGTATTAATACACCAATGATGGACCAAGCAAAATTCTTTTCTGTATTATAGACAAATCACCACAGGCAGTACAAATGAGCCAGAAAACACTGAGTTTATGTTAAACTAAGCAAAATGCTTCACAACAGCAAAATTCGACGGGCACAGTATTTAAATTACATAATTGGTGTATATCTTCAATATACTTCTCAGTGGTGCAAAAGCTCAAAGCTAAACTAAGTCTGCCTCAACACTCGAGATTCATAAAAACAAAATGCTACAGTCCAAACAAAGGTGATAATACATTCCGCAACACTGTAGGCGTTAAACGCTTTCATATCATAGTCTTCGAATATACTCGGTTGACACACCGGGTTCAAAGACTTGGAAAATCTCAAAATAACACTAGCACATAGATTCTAGCAGAAAATGTCACCGTAAAACACGCTATATCATTATGATAAACATGATAACCTAGACTAAAATGGTGTGACTGGGCAAAAACTAATACAATTATCTCACCATACCGAAAACACGTGTGTGTACAGACAGATCCCAGCAAGCTTGCCCTCGGAGCCAGACGCTCACTAAAGCTCGTGCGGTTCGCACGACCTTAAGTAAACTTTTCCAGGTGGCCCGGATGCAAAAACACCCGTATGAAACAAGGTACTATCCTGTTCCGGTCGTTACAAGGGTAATCAGTTCTGTAAATTTCCGTTACAATACATCGACTTGTTACCTGCTTCCTGGTTTCAAGTACCTCAATCAAGACATTCGACTGGGACAATTTCTAGGCTTCCGTCCGGATAGGAAACAATAGGCTACAAGATCTATGAGTGTTGATGAGGAAGAAGTAACAGGGGTTGGTTCGTTTTTTACCTGTTCGAGACAATAAACTGACTTTAATTGTTCAATATTAGGATCAATGTCTCTTGATAGATTTACATTAAAATCACCAATCCCAGTAGTAGGCTGTTGTGGCTTCTCTATAGAACGTGCCAACAAGTTATGCCTTAAAAGGGGTGGAGTGAGTGGGTGAGTATGGTTTTACGCCGCTTTCAGCAATATTCCAGCAATATCACGGCGGGGGACACCAGAAATGAGCTTCACACAATGTACCCATGTCGGGAATCGAACCCGGGTCTTCGGCGTGACGAGCGAACGCTTTAACCACTAGGCTACCCGACCGCCCCTATATAAGGGGTGGATATTTGTGCCCAAGCTGCTTCTAGACCCGGTAATTATAAATCAGCCCTGTGCTTATAAAATAATGTGTCTTGTATATATATGGCGACCCCACCACTCCGTGTCATTATATCCTTACGCAATCGTGGGTGAAAGAAGTCAGGCATAAAAATTGCTTTGTCAGAAATGTCAGAGTATAGCCATGTTTCAGAAATACAAATAACATCGTATTCGTAAAGTTCTGCATAAACTAAATCAATTTTCTCTCTAAAGCTGCAAACATTTATATGGATGATACTACGACCATTTTTGGTAGGACCAAGATGCGATGTATATCGCCACAACAAAGCAAGCATGTTAATGATATCTGTATACCTCTTACTCCAAACATGTAGAACAATATCGAAAGATAATAAACATTGACATCAATTTTACCCCTTAGGTTATTACATAATTTTCAATGAAATAACCTAATTCTCCTTCAAAATTGACTAATATCAGCTCCCATCGAACACGCAATGTTTTACACAAGAGGTGGAGAATTGGGTATGTTTTGTTAAATATAACCTCCCGTATCAAGTAGTGAATCAAGTTTAAATTATCTGGTTATTTGTTGTAGTTATTTTCTGTCTTTATTCATACCACAGTGTGTTGAGATTTAAACAAACAGGAAAAATAAAAACAATGGGCTTATCAAGCATGAGAAGGGCGAGTGTATAATTGGGACCAATGGAGTAGAAAACGGAAAAAAAGAAAACTATGATACTCGACAGTAAGAAGACGTTATCCAAATGTGTAAGCAATAAAATCATATACAGGGAAAAGGATGAGTTTACAAACTGTAACATTAATATTATACAGTCATGTCAATGATAATATAATCTTCTGATCATCTACTCATTTGTCAGAACTGCACTCTATAACTGTATAATCAAAGAAAAAAATAACTTGAAAAAATGTGAATAAAAAAAAATGAATTAAACCAAAAATAACAAATAAACACACACAAAAACAATAGAATATTGGTGTATGGACTATAGGTGTATGAAATATTTGTGTATGGAATATGGGTGTGTGGAATATGGATGTGTTAAATATGGATGTATGGAATATGAGTTGACGGAATATTTGTGAATGGACTATGGGTGTATGAAATATGGATGTGTAGAATATGGATGTGTGGAATATGGATGTGTGGAAAATGGATGTATGGAATATGGATGTATAGAATATGAGTGGATGCAATATTGGTGTATGGATGAATGGATGTGTGGAATATTGGTGTTATGGAATATGTGTGTATGGAATATGTGTGTATGGAATATGAATGTATTGACTATGGATGTATGGAATATACTTTTTATTATATAGATATGTGGAGTATGGATTAATGGAATATGGATGTGTGGAATATGTGTGTATGGAATATGAATGTATGGAGTATGGATGTTTAGAATTCTGGCTCCTACCTGTAACATGAACTACTTTTAGAAACCAGTCAAATGGTAAGGGTATATTTCTTGCTCTTTTACATGGCATGAACTACTATTAGAGTGTGTGTGTGAGTGAGTTGTGTTTAACGCTGCTTTTAACAGTATTCCAGTTATATCACGGCGTGTCAGCTGAATGTGGGAGGAAAGCCCCAAGTGATACAGGTCTTAGACGTTTACCACTTCGGTGAAACCCACGAGCACGTGTATGGTACTGACAAACCTAGAAACATAATCGAGGCGAATCGGGATTCGGACCCACAATCATAGGTTTCTTGTGTGCCCAGGGACGCAACTCTGCACGGCGAATTGCTGCGCCATACAACTGGGAAAACGTCCAAACACTCTCCAACAACCTCCATGACTTCACTAAAAGCCCAAATGTGCTATTTTTGATAGTTTAAACAACAAACCTATTAAATCCATACACTATCGAAAGCTTTGGTAAAATCAATAAACTCGCAAAGATATTCATATTCATTGCGCGCATCACAAAGCTGTTATGTAACGTTAAGAATACTGGTGAACAGCTTTCCAAACGAACATCATAATCCGGCGAAATGAGTCATGATCAAGTGAGTCTTCTTTCTTCTCATATACTGTTTTAATTATACCTGTCCGCTAGTGGTCAAGTGGGTAGAGTGTCTGCTGGGAGAGCAGAAGGTCGGTGGTCTGATCTCCAACCAAGTGACGTTTAAAGATGTTGCTTGTTGTTACCCTGCCTGGCGCTTGGCATTAAAGGGCTTAAACAAGGACTGGTCTGCTCGGAGTCAGTGTGATGTGTCTGAGTGGGGTATTCATGTCAAACTGCGGCATGGTATCTCAGTGAGCTAGCACTATACTGCCGACATTAATCCGTACAGACAGACACACACACTTATGTCTCACTTATGTACATGCATAAAACAACTTTGTACAAATAAACATTGATAAAATGTACAGAACCATTCAATAGAATTATGAGAGAAAACATTATCATACAATTCGTACAGATATGCAATAAGGATGATCTAATAAAAAGTTATCCATATAAAAGATGCTTTCTACGATTAAGAATTAAAAAGCAGTATAAAAGTATAAAGTATAAAAGTATAAAACACACACTGGCATCATTAAATATATAAAACAAAGTTTGTCGATATCAGGTTTATCTTACTTAACAATACATTCATTAAAAAGAGGTGCCCTGATATCGTCCTGCTCTGCCCTGCCCTGCCCTGCCCTGCCCTGCCCTGCCCTGCCCTGCCCTGCCCTGTCCTGCCCTGTCCTGCCTATGATACGCAGTGAAGCAAAACATGAATCCCGTCTTCTACGCTGTCATTAGAGTGAAAAGACTTTTCATTTAATGGCTCTATGATATTCAGCAATTTAACCCAAATAGCCGCCCCGTAGTCAAAAACTGACCACACCTTACTATCGTACAATTCGGAATAGGTTTGGAAATGCATACCGCCTTTGGTCTTTTCTTTGGAAATTAGCAAGCCCAAAGCCCTTATAGCAGACCACGCTGCCGTACGTGCTATTGCAGTAAAATCTAGGTGGCAATCGAATTTGGGTAATGCAATACATTTACGTTTTTCTATATTTGTTGGAATTTTGCAACATGCCGTCTCATAAGAAAGAGTTCTCACCCGTTGTTAGAAGATTTGGCAAACGTCTCATACTGTTTAATCATAATATTGAAAGGCTATGGGCTTATGGTACATGCGATATAGAAATGGGTGTATATGCAATTATTGTAATATATTATTAATTTTGAAACAAACCTAGGATAATATTTATCAATCAACTGCTGGTAAAATCAATAGACGTGCCCACATATGCATAATAGTGTGCATCACAAAGCTGTTATCTACCGTTAAGTATACTAGTGAACACCTTCTCCAACTAAACATCATAATGCGGAGATATCAGTTGGCATCAAGTGGATCTCCCTTATTCTGATATACTGGTTTTAGTATACCTGTCAGCTCGTTATCATATACCATGCCAGTGGGAAAGCCAATGCTGAATTGACAAACGTAGATAGGTCCCAGTCAGGAAGCCGTTTCTTCACGAAGTTAGACGGTATATTCATAAAGGCAACACGTTATCATGGCAAGTTGCTCATTAAACAATTGCAGATAAAGAAGAAGATGTGAATTGACCATAGCTATTGTATTCTAAACCTTGTGTAACAATGACCTCATCAAAGATTTGTTTCTTTGTTGTATGACGTCGCAATCAGCATCATTCCAGCTGGCGGCCTGTAAATAATCGAGTCTGGACCAGATAATCCTGTGATTTTAATAGTTTGATAATAACTATCCACGCCGTCGGGATATCATGACACGGTAATGAACCAAGTCACCGAGCCTGACCATCCGATCTATTAATTTGTCTCTTGCGACCAGCAAAGCTTGTTGGGGACCAACTCAAACCCGGGATAACCACGGGGATCATGGTAGTACAATCATAAAATAACCAGAAGTCGACGACAACAATATAGACCCGTGAAGATCCGGAGTAGAATAGGTCTTCAGAAACCCATGCTTGTTGTAAAAGACGACTATGCTTGTCGTAAGAGGCGATTAGCTGGATCGGGTGGTCAGGCTCGCTGACTTGGTTGATGCATGTCATCGTATCCCAATTGTTTGGATCGATGCTCATGATGTCAATCACTGGGTTGTCTGGTCCAGACTCGATAATTTGCAGACCGCGGTCATATAGCTTGAATATTGCTGAGTGCGGCGTTACACAACAAACAAACGACAACAATACAAAATATAACAGTATACACAACCTATAAAGGAAAATTATGGCACATCAAAAAGGTGTGAGCGTCACACTTAAATATTACTCTCCTTTAAGTAAAATCTGCATCCATGTCTTAACTGTCATTTACTAGGAACCGTATAAAACATATGCTACAAAACCAAAGTTCAAGTTCAAGAAACACGGATCGTAATACGCCAACGTCATTTGTAAAATACTGGTAATAATCACAGTACATGTGTGTACTTGGAGATTCTTTTGGGATGATTACATTCATCGGTGGCGGGTGTTGTGACGTTGAGTATCTTCGCTTGAGATTGTTTTCCGAAATTGGATTGGTAATTAATCACATCAACATTGTTAACACATACACAAACCTAATCTTGTCAGTCTACTGTGACAGAAGTCCGGCGACAACTTGCACTCCAATACTTTACTACAGACTATACAATCGCCGTCCTGAAACAATCGCTCTTGTGTTTCGAAGGAGAAAGTGAGCGAGTGAATGTTTACGCCGCTTTTAGCAATATTCCAGCAATATCACGGCGGGGAACACCAGAAATGGGCTTCACACATTGTACCCATGTCGGGAATCGAAACCGGGTCTTCGGCGTGACGAGCGAACGCTTTAACCACTTGGCTACCCGACCGCCCCCCAATGAGCAAGTAGACTGTATGTCCAACACAGACAAAAGCACATCATATTTTATGTTAAAAAGACGAGGTAGCCCACACTGCAGATGAAACACAGCAAGATCTGGACTGATGAGACGGGAGAGATTTAGGAAAATATTTACAGGAATAAAGAAAAGCAGGATATAGCTGGCATCTATAGCATGTATTCATTCGGAAATAGTATAGAAAACACATGACAAAAAATACATAATGACAATAATAATTGTTATCGTTGTTATAAAATAGTACTTTCAACTGCAGGTGCAACTTACTTACAAAACTTTAGCGTAATTGCGTTTACCATTTTCCTTTTTATTTACAATTATTTCATTTGACACCAATTGTAAAAATGATTGTTTTCGGCATTGTAAATACAATGTAATTCTTTGTTTAAACTTTTCCTAGGGGACGATTATCATCTAAAAAGTCGATTACGTCATTTGTGAACACAGTGACGTCCTAAAAGCGGTGAGTGGAATGAACCGATTTTTGTTGGTGAAAAATATACAAAATGTGAAAGATTTCCGATAAATCTAGTGCAGTTGGATATACTGAAGTACAATACAGGTGTCATGACGTTTTCACAAATAACATGGACATATCATCTTGAAGAGGTAAAATTCTAATCCTTCACAATAAACTGTCTATCATATGATAAATCTGGAACATTTTCGGGTTCATAAACACGACATTTTGAACCAATCAGACTTTCACAATAACAAATGTGTAAGTGAGCCATTTTCTAGAGATAATATTCTTCCAGATATGCCAAACTCTAAGTTGTCGGTTGTGTAGGAGGCAAATGATTGTAAGCTGTAACTATAGAACCCTCTACTTGCCCGAAGCCCACGATGGTGCATGTGTTGGGTCATATGTTAGTTTTTGATAATGATCCAGTCTTCCACTTTGTAAGTGACTTGTCACTTTTTCTATGACGTCTTGGTTTATTTATTTTCTTCTCCCATAGTCTTCAATAACTAGATACTGGACAGGTTTGGCTCTGTCGCTACCGGTTGTCATTTCCTCCCCTACCTTTGTTTTGTTCAGTAGGTTGTGCAGTGATCTAACAGCCTTCGACGTGACAGTGTGTTCAAACGTATCTTCGGATAAAGCGTCTCCAACTCGCACACGATCAATTTTAAGAAGATATCGCGTACTGCCATAATCTGTCTTTTCCTCTTTCCCGATGGGCGTCCTCAGACATTTAGGTAGCATATCTTCAATGAATAAGACAATGGACAATCTCTGTAGCCACAGCAGTTCATCTGTATTCTCGCAGTTGTCACATGTTTTTGACATTATAGCGATGAGGATGTTGAGGAGGAACATCTGGATGACTATCACAGAAAGGACAAAGAGTGGGACAGATCCATGCCGCCATGCTTGCTCAAGCCCTTTTATCTCTTCGTGACCGGTCATCATTTTAAACATCGTCATTAGACTGATAGTGAAGTTCCCAAAATCTGAGTTTTCATCACAACCTGTTGAGTTCTCCCTTGTTGAGTTTCCAGGCGGACCCTCCGCCATCGACATGGAATAGTGCATTGCACTAGTAAATGCTAAAATCATTATGAAAATGATTGGTATAAATTTCAACATATCCGCAAAGAGGACCTTCTGTAACATAACTGTTATGTAGCTGAACTGTCGGATTCCTCGCAGGAAGAACGTTGTTGACCACCAACCAAAGATCAATGCTATCACCAGCCAGTAATTACTTGTAACAGTTTCAGCATTCCACGCCGTGTCAATCAGTAACGCAAAACCAAACAGCACAAATATACATCGGTATACTCCATTGTGATGCAGTATTGTAAAATGAAAAGGTTGCCATGAAACAAAACTCCGAAGAAATTCTAGAATTATATAAAGGAGGCTTATGACCAATGAGACGCCACTCCAAGCCTTGAAGTTCCAGGTCTCCATATGGTTTGCTCCAGCTTTGCGGATGACAAAAGTTTTGCGTTCAGAATGGTAGGTGAGTGTACTCATTAGCAATAAGTGAAGAAGCAGGCCGACATAGTAACAATGCCAGTACTTCTCCCACTTTAAGTACACCACTTCTCGGACAGTGTAGACTTTCAGAAAATTACATGCCTTCTCTGTCTTCAAACTGCATATGATTTCCAAAATACTTTGGTTTGTGCTTCGTCTAAATTGCTTCCAATAGGTCACTACTGGACATTCCACTTTGCCGTTTGCCAGCCCCTCGGCTCTGTGTCCTGTGTTCATGAAGTCAGGCGACATCTGAAGAATAGCTTTATCCCAAGTTCCCTTGTCAATCTCTGTTACATCACATTCGTAGATATCAAAAACGCCGTCATGGCTAGTGAAGAACTTGTATACATCTTCCATACCAAGGATGTGTTCAAACACGTTGGCCAGACCCAACACGGCAGCAAGATGGAGAGCTGTTTGATTTTGTTTATTTTCTAGTTGTACATTTTGCCGCTTTTTGTCTCTTTTTGCTAAAATATCAAACATGTTCATGATGTCCGTCTCTTTGTCTGGATTGAAAGATGCGTACAGGACCAGAGAGTGAAAAACTGTATTGCCAACACTATCTGAATCGTGCAGCTCAGCGTTATTGTCAAGGAGATGGTTCACCATCATCACATCATTGTTCAAAGCAGCAATGGACAAAGGTGTCCCTCCTAACATCACAGTGCCTCTTAATTTCTTTCCTCTAACTTTACTTCCCATCGCCTTTTTGAGCAAACTGTGATATTTTTTATCATTAATGTTCTTCTCATCTTCAATTTTCAGTGCATTAATCATGTATTTCGGAAGAAATTGCGGATGTTGATTATCCATCATGTCTGTCGTGTCAGTCATGTCTTCCTGTAGATCCAGCTGATCCGTTGTGGCAGAGCTGGCCATGGCAATGGCAATGTGGAAAGGCGTCTGTCCACAGTACTCATCGCCCTCCCTCTTACAGTTGATTAATCCTGGATCACAATCAATTAAAAACTTGGCAACTGCATTCCTTCTACAGCTGACGGCAATATGAAGCAGCGACTCTCCAGAATCTGACGCTAGTAATGTATCACGTTTGTTCTTCTCCGCATCAGTAAATCTATAGTTTACCAGTCTTTCTTTGTTGATCCCCTTTTCGCCTTTGTGCTTCCCCGTATTCTTCTTTAAAAGCTCAATCAATTCGTTTTCATCCACGGTCTTGTCCATTAAGTTGGACACAAGGTTCAACATGGGATCTTCAAGCTCATGTGTGATCTTTCCCATTTTAGAGTTTTAACCCTGAAAATAGATAAAAGAGGACTCTAACTAATTTACTGCCTCAATCGCTGTAAACAATCTGCGATATTTCAAGAGGAGAATTATTATTAGTTATTGCCAACTGGTGGGTTTTTCGAAAGAAGTGATTTCAAATAAAATGTTCTGTCTGAAGTAGATTTCGGACCAATAACAATGCAGGAATCCTTGATGGGGCGAGTGAGTGAGTTTAAGTTTAACGTCACATCGGCAATACTTCAGCCATTCCGTGACGAGGGGAATCCTTAAGGTCATGGTACAAATTCAAATATCTCTTTTCATCTGCTGATGGAATATTCTATAACAAAGAAATTATCCAACGACACATCGGACAATTTTGACGACCGAAAGAAGCAACTGGCCTCGTACTTTTGGTCTGTCACAAGATCTAAACATCATGCAATCATCTGGAATTAAGACATGCAATGGTCTACAGGAACCAGACATCATGCAAACAATAACGGTACAATACACACGCTTTTTCAAGGCGATGTTCCGAATAAAAACGCATGTAAAGGTCAATCCTGATATGTAATTGAATACAAAAATAGTCCCACTGGTTGCATTCTGCGACTTATTTCTCTCTGACAACATAAACAAATCTGAAACCCACACTGTTTCGTAGTATCTTAAAAGAGGGATGTCCATGAGAATGAATTAATAACCTGTACCTATCCACCTAAAAGAATATCACAAGTGTCGGTTCTATCTGTTCCTCTAGATCACAGTTATCAATTGGTTTACCTGTTTCACCATCGTGTTAAAACATGTATGGGAATGTATATAGTCCAGTTGACTATGGCACATAAATAATGTCTTTTAATGTGTTTTCTTTATTATTCAAGTTCATGTCTCATGTTGCCTGTAATCTTCATAAATCATCGAAAACGTTTTTCTTCTAGCCTCCATTGCATCTTCTGTTGTAATAACGAACGTTATTATATAATGTCCGAGGAATGTTGACTGAATAAACTGTAAAAAAAGCACACATTGAGTACCTTAAGGAAACTACGTCATGCATTTCAAGAATTATTTTTCAAAACAAAAAGCCTAAATCTAAAAGTATGACTTAACCCTATTACCATAAAACATTATTTGCATAGTGTAACCATTGCACCTAAGGTCTCTGGCAATACTGCGAGTTCAAATTGCTTTCAAATTGCAAGTCCTGATCCTCAAATTATCTCAGGTAATAATTAGTGATCGCACATGTCTATATATTCTTAGTGGGCAGTTCCTACCCACAAAGACGACGACTAAGAGGTAACTACTCTTGCGTTTTGATTACGAAACATGTTCACGTCCTTAATTGTTTAAAATTGTATAGAATGCATAATGTTTAGATTCTAAACGTGTTCAAAATCTAAACCTAAATAGAAATCTGCTTGGTGTAGTTTGCTCATCTGCCATGGTTACACCAAGAAACGATGTAATTGATCACTTAAATGTAAAGCATCAATGCAAGAGAGTAACCGGTCTTGATTATCCGCTGAAACAGATTCCATTTAGCGTAACGGGCAAAGTAGCTGTGAACATTATATGAATGGATCGCCAAAAGTCAGTGAAAGTTCGCGAAAAAGGGTAAGTACGACCTGCTCTGTCGGTAGCACCCGCCATTCACAAAATTTGCATAAAAAAGTAAGTATTTTTAGAAATTTAATGGTATCCCACAACGACGGACATTTTTCTTCTAATGCTTGATTTCATTGCCCTAGGATTGAATTTCCTCATGACCTTTCGAAAGTTTGACATAACAGTTATTACGACAATAAATCTTCTGTAACCATAAACACTTCAAATGAACTTATAGGTACGGTGTTAACTGACGAAGACGACAAATGACAACATTCCTCACTTTTCGTGAACACGTTCATGTTCCAAACATGCCGAGATTTTGAAAATGTTGAAGTCTTGGCCCATTGCTAGTGTTACATATTATATAATATACTAGATTTTAATTTGTTATGAATCATTATTCAGTAAATTTGAATCTGAATGGTATCTGAATCCCTTTATCTTGCAAAAGTTGCAGCTCTTCGCGGCGAATATTCTAGTGTGACAATGATTCGCATGTAATGAGGTGAGGATGTCCCTATCCACTTATCTGAGCATGGTTAATGTTTGCACTGCAAACGGACCAACATGTATGTATGATATTATTATCATATATTTAATTTCAGGGAATGTTTCAAGACTGCCATAGTGCTTTAGTGAGTGAGTGAGATTGATTTTACGCCGCTTTTAGCAATATTCCAGCAATATCACGGCGGGGACACCAGAAATGGGCTTCACACATTGTACCCAAGTCGGGAATCGAACCCGGGTCTTCGGCGTGACAAGCGAACGCTTTAACGACTGTGCTACCCGATCGCCTCCATAGTGCTTTACAAAAACATGTGTGCAAGCATGAGTGCAAGTATATTTGCGTGCGTCATGTGCTTGCGTGCCTGGTGTGAGGATCTGTTCAAGATGTTAATGTATTTATATTTCGTATGATGTGTCTGAAGTGAGACATTAATTAGATCTGTCTATCTCCTACTCACAATTGTCAGAAAAACTGGTAACCGGGTGACTAAACTGGTGAACTAAAGGGAACGTATCAGCTTGCATACTGTTTTTCAGTCAGACCCTTAGTGCTACAAGGTTTGTTAGGTCGTATGAGCCTTATTGTTCAAAAGTATCAGCATGTGTAAACCCAATATTTCACATGGTAGAAAAATCTACGATCAACTTTTTCGAGTACCGGTAATATGACAATGTAAACAATAAACAAGAATCATATCCCTGATATCCGAAATGATCCATAACTTTCTAAGGCATAAACATATTTGAAAGTTTTGGCAAATTTACAAACGTGTCCTTGCTCAAGGAAATGCTCATATTTCAAACCCTGATAAATTGACAAAAAAAGTCAGAAATTTATCTAATGACGATCAACAGAGATGCGTTTGAAATACGCCCTGAGCAAATATTTACTGGGGTATCGACTTCGGAAGTCATATTTGGAAAATTCTGACCATCCGGTCATAGCATTCACGAAATTGGTGCTTGTGCATATGGCAAAGGATGTTTCAAAGGTGTAGTTCATACGAAAAGTTAGCTCATATCGGGAATACTGAGCAAAATCGGTCATTGCATCCATTTCCTACTTTTTTTGGATTTTTTCATAGGCGTAAAAATCGGCTTTTTGTCCCGTGTAAGTTATTTTAATCAATATATTAAAACAAACACATTTTAGCAAGTTTAATAATCTACTTCAACCTATGTATATAATAATTAACTAATTGCCTCATTTACATAACTTGAATGTTAAGACCCACACTGAACTTGTATTAGTCCCTTGACTCTTCTGTGGCTTTGATTAATCTCAGTGATGGGCGATATGGCTGAAATATTGCCAAAGTGACGTTAAACTTTGCTCATTCACTCACTCTCAATGTTGGACCCGAGTAATATTGTCCTACTCAGAACAAAAAGTAGGTTTGATTTACGTGTAGCAATAATCCCGTCGAACGTGCCTCAAACTAAGCGAGTTTTACACCGAAAACGCGATGATGAGGCACTGTTTACAGTATGTCGGACTATAATCGAAGAACCAAAACACAGGACACTGCAAGACTAACACGACTTAGCGATAGGAATCACGGGCTACACCCTGCAGGGATATCCACAACATAAACACCAACAACAGAACGGAGTTAAAAAATTTTTTATATAAGCTGTGGTACGAGTACCTTTATTACGGAAGTGTAGTAGGGCCACGGTGAAATATTTTTGTTTCAGTATCTCCTACGTAGGACTTATCTCCTACGTAGGACTTATTACCTCCTACGTAGGACTTACTATCGCTTACGTATGACTTAGTATAGCCTAGAATCACCATCTCCTACGTAGGACTTAGCATCTTCTCCGTAGGACTTAGTATCTCCTACGTAGGACTTAGTATCTTCTACGTAGGACTTACTATCTCCTACGTAGGACTTACTATCTCATATGTAGGACTTACTATCTCCTACGTATGAATTAGTATGGCCTAAAATCACCATCTCCTACGTAGGACTTAGCATCTTCTTCGTAGGACTTTCTATATCTTACGTATGACTTAGTATGGCCTAGAATCACTATCTCCTACGTAGGACTTACTATCTCCTACGTAGGACTTACTATCTCATATGTAGGACTTACTATCTCCTACGTATGAATTAGTATGGCCTAAAATCACCATCTCCTACGTAGGACTTAGCATCTTCTTCGTAGGACTTTCTATATCTTACGTATGACTTAGTATGGCCTAGAATCACTATCTCCTACGTAGGACTTACTATCTCCTACGTAGGACTTATTATCTCCTACGTATGAATTAGTATGGCCTAGGATCACCATCTCCTACGTAGGACTTACTATCTCCTAAGTAGGACTTAGAATCTCCTACGTATGACTTAGAATCTCCTATGTAGGACTTACTATATCTTATGTATGACTTAGTATGGCCTAGAATTACTATCTCCTACGTAGCACTTACTATCTCCTACGTAGGACGTATTGTCTTCTGCGTAGGACTTACTATCTTCAACGTAGGACTAATTGTCTCCTACGTAGGACTTACTATCTCCTACGTAGGACTTATTATCTCCTACGTAGGACTTAGGACTTACTATCTCCTACGTAGGACTTACTATCTCTTACGTAGGACTTACTATGTACTACGTAGGACTTATTACCGCCTACGAAGGACTTACTATTTCCTAAGTAGGACCCACTTTCTCTTACGTATGACTTAGTATAGCCTAGAATCACCATCTCCTACGTAGGACTTAGCATCTTCTTCATAGGGCTTAGTATCCCCTACGTAGGACTTAGTATCTTCTACGTGGGATTTATTCTATCCTACGTAGGACTTACTATCCCCTATGTAGGACATATTATCTCTTACGTAGGACCTACTATCTCCTACGTAGGACTTAGTATAGCCTAGAATCACCATCTCCTACGTAGGACTTACTATTTCCTAAGTAGGACCCACTATCTCTTACGTATGACTTAGTATAGCCTAGAATCACCATCTCCTACGTAGGACTTAGTATATTCTTCGTAGGACTTAGTATCTCCTACGTAGGACTTAGAATCTCCTACGTTTGACTTAGTATCTCCTACATATGACTTACTATCTCTTAAGTATGACTGAGAATGGCCTAGAATTTCTATCTCCTACGTAGGACTTACTATATCCTATGTAGGACTTTTTATCTCCTACGTAGGACTTACTATCTCTTACGTATGACTTAGTATGGCATAGAATCAACATCTCCAAGGTAGGACTTAGTATTTTCTACGTAGGACTTACTATCTCCTACGTAGGACTTACTATCTCATATGTAGGACTAACTATCTCTTACGTAGGACTTATTATCTCCTACGTTTGATTTACTATCTCCTACGTAGGACTTAGTATCTCCTACGTAGGACTTACTATCTCTTACGTATGACTTAGTATAGCGTAGAATCACCATCTCCTACGTAGGACTTAGTATTTACTACGTAGGACTTACTATCTCTTACGTATGACTTAGTATAGCCTAGAATCACTTTTCCTACGTAGGACTTAGTTTCTTCTTCGTAGGACTTAGTATCTTCTACGTAGGACTTAGTATCTTCTACGTAGGACTTAGAATCTCCTACGTTTGACTTAGTATCTCCTACATAGGACTTACTATCTCTTACGTATGACTGAGAATGGCCTAGAATTTCTATCTCCTACGTAGGACTTACTATATCCCATGTAGGACTTTTTATCTCCTACGTAGGACTTACTATCTCTTACGTATGACTTAGTATTGCCTAGAATCACCATCTCCAAAGTAGGACTTAGTATTTTCTACGTACGACTTATTATCTCCTACGTAGGACTTCCTATCTCCTACGTTTGACTTAGTATCTCCTACTTAGGACTTAGAATCTCTTATGTATGACTTAGTATGGCCTAGAATTACTATCTCCTACGTGGGACTTAGTATCTCCTACGTAGGACTTACTATCTCCTACGTAGGCCTTACTATCTCCTACGTAGGACTTCCTATCTCCTACGCAGGAGATAGTAATGCATGAACCAAGGCAGCGAGCCTGGCCATCCCATCCCGTTAGTCACCTCTTACGACAAATATGTGTTGCCGAAGACCAATACTAACCTATGGAATCCTAGAAAGGGCATTATTGCGTTGTCGCCCTTACAAAAACAAGCTCAAACTGTCATAATGAGCCAAAGCGCGACAGTGCGACATTTTGACTATTTGTCGCGCTATGAAAACTATTTTTTACTTTTACAATAAGGCGACAACACGTCATTTTTTCCGAAGGTCAAAATGTTCCTTCTAGGATTCCATACTAACCCTGATCAATACATTTACTGAATTTAATATAGAATAGAATGGATATACAGTCAATATTTTGCCTATAGATATTTATGCTTGTCAGTACAATGACAATCTTGACATGCAAATCACAATACATCGACAATTCAACCAGTCTCTAGACCCCTTATCAGCCTGCCTCGCGTCCAGTGACTGTCTGTTACGTCTAGAGAGGGTTTTTTGGATTGTACAGACACTGAAGCAGTTTTCAACTTTTCAACCAAATTTAAACGATTTTTGCTTTAGGTTGATATCCTGTTGGTGCATACGTGTAGGATTCCCTTCTATTGTAAGCACGTCTCATATTTGCAGGAGATGCAGTAAGAGGATTTAATGTCTTCGGGATTTCAATATTACCGTGCCCTGTTCCATATTTCTGTGTCAGCTTTGAGAAGAATGGAAATAAGAAACGTGTAGCTACACTAAATCAGCATCACATGGACAAATTTAAGTGAAACCCATGGAAAAGTATACGAATGGAGAATTGTACTCCTACCTATCATCCGTTCTTGATTAGATGACTATTAAAAAAGTATTAAAATATAATTGCATACCTTGTTTCTGTGTGTCCCAGCCAGTGAACACTATAAGCCGAGGTCTGTTTCGAGATGGTTAGTTATACTCATGGCGCAACTTCTTTACTGTTACTGGGGTAATGACGATTTTGTTTTGCTGTCACTAAGGTAATAATGATTTTGCCTACTATTGAAAAACAGCTTTCCCAGAAAAGCGCTGATTCCTAGAAATATAGAAATGCCATGAAAGGTATTAGTTTGTAATGCGTGTAGTCTTTATTCTCCGTTCCAGTTGGGAGGGAACAAATATAATCAATATTGCAAGGGTTCTATTGCTGGAGCCGCCGCTTTGATAACTAAATAATTTCAAAATAGTTGGCATTGATTGAAATCGGTGAGACACAATACAGACGGGATAAGGTATGACGGGAAATGCATCATTTAGGAAATGAGCAAAACATTTAGAAGTTTTGGAGGATTTATGTAGAATTAGACTTTATTCAATTCAATACTATCATGTTTCGACATATAACAACACTAACTGTACAGGTACAACTGAAATGTATAGAAAAGGCTGAATATTGTCACACATTTACCTTATTTGTATATGTTTACAAAATGTGCATATATAAGTAATATGTATAAAGAAGTATAAAGGCAACAGTAAAACAACAAAGTAAATGCCATGTCATGTAGGAGAGATGGCGTGGCAACGGCATACAATAAAAGTGTTATTTTATATGACTAAGGGTCGCACGTTGAGCTGTATGTGCTTTGTGTCAGTGGCCGACGCACCGTGCAGCATGTCACCTGCTAGGAATTTCCAGTCTGAGCTTCTATATTAATAATTCAAACGTTCCATCATGCAAATGTCAATCGATTGATTTAACTTGAACCAAATGACATTGCACATTGCAAGTCACACATCTTAATGATCACTGCTGTGTCCGACCATGCCATTGTTCAGATTTAACAACAACCAAGTGACTATTGTACCTTTGTATTAATCACTGGAACAACTGCATAAAACTGTATGCTTGTACTTGTAAAAGGCAAACACTGCCGTAGTTGCAGGGTGACAGTTAACTCCCGGGACTCCCGGTGCCACTGGCATGGTCGAGACCTACCAGTGTCCTCTCAATAAAGGCACTGCAGCTCATTATGTCTCTTATATGATTCCCTATGGTCAGTTTGTGACCTTGGTACGGCTGACCACAGATAAATCACAATATTTCCAGAAAGCCTTTTTCACTTGTTTGAACATGAGCAAGCTAGTTTTCCACTGTATGTCCACTACAGCCTCATGAGGCATTACATACGTCTCCTATATGCCCACTACAACCTCATGATGCGTCGCATACTTCTCCTATATGCCCACTACAGCCTCATGATGCATCGCATACTTCTCCTATATGCCCACTAGAGCCTCATGAGGCATTGCATACTTCTCCTATATCCCACTACAGCCTCATGATGCATCGCATACTTCTCCTATATGCCCACTACAGCCTCATGATCCATCGCATACTTCTCCTATATGCCCACTACAGCCTCATGAGGCATTGCATACTTCTCCTGTATGTCCACTACATCCTCATGAGGGATTGCATACTTCGTATATATACACTATAGCCTCGTGAGGCATTACATACTTCTCCTGTATGTCCACTACAGCCTCATTAGGGATTGCATACTTCTCCTGTATGTCCACTACATCCTCATGAGGGATTGCATACTTCGTATATATACACTATAGCCTCGTGAGGCATTGCATACTTCTCCTATATATCCACTACAGCCTCATGAGAGATTGCATACTTCTCCTGTATGTCCACTACAGCCTCATGATGCATCGCATACTTCTCCTATATGCCCACTACAGCCTCATGAGGCATTGCATACATCTCCTATATACCACTACAGCCTCGCGAGGCATTACATACTTCTCCTGTGTGTCGACTACAGCCTCATGAGGCATTGCATACTTCTCCTGTATGTCCACTACAGCCTCATGAGGGATTGCATACTTCTACTGCATGCCCACTACAGCCTCATAAGGCATTGCATACTTCTCCATTATGTCCACTACAGCCTCATGAGGCATAACATATTTCTCCTATATATCCACTACAGCCTCATTAGGGATTACATACATCTCCTGTATGTCCACTACAGCCTCATGAGGAATTGCATACTTCTCCTATATATCCACTACAGCCTCATGAGGGATTGCATACTTCTCCTATATATCCACTACAGCCTCATTAGGCATTACATACTTCTCCTGTATATCCACTACAGCCTCATGAGGGATTGCATATTTCTCCTGTATATCAACTACAGCCTCATGAGGGATTGCATACTTCTCCTATATATCCACTACAACCTCATGATGGATTGCATACTTCTCCTGTATATCCACTACAGCCTCATGAGGGATTACATACTTCTCCTATATATCCACTACAGCCTCATGAGGGATTGCATACTTCGCATATATACACTATAGCCTCGTGAGGCATTGCATACTTCTCCTGTATATCCACTACAGCCTCATAAGGCATTACATACTTCTCCTGTATGTCCACAACAACCTCAAGGGGCATTTCATACTTCTCCTATATATCCACTACAGCCTCATTAGGCGTTGCATACTTATCCTGTATGTCCACTACATCCTCATGAGGCATTACATACTTCTCCTGTATGCCAACTACATCCTCATGAGGGATTACATACTTCTCCTATATATCCACTACAGCCTCATTAGGCATTGCATCCTTCTCCTGTATGTCCACTACAGCCTCATAAGGCATTACATACTTCTCCTGTATGCCAACTACATCCTCGTGAGGCATAACATACTTCTCCTATATATCCACTACAGACTCATTAGGCATTGCATACTGCTCCTGTATGTCCACTACAGCCTCATAAGGCAGTATATACTTCTCCTTTATATCGACTACATCCTCATCAGGCATTACATACTTCTCCTGTATATCCACTACATCCTCATGAGGTATAACATACATCTCCTTTATATCCACTACAGCCTCATTAGGCATTACATACTTCTCCTCTTTATCCACTACAGCCTCGTGAGGCATTACATACTTCTACTGCATGCCCACTACAGCCTCATAAGCCATTACATACTTCTCCTGTATTTCCACTTCATCCTCATGAGGCATAACATACTTCTCCTTTATATCCACTACAGCCTCATTAGGCATTACATACTTCTCCTGTTTGCCCACTACAGCCTCATTAGGCATTACATACTTCTACTGTATGTCCACTGCAGCCTCATGGGGCATTGCAAACTTCTCCTGTATATCCACTATAGCCTCGTGAGGCATTGCATACTTCTATATGCCCACTACAGCCTCATGAGGCATTACATACTGCCCGTGTATATCCACAACAGCCACATTAGACATTACATACTTCCCCTGTGTATCCACTACAGACTCATGAGGCATTACATACTTCTCCTGTATATCCACTATAGCCTCGTGAGGCATAACATACTTCTCCTGTATATCCACTATAGCCTCATGAGGCATTGCATACTTCTCCTGTATATCCACTACAGCCTCGTGATGCATTGCATACTTCTACTGCATGTCCACTACAGCCTCATGAGGCATTACATACTGCCCGTGTATATCCACAACAGCCACATGAGACATTACATACTTCTCCTGTGTATCCACTTCAGCCTCATTAGGCATTACATACTTCTCCTGTTTGCCCACTACAGCCTCATTAGGGATTACATACTTCTACTGTATGTCCACTACAGCCTCATGGGGCTTTGCATACTTCTCCTGTATATCCACTATAGCCTCGTGAGGCATAACATACTTCTCCTGTATATCCACTATAGCCTCATGAGGCATTACATACTTCTCCTGTTTATCCACTACAGCCTCATTAGGCATTACATACTTCTACTGCATGCCCACTACAGCCTCATAAGCCATTACATACTTCTCCTGTATTTCCACTTCATCCTCATGAGGCATAACATACTTCTCCTTTATATCCACTACAGCCTCATTAGGCATTACATACTTCTCCTGTTTGCCCACTACAGCCTCATTAGGCATTACATACTTCTACTGTATGTCTACTGCAGCCTCATGGGGCATTGCATACTTCTCCTGTATATCCACTATAGCCTCGTGAGGCATAACATACTTCTCCTGTATATCCACTATAGCCTCATGAGGCATTGCATACTTCTCCTGTATATCCCCTACAGCCTCGTGATGCATTGCATACTTCTACTGCATGCCCACTACAGCCTCATGAGGCATTACATACTTCTCCTGTGTATCCACTACAGCCTCATTAGGCATTACATACTTCTACTGCATGCCCACTACAGCCTCATTAGGCATTACATACTTCTCCTGTTTATCCACTACAGCCTCATTAGGCATTACATACTTCTCCTATATATCCACTACAGACTCATAAGCCATTACATACTTCTCCTTTATTTCCACTACATCCTCATGAGGCATAACATACTTCTCCTTTATATCCACAACAGCCACTTGAGACATTAAATACTTCCCCTGTGTATCCACTACAGACTCATGAGGCATAACCTACTTCTCCTGTATTTCCACTACATTGGCATTGCATACTTTTCCTATATGCCCACTACGTCCTCATGGGGCATTGCATACTTGTCCTGTATATCCACTACATCCTCATGAGGCATTACATACTTCTCCTGTTTGCCCACTACAGCCTCATTAGGGATTACATACTTCTACTGTATGTCCACTACAGCCTCATAAGACATTGCATACTTCTCCATTATGTCCACTACAGCCTCATGAGGCATAACATACTTCTCCTATATATCCACTACAGCCTCATTAGGCATTGAATACTTCTCCTTTATGTCCACTACAGCCTCATGAGGCATAACATACTTCTCCTATATATCCACTACAGCCTCATTAGGCATTACATACTTCTCCTGTATGTCCACCACAGCGTCATGAGCGATTGCATACTTCTACTGTATGTCCACTACAGCCTCAAGAGGTATTACATATATCTCCTGTATGTCCACTACAGCCTCATGAGGCATTGCATACTTCTCTTGTATATCCACTACAGACTCGTGAGGCATTACATACTTCTCCTGTATATCCACTACTGCCTCATGAGGCATTGTATTCTTCTACTGCATGCCCACTACAGCCTCATACGGCATTGCATACTTCTCCATTATGTCCACTACAGCCTCATTAGGGATTACATACATCTCGTGTATGTCCACTACAGCCTCATGAGGGATTGCATACTTCTCCTGTATATCCACCACAGCTTCATGAGGGATTGCATACTTCTCCTGTATATCCACCACAGCTTCATGAGGGATTGCATACTTCTCCTATATATCCACTACAGCCTCATGAGGGATTGCATACTTCGCATATATACACTATAGCCTCGTGAGGCATTGCATACTTCTCCTGTATATCCACTACAGCCTCATGAGGCATTACATACTTCTCCTGTATGTCCACTACAGCCTCATGGGGCATTACATACTTCTACTGTATGTCCACTAAAGCCTCATGGGGCATTGCATACTTCTCCTGTATATCCACTATAGCCTCGTGAGGCATTGCATACTTCTATATGCCCACTATAGCCTCATGAGGCATTACATACTACCCGTGTATATCAACAACAGCCTCCTGAGACATTAAATACTTCCCCTGTGTATCCACTACAGACTCATGAGGCATTACATACTTCTCCTGTATTTCCACTACATTGGCATTGCATACTTTTCCTATATGCCTACTACGTCCTCATGGGGCATTGCATACTTATCGTGTATATCCACTACATCCTCATGAGGCATTACATACTTCTCCTGTTTGCCCACTACAGCCTCATTAGGGATTACATACTTCTACTGTATGTCCACTACAGCCTCATAAGGCATTGCATACTTCTCCATTATGTCCACTACAGCCTCATGAGGCATAACATACTTCTCCTATATATCCATTACAGCCTCATTAGGCATTGAATACTTCTCCTTTATGTCCACTACAGCCTCATGAGGCATAACATACTTCTCCTATATATCCACTACAGCCTCATTAGGCATTAGATACTTCTGTATGTCCACTACAGCGTCATGAGGGATTGCATACTTCTACTGTATGTCCACTACAGCCTCAAGAGGTATTACATATATCTCCTGTATGTCCACTACAGCCTCATGAGGCATTGCATACTTCTCTTGTATATCCACTACAGACTCGTGAGGCATTACATACTTCTCCTGTATATCCACTACTGCCTCATGAGGCATTGTATTCTTCTACTGCATGCCCACTACAGCCTCATACGGCATTGCATACTTCTCCATTATGTCCACTACAGCCTCATTAGGGATTACATACATCTCGTGTATGTCCACTACAGCCTCATGAGGGATTGCATACTTCTCCTATATATCCACTACAGCCTCATGAGGGATTGCATACTTCTCCTGTATGTCCACTACAGCCTCATGGGGCATTGCATATTTCTCCTGTATGTCCACTACAGCCTCATGAGGGATTACATACTTCTCCTATATATCCACTACAGCCTCATGAGGGATTGCATACTTTTCCTATATATCCACTAAAACCTCATGAGGGATTGCATACTTCTCCTGTATATCCACCACAGCTTCACGAGGGATTGCATACTTCTCCTATATATCCACTACAGCCTCATGAGGGATTGCATACTTCGCATATATACACTATAGCCTCGTGAGGCATTGCATACTTCTCCTGTATATCCACTACAGCCTCATAAGGCATTACATACTTCTCCTGTATGTCCACTACAGCCTCATGGGGCATTACATACTTCTACTGTATGTCCACTACAGCCTCATGGGGCATTGCATACTTCTCCTGTATATCCACTATAGCCTCGTGAAGCATTGGATACTTCTATATGCCCACTATAGCCTCATGAGGCATTACATACTACCCGTGTATATCAACAACAGCCTCCTGAGACATTAAATACTTCCCCTGTGTATCCACTACAGACTCATGAGGCATTACATACTTCTCCTGTATTTCCACTACATTGGCATTGCATACTTTTCCTATATGCCTACTACGTCCTCATGGGGCATTGCATACTTATCGTGTATATCCACTACATCCTCATGAGGCATTACATACTTCTCCTGTTTGCCCACTACAGCCTCATTAGGGATTACATACTTCTACTGTATGTCCACTACAGCCTCATAAGGCATTGCATACTTCTCCATTATGTCCACTACAGCCTCATGAGGGATTGCATACTTCTCCTATATATCCACTACAGCCTCATGAGGGATTGCATATATCTCCTGTATGTCCACTACAGCCTCATGAGGCATTGCATACTTCTCTTGTATATCCACTACAGACTCGTGAGGCATTACATACTTCTCCTGTATATCCACTACTGCCTCATGAGGCATTGTATTCTTCTACTGCATGCCCACTACAGCCTCATACGGCATTGCATACTTCTCCATTATGTCCACTACAGCCTCATTAGGGATTACATACATCTCGTGTATGTCCACTACAGCCTCATGAGGGATTGCATACTTCTCCTATATATCCACTACAGCCTCATGAGGGATTGCATACTTCTCCTGTATGTCCACTACAGCCTCATGGGGCATTGCATATTTCTCCTGTATGTCCACTACAGCCTCATGAGGGATTGCATACTTCTCCTATATATCCACTACAGCCTCATGAGGGATTGCATACTTTTCCTATATATCCACTAAAACCTGATGAGGGATTGCATACTTCTCCTGTATATCCACCACAGCTTCATGAGGGATTGCATACTTCTCCTATATATCCACTACAGCCTCATGAGGGATTGCATACTTCGCATATATACACTATAGCCTCGTGAGGCATTGCATACTTCTCCTGTATATCCACTACAGCCTCATAAGGCATTACATACTTCTCCTGTATGTCCACTACAGCCTCATGGGGCATTACATACTTCTACTGTATGTCCACTACAGCCTCATGGGGCATTGCATACTTCTCCTGTATATCCACTATAGCCTCGTGAAGCATTGGATACTTCTATATGCCCACTATAGCCTCATGAGGCATTACATACTACCCGTGTATATCAACAACAGCCTCCTGAGACATTAAATACTTCCCCTGTGTATCCACTACAGACTCATGAGGCATTACATACTTCTCCTGTATTTCCACTACATTGGCATTGCATACTTTTCCTATATGCCTACTACGTCCTCATGGGGCATTGCATACTTATCGTGTATATCCACTACATCCTCATGAGGCATTACATACTTCTCCTGTTTGCCCACTACAGCCTCATTAGGGATTACATACTTCTACTGTATGTCCACTACAGCCTCATAAGGCATTGCATACTTCTCCATTATGTCCACTACAGCCTCATGAGGGATTGCATACTTCTCCTGTATGTCCACTACAGCCTCATGAGGCATTGCATATTTCTCCTGTATGTCCACTACAGCCTCATGAGGGATTGCATACTTCTCCTATATATCCACTACAGCCTCATGAGGGACTGCATACTTTTCCTATATATCCACTAAAACCTCATGAGGGATTGCATACTTCTCCTGTATATCCACCGCAGCTTCATGAGGGATTGCATACTTCTCCTATATATCCACTACAGCCTCATGAGGGATTGCATACTTCGCATATATACACTATAGCCTCGTGAGGCATTGCATACTTCTCCTGTATATCCACTACAGCCTCATGAGGCTTAACATACTTCTCCTATATGCACTACAGCCTCATTAGGCATTACATACTTCTCCTGTTTGCCCACTACAGCCTCGTGAGGCATAACGTACTTCTCCTATATATCCTCTACAGCCTCTTGAGGCATTGCATACTTCTCCTGTATGTCCACTACAGCCTCATAAGGCATTACATACTTCTCCTATATGCCCACTACATCCTCATGAGGTATTACATACTTCTCCTATATATCCACTACAGCCTCATTAGGCATTGCATACTTCTCCTGTATATCCACTACAGCCTCATTAGGCATTACATACTTCTCCTTTATATCCACTACAGCCTCATTAGGCATTGCATACTTCTCCTGTATGTCCACTACAGCCTCATAAGGCATTACATACTTCTCCTTTATATCCACTACAGCCTCATTAGGCATTACATACTTCTACTGCATGCCCACTACAGCCTCATAAGCCATTACATACTTCTCCTGTATATCCACTACAGCCTCATCAGGCATTACATACTTCTCCTGTATATCCACTACAGCCTCATCAGGCATTACATACTTCTCCTGTATATCCACTACAGCCTCATGGGGCATTACATACTTCTCCTGTATATCCACTACAGCCTCATTAGGCATTACATACTTCTACTGCATGCCCACTACAGCCTCATAAGCCATTACATACTTCTCCTGTATATCCACTACAGCCTCATTAGGCATTACATACTTCTACTGCATGCCCACTACAGCCTCATAAGCCATTACATACTTCTCCTGTATTTCCACTACATCCTCATGAGGCATAACATACTTCTCCTTTATATCCACTACAGCCTCATTAGGCATTACATACTTCTCCTGTTTGCCCACTACAGCCTCATTAGGCATTACATACTTCTACTGCATGCCCACTACAGCCTCATGGGGCATTGCATACTTCTCCTGTATATCCACTATAGCCTCGCGAGGCATTGCATACTTCTCCTGTATATCCACTATAGCCTCATGAGGCATTGCATACTTCTCCTGTATGTCCACTACAGCCTCGTGATGCATTGCATACTTCTATATGCCCACTACAGCCTCATAAGGCATTACATACTGCCCGTGTATATCCACAACATAAAACCGGAACATTTTCGGGTGAAAAGACATCACGTTTGGAACCAGTAAGACTAATAAAGACCTTACAATGACAAATGCGTCAGTAAGAGATGTAAGTTGTCTCAGCTTATCAAGAGATACTATTTTTACAGATATCCCCGACACTAAGTTGTGGGTTGAAACCTGATTGTATTATGTACTGAAGAACGAATGGTGCATGTGTCTACACATATATAGGTTTTTGCCAAGGATAAGGTGTTAGACTTTGCATGTGACTATTAACTTTTACGATGATGTCTTTATTTATTTATATTCTCTTTCCATAGTCCTCAATATCTAGATACTGTATGGGCTGTGTCCTCTCGCCAGGGAGTGTTGCTGTCTCCCACACTTTTGATCTGTTCAATAAGTTGCGCAGTGATGTAACATTCAAATTAACGTTGTCTTTCAACATCTTGTCGTCCATGGAATCAACCTCTCTCAAGCGGTCAATTTTGAGAAGATATCTCGTACTGCCATAATCTGTCTTTTCCGCTTTCCCGATGACTTTCTTCAGACATTTAGGTAGTATACCTTCAATGAATAAGACAATGGACAATCTCTGTAGCCACAACAGCTCATTTGAATTCTTAACGCTTTCGCATGTGCTTGACATTATAGCGATGAGGATGTTGAGGAGGAATATTTGGATGACTATCACAGAAAGGACAAAGACGGGGATGGACCCATGACTCGATGCTCCCTCAAGTCCTTCTATCTGTCCTTGACCAGTCATCAGATTAAATGTCGTAAGAAGACTGATAGACAATTTCCCAAACGTTCCAGGTTGGGTTTCCGCAAAGGCACTGTGCATTGCACTTGTAAATGCTATCATCATTATGAAAATGATTGGTATAAATTTCAGCATATCCCCAAAGAGGACTTTCTGTAACATAAAAGTAACGTAGCTGAAAGGTGAGATTCCACGGAGGAAGACCACCAACCAAGGATCAATGCTATCACCAGACAGTAGTTGTTTGTAACAGTTACAACATTCCACGACGCGTCCGTCAGTAATGCCAAACCAAACAGCACAAATATGCACCTGTATACTCCATTGTGATGCAGTCTTGTTATATGGAATGGTTGCCACGAAAAGAATGTCCTGTGAATTTCTAGAATTACATAAAGGAGACTTATGACGATAAAGATGATGTTCAAAACCCTGAGGTTCAAGGTCTGCTTCTGCGCCGGGTCAGGATCCAGGATGGCATCAACTTTGAGATCTAAATGCCAGGTGAGGATACTCATCAGTGACAGGTGAAGAAAGAGGCCAATGTAGTAGTACTGCCAGTACTTCTGCCACTTTAAGTACACCACTTCTTGGACCGTGTAGTCGTTCAGAAACGCATAAGCCGTCGTTGTCTTCAAACTGCATATGATTTCCAAAATACTCTGGTTCGTATATTGTCTCAAGCTCTTCCAATAGGTTTCTATTCCTGAATCCTCTTTGCCTTTTGCCAGCCCCTCGGCTCTGTGGTCTGTATTCCTGTAGTCAGGTGACATCTGCAGATCAGCCTTACCCCAGGTTACCTTATCAATCTCTGTTACTCGTAATCACACTCGTAGATATCAAAAACAAGAACTTGTATGCATCTTCCATATCAAGGATGTGTTTAAACATGTTGTCAAGACCCAACTCGGCAGCTAGATGGAGCGCTGTTTGTTTACGTTGGGTTTAACAGTATCCCAGTAAATGCGGGAGGAGAACCCGAAGTGATGCTGGTTTGAAACGGGACCCACGAGCATGGGTTTGGTGCTGACCGACAGAAACAATCGGGGCGAACCGGGATTCAAACCCAAGGTCTTAGGGTACTTGCGAGCCCAATGGACGCAACACTGCACAACAAATTGGTGAACCTCAGACGTCTGGGCTACCCGTGCCCCAAGTTTTCAAAAGAAAATCAAAAGAAATGTATCTGAAATACGCTATTAGGTGTAATTTACTGGGGGTAGCTACTAACAGGAAGACAAGTTTGGAAAATTGTGAAAAAAGTTCTCTCATAGCATTCTTGACATTGGTGCTTGCCCATACGGCAAAGGATGATCAAATATTTCGATCTGGTTTCTTTGGGTGGAATATTATAACCAAAAATAAATTGCACCCGAAAAAAATATTGTTGCAGGGTGTATATCTTTAAGAAAATTGAGGCTCACTGTTTGAAATAAAATTCTACGTAGTTTTATAACTGTAGCTGAACACATATATAAATCCTTGCCCCCCCCCCCCCCCCCCCCCCCCCACACACACACACACACACACACACTCACACACACAAACACCAAAAAAACACAAAAAACAACAACAAAAAACAACAACACAACAACAAACAAAAAACAAAACAAAACAAAAACAAAACAAAACATTTAACAATAAGTTAGTTTCATGCCGAAAGCCTATATCTAGACAGAAGTGTGTACTTACTTAGCACCAATGCAGCTCTAGCGATCCCACTATGCAGACTGTCGTGCAGTTTGTCTTGGATGAGCAGTTGTTTATGTATGGAAGATGATTGGCCAATTACATTGCAATGCAGCTTCTGTACGGCCCAACTGCCGTTGATATTTTTCAGATTAGAATTGGTCCCCGGCAAACATAGCGTGTCTTACAAGGTTACTGGATAATCGGGGGGCTAGGAGCTCGGTTGGTTTGTTTGTTTGTTGCTTAACGCCGCACTCAGTAATTTCCAGCTATATGAGGGCGGCGGAGAAGCCTGGTGACCTTTGCACTGTTAAGTTGCAAGAATGCTCGTTTCCATATCGACGAGTGTTAACATTGTTTAGATTATGTTATGATATGTTTATAGGTAGTCAACGTTGGTAGTCAACGTTTCATAAGTTTCAACCAGTCGAGACACATGTCCAATTACATTCGAAATAACTCGTTCTTTTATGTGAGAGTAGTGATCATAACGCGTCATAATACCTGGACTGGCTAGATTGTTGAGATTATTTTATGATATGTTTATACCATTAATATGAAAAAGACACGAGAGTATTGCATTCCTATAAAACCTTATATCATTTTGGATCATTGATTGAATCATGATGTATTAATTTAAGTTACATACCGCATCACATAGAAACAGCATATTGATATTCTCGACAGAAGCCTGGGTGGTTTGGGTTGGTAGTCAACGTCAGTTATTTCCTTCAGATCGTGTATTAAAACACAAATTCGACTCAGACGTCCTTAGACGCAGCATCAGAGTGAGTGAGTATGGTTTTGCGCCGCTTTTAGCAATATTCTAGCAATATGACGGGGGTGACACCAGAAATGGACTCCACGCGATGTACCCATGTGGAGAATCGAACCCGAATCGAGAGACTGCTTAAAGAAAAAGAAACGTCACCATTGATAGATATATGAGAAACCTTATTTGTCCAAACACTGTAATCATACTTTGAGACATATTAAATAGATGAAACTTTGCAAAACTGATCATCAAGGTTGAAATTAAAGTGTCAAATGTTCTCAAAGTGAAACACAACGCTAGCCTGTGAGAAAATGGCATCACAAATCAGTATCTCGTGTGTCCGCGATGTGCATTGATGACTGCCGTCAAACGTCGATACATGGAATGGATAAGGCGGTCGGTGAAGAACGCATGTGCATTTCAACTTGCATGGAACTCACGTGCATCGGGTGACCATGGCCGTTGGGGCGATCGGTTCTATTGTCATTTGCTTTGTTTTTTTATCATCATTTTTTTCCGGACAAGGTAATGTTAAAGTTTAGAAACTTTGACACTAATTACCCAGATATTTAAATGACAACTTTTCATGCTACATGGAGTGACGTTTCTTTTTGCGGTTCAGTATAGTAACCCGGACTAATACCGATTTTATAGCGCTAACCCACTGAGATACCAGGCCGCAATTTTAATATAAATACCCCACTAAGGCACAGTATACTGACTCCGAGTCGAGGAGTCGGCTTTAGCTCCTTAACGCCGAGCTCCAGGCAGGGCAACAACAATTACCACATATTAACGCATTTTGGTGGGACGCAGCCAGGGATCGAACCACAGATCTTCCGCTCTCCGGGCAGACGCCCTATCAAATAGACCACGGAGGCGGTCCAACAGTCTATAGGATTTTCGTTCCCCAGTGACGTCACAATTGAATGCTTAATACTGAATACTGAATCATGTAAATCGTTCCGTTCATACTTATTCAGAGGTCGGTTTTGATTCAGTCACTGTGACTCTTAAATAAAATCGATTAAACACGTTCCATAATTATAAGAGATGTGTGCTAAAAGCAGAGTCACTTTGTCCACGAATCACTATCAAATAGTGATGGTACATGGGCTTCGCCGAAAAATGAGAATAGCTACCGCTGGTATACGTTACAAACACATGCAAAGGCAAGACAATTATACACTACGTTTATACGAACACTCTTATAACGAACTGACGGTTATAACGAACTGTTTATTGGTCCGGTCGATTTGCTGTATATATGCTGTGTATATTCTTATAACGAACTACGGTTATAACGATCTAAAATTAGTGGTCTCCGAGTTCTTTACTGACACATGAATAACATATTCACGAACATCTATTCAGTCATAATTATTGCCTCAGGAGTTATGAAATAACTGACACAAGTCTGACAGAATCGTTGAAGTAGACAGACTAGCATAAGATTTTCAAGCACTCCTGCTGGCATAAGTTTCAACCAGCCGAGACACATGTCCAATTACACTCGAAATAACTCGTTCCTTTATGGAAGAGTAGTGATCATAACGCGTCATACTACCTGGACTGGCTAGGCGTGTAGAAACATACATGTAAGGCGGATGGTCTGACTTTACGGACATGATGACGTCATCGCGTTTGCAGTGACGTCACTTGCAGGGAACCTCACAATTGACCCTGTTTGCATTTTGGTCAGTGGCGGGGTATACTGGGTATCCCTTCATTGACCATGATAGCCCGTTTGTACAATAAATCCCTCTATTATACTTGTTTTGTTTGTTTGTTGTTTAACGCCGCACAATATTACAGCGATATAACGGCGGTCTGTGCATAATCGAGTCTGGACCAGACAATCCAGGGATTGACATCATGAACATCGATCCACGCAACTGAGAAACCCTTTCTTCTGTCTCTGCTTACTTGCTAATAACATATTACATATATTCGGTTAAGGAAAACATTGTTTTGTTATCTGTGTCTCACCGTTGGACTTTGGCCTGTAATACAACTCAAACAAATGCAACGAATGACTGTGTTCCTCGGGAATTAAAACATGTTCAAGCTGAGCACACACAGGTGAAAAAATCATGCTCAGCTTGTCACAACTTGCACAGCAGTGCGGTCCTTTGCAATGATATGTATAATACTCACTACATTCCCCGGGAGCATCCTGCGTTCCCTGGGAGTGGGTGTCACTGAAGGACAATCTCACCTAAAAAATCCATCTGATCTGCAATACGATACCCGCCAGGGTGGCAATAGCGTCAGGTGTAGTTTTAAGCAGCCACTTATAAACCTTTGATGACTCCACTCCATTTTTCAGACAGTCTCTTTGCGGAGGTAAACTCCACTAACGTTCCCACAAGTCTTACCGGCAGAATGCCCGGGCCTTACCGGCAGAATGCCCTGGGCATTCTCCTGGTAAGACCCGGGCATTCCGCTGGCAAGATCTGGCTTTAAATGCGCTGAGCGATTTTAGTGCTAATGTTTGAGTTTCCCAAGTTAAATAGTTTAAAATAGTTTTAGCACTAAAAATCGCGTTGCGCAGATGGACCTAGGGACAAACCTCGTTTCCCAAAAGCCTCAAAGTGCAAATTAATGAAAGCAACACTTATGAAGTAGGTTTAATGAAAAGTGAAATTGAGTACAAAACGACGACCAGTGTCCATTTCATCTTTTTCGGGGGAAGTCTCGGGCTTAGACGTTTCAGTTACAATCGGCGTCGGCTCAGAGATAACTTCCTGCTTCCTCTTTTTGGCAATGATGTCCGACAGGGTCCTCCTTTGCTCGTCTGAAGTACGTTTATACGTCCGTACGGCATCACTTCTATGCCCTGAAACATATGTTCAAACAGTGACATAACACATATTCATCTGACCCGCTTGCTAGAGTATATAGATAAGAGGTTTTTCGAAAATACTATGAACATTTCAAAACATACAACATTTTGTCATATCGCGGTTATCAGATTTATTTAAACGGTTTTCAGCAAATCTTCAGTCATCAGGGTCACCCGATTTATAGCAGGTGAAAAGTCTGCATCACCATTGTGATACCTTACGAACAGTTGATAAAACAAATTGATTTTACGGCTTTCTGCATTGTTCCAATGATCATTTCGTGCAATTTCAAGTATCCGAAATAATAAAATACCATGTAGAATGATTTCTCCGAAAAATGTCCGAGAAATGTGTTTTCTACTTAATATTTTTTAAATTTTTTTTTATACCTACCAGTTACTTTGCAGATCATTTGCTCATCAACTTCACCACGGTATAATCTTTTTTCTTCTATCTCCCGCTCACACAATGGCTCTCCAAAGCGAAACGCAAAATCGTCTACATCATCTTTATCAGCATCACGAGCAATACTTTCGGAAATTTCATTGATAAATGTGGACTGTGTGATAAAAAAATCTTCCCCTTCCTCGGCCATCTTTCAACACAAGTGAATGAAACCACGTGTACTTGACCGAGATATAACCTGCTCGTGCAGCAAATGCACGTACGTTGCGTTTGAGCGATTGATTACCGCCGCGTTAACAGCGTTCATGAAAGCTAAACACACCAGTCATATGAGAATCATTGATATTCGTTAATACGGTTCTAAGTTTATAAGTCAGATCAAAACCTCTTTCTCGGTCTTGACGGGAAATGTAAGCCCTGGGAGTTCGGGAAATTAGGTCGGGCGAAGCCCTGGGAGTTCGAAAATTAGGTCGAGCGAAGCCCTGGGAGTTTGGGAAATTAGGGAGGGCCAAGCCCTGGGAGTTCGGGAAATTAGGTCGAGCGAAGCCCTGGGAGTTTGGGAAATTAGGGAGGGCCAAGCCCTGGGAGTTCGGGAAATTAGGGAGGGCCAAGCCCTGGGAGTTCGGGAAATTAGGGAGGGCCAAGCCCTGGGTGTTTGGGAAATTAGGGAGGGCCAAGCAGGGGCAGGGACAGGGACAGGGGCAGGGGTAGTGACAGGGGTAGTGACAGGGACAGGGGCAGGGACAGGGGCAGGGACAGGGACAGGGACAGGGACAGGGGTAGTGACAGGGGTAGTGACAGGGACAGGGACAGGGGCAGGGACAGGGACAGGGACAGGGACAGGGGTAGTGACAGGGTCGGGGGCAGGGACAGGGGTAGTGACAGGGGCAGGGACAGGGACAGGGGTAGTGACATTGGCAGGGGCAGGGACAGGGACAGGGGCAGGGGTAGTGACAGGGGTAGTGACAGGGACAGGGGCAGGGACAGGGACAGGGGTAGTGACAGGGGTAGTGACAGGGACAGGGACAGGGACAGGGACAGGGACAGGGACAGGGGTAGGGACAGGAGCAGGGACAGGGACAGGGACAGGGACAGGGGTAGTGACAGGGACAGTGACAGGGGCAGGGACAGGGACAGGGACAGGGACAGGGACAGGGACAGGGGTATTGACAGGGGTATTGACAGGGGTAGTGACAGGGGTAGGGACAGGAGCAGGTACAGGGACAGGGACAGGGACAGGGGTAGTAACAGGGGTAGTGACAGGGACAGGGACAGGGGCAGGGACAGGGGTAGTGACAGGGGCAGAGACAGGGGCAGAGACAGGGGCATGGACAGGGGCAGGGACAGGGGCAGAGACAGGAATAGGGACAGGGACAGGGACAGGAGCAGTGACAGGAGTAGGGACAGGAGCAGGTACAGGGACAGGGACAGGGACAGGGACAGGGACAGGGGTAGTGACAGGGGTAGTGACAGGGACAGGGACAGGGGCAGGGACAGGGACAGGGGTAGTGACAGGGGCAGAGACAGGGGCATGGACAGGGGCAGGGACAGGGGCAGAGACAGGAATAGGGACAGGGACAGGGACAGCAGCAGTGACAGGAGTAGGGACAGAGACAGGGGCAGGGACAGGGGTAGTAACAGGGGTAGTGACAGGGACAGGGACAGGGGCAGGGACAGGGACAGGGGTAGTGACAGGGGCAGAGACAGGGGCATGGACAGGGGCAGGGACAGGGGCAGAGACAGGAATAGGGACAGGGACAGGGACAGGAGCAGTGACAGGAGTAGGGACAGGAGCAGGTACAGGGACAGGGACAGGGACAGGGACAGGGACAGGGGTAGTGACAGGGGTAGTGACAGGGACAGGGACAGGGGCAGGGACAGGGACAGGGGTAGTGACAGGGGCAGAGACAGGGGCATGGACAGGGGCAGGGACAGGGGCAGAGACAGGAATAGGGACAGGGACAGGGACAGCAGCAGTGACAGGAGTAGGGACAGGAGTAGTGGCAGGTGCAGGAGCAGGGGCAGAGACAGGGGCAGGGACAGGGGCATGGACAGGGGTAGTGACAGGAATAGGGACAGGGGCATGGACAGGAGTAGTGACAGGAATAGGGACAGGGACAGGGACAGGAGCAGTGACAGGAGTAGGGACAGGAGTAGTGGCAGGTGCAGGAGCAGGGGCAGGGGGAAAACCACTCATCAGGAGGGACGTGGGAAGGGACAGAGACGTAGACACGGATAAAACATTTTCCTTCATCAGCAGCAGTGGATTGAACTGCCAGACATTGACACTGTCCCCACTGTCTAACAATACGAACGTTTCTTTTTTTCTGCTTATAAGCAGCAGAATATCTGCCACTTGTTCACAGGAGACTTAATTCAAAATTAACATATCGTTTTTATTTTTTTCAAGTCAGTATGTGCGCTGTCACCGGATTGTCTGGTCCAGACAAGATTGTTTGCAGGCCGCCGTCGCATGGAAGGATGACTGCTGTGAGGCGCCATGCATCAAACACTTACTTTTTATGCAAAATGTGTGTGTGGCGGGTGCAACCGGTAGAGCAGGATATCATTACCCTTTTCGCGAACACTTGGTGCGAGCCTCACCCTGTCAAAAATAGTTAACTACGGCCTTGATGTCACCGTTCATGTTTTTTACAGAGACATTCATCATCATACCACGGTGAACGTCTATTGTTATAACTCGTGTCTTCATCACAGAAGCGGCTGATGAAATAGCATCAGTTAATAATGCGACTGCACCAGACACGTCTGTAAGAGAACACAGCGCTGAATTTTCTGATAAGTTGTCGAAGAGGATCCCATACTGTGGACAAAACGCTGTGAAAAACATTCCATGTATGTCTGTATTCTTTAGGGTTACCCAAAGGGTCTGACTTTGTCCAACAGCTTGTTTTAATCGGTGATATCGGGAACATGTCACTCGATGCTAAGACATAATCTATCACACTACACCGTAAAATGTCCAATATATGCATAGTGACCGATTTGATAGTTCCAAATCTTCCATTCACAATATATATGTTCAGAATTGACACATTTCCAAAAGTATTTTTTTCAAAGTTATTTAGTAATTTACCACATGAATATCTTTCCATCTCAAATTGTGCAAAAAATTCTACAAAGTCATCATTACCTTCAACATGGTGAAATCGTTCTCCAAATAGTTCAGCGTCACACCGGTGCCACTGTTCATGTCTCCAAGTCCAATGAACCCGTGAAGATCCGGGATAGAATAGGTCTTCAACAACTCATGCTTGTCGTATAAGGCGACTGTGCTTGTCATAAGAGACGACTAACGGGATCGGGTGGTCAGGCTCACTGACTTGGTTGACGCATCAATGCTCATGATGTCAAACACTGGATTGTCTGGTTCAGACTCAATAATTTACAGATCGCCGTCATATAGCTGGGATATTACTGAGTGCGGCCTTAAACAACAAACAAATCCAAGTACAATGATAAAAACAGCTGGGTACTCTATCAGTGTACTAAATAAAAAAATACAGCAAAATCTCTACCCAATTTTTTTCTATCTTTGTTATCATACCAGGTCGATCTCTCCGGTTGGAAATATGTAAACACACATAATGTGTCTCTACTGAAACCATATACTTTTATCAAACAGAATAGTAGACAGGGATCCGCTGTCAACCTGAGATCGGCAAACCTTGACCCATGGCAAGACGCAAAACCCGAGCTCTGAGAAATACTCCTGCTTAAAATGCAAGCATGGGGCCTAAAGCTGGATTTTAAACCGATTAGAACTCTGGGCGTCTATTTCGCACGAAGCTACACCTTTGAAACGTACACTGTATGCCAATCGTTTATTGTCGTATGCACTAGCACCATTGTCATGCATGCTGTGACAGGTTTAGCAGAATATTTAAGACATGAATTCCGAAGCTGATTTCCCAGGGAATACCTGCTCGCTGGAGTATTTCAAATGCAGTTTTGTTGATTGTCACAGGTTCGAATTTTTTTCATTTTTTTAAGTATGAACATTTTCAAGGACGAGCGCGTCTAGTGTTAATGCACCTACATTATTCCTCCTTAACTGCGGTGTACTTACTGACAGTTGAATACTTTGAACGGAGGGTTTGATTTAAGAAGCATGAACTATACCACTTTTTGCCATGAGACAGGTATTATGTTTGATAGCTGGTTACAAAATAGTATGCAATATTAAGAACTGTAATACTTTTTTCATCTGTGGTACTACCTGGGATTTTCACATTCATGTTCCTTAATAAAAGCGACAAACCCCTTTGAATGACTATGAAAGATCTCTGCTAAAAGCAGAGTCAATGTGCAGAGCTGTGCCACAAACACATGAACGTGGGTTCGAATCCCGATTCGACATAGTGTTGCTTCTAGGTTTATCAGAAGGGGCCTTCTAGGTCCATGCCCGTGCTCGTGGGTTTTACGAAAGTGGTATACGTTTGAGATCTGCATCACTTGGAACTTTCCTTCCTCATTGAGCTAACACGCCAGCATCAAGAAGCATGACATTTCACCCCACGTGTCCAGCACAACCCCATGAGGCATGACCTACCCCTCCCGTGTGTCTTCCAAAACCTCATGAGGCATGACCTACCCCTTCCGTGTGTCTACCACAACCCAATGAGGCATGACCTACCCCTCCTGTGTGTCTACCACAACCTCATGAGGCATGACCTACCCCTCCCGTGTGTCTACCACAACCCAATGAGTCATGACCTAATCCTCCCGTGTGTCTACCACAACCTCATGAGACATGACCTACCCCTCCCGTGTGTCTACCACAACCTCATGAGGCATGACCTACCCCTCCCATGTGTCTACCACAACCCAATGAGGCATGACCTACCCCTCCCGTGTGTCTACCACAACCTCATGAGACATGACCTACCCCTCCCGTGTGTCTACCACAACCCAATGAGACATGACCTACCTCTCCCGTGTGTCAACCACAACCTCATGAGTCATGACATACCCCTCCCGTGTGTCCACCACAACCTCATGAGGCATGACATAACACTCCCGTGTGTCCACCACAAAACCATGAGGCATGACCTACCCCTCCCGTGTGTCTATCACAACCTCATGAGACATGACCTACCCCTCCCGTGTGTCCACCACAACCCAATGAGGCATGACATAACACTCCCATGTGTCTACCACAACCTCATGAGGCATGACCTACCTCTCCCATGTGTCCGCCACAACCTCATGAGACATGACCTACCCCTCCCGTGTGTCTACCACAACCTCATGAGGCATGACCTTCCTCTCCCATGTGTCCGACACAACCTCATAAGACAAGACCTACCCCTCCTGTGTGTCCAGCACAACCCCATGAGACATGACTTACCTCTCCCATATGTCCACCACAACCCCAATGGGCATGACCTACCCCTCCCATGTGTCCACCAGAACCCCATGAGAAATGACCTTCCCCTCCCGTGTGTCCACCACAACCTCATGAGGCATGACCTACCTCTCCCATGTGTCAACCACAACCCCATGAGAAATGACCTTCCCCTCCCGTGTGTCGACCACAACCTCATGAGGCATGACCTACCTCTCCCATGTGTCAACCACAACCCCATGAGAAATGACCTACCTCTCCCGTGTGTCTACACCTCATGAGGCATGACCTACCTCTCCCATGTGTCAACCACAACCCCATGAGAAATGACCTTCCCCTCCCGTGTGTCGACCACAACCTCATGAGGCATGACCTACCTCTCCCATGTGTCTACCACAACCCCATGAGAAATGACCTACCTCTCCCGTGTGTCTACCACATCCTCATGAGGCATGACATACCCCTACCATGTGTCCACCACAACCCTATTAGGCATGACACCCCTCTCCCATGTGTCCACCACAACCCTATTAGGCATGACATACCTCTCCCATGTGTCCACCACAACCCCATGAGACATGATCTACCTCTCCCATGTGTCCACCACAACCCCATGAGGCATGACATACCCCTCCCATGTGTCCACCACAACCCCATGAGGCATAACATAACACTCCCGTGTGTCCACCACAACCCCATGAGGCATGACATACCTCTCCCATGTGTCCACCACAACCCCATGAGGCATGACATACCTCTCCCATGTGTCCACCACAACCCCATGAGCCATGACATACCTCTCCCATGTGTCCACCACAACCCCATGAGGCATGACATACCTCTCCCATGTGTCCACCACAACCCCATGAGGCAAGACATACCCCTCCCGTGTGTCCACCACAACCCAATGAGGCATGACCTACAGCTATCGTGTGTCCACCACAACCCAATGAGGCATTGCATACCTCTCCCGTGTGTCCACTACAACCTCATGAGGCATTACATACCTCTCCAGTGTGTCCACTACAACCTCATGGGGCATGACATACCTCTCCCATGTGTCCACCACAACCCCATGAGACATGACCTACCCCTCCCATGTGTCCACCACAACCCCATGAGGCATGATAAAACACTCCCGTGTGTCCACCACAACCTCATGAGGCATGACATACCTCTCCCATGTGTCCAACACAACCCCATGAGGCATGACATACCTCTCCCATGTGTCCACCATAACCCAATGAGGCATGACATACCTCTCCCGTGTGTCCACCACAACCCCATGAGGCATGACATACCTCTCCCATGTGTCCACCACAACCCCATGAGGCATGACATACCTCTCCCATGTGTCCACCACAACCCCATGAGGCTTGACATACCCCTCCCGTGTGTCCACCACAACCCCATGAGGCATGACCTACCGCTATCGTGTGTCCACCACAACCCAATGAGGCATGACATACCTCTCCCATGTGTCCACCACAACCCCATGAGGCATGACATACCTCTCCCATGTGTCCACCACAACCCCATGAGGCATGACATACCTCTCCCATGTGTCCACCACAACCCAATGAGGCAAGACATACCCCTCCCGTGTGTCTACCACAACCCCATTAGGCATGACACCCCTCTTCCATGTGTCCACCACAACCCCATGAGGCATGACATACCTCTCCCATGTGTCCACCACAACCCCATGAGACATGATCTACCTCTCCCATGTGTCTACGACAACCCCATGAGGCATGACCTACCCCTCCCATGTGTCCACCACAACCCCATGAGGCATGACATAACACTCCCGTGTGTCCACCACAACCCCATGAGGCATGACATACCCCTCCCGTGTGTCCACCACAACCCCATGAGGCATGACCTACCGCTATCGTGTGTCCACCACAACCCCATGAGGCATGACATACCTGTCCCGTGTGTCCACCACAACTTCATGGGGCATGACATACCTCTCCCATGTGTCCACCACAACCCCATGAAGCATGACCTACCCCTCCCATGTGTCCACCACAACCCCATGAGGGATGACATACCTCTCCCATGTGTCCACCACAACCCCATGAGGCAAGACATACCCCTCCCGTGTGTCTACCACAACCCCATGAGGCAAGACATACCCCTCCCGTGTGTCTACCACAACCCCATGAGGCATGACCTACTACTCCCGTGTGTCCACCACAACCCCATGAGGCATGACATACTACTCCCGTGTGTCCACCACAACCCAATGAGGCACGACATACCTATCCAGTGAGTCCACCACAACCCAATGAGGCATGACCTACTACTCCCGTGTGTCCACCACAACCCCATGAGGCATGACATACTACTCCCGTGTGTCCACCACAACCCAATGAGGCACGACATACCTCTCCCGCGTGTCCACCACAACCCAATGAGGCATGACATACTACTCCCGTGTGTCCACCACAACCCCATGAGGCAAGACATACCCCTCCCGTGTGTCTACCACAACCCCATGAGGCAAGACATACCCCTCCCGTGTGTCTACCACAACCCCATGAGGCATGACCTACTACTCCCGTGTGTCCACCACAACCCCATGAGGCATGACATACTACTCCCGTGTGTCCACCACAACCCAATGAGGCACGACATACCTCTCCCGTGTGTCCACCACAACCCAATGAGGCACGACATACCTATCCAGTGAGTCCACCACAACCGCAAGCCCATGACGCATGCCATACCTCTGCAGTGTGTGCAACACAGCCTCGTGAAGCCTGACCTTCCTCGCCCATGCGTCCATATAATTTTAAACTACTTTCAGGCCACAGATACTTTTCTTGTGTTCAGGCTCACTGACTTGGTTGTTTACTTGTCATCGTATCCCAGTTGCGTTGATCGATGCTGAGCATGATATCAATCACTTGATTGTCTGGTCCAGACTATTCTTTTATTAGCCGCCTTCATATAGTGCGGCGTCAAACAACGAACACGTTTTTATAGTAGTAGTAGTAGTAGTAGTAGTAGTAGTCGGTGTCAAACAGGGAACACGTCGTCGTCACAGTAGTAGTAGTAGTAGTAGTAGTAGTAGTAGTAGTAGTAGTAGTAGTAGTAGTAGTAGGGAAACATTTTGAAATAGGTGTGAATATTTTATGTCCGATTCGATGAACATAGTCAGTTGTGAGCAGTCAATATTGGATCGTGCGTGTGCTTCGAAGCTTGTTTGTTCAGTTATTGATACAGAACGATGAAGTATTGCCAATACAATACCGTATTCAGAAGACAGTTATGTACTGTAACTTTTGCTATTTCACGTCACTCTTATCCCTTAGACATATTCCAGCTATTTGATGTCGGTCTGAAATTACCCATTGATTTACATAATTTGTATCGAATCATTCATTTATAATACGATGCCATGCAATCAACCAAGTCACCGAGCCTTGCAACGCGATCCATTTAGTCGTCATTTTCGACAAGCATAGGTTGCAGTAGACGTATATATTACCCGGAATCCCCAAGAGTGAGACATACAAGAGATGTACGCATACATTTTAGAATTTAAAGAAAATCTTTAGTTAAATATAAGGTTCGCTATATGTGATGCATGGCCCGAAAAAAATGACTCGTCAAAGCTTCATTTAGAGAAAAAAATGTGTTTGATTTTCACGTCGATTGTTTACAGACCGCAATGTACCGTCTCCGTGGTCTAGTGGTAGAGCGTCCGCCAGGAGAGCGGAAGGTCCGGGGTTCGATCCTCGGTCGCGTCTTACCAAAAGACGTTAAAAGATGGTACTTCTTGTTACCCTGTCTGGCGCTCAGCAGTAAGGTGCTAAAACAAGGACTGGTCGGCTCGGAGTCAGTGTACTGTGTCTGAGTGGGGTATTCATGTTAAACTGCGGCATGGTATCTCAGTGGGGTAGCACTATATATCGGCATCAGTCCGGACTAGTACAAGCAGCCACATACACACGTGCATGCACGTCGCTATACAAGTGCAATGATCTTGGACGCGACGTTAAACCCAATTTCACCTCACCTACATACCGCGAGGAGGTTGTTATCATTTTGATATTAACCCTACCACGTGACTATATCAGTGAGACATGACTGTCTCACTAATTACCGTCAGCTGTGAGTTTCATGAGTACATGATCACATCTGACACCTTTGTCATATGTCGCCATTTAATCACACTGGGCGTGTTGGGCCTAGTGTTGGTTAGTGCTGATAACGAACCCTTAACATTCTGCCTATATGCCTGTTCACTAAAACGTCGTCTCCACATGTGACATATCGGTGTCACGTGACCTGTGACAACACGGTGGTAACTATACCTGCCCAGAGTATACAAACTCAAACAGTTTGTTCCTCAAATGAATCTGAACATAAAGGTTTGAAATCTAAGGTGAAGTCAATATTTTACGAAATGACATTACAAACTTAAATGATTTTCGTTCAAATGAGCCGAACAATGAGTTTTCTTTATTGATATGGGAAAGTGAGAAGGTTTAACGCTTTATCAATTGTATCACGGCGTGTCAGCTTGATGTGGGAGGACAGCCGGAAGTGATGCAGGTTTTTGACCACTTACCTCGTTGTGACACCCACGAACGCGGGTATAATGTGGATCGACCTGGAAACATTATCACCCGCAATCATAGGTTTGTGGCATTTCTGAGGACATTGCGCTCGTGTGGCTTTAGTTATTTACCATCACTTCTGACAATACTACAAGTACTAAAATACTACCATGACAACTGATACTGGCACTACTACTACTACTACTACTACTACTACTACTACTACTACTACTACTGCTGCTGCTGCTGCTGCTGCTGCTGCTGCTGCTACTACTACTACTACTACTACCACTACCACTACTACAAACAATAGTAAGAAGCAGCCATCCACGACGTGGCTGGCGACTGGGTCCCCGTCGTCTGCAACACCTACAACGTGACGTCGTCGAATCCGATGAACGTTTTCCTTGTGAAAGGAACGGCCAGAATAGAACGTGGAAACATTTCTACACTGACAAGACAAGCAGCTGATTTATTCCCAGGCATTTTCGTGAATAGGAATTCCTTCTACCTTCTTGAAGGTTCAAAGGTGAAACTGACAGCGTGTATTGACAGCGGAAGCAAGGATAAACATTATTCTGTTCAAGGGAACTAACTCCGTAAGGATAAGATGTATGGATGAACAACTTCTTTATTACATATAGCGACGTTTCGGTGTAGGTTCTAACACCGTTATCAAGCAAGTGATGTACAGAGTATGGTTGACAAGTATACTAGCCACATTAAGAAACTGTGCACGGAGAAAATATAGATATAAGGGCACACCGTCCATATATGAAAAATAGGTTTGAACACAGCAATTGTTGGAGACATTCAAACGCTCATGCACGTGCCATGCGATATGACGTCATTGATGGGGGCCTATGGACGTGCAATGTGTTACTGCACGTGCATCCTGTGCAGCTGTACACAGCATGTGGAACTCAAAATTCGCTGTCACTTTGGAAAGCATGATCTGTGGTCATTCAAAAATTCAAAACTTCTCAGGCGCAGACACAAGCATATCACAAGCAAATCATGCCAAGATTGACAGCTGCACAGCGTCATGAAGCCATTGGAATGATCCGAGCGGGAATGAGGCAACAACAGGTGGCAACACATTTCCAATGCCATCGTAACACGATATCGGCATTGGTGAGGCGTTATCAGAACACAAATGACGTTGCCGACCACCCACGTCCAGGACGTCCCCGAGTAACGATGCCAAGACAGGACAGATGGATTCGAGTTACACATCTCCGACACAGGTTCCAAACGGCAGTAACGACGTCCCAGACAATTCCTGGACTGCGCCGTATCCATCCCAACACTGTCAGGAATCGTTTACGTCAGTACGGAATTCGACCACGACGCCCTGCCATACGTCCCATCCTGACACACCGTCATCGATTCAACCATCTAAGATGGTGTCGAAATCATGTTCGCCAACCTCGAATATGGTGGAGAAATGTTGTCTTTACAGATGAATCGAGGTTCAACATTTCCCACAGTGACGGGCGCCAACGTGTCTATCGGCGTTTGGGAGAACGTTATGCACGCAACTGTATTGTGGAGAGGAATCGTTTTGGAGGTGGCTCTGTGATGATTTGGGGTGGGATAACAGCACGGCACCGAACCCCTTTGGTGGTTGTTCAGGGCAATCTCACCGGTGTTGGCTACAGAGATCAGATTCTGAGGCCTGTGGTCATTCCTTTCCTGCAACGTCATGGCCCGGGATTGACATTTCAACAGGACAACGCTCGTCCTCACACGGCTAGGGTCGCAATGGATTTCCTTCACCATAACAATGTCATGTTACTGCCATGGCCTGCAGTTTCCCCAGATCTCTCCCCAATAGAGCATGTGTGGGATGAAATGGAGCGCCGTCTGCGTCGTCTTCCACATCCTCCAGATAACGTCCGTGACTTAGCACAGGATTTGAGGAGGATATGGCAGGCCATTCCCCAGGGCTTCCATGCCCATTTGGAGGACTCCATGCGTCGCCGATGCACTGCTGTGATTCACGCACAGGGTGGTCATACCCGTTATTGACTTTGTGACTTTGTCGTATGACCCCCTACTCCATTTTGATCTTCTGACGTCATCGTAACAGATGTTATATACAGGATAGAAGGCAGTGTAGTTGAGTAGGTTTAAGATGCAGTTACACTGGAGTGGACAGTCTTGTGTTCTGTGTTGAAGTGTTTACCTGTTGCCTCTAGATCTGGTTGTAGTTAGTTTACTGGCTTTCCTCTACTGTCGTAAAAGGAAAGAGCCTACCCAAAATACAAATGGATATTACTCCGGGTTTAGCATGATTCGATAGTGTGGAAAAGGTTGGGGCCCTGGTTTGAAACTGGCCTTGACCGAATATTTTCATTTCATCGATGTTGTACCAAGAAAGATATGAACAAATTGGGAAGAAAGGAAATGCTATGGTAAAGGGTCTGTATAATTCAAGAAATGAGCAAACAAAATCAGACATCAGTATGAATGTAATAAGGTATGTTCATATGAATGAGAAAATGACTTTCCAAACACTAAACGTTTACATATAACTAATTTTATGTGATAGAGTATAATGTTTAATTTTGATGATTGTTAGTGGACGCTAATTGAAGCGCTCGTACAATGTCTACCGCTGAACTGTCACAGCTGATGCATAGTCTTGAGAGTTACCTCCTCTTGTTAAAGAAAAACGGAATCCATGGGAGCATGACATCAGTAACCGAGAGAGACATTATAGGAAATGGTGCATGTATAGGCTTATCGTTGTTCCATTGGTGTGTATCTAACAGATCGGACGTGCGACGTGTCTACATGCATAGCGCGGAAGGAATACTGTAAGCGATTTACTTCATTATAGCATCATTTCCGCCTCAAGAGTTTTTATAAAGTTTTTCAAAATTAACAAATAGGTTCTCCGAGTTTGGGTGGCACTCTGAGCGAGGGATTAATGCTTAAGTCTTCAAAATAAGGGACAAACAACAAAATTGTTCCACATACTGGTTTATTACAAGTCTAGGTCACTATACATCGGACGATATACATGTGTTTCAGGTCCGGTCACTATACATCGGACGATATACATGTGTTACAAGTCTAGGTCACTATACATCGGACGATATACATGTGTTTCAGGTCTAGGTCACTATACATCGGACGATACACATGTGTTTCAGGTCCGGTCACTATACATCGGACGATACACATGTGTTTCAGGTCTAGGTCACTATACATCGGACGATACACATGTGTTTCAGGTCTAGGTCACTATACATCGGACGATACACATGTGTTTCAGGTCTAGGTCACTATACATCGAACGATATACATGTGTTTCAGGTCTAGGTCACTGTACATCGGACGATACACATGTGTTTCAGGTCTAGGTCACTATACATCGAACGATATACATGTGTTTCAGGTCTAGGTCACTATACATCGGACGATATACATGTGTTTCAGGTCTAGGTCACTATACATCGAACGATATACATGTGTTTCAGGTCTAGGTCACTATACATCGAACGATATACATGTGTTTCAGGTCTAGGTCACTATACATCGGACGATACACATGTGTTTCAGGTCTAGGTCACTATACATCGGACGATACACATGTGTTTCAGGTCTAGGTCACTATACATCGGACGATACACATGTGTTTCAGGTCTAGGTCACTATACATCGAACGATATACATGTGTTTCAGGTCTAGGTCACTGTACATCGGACGATACACATGTGTTTCAGGTCTAGGTCACTATACATCGGACGATATACATGTGTTTCAGGTCTAGGTCACTATACGTCGAACGATATACATGTGTTTCAGGTCTAGGTCACTATACATCGGACGATATACATGTGTTTCAAGTCCCGTCACGACTGGTTACAAACCATGCACAGAAATATATGGAGACATTGTTCCAAGAGGAGTTTGTGTGATATCTGATAAACCAATGGAAGTATTAATACACCAATGATGGACCAAGCACAATTCTTATCTGTCTTATAGACAAATCACCACAAGCAGTACAAATGAGCCAGAAAACACCGAGTTTATGTTAAACTAAGCAAAATGCTTCACAACAGCAAAATTCGACGGGCACAGTATTTAAATTACATAATTGGTGTATATCTTCAATATACTTCTCAGTGGTGCAAAAGCTCAAAGCTAAACTAAGTCTGCCTCAACACTCGAGATTCATAAAATCAAAATGCTACAGTCCAAACAAAGGTGATAATACATTCCGCAACACTGTAGGCGTTAAACGCTTTCATAATCATAGTCTTCGAATATATCTGACACATCACTCGGTTGACACACCGGGTTCAAAGACTTGGAAAATCTCAAAATAACACTAGCACATAGATTCTAGCAGAAAATGTCACCGTAAAACACACGCTATCTCATTATGATAAACATGATAACCTAGACTAAAATGGTGTGACTGGGCAAAAACTAATACAATTATCTCACCATACCGAAAACACGTGTGTACAGACAGATCCCAGCAAGCTTGCGCTCGGAGCAAGACGCTCACTAAAGCTCGTGCGGCACGCACGGCCTTAAGTAAACTTTTCCAGGTGGCCCGGATGCAAAAACACCCGTATGAAACGAGGTACTATCCTGTTCCGGTCGTTACAAGGGTAATCAGTTCTGTAAATTTCCGTTACAATACATCGACTTGTTACCTGCTTCCTGGTTTCAAGTACCTCAATCAAGACATTCGACTGGGACAATTTCTAGGCTTCCGTCCGGATAGGAAACAATAGGCTACAAGATCTATGAGTGTTGATGAGGAAGACGTAACAGGGGTTGGTTCGTTTATTACCTGTTCGAGACAATAAACTGACTTTAATTGTTCAATATTAGGATCAATGTCTCTTGATAGATTTACATTAAAATCACCAATCCCAGTAGTAGGCTGTTGTGCCTTCTCTATAGAACGTGCCAACAATTTATGCCTTAAAAGGGGTGGAGTGAGTGAGTGAGTATGGTTTTACGCCGCTTTTAGCAATATTCCAGCAATATCACGGCGGGGGACACCAGAAATGAGCTTCACACATTGTACCCATGTCGGGAATCGAACCCGGGTCTTCGGCGTGACGAGCGAACGCTTTAACCACTAGGCTACCCGACCGCCCCTATATAAGGGGTGGATATTTGTGCCCAAGCTGCTTCTAGACCCGGTAATTATAAATCAGGCCTGTGCTTATAAAATAATGTGTCTTGTATATATATGGCGACCCCACCACTCCTTGTCATTATATCCTTACGCAATCGTGGGTGAAAGAAGTCAGGCATAAAAATTGCTTTGTCATAAATGTCAGAGTATAGCCATGTTTCAGAAATACAAATAACATCGTATTCGTAAAGTTCTGCATAAACTAAATCAATTTTCTCTCTAAAGCTGCAAACATTTATATGGATGATACTACGACCATTTTTGGTAGGACCAAGATGCGGATGTATATCGCCACAACAAAGCAAGCATGTTAATGATATCTGTATACCTCTTACTCCAAACATGTAGAACAATATCGAAAGATAATAAACATTGACATCAATTTTACCCCTTAGGTCATTACATAATTTTCAATGAAATAACCCAGTTCTCCTTCAAAATTGACTAATATCAGCTCCCATCGAACACGCAATGTTTTACACAAGAGGTGGAGAATTGGGTATGTTTTGTTAAATATAACCTCCCGTATCAAGTTTAAATAATCTGGTTATTTGTTGTAGTTATTTTCTGTCTTGATTCATACCACAGTGTGTTGAGATTTAAACAAACAAGAAAAATAAAAACGGGCTTATCAAGCATGAGAAGGGCGAGAGTATAATTGGGACCAATGGAGTAGAAAACGGAAAAAAGAAAACTATGATACTCGACAGAAAGAAGACGTTATCCAAATGTGTAAGCAATATAATCATATACAGGGAAAAGGATTAGTTTACAAACTGTAACATTATACAGTCATGTCAATCATAATATAATCTTCTGATCATCTACTCATTTGTCAGAACTGCACTCTATAACTGTATGATCAAAGATAAATAACTTGAAAAAATATGAATAAAAAAAATATGAATTAAACCAAAAATAACAAATAAACACACACAAAAACAATAGAATATTTGTGTATGGACTATAGGTGTATGAAATATTTGTGTATGGAATATGGGTGTGTGGAATATGGATGTGTTAAATATGGATGTATGGAATATGAGTTGACGGAATATTTGTGTATGGACTATGGGTGTATGAAATATGGATGTGTAGAATATGGATGTGTGGAATATGGATGTGTGGAAAATGGATGTATGGAATATGGATGTATAGAATATGAGTGGATGCAATATTGGTGTATGGATGAATGGATTTGTGGAATATTGGTGTTATGGAATATTGACTATGGATGTATGGAATATACTTTTTATTATATAGATATGTGGAGTATGGATTAATGCAATATGGATATGTGGAATATGTGTGTATGGAATATGAATGTATGGAGTATGGATGTTTAGAATTCTGGCTCCTACCTGTAACATGAACTACTTTTAGAAACCAGTCAAATGGTAAGGGTATATTTCTTGCTCTTTTACATGGCATGAACTACTATTAGAATGTGTGTGTGAGTGAGTTGTGTTTAACGCTGCTTTTAACAGTATTCCAGTTATATCACGGCGTGTCAGCTTAATGTGGGAGGAAAGCCCCAAGTGATACAGGTCTTAGACGTTTACCACTTCGGTGAAACCCACGAGCACGTGTATGGTACTGACAAACCTAGAAACATAATCGAGGCGAATCGGGATTCGGACCCACAATCATAGGTTTCTTGTGTGCCCAGGGACGCAACTCTGCACACCGAATTGCTGCGCCATACAACTGGGAAAACGTCCAAACACTCTCCAACAACCTCCATGACTTCACTAAAAGCCCAAATGTGCTATTTTTGATAGTTTAAACAACAAACCTATTAAACCCATACATTATCGAAAGCTTTGGTAAAATCAATAAACTCGCAAAGATATTCATATTCATTGCGCGCATCACAAAGCTGTTATGTAACGTTAAGAATACTGGTGAACAGCTTTCCAAACGAACATCATAATCCGGCGAAATGAGTCATGATCAAGTGAGTCTTCTTTCTTCTCATATACTGTTTTAATTATACCTGTCCGCTAGTGGTCCAGTGGGTAGAGTGTCTGCTGGGAGAGCAGAAGGTCGCTGGTCTGATCTCCAACCAAGTGACGTTTAAAGATGTTGTTTGTTGTTACCCTGCCTGGCGCTTGGCATTAAGGGGCTAAAACAAGGACTGGTCTGCTCGGAGTCAGTGTGATGTGTCTGAGTGGGGTATTCATGTCAAACTGCGGCATGGTATCTCAGTGAGCTAGCACTATACTGCCGACATTAATCCGTACAGACAGACACACACACTTATGTCTCACTTATGTACATGCATAAAACAACTTTGTACAAATAAACATTGATAAAATGTACAGAACCATTCAATAGAATTATGAGAGACAAATTATCATACAATTCGTACAGATATGCAATAAGGATTATCTAATAAAAGGTTATCCATATAAAAGATGCTTTCTACGATTAAGAATTAAAAAGCAGTATAAAAAGTATAAAAGTATAAGGTATAAAAGTATAAAACACACACTGGCATCATTAAATATATAAAACAAAGTTTGTCGATATCAGGTTTATCTAACTTAACAATACATTCATTAAAAAGAGGTGCCCTGATATCGTCCTGCCCTGCCCTGCCCTGCCCTGCCCTGCCCTGCCCTGCCTATGGTACGCAGTGAAGCAAAACATGAATCCCGTCTTCTACGCTGTCATTAGAGTGAAAAGACTTTTCATTTAATGGCTCTATGATATTCAGCAATTTAACCCAAATAGCCGCCCCGTAGTCAAAAACTGACCACACCTTACTATCGTACAATTCGGAATCGGTTTGGAAATGCATACCGCCTTTGGTCTTTTCTTTGGAAATTAGCAAGCCCAAAGCCCTAATAGCAGACCACGCTGCCGTACGTGCTATTGCAGTAAAATCTAGTTGGCAATCGAATTTGGGTAATGCAATACATTTACGTTTTTCTATATTTGTTGGAATTTTGCAACTGGCCGTCTCATAAGTAAGAGTTCTCACCCGTTGTTAGAAGATTTGGCAAACGTCTCATACTGTTTATTCATAATATTGAAAGGCTATGGGCTTATGGTACATGCGATATAGAAATGGGTGTATATGCAATTATTATAATATATTATTAATTTTGAAACAAACCTAGGATAATATTTATCAATCAACTGCTGGTAAAATCAATAGACGTGCCCACATACACATGTATGCATAATAGTGTGCATCACAAAGCTGTTATCTACCGTTAAGTATACTAGACTAAGTGAACACCTTCTCCAACTAAACATCATAATGCGGAGATACGAGTTGGCATCAAGTGGATCTCCCTTATTCTGATATACTGGTTTTAGTATACCTGTCAGCTCGTTATCATATACCATGCCAGTGGGAAAACCAATGCTGAATTGACAAACGTAGAGAGGTCCCATTGAGGAAGCCGTTTCTTCACGAAGTTAGACGGTATATTCATAAAGGCAACACGTTATCATGGCAAGTTGCTCATTAAACAATTGCAGATAAAGAAGAAGATGTGTATTGACCACAGCTATTGTATTCTAAACCTTGTGTAACAATATATATAACAATATATATTCCTATATTCAGCAATTTAACCCAAATAGCCGCCCCGTAGTCAAAAACTGACCACACCTTACTATCGTACAATTCGGAATCGGTTTGGAAATGCATACCGCCTTTGGTCTTTTCTTTGGAAATTAGCAAGCCCAAAGCCCTAATAGCAGACCACGCTGCCGTACGTGCTATTGCAGTAAAATCTAGTTGGCAATCGAATTTGGGTAATGCAATACATTTACGTTTTTCTATATTTGTTGGAATTTTGCAACTGGCCGTCTCATAAGTAAGAGTTCTCACCCGTTGTTAGAAGATTTGGCAAACGTCTCATACTGTTTATTCATAATATTGAAAGGCTATGGGCTTATGGTACATGCGATATAGAAATGGGTGTATATGCAATTATTATAATATATTATTAATTTTGAAACAAACCTAGGATAATATTTATCAATCAACTGCTGGTAAAATCAATAGACGTGCCCACATACACATGTATGCATAATAGTGTGCATCACAAAGCTGTTATCTACCGTTAAGTATACTAGACTAAGTGAACACCTTCTCCAACTAAACATCATAATGCGGAGATACGAGTTGGCATCAAGTGGATCTCCCTTATTCTGATATACTGGTTTTAGTATACCTGTCAGCTCGTTATCATATACCATGCCAGTGGGAAAACCAATGCTGAATTGACAAACGTAGAGAGGTCCCATTGAGGAAGCCGTTTCTTCACGAAGTTAGACGGTATATTCATAAAGGCAACACGTTATCATGGCAAGTTGCTCATTAAACAATTGCAGATAAAGAAGAAGATGTGTATTGACCACAGCTATTGTATTCTAAACCTTGTGTAACAATGACCTCATCAAAGATTTGTTTCTTTGTTGTATGACGTCGCAATCAGCATCATTCCAGCTGGCGGCCTGTAAATAATCGAGTCTGGACTAGATAATCCTGTGATTTTAATAGTTTGATAATAACTATCCACGCCGTCGGGATATCATGACACGGTAATGAACCAAGTCACCGAGCCTGACCATCCGATCCATTAATTTGCCTCTTGCGACCAGCAAAGCTTGTTGGGGACCAACTCAAACCCGGGATCCCCACGGGGATCATGGTAGTACAATCATAAAATAACCAGAAGTCGACGACATCAATATAGACCCGTGAAGATCCAGGGTAGAATAGGTCTTCAGAAACCCATGCTTGTTGTAAAAGACGACTATACTTGTCGTAAGAGGCGATTAGCTGGATCGGGTGGTCAGGCTCGCTGACTTGGTTGATGCATGTCATCGTATCCCAATTGCGTGGATCGATGCTCATGATGTCAATCACTGGGTTGTCTGGTCCAGACTCGATAATTTGCAGACCGCGGTCATATAGCTTGAATATTGCTGAGTGCGGCGTTAAACAACAATCGAACGACAACAATACAAAATATAACAATATACACAACCTATAAAGGAAAATTATGGCACATCAAAAAGGTGTGAGCGTCACACTTAAATATAACTCTTCTTTAAGTAAAAGCTGCATCCATGACTTAACTGTCATTAACTAGGAACCGTATAAGACATTTGCTACAAAACCAAAGTTCAAGTTCAAGAAACACGGATCGTAATACGCCAACGTCATTTGTAAAATACTGGTAAAAATCACAGTACATGTGTGTACTTGGAGATTCCTTTGGGATGATTACATTCATCGGTGGCGGGTGTGGTGACGTTGAGTATCTTCGCTTGAGATTGTTTTCCGAAATTGGATTGGTAATTAATCACATCAACATTGTTAACACATACACAATCCTAATCTTGTCAGTCTACTGTGACAGAAGTCCGGCGACAACTTGCACTCCAATACTTTACTACAGACTATACAATTGCCGGCCTGAAACAATCGCTCTTGTGTTTCGAAGGAGAAAGTGAGCGAGTGAATGTTTACGCCGCTTTTAGCAATATTCCAGCAATATCACGGCGGGGAACACCAAAAATGGGCTTCACACATTGTACCCATGTCGGGAATCGAAACCGGGTCTTCGGCGTGACGAGCGAACGCTTAAACCACTTGGCTACCCGACCATCCCCAAGAAGCAAGTAGACTGTATGTCCAACACAGACAAAAGGACATCATATTTTATGTTAAAAAGACGAGGTAGCCCACACTGCAGATGAAACACGGCAAGATCTGGACTGATGAGACGGGAGAGATTTATGAAAATATTTACAGGAATAAAGAAAAGAAGGATATAGCTGGCATCTATAGCATATATTCATTCGGAAATAGTATAGAAAACACATGACAAAAAATACATAATGACAATAATAATTGTTATCGTTGTTATAAAATAGTACTTTCAACTGCAGGTGCAACTTACTTACAAAACTTAAGCGTAATTAGCGTTTACCATTTTCCTTTTTATTTACAATTATTTCATTTGACACCAATTGTAAAAATGATTGTTTTCGGCATTGTAAATACAATGTAATTCTTTGTTTAAACTTTTCCTAGGTGACGATTATCATCTAAAAAGTCGATTACGTCATTTGTGAACACAGTGACGTCCTAAAAGCGGTGAGTGGAATGAACCGATTTTTGTTGGTGAAAAATATACAAAATGTGAAAGATTTCCGATAAATCTAGTGCAGTTGGATATACTGAAGTACAATACAGGTGTCATGACGTTTTCACAAATAACATGGACATATCATCTTGAAGAGGTAAAATTCTAATCCTTCACAATAAACTGTCTATCATATGATAAATCTGGAACATTTTCGGGTTCATAAACACCACATTTTGAACCAATCAGACTTTCACAATAACAAATGTGTAAGTGAGCCATTTTCTAGAGATAATATTCTTCCAGATATGCCAAACTCTAAGTTGTCGGTTGTGTAGGAGGCAAATGATTGTAAGCTGTAACTAAAGAACCCTCTTCTTGCCCGAAGCCCACGATGGTGCATGTGTTGGGTCATATGTTAGTTTTTGATAATGATCCAGTCTTCCACTTTGTAAGTGACTTGTCACTTTTTCTATGACGTCTTGGTTTATTTATTTTCTTCTCCCATAGTCTTCAATAACTAGATACTGGACAGGTTGGGCTCTGTCGCTACCGGTTGTCATTTCCTCCCCTACCTTTGTTTTGTTCAGTAGGTTGTGCAGTGATCTAACAGCCTTCGACGTGACAGTGTGTTCAAACGTATCTTCGGATAAAGCGTCTCCAACTCGCACACGATCAATTTTAAGAAGATATCGCGTACTGCCATAATCTGTCTTTTCCTCTTTCCCGATGGGCGTCCTCAGACATTTAGGTAGCATATCTTCAATGAATAAGACAATCGACAATCTCTGTAGCCACAGCAGTTCATCTGTATTCTCGCAGTTGTCACATGTTTTTGACATTATAGCGATGAGGATGTTGAGGAGGAACATCTGGATGACTATCACAGAAAGGACAAAGACTGGGATAGATCCATGCCGCCATGCTTGCTCAAGCCCTTTTATCTCTTCGTGACCGGTCATCATTTTAAACATCGTCATTAGACTGATAGTGAAGTTCCCAAAATCTGAGTTTTCATCACAACATGTTGAGTTCTCCCTTGTTGAGTTTCCAGGCGGACCCTCCGCCATCGACATGGAATAGTGCATTGCACTAGTAAATGCTAAAATCATTATGAAAATGATTGGTACAAATTTCAACATATCCGCAAAGAGGACCTTCTGTAACATAACTGTTATGTAGCTGAACTGTCGGATTCCTCGCAGGAAGAACGTTGTTGACCACCAACCAAAGATCAATGCTATCACCAGCCAGTAATTACTTGTAACAGTTTCAGCATTCCACGCCGTGTCAATCAGTAACGCAAAACCAAACAGCACAAATATACATCGGTATACTCCATTGTGATGCAGTATTGTAAAATGAAAAGGTTGCCATGAAACAAAACTCCGAAGAAATTCTAGAATTATATAAAGGAGACTTATTGCCAATGAGACGCCATTCCAAGCCTTGACGTTCCAGGTCTCCATATGGTTTGCTCCAGCTTTGCGGATGACAAAAGTTTTGCGTTCAGAATGGTAGGTGAGTGTACTCATTAGCAAAAAGTGAAGAAGCAGGCCGACATAGTAACAATGCCAGTACTTCTCCCACTTTAAGTACACCACTTCTCGGACAGTGTAGACTTTCAGAAAATTACATGCCTTCTCTGTCTTCAAACGGCATATGATTTCCAAAATACTTTGGTTTGTGCTTCGTCTAAATTGCTTCCAATAGGTCACTATGGGACATTCCACTTTGCCGTTTGCCAGCCCCTCGGCTCTGTGTCCTGTGTTCATGAAGTCAGGCGACATCTGAAGAACAGCTTTATCCCAAGTTCCCTTGTCAATCTCTGTTACATCACACTCGTAGATATCAAAAACGCCGTCATGGCTAGTGAAGAACTTGTATACATCTTCCATATCAAGTATGTGTTTAAACACGTTGTCCAGGCCCAACTCGGCAGCAAGATGGAGAGCTGTTTGATTTTGTTTATTCTCTAGTTGTACAATTTGCCGCTTTTTGTCGCTTTTTGCCAAATAATCAATCATGTTGATGATGTCCCTCTCTTTGTCTGGATAGAAAGATGCGTACAGGACCAGCGAGTGAAAAACTGTATTCCCAACACTATCTGAATCATGCAGCTCAGTGTTATTTTTAAGGAGGAGTTTTACCATCCTCCCATCATTCTTCAAAGCAGCAATGGACAAAGGTGTCCCTCCTAACATCACAGTGCCTCTTAATTTCTTTCCTCTAACTTTACTTCCCATCGCCTTTTTGAGCAAACTATGATATTTTTTATCATTAATGTTCTTCTCATCTTCAATTTTCAGTGCATTAATCATGTATTTCGGAAGAAATTGCGGATGTTGATTATCCATCATGTCTGTCGTGTCAGTCATGTCTTCCTGTAGATCCAGCTGATCCGTTGTGGCAGAGCTGGCCATGGCAATGGCAATGTGGAAAGGCGTCTGTCCACAGTACTCATCGCCCTCCCTCTTACAGTTGATTAATCCTGGATCACAATCAATTAAAAACTTGGCAACTGCATTCCTTCTACAGCTGACGGCAATATGAAGCAGCGACTCTCCAGAATCTGACGCTAGTAATGTATCACGTTTGTTCTTCTCCGCATCAGTAAATCTATAGTTTACCAGTCTTTCTTTGTTGATCCCCTTTTCGCCTTTGTGCTTCCCCATATTCTTCTTTAAAAGCTCAATCAATTCGTTTTCATCCACGGTCTTGTCCATTAAGTTGGACACAAGGTTCAACATGGGATCTTCAAGCTCATGTGTGATCTTTCCCATTTTTGAGTTTTAACCCTGAAAATAGATAAAAGAGGACTCTAACTAATTTACTGCCTCAATCGCTGTAAACAATCTGCGATATTTCATGAGGAGAATTATTATTAGTTATTGCCAACTGGTGGGTTTTTCGAAAGAAGTGATTTCAAATAAAATGTTCTGTCTGAAGTAGATTTCGGACCAATAACAATGCAGGAATCCTTGATGGGGCGAGTGAGTGAGTTTAAGTTTAACGTCACATTGGCAATACTTCAGCCATACCGTGACGAGGGGAATCCTTGGTACAAATTGAAATATCTCTTTTCATCTGCTGATGGAATATTCCATAACAAAGAAATTATCCAACGACACATCTGACAATTTTGACGACCGAAAGAAGCAACTGGCCTCGCACTTTTGGTCTGTCACAAGATCTATACATCATGCAATCATCTGGAATTAAGACATGCAATGGTCTACAGGAACCAGACATCATGCAAACAATAACGGTACAATACACACGCTTTTTCAAGGCGATGTTCCGAATAAATACGCATGCAAAGGTCAATCCTGATATGTAATTGAATACAAAAATAGTCCCACTGGTTGCATTCTGCGACTTATTTCTCTCTGACAACATAAACAAATCTGAAACCCACACTGTTTCGTAGTATCTTAAAAGAGGGAATTCCATGAGAATGAATTAATAACCTGTACCTATCCACCTAAAAGAATATCACAAGTGTCGGTTCTATCTGTTCCTCTAGATCACAGTTATCAATTGGTTTACCTGTTTCACCATCGTGTTAAAACATGTATGGGAATGTATATAGTCCAGTTGACTATGGCACATAAATAATGTCTTTTAATGTGTTTTCTTTATTATTCAAGTTCATGTCGCATGTTGCCTGTAATGTCTAAAGTTTTTTCTTCATTAATCATCGAAAACGTTTTTCTTCTGGCCTCCATTGCATCTTCTGTTGGAATAACGAACGTTATTATATAATGTCCGAGGAATGTTGACTGAATAACTGTGAAAAAAGCACAAATTGAGTACCTGAAGGAAACTACGTCATGCATTTCAAGAATGATTTTTCAAAACAAAAAGCCTAAATCTAAAAGTATGACTTAACCCTATTACCATAAACCATTATTTGCATAGTGTAACCATTGCACCTAAGGTCTCTGGCAATACTGCGAGTTCAAATTGCTTTCATAAGTCCTGATCCTCAAATTATGTCAGGTATTAATTAGTGAACGCACATGTCTATATATTCTTAGTGGGCAGTTCCTACCCACAAAGACGACGACTACGAGGTAACTACTCTTGCGTTTTGATTACGAAACATGTTCACGTCCTTAATTGTTTAGAATTGTATAGAATGCATAATGTTTAGATTCTAAACGTGTTCAAAATCTAAACCTAAATAGAAATGTGCTTGGTGTAGTTTGCTCTGCCATGGTTACACCAAGAAACGATGTAATTGATCACTTAAATGTAAAGCATCAATGCAAGAGAGTAACCGGTCTTGATTATCCGCCGAGACAGATTCCATTTAGCGTAACGGGCAAAGTAGCTGTGAACATTATATGAATGGATCGCCAAAAGTCAGTGAAAGTTCGCGAAAAAGGGTAAGTACGACCTGCTCTGTCGGTAGCACCCGCCATTCACACAATTTGCATAAAAGAGGAGGTATTTTTAGAAATTTAATGGTATTCCACAACGACGGTCATTTTTCTTCTAATGCTTGATTTCATTGCCCTAAGATTGAATTTCCTCATGACTTTTCGAAAGTTTGACATAACAGTTATTACGACAATAAATCTTCTGTAACCATGAACACTTCAAATGGACTTATAGGTACGGAGTTAACTGACAAAGACGACAAATGACCACATTCCTCACTTTTCGTGAACACGTTCATGTTCCAAACATGCCGAGATTTTGAAAATGTTGAAGTCTTGGCCCATTGATAGTGTTACATATTATATAATATACTAGATTTTAATTTGTTATGAATCATTATTCAGTAAATTTGAATCTGAATGGTATTATGTACAAGTGATAGATTCTGTTCATGTATGCACAAGTGCAGCGTTATAACAGAGAGAATTAATACCGGGAACATGTTCCGATTCCGCATACTGCCAACAAAACACATGGTCATGGTCGGCCGTCAGAAGTAAGATCAGCTTTGAAAAGTAACTGCCCGAATATAGAACGGTTACGCCCAAACACACCCGAAACATTGCACGTGGGCCATGCAATTCCTCCGTGCACGTGGATAGGGGGATCATTCTAGATTTTGACACTTCAGTGAACGGTCGTCAAATCTCCCAGAGCCATTAGTATTGTTGATTTCCATTATCAGGAACACGTAAGCTATCTACTCTTGCTTTGATGCAGAATTTGTGATCAGATTTGGAATGCGTCGTCAACACCGTGATGAACGCCTAAGGGTTATTGGCATACTTCAAATAGTAGAACTAGTTGCAGACTTTAGAACATGTTTCTGCAGACATAATGTTAATACTTCGCCCCGCACAGGGCGCGGGCCAGAGGTCAATGCCAGACCGGGATTGAATAATCAGAAACCAGGCTTTAATGAAGTGAGCCTAAACAGTCAGTCAAATCACTGTTCTCTTACGCCAGGCCACCACAGTATATGTTACTGACCAGAAAATTATAAATGTCTGCATACAGCTGATCTGCGTGCTCGGCGACCACATTCTACCAAGACACCTTTGTAGCGTAGAAACTGGGGGATGGTGTCGATGGTGTTGATGGTGTCGTGTAATATTTTCTGATGAGTCGAGATTCACTCGGGATTTTCTGGATAGGCGTGGACGTGTCTGGAAGCGCCCTAACGAACGTCAACGCAAGGTTACATGACAGATTTGGGCGTGCGTCTGTGAATTGGGACTGCCAGAACATAACTGCATATTATCCATGTATGGCGTAGCCATTTGCAACGAGTCTCGTTCTGAAGCAACTTTGTCCACCAGAACCTTGAGTAACCACTTGTAAAAGTGTCACCAAATGCACCCAACTGACAGATCACCATCGGCGGTTCCGTTAGGTATGGGGCTTGGAATCTGAGAACCTGGAAGAAAATCCATTTCAGACGAAAGCAGGTTCCTGTTCCATGACATGGAAGGGCGACTGAGCCCACAATATCGTGATTAGAATCGAACCTCAGCTGCCAAAGTTTGTGGTTGCTCATTGTCAGTGGGTTGTTCTTACAGATCACAATCGAACCTCAGCTGCCAAAGTTTGTGGTTGCTCATTGTCAGTGGGTTGTTCTTACAGATCACATTCGTTAATCCGAGATAATGTTTTCAGTAATTTCGTTAAAGCACATGCGACCTCCTTCGTGGTCTAGATGCTTCGATCCACGACTGCGTCATACAAAAAGACGTTAAAACGTGGTACCCTGTCTGGCGCTTAGCATTAAGGGGTTAAAACAAGGACTGGTCGGCTCGGTGTCAGTATATTGTGTCTGAGTGGGATATTCATGTTAAACTGTGTCGTGGTATCTCAGTGGGCCAGCACTATAAAACCGGCATTAGCCCGGACTAGTACAAGCAACCAGCCCCCCCCCCCCCCCCCCCATACACACACACACACTTGCATGTACGTCACCTCCGGCACATGCTTAACTATGTTCCGGGTGTATATCTTGATATTTTCCAAGCGTGTGTTGTTGAACTACAGAAGTCCCTTTATCTTGCAAAAATTGCAGCTCTTCGCGGCGGATATTCTAGTGTGACAATGATTCGCATGTAATGAGGTGAGGATGTCCCTATCAAATTATCTGAGCATGATTAATGCACTGCAAACGGACCAACATGTATGTATGACATTATATCATATATTTAATTTAAGGGAATGTTTCAAGACTGCCACAGTGCTTTAGTTAGTGAGTGAGATTGATTTTACGCCGCTTTTAGCAATATTCCAGCAATATCACGGCGGGGACACCAGAAATGGGCTTCACACATCGTACCCATGTCGGGAATCGAACCCGAGTCTTCGGCGTGACGAGCGAACGCTTTAACTACTGTGCTACCCGATCGCCTCCATAGTGCTTTACAAAAACATGTGTGCGAGCACAGTGCAAGTATATTTGCGTGCGTCATGTGCTTGCGTGCCTGGTGTGAGGATCTGTTCAAGATGTTAATGTATTGATATTTCGTATGATGTGTCTGAAGTGAGATATTAATTAGCTCTGTCTATCTCCTACTCACAATTGTCAGAAAAACTTGTAACCGGGTGACTAAACTGGTGAACTAAAGGGAACGTATCAGCTTGCATACTGTTTTTCAGTCAGACCCTTAGCGCTACAAGGTTTGTTAGGTCGCATGAGCCTTATTGTTCAAAGGTATCAGCATGTGTAAACCCAATATTTTACATGGTAGAAAAATCTACGATCAACTTTTTCCAGTACCGGTAATATGACAATATAAAAAATAAACAAGAATCATACCCCTGATATCCGAAATGATCCATAACTTTCTAAGGCATAAACATATTTGAAAGTTTTTGCAAATTTACAAACGTGTCCTAGCTCAAGGAAATGCTCATATTTCAAACCCTTATAAATTGATAAAAATTTATCGAATGACGATCAACATAGATGCGTTTGAAATACGCTCTGAGCAAATATTTACTGGGGTATCCACTTCGGAAGTCATATTTGGAAAATTCTGACCATCCGGTCATAGCATTCACGACATTGGTGCTTGTTTCAAAGGTGTAGTTCATATGAAAAGTTAGTTCATATCGGGAATACTGAGCAAAACCGGTCATTGCATCCATTTCCTACTTTATTTGGATTTTTTCATAGGCGTAAAAATCGGCTTTTTGTCCCGTGTAAGTTATTTTAATCAAGATATTAAAACAAACACATTTTGGCAAGTTTAATAATCTACTTCAACCTATGTATATAATAATTAACTAATTGCCTCATTTACATAACTTGAATGTTAAGACTCACACTGAAATTGTATTAGTCCCTTGACTCTTCTGTGGCTTTGATTAATCTCAATGGTGGACGATATGGCTGAAATATTGCCGAAGTGACGTTAAACTTTGCTCACTCACTCACTCTCAATGTTGGACCCGAGTAATATTGTCCTACCCAGAACAAAAAGTAGGTTTGATTTACGTGTAGCAATAATCCCGTCGAACGTGCATCAAACTAAGCGAGTTTTACACCGAAAACGACAATGATGAGGCACTGTTTACAGTCTGTCGGACTATAATCGAAGAACCAAAACACAGGACACTGCAAGACTTACACGACTTAGCGATAGGAATCACGGGCTACACCCTGCAGGGATATCCACAACATCAACACCAACTACAGAACAGGAGTTAATTCTTTTACGGAAGCGTAGTAGGGCCACGGTGAAATATTTTTTTTGTCTCAGTATCTCCTACGTAGGACTTATTATCTCCTGCGTAGGACTTACAGTCCGTTTGACTCCAAATGAGAACGATGAATTGCAAAATAACTCGAAATCCAGAAAAGTGTATGAAACATCAATACGGTACTTGATCATGAATACCCTTTACCCAACAAAATCTGAATTTTGTTTATTTTAAGACCCATGACGGATGAAGTTCTTTAAGAAACTATCATGTAATTTTGTATAGAAATGTGTACATGACACGAGGGGGGGACAAACCGTGGAAGGCACAGCGCAAACACGCATGCACTGCACGTTCTGTGGTAGGGGAAATGACAGAGCGTTAGAGGGGCCGTCTCATGATAATTTCAGTCGCAATCTGACTCGCTCATGCCATAGATCTCGTCGTCGGAACTGCTGGTGCCTGAACCGACTGCCACTATTATAGGTTGGACTGTTGCTGGCCTTAGTCCATCTCGTGACCAATAACGTGGCTCTATCTCGTCAACGACTGTGGCCACACAACGCCTCCATGTTTCTACTGTTACCCGACCAAGGGATTCCTTTACAAGTTGTTCAACGTCTCGTAATTTGAACGTTGTGTTCGATCGTCCAACGTCACCCTTGACGATGCCCCATACCAACTCGATTGGATTCAGGTCGCAGTGATAAGATGGCAGTCGTAAGACAGCGTGACCCTGATCCTTGATGTAACTGTCAACTTTATACACGGGGTCAGGTTTCATAGTTTTGATGATTTCATAGAGCTGTGGTTTCGTCGCTCGAGAAGGAAAGGTAATGTTCCTCCGTTGCAGCCAAGTAACCATGTCTCCTTTACGGTTATTAGAGGTTGGAGTCTTGCTTTCTGGATCCTGCACACTATGATACGGTGCATTGTCAATGACAATGAGAGACTTGGTAGGCAAAGCAGGGACTAATTTATCTTTCACCCACTCCAGGAATACATTGCCGTTCATTTCTGTGTGGTAGTCCCTGTTGTCTTTGGCCTTGGCTCTAAAGACGAGGTCACAGTCCGGGAGAAAACCCTGACTAGCAGAACCAGCATGGAGAACTATGAGTCTTTCACCCTTTCCGATTGGTAACTTTCTACCAGACTCCTTACAGTCACCACTGGGTACCCACTGACTGCTGGCTGTGTGTGACGCATTTACCCATGTCTCATCTAAGAAGACGGGCTCATATCCTTCTTCACGTTTCTGCTTGATGGTACGAAGGTAATGATTCCGGAGACGAACAATGTCAGACCGTTCACACAACACAGCCCTATTTTCTCCAGTTATCTTTTTGTATTTGTAGCCAAATGTATGCAACAGCTGCCATAGTTTGTACTTTGTAACACGTAAATCATGGTCAGTTTCAAGGTACAGGTACTTATTTTCTGAGTGTAGTTTAACAATTGCACGTCTGACTTGATCCCTCTGAAAACTGTCTAATTTATCAACCTTGCGTGGTTTTGACATGTTCCCTACCTCCTTGGCCTGACTATTTGTATCTCGTCGACTAACAACATTTTAAAGTTTCTGAGGGGACATACCAAGAGCTTTTGAAGCTCGTTTCAAGAATTTATTAAATGCATAAAAAAGCTTTGCTCTTTCTGCTTCACTTCTAAAGAAATCATACACATTCAACATCAACTGTTTGACATATGCTGAGTGGCGCATCTTGTCATTGAATGAACACGGTCACTGTGTAGCATGTGCAGACTGTGCTTGCGCTGTTCCTTCCACGGTTTGTCCCCCTACGTGTCTTGTACACATTTCTATACAAAATTACATGATAGTTTCTTAAAGAACTTCATCCGTCATGGGTCTTAAAATAAACAAAATTCAGATTTTGTTGGGTAAAGGGTATTCATGGTCAAGTACCGTATTGATGTTTCATACACTTTTCTGGATTTCGAGTTATTTTGCAATTCATCGTTCTCATTTGGAGTCAAACGGACTGTAGTATCTTCTACGTAGGACTTACTATCTCCTACGTAGGACTTTTTATCTCCTACGTAGGACTTACTATCTCCTACGTAGGACTTACTATCTCCTATGTAGGACTAACTATATCTTACGTAGGACTTAGTATGGCCTAGAATCACCATCTCCTACGTAGGACTTAGTATCTTCTTCGTAAGACTTAGTATCTCCTACGTAGGACTTATTATCTTCTACGTAGGACTAACTATCTCCTACGTAGGACTTTTTATCTCCTACGTAGGACTTAGTATCTTCTTCGTAGGACTTAGTATCTCCTACGTAGGACTTATCATCTCCAACGGATATTGCCGATGTGACGTAAAGCTTTAACTCACTCACTCACTCATCTCCTACGTAGGACTTACTATCTCCTACGTAGGACTTACTATCTCCTACGTAGGACTTTCTATCTCCTACGTAGGATTTACTATCTCCTATGTAGGACTAACTATATCTTACGTATGACTTAGTATGGCCTAGAATCACCATCTCCTACGTATGACTTAGTATCTTCTTCGTAGGACTTAGTATCTCCTACGAAGGACTTATTATCTTCTACGTAGGACTAACTATCTCCTACGTAGGACTTTTTATCTCCTACGTAGGACTTAGTATCTTCTTCGTAGGACTTAGTATCTCCTACGTATGACTTATCATCTCCTACGGATATTGCCGATGTGACGTAAAGCTTTAACTCACTCACTCATCTCCTACGTAGGACTTACTATCTCCTACGTAGGACTTACTATCTCCTACGTAGGATTTACTATCTCCTATGTAGGACTAACTATATCTTACGTATGACTTAGTATGGCCTAGAATCACCATTTCCTACGTATGACTTAGTATCTTCTTCGTAGGACTTAGTATCTCCTACGTAGGACTTATTATCTTCTACGTAGGACTAACTATCTCCTACGTAGGACTTTTTATCTCCTACGTAGGACTTAGTATCTTCTTCGTAGGACTTAGTATCTCCTACGTAGGACTTATTATCTTCTACGTAAGACTAACTATCTCCTACGAAGGACTTATTATCTCCTACGTAGGACTTACTATCTCCTACGTAGGACTTACTATCTCCTACGTAGGACTTACTATCTCCTATGTAGGACTAACTGTATCTTACGTATGACTTAGTATGGCCTAGAATCACCATCTTCTTCGTAGGACTTATTATCTCCTACGTAGGACTTACGAATCTCCTACGTAGGACTTACTATCTCCTACGTAAGACTTACTATCTCCTACGTAGGATTTACTATCTCCTATGTAGGACTAACTATATCTTACGTATGACTTAGTATGGCCTAGAATCACCATCTCCTACGTAGGACTTAGCATCTTCTACGTAGGACCTAGAATCACCTACGTATGACTTAGTATCTCCTACGTAGGACTTACTATCTCCTACGTAGGACTTATTATCACCCACGTAGGACTTACTATCTCCTTCGTAGGTCTTAGTATCTCCTACGTAGGACTTATTATTTCCTACGTAGGACTTACTATCTCTTACGTAGGACTTAGTATAGCCTAGAATCACCATCTCCTACGTAGGACTTAGTATCTTCTTCGTAGGACTTAGAATCACCTACGTATGACGTAGTATCTCCTACGTGGGACTTAGTATCTCCTACGTAGGACTTCCTATCTCCTACGTAGGAGATACTAAGTCCTACGTAGGAGATAATAAGTCCTACGTAGGAGATACTTAGACAAAAAAAGATTCACCGTGGCCCTACTACGCTTCCGTACTTTATCATTATCATAACTTCATCAAACTGTAGGCGAAATTCAAAACAGTATGGTTCAGACAAACCAACAAGTATAACCGGGGCATGTTTCCAACCACGATTATAGGATTCTGACAATCCTGAGGACCCAGCTCTGCTGGCACAAAGAGGAACATTGAAAACACTACAAGTGTACTGGAATTATTCATAATTCAATAACATAATTGTGAATTAACAAATATGACAAAACATAATACCTTAAATTGTTACTGTGCCTAAAACTTATATCTGAACATAAGTGTATACTTACTGAGCACCAAAGCAGCTGTAGTTATCAGACTATGTGGACTGTCGTACTCGTGTGTCTTGGATCACGCAGTCGTTGTTTGTTTATATGGGGCCATGCAATATGATTGACACATTCCATACAATGCAGCCTGTGATCACGGCCCAATTACCGTTGAGGTTTTCAGGTTAGAATTGGTCCCCAGCAACCCATGCCTGTTGTATGAGGTAATTGAATGGATCGGGGGGCCAGAAGCTCGCGATCGGCTTGTTTGTGTGTTGCGTAACACCGCACTCAGATACTCAACAACAGCAACAAAAGGATACAACTTTGGCTTTTTCATTGGTGTGTTTTGTCTGGTATTTCATGGGCTGAAACTATCATGGAAAACACGAGGACAATGCACATGCACGATGGTACGTCGTTTGGACTGTAAGTGTCACAGTCGAACTGAACACTTACCATTTTGGTGAAACATGGTGTTTCTACAATTTGTATATTTCATATATGTTTCCAATGCAATAAATCGATTTTCCATTGTGTTTAGTTTGATTTTTTGTTGAGTATATATGATGGCGGCGGAGAAGCTTGGGCACTTGGTTGATAGCGTACAACTGAAGCAGCAAAACTGCGGCGTTACCTCATCGACGGGTATCAACATAATTTAGCTACTCTTATCAACTGGTGTTGACGTCGACGTCATTGACATGAAAAAAACCCACGAAGGATTCGAACTTCTATAAAATCTTATATCCTTTAATTGATTAAAGAGTTTTAAGTTTCATGGTTAAGTTATTGTTTGAGAACACCTCGAAAACAGTATCAGTCAGCATGCCAATTATTGATATACACAAAAGAAACATATGTGTTCTGGGTAGTTTAGGTAGGTCAAGGTGAACTATTTCCTTCAAATCGTGCATTATAAAACAAAGTCATTTGAAACGTCTTTCTCTTGTACAACATTTGGATCAACAGTCTATCGGATTGTCATTGTTCCTCTACCACGTCACCACTGAATGTTTAATGCTGAATAGTGTGTTGTACAAATATTTCCGTTCGTACATTTTCAGAAATTGTCTCTTAATTCAATCTCTGTGTTAACCCTTTCCATAATCATATGAAATCTCAGCAAAAAAGTAAAAACCACTATCAACACTATTTGAATAGTGACGGTAATCAGATGAAGGCTAAAATGTGAGCGAATCCATCGGTAGAACCCGTCACAAACACAAGCAAAGGCAAGGCAACATATTCCTATGAATAACGTAATTATTCACGAATATCTATTCATTGGACGACATATCACGTCCCAGTTCAATCCCTACAATAACGGACCCGTGAAGATCCGGGGTAGAATAGGGCTTCAGCAACCCATGCTTGCCGTAAAAGGCGACTATGCTTGTTGTAAAAGGCGACTAACGGGATCGGGTGGTCAAGCTCGCTGGCTTGGTTGATGCATGTCATCGATCCCAATTGTGTGGATCGATGTTCAAGATGTAAATCACTGGATTGTCTGGTCCAGACTCGATTATTAACAGACCGCCATCATATAGCTGGAATATTGCTCAGTGCGGCGTAAAACAACAAACCAAACCCTACAAGAACGAGTTCAGAACTCATAACCAGCTTATTACCAACACTCAAACGTCTATATCTATTTGTTTGTTTGTTTGGTCTTCAAGTCTTTAATACCCCCAGCTATATGACGGCGGTCTGTCGAGTCTGGACCAGACAGTCCAATGATTGACATCATGAGAACCGATATATGCAATTGGGATACGATGACGAGTATCAACCTAGTCAGCGAGGCCTGACCGCCCGATCCCGTCAGCCCCCTCTTGCGACAACAATCATCGGTTGCTGAAAAACAATTCTAACCCTGATCTTCACGGGTCTCTATGTATGGTCATAGTAATGGTTCTGTTTTACAAGCCCCCTAAATATTAAATACTTGCATTGTTTCTTTGTGGTCCTGTTACATATTTTGTTCCAACTCATACTGGAAAAAAATATTGCCTCAGGTTTTGAAAAAAACCGAGTTGTGCGTAAACAAATTGTTAGTCTCATCCTGGTAATATGACAAAACTTACAGCATCTGAATATTCCCAAACACAAAATGATATAAGATTATCAAGTACTTCTGCTAGCATAAGTTTCAACCAGTCAAGACATACGCCCAAGTACACTCGAGGTGAAGTGAGGTGAAATAGGGTTTAACATTCGCGGTCAAAATTTCGTACACTCGAAAAAATGAAATATATGTTAGGATTATGTCTAATGTCTAATAATTCCTAGACTTGCTAGGCACAGTCTTGTCAAAACCGATGTCAGCTAGTCTGCCTATACGGACACGATGACGTCATCCAACGTCACTTGCTGCACAAGTCACAACTGTCCCTGACTTTGCTTTACTGGACGTCACCACTCGAGGTCACAACATAGATCAGATACTGTTATTCAGAATATATCATCGAAATGATCAATTACGTTTACATTTCTGTTAGTAGTAGAGTGTACTGGAAAATCAGTGGATAACTAACGTCAGCACTTCATATTCAAATCATTTCAGTGAAAGCAATTGAGCTATTTTGTTGTAAAACTTATTCCAAACCAAGATTTGTGTAAATTATGAACTTATATAAGTAACTTTATAACTCTGAGGAACGTATTTATTGAAAATTGTTTGTTGAAAGAAACGTTTATGCCATCATAGATATGCTACCAGGCAACATCAGTACTTTTAAAGTACAGTAACTAGATAGGCGTTATAGAACATGTGACACAGTAGATACATTGTACCTTATCGAGACTGCATTGATTTGTTCAAGTTCATGGCATGAAACGTGTCTATGAGTATATTTCTTATAATTACACTACTACCAGGTAGAAGTTGGAAGAAGGGACTAACAAAAATAAAATATTAATTGAGAGAATGTTTCCGCATGTCAACAGACATCTTCACCTTCTTTATTGCTTAAACTGAAAATACTCTTTTCCCACGTGCCTCGACCTCATGAAAACATAATAAGAGCTGAGAGATATTGGATAGTGCTTGGTTCTAATATAATATGATATATATCTAATGTTGCTCACATTTGTCAGATGTTGAAAAATGCACATGAACATGAGTGCATCTGGTAGCGCAGATTTGTCAACATGCAGTGACCATTGCAGCCTGTATGTAAAATGTACCGCGGGATACTTGTAAATGTACCGCTCTTTTCCCACTTCTTCTGTCACCACTTACTTTCCACTAACATATCACTTAGATTCGGTTAAGGTAACAATGGCCTCTTATGTGGTGTTTACTGTTGGACTTTAGATGGTGACACACCTCAAACAAATGAAAAGCTTGAATTTTGAGTTCTCGGGGAAATGAAAGTAGCAAACGCTGCTTGTCCTTGTAGCAAGGCGCTTTCTTTGAAACTGATTTGTTCAATAGATAGTGAAGCTTAAGCTTTCCTCGGGAATAGGTGACAATTCTCAGAAGGACAAGCTCATTAATATCCATTTTTCTACTCCGATAGGATCCCTCCCTGTGTGAAGGTCTGAGGACACATACATGGGACGTCAGGCGAGTTTCTAAGCAGTCATTCAGCTTTAAGCTTCGATTCGAGTGAACAAAGCATTTACACAAGCAAACACTTCAAAACCTTTGTTCAGGTATTATACACATGCTGCACATGCTCAAAAGCGCTTAGAAATGTTTGTAAATCCAAAACGGAATGAAAGGTTTACGTGTTTAATCTAAAGGTGTTTGGAACTTAAATACGTGAAACGGGCCAGTATCACCCGACAAAACACAAACTCCCCATACTCTAAAATGGTTAGATTTCAAAGATATTGCGGACAAACAATTCGGTGTTTAGAACAATTTGTAGGCGGACAATAAGATTTAAAATGTATTAGAATATAACGGTATATGTTCTGACGCGGTGAAGCACAGATGGCAACACTGAGACCCAATAGACGCATTCCACGACTTTACTCACTTTCAGGAAATATCCCACTTTGTCGTTCGCGTTTATTGTTTATCAAAGTGAGCCATCTGCGAAATGGAGAGACCCTTGAAGATCCGGGTGAAGAATAGGTCTTCAGCAACCCATGCTTGCCTAAAAGGTGAGGTGAAAGGTGAGGTGAAATTGGGTTTAACGTCGCGTCCAAGATTATTGCACTTATATAGCGACGTGCATGTACGAGTATGTGTTTGTGTGGCTGCTTGTACTAGTCCGGAGTGATGCCGATTTATAGTGCTAGCTCACTGAGATACCATGCCGCAGTTTAACATGAATACCCCACTCAGACACAGTATACTGACTCCGAGCCGACCAGTCCTTGTTTTAGCCCCTTAATGTGCCTAAAAGGCGACAATGCTTGTCGTAAGAGGTGACTAACGGGATCGGGTGGCCAGGCTCGCTGACTTGGTTGACGCATGGCATCGTATCCTAATTGCATGGAGCGATGCTCATGATGTCAATCACTGGATTGTCTGATCTAGACTCGATTATTTACAGTCATATAGCTGGAATATTGCTGAATGTGGCGTTAAACAACAAACAAACAAATAAAACGAAATAAAGTAGTACTGTGGAAGAGGTTCTGAGAACATGGTCAAAACCACTGGAAAAAACACTAGACTCCTTGTTCTATCAACCACTTTCCCATTCTTATTGTCACTGATATACAGGTTTAAATTGAACTGACTGACTGACTGGATAAAAAGCCTATCGTTCATGAGCAGGGACATGGATATGGTGGGGGCATGTTGATCTTGTACATTAGTTTATGGGGTATTGAGTCACCGGCGGTAATATAAAAGGTGAACTATGTGTAACATTGATACACATTCATTCCCCTCGGAAACGCTATTACGGACTATATCGTATCGTTTTATTGTAAGCAAACAGACAGAATTCAGTTCTCTGTTGTGTGGTCTATTAGCCCACCCCTGTACCGGGTAGGCGTCACACACAGTCAAGTGGGTGTACCTGTGTTTATGTTGACGTTCACAGTCCTCATATATATCCCAAACATTCAAACACCAATAGCAACACGCATGTACCAACACGACAGTCATTTGTATCAACCACAAATGTATTGACGACATAAATTCCAGCCGCCTGCACTCCCAGAAACCTCCTAAATCACAGCGTATTTTTACGTGCATGTGCATGGGGATTGTGTTAGTTTTAGTTGCACCATCATATATAATCAAATGACTACATAGTTGCGTTATGAACAACTATCACTTGTATACATGCCTTTGAGAGAATGATTCATATATATGTATCCGACCCGTGAAGATCCGGGGTAGAATAAGTCTTCAGAAACCCATTCTTGCCGTAAAAGGCGACTATACTTGTCGTAAAAGGCGACTAACGGGATCGGGTGGTCAGGCTCGCTGACTTGGTTGATGCATGTCATCGTTCCCAATTGTGTGGATCGATGCTCATGATATTATTCACTGGGTTGTCTGGTCCAGATTATTTACAGACCGCCGTCATATAGCTTGAATATTGCTGAGTGCGGCGTGAAACAACAAACCAAGCAACAAACCATCAAGTGTTAGTATCAATCCATACTACAGGCAAGGCCAAGATGTTAAGCCCAACATGCGGACAAAACGCCAGATTCCAAGCTATGACTTCAATCTGACGAAATGTAGCCGCAATGTGTGCAGATATGCACATGTATGTACCAGTGCCTCACCCTTCCCGCATTGTAAGAATATGTCAAAGTTGGCACATGTAAACCCCCCAAATGGGAAAGCAACCTAGTTTTGCCTGATAGGTAAATCAACAGTCAATCTAGAATATTAATTGGCTTTGTTAAAAAAAATACCCTGACCGAAATACGTCTGAATACCAATGGCGGGGTTTTTGTATTGGTTTTAGTGTGAATTATACAGGTCCAAAGGAATCATATTATTCCCATAACTTGAAATCATGAGGGGGCACGGGTGGCCAAGTCGTCTAAGGCGCCGCGATTCGCTGTGCGGAGTTGCGTCCCTTGGGCACGCCAGAAACCTATGATTGTGGGTTCGAATCCCGGTTCGCTCGTGCTCGTGGGTTTCACCGAAGTGGTAAACGTCTGAGACCTGCATCACTTCGGGCTTTCCTCCAACATTGAGCTGACACGCCGTGATATAACTGGAATAATGTTAAAAGCGGCGTTAAACCCAACTCACTCACTCACTGTCTTCATGGGGCGGTCGGGTAGCCTAGTGGTTAAAGCGATCGCTCGTCACGCCGAAGACCCGGGTTCGATTCCCGACATGGGTACAATGTGTGAAGCCCATTTCTGGTGACCCCCGCCGTGATATTGCTGGAATATTGCTAAAAGCGGCGTAAAACCATACTCACTCACTCACTCACTGTCTTCATATTAGTAGAGAGCACGTGCTGCCCCATATAAAATGGCTCATAGGTACTAACTATGTTGTATGATAACTTATTTCTCATTATCATTAAACCATTTGTTTAAACGTGTCTTGGTTCCTTGATATGTTTGTTTCCTAAGCTTGTCCAGAATAGTTTAGAATTTAGTTTTTAGATTCCAGCATATGGTACAATGGCATGAAATATCGTTTCGTATATTCATAATTGCATCCTTGTAAACTGGTACGTTAACATGGATACCCCACTCAGACACAGTACACTGACTCAAAACCCAGCAGTCCTTGTGTTATCCCCTTAATGTCGAGTGCCAGGCAGGGTAACAAGAAGTACCATCTTTTAACGTATTTTGGTATGACGCGGTGTAGGATCGAACCACTGACCTTCTCTCTCCTGGCAGACGCTCTACCCCTAGACCATGGAGGCGGTCGTGCATGCGTGAGTGAGTGAAACAGTGAATTCAAATTCAACATTCAGTTAAACTTGTTAAACTCATATAACTGGAAGTAAATAATTTCTCCTCACTAAATATATATCATAAATCATATTCACAGGACAGAAATAAGAAAAGACTAAAATATATTTCATATCAATTTCATTCAAATGAAAAACGAGCATGTTGGGTTTTTTTATTGTAGACAAATAGCGTCGCTCCGATCCCCAGTGAATGTGCCTGTGAGATCGTTTGAATTGTTTGCCCTGTTGGGTACTTTACAAAGAGATATTAAATGCTTTGCAAAAGCGTCTGTGGTGAAATAGATAAATACATGCCGCGCTCATAGCAACCTATCCACGCCAACGGTCTCCAGGTCTCACAGCATAAAAATAAGATTTTACTTTTTAGTTTATGCTGAGTCAGCTACAAGCTGTGGTTGTTGAGTACTGCTAAGCGACGTCAGACAACAAACAAACATTTACTTTTCAGGCAAATTCTATGGTCGCTGTTCCATTCATGTAATTTTCACCGCTTTGTTTGCCCTTTGCGCCCATTAGAAACTGTTTCAGCAGATAATCGAGACTGGTTATTTTCTGGCGTTGACGTTATATAGTTACTGAACTGCGTTGATGTGTCTGCTGGTCCCCAAGCTTCAGCATGAGCTCAGTAGGATTTATCTATTATGCTGAGTCAACTGCAAATGAAATGTTTGGTCTCAGACATTAAAACTGTACCCCCATTCTGTTGCAAAGTGAACATATTTGTCAAACGTTTCTCTTTACTTGTGCGCAGCAGAATCTCTGCACTTGTACATTGCAGACGTAATTAAACTTTAACATATAGCTTTAGTTTCAACAAATTTGGTAAATGTGCAATCGTGTCACTGGGTTGTCTTGTCCATCACTTGATTGTCTGGTCGGGCCTCGACGGGTCGCTGTTGTATGGCAGGCGTACTGTTGTTGTGCAGCGCCAGGTAACGTAATGCTTTGCCTCTTTTATGCAAATTGTGTGAGTGGCGGGTGCTACCGGTACCTTCTTTTTCGTGATCGCCTGGTGTCATCACTGATTTTCAGTAATCCATATATCATTTTTAGCACTATTTTGCCTCTAACGCCTCATTTTTCGAACGATATTCGGGATTTATTATTCTCCAGCTTTGACGTTATATGGGATCAATGAGTTGTACTTTGTAGTTCTCATGATCAGTGTTTTAGCATGTATCTGCAGTTGATATCATTGATATTTCATTGTCACTGAAAAATTGCCATTGTTCCAACGTATGACATGTATGTAATGGATGATAGGGCACACACGGTGATATGTTATGATGACTTAAAGCATAAAGTTTAGACACTGATACAGAGCACAGTGTCTGAGCGAATCATGCTAGATTCTACAGGAGAGGTACGTGTTTACCATTCGCTTATAGAGATCACTAGTCAGTACTGACCGTTATTCATTATCAAACAGAAATAGGCTGTTCTATTGCAAGTTAGAACAGAAGCTGTCATTCCAAGTCGGTATGGAGCTGTATTTGTAAAGGTGAGTTGGTTAGTATGGAGCGGTATACCCTTTTCCATATGCAAAGGGTGTGTTATAAGTTTGCACATATGAATTGGTTCTTCTAATTCTCTATGGAACGTTATTCATAACAAAGGAAAATACAGGGTGTAAATTTTCAAGTTGATACAGATTAATTTACATTGCTTATACGTTTATGTAGCATCAAGAGCAAATAGGTTGGTTGGTTGGTTGGTTGTTTAACGCCGCACTCAGCAATATTCCAGCTATATGACGGCGGTCTGTAAATAATGTCTGCTCATGATATTAATCACTGGATTGTCTGGTCCAGACTCGATTAGTTACAGACCGCCGTCATATATCTGGAATATTGCTGAGTGCGGCGTTAAACAACAAACCAACCAACTTAACTCTATTCCATATACTTATAGTGTTACATAAGCAAAAAAATTGGTCGTACGTCGCTCAATACACAAATACTTATCACGCACGGAAGCCGGACAAAGCTGCCACGCCTACGCACTGGGTGAGCCGTCATCTTATATCTGCACTTGCAATGTAACGCTGTAACGATGTCTGTAACTCCTTAACTGGCACTCGTGAAGCTATGGACAGGGGACCCTACACCCACCTACAACATCCACGGTAACATTGGCAATTAGCAGTGGCCATAACGGGTAGGCGTTGGTCCGACTGACCAATCACTGGCTTGTTCCACCACACGAAGGAAGATTATTTCTCAAATTTATTCTAGATGAATGAGTGAGTGAGTTCGGTTTAACGCCGCTTTTAACATTATTCCAGTTATATCACGGCGTGTCAGCTTAATGTTGGAGGAAAGCCCGAAGTGATGCAGGTCTTAGACGTTTACCACTTCCACGGGTATGGTGCTGACAAACCTAGAAACATAATCGGGGCTTACCGGGATTCGAACCCACAATCATAGGTTTCTGGCGTGCCCAAGGGACGTAACTCTGCACAGCGAATCGCGGCGCCTCAGACGACTGGGCAACCTGTACCCCTCTGGATGAATGAGGTACCTAAGTGTACAAAATGAACTACATGAACTACATGAACCAGACGAACTAGATGAACCAGAAGGACTAGATAATCTTTGAATCAAATCCGGAAACAAAGATTTGATGTCGGAGGTGAGACATCAAATGCTTCATATCACGGACCATGAATGTAAATAGTCTCAATACGCCCTTCACGTCATGTACTCATTAAAATGATTTTTATCCTTCTTCTAAAATTGTGATTTTTTAAGATTGTAGTTTTGCTATGTACTGTATCTTTGAGAGTGTTCTTATGGTAAATGTTCCCATAGAGATTCCAGGTTATATTGCTCCTCGGTTACCTTTTGATGTGCGAGGCCACACAACTGCGAGTGAATAAGAACAAGCAGAAAAACAAGTGATGATCTTTCAATCTATTTCAAGACCAATACATCAGCTTCCAAACAGACTGAATCTGACAAGGGCTAATTGAACTTAGAGCAGATAACCACAGGATGGGATGGTCTCATTTTTAACCTTTCTATCAGCACATATCTGAAGAAAGCAATAGATGTGAACATGTTAAATGTTTGAATTGTACATTTGCTACTTCATAAATGCTATACACGCCCATATATTCATTTCTATAAATTGTTACTAACTCATCGTACAAATTGTGCCTCAGAATACTGCGCTTGCTCTTTAGGTGTCAACTACAGTCTGGAAGTTAATTTAAGGTATCGATGTTTACTACAATATCTGAAAAACTATTGGACCTACTCCAGTCAAAGTTGGTATGAGATTATTAAACAACCATACATAACTGAATATTACATTTAAAGACAATCGGTGCATGAATAAAACATCTGTCTATTTAGCTATCACTATATTTCATCAACAACCAGACCCGTTCGTCACGGGTGGAACGAGCATTCATTGTAACAGCCATCTGCATAATGCTACCCCTGCGTCACAGGGCTATATGACACAGTTGAACCAATCAACTCATCTCGAAAGGTTGCACGGGAATCACACACGCACGAATACGGTGTTAGCGTTGGGCGTGTCAAGCAGTTATTTAATAATATTTATCCAATTATTTTTGCATTCTTTTTCAGGTCAGTGTTATTGACTTGAATGTATCATTCCTTGCCACATTATTATATTTCATGCATCATGTTATTAGGTGTATATATCATACGTAATTATTCATTTAGACAAATCATTGCTTTATGGTTTCGAAGAAAATATTTTAATATTTTCGTAGATGATTCGAGACTTTCGGGGCTGATTAAGAATATGTACGAATATGTAAGAATTAATATCCGTGGTCATTCGGGCTATTACATGTCGTAGTGAAACAGGGGTATATGTATTGCACTATTCTTGGTCCCACGAAATGCCCTCGTCGTCAGATTCGGAGTCTGTGCTGTCACCTAAATGAACAACAACAGGCTGGACAGTATCTGGTCGGATAAAGTCTTGTTTCCAATACTCTTCCTCAACTTTGATAACATGTTGGACACAGTTTGCCCAACGTACATCTGTAATTTCTCCCATCCCTATCAGGACAATCTGCTTGACGTCGGCAAGCTTGAAGGTCTTATTTTGCCGTGCGACCATATTTTTAAAATCACCCCAGATTAGTTCGATGGGATTCAAGTCATAATGGTAAGGAGGAAGTCTAAGCACTTCGTGACCGTGTTCTCTCAACATGTTGTCAATCAAATAAGAGGGCGGGGGTTTGTTCTGAGGAACCAGTTGGTAGTAGTCAGTTGTTTTGGCTTTCGTGGGCCGAGCAATGCTTTTGTTGTCCAACCACTGACATATCTCACCTTTGTTGGAATTTGAGGTTAGACAACGGTTAATAGGATCTCGACAACTGTGATAGGGAGCATTGTCCATAACCACCAAGGATTTATCAGGCAGTGCTAAGAGTAGCTGCTCCTCAACTTTCGCAGTGAAAACCTGACTATTCATCTCGGTATGGTAGTCTCCGCCATCTGTAGATCTGGATCTGAACACTAGATCACTGCCAGGGAGGAAACCTCTGTGGGAGCCTGCATGGAAGACAATCACGCGCTCCCCTTTACCAGGAGGGGACCTTGCGCTGTGGCTCTCTGGTATCTGGGTGAGACGATTGGTAAGCCCTGTGTGGCAGGCGTTAACCAAGGTTTTGTCCAAATAGACAGGTTCATAGCCTTCATCTCGTTTCTTTTTAATAGTGCGCAAATAATTGATACGCAAACGAATGATATCTGGTCGTTCACACATTGCTAGTTTCGATCCTTTCGTTTTTTTGTACTGATATCCAAATTTGGAAAGGAGTTTACAAATGGTCTATTTGGTAATATCTAAGTCATGCTCTGTAAGGGGAATTTGTTTTAGTTTTCGTGTTAACCGTTTCGTGTTAACCGCCGAATCACGTCCCTGACAACTTTCTTATCAAAGGAATCTAACTTTAATTTCCTATCCTGTTTTGAGATGCCCCCTAAGGGATGTGCAGGGGAGCATGTGTTTTTATGAGAGTTCAAAATCTTAACTACGGTTTATTAGGGAAGCTGTAACGCATGAATTGTTCTTTTCATGTACTTTGAAATGTCAAAGAAGGGCGAACGTCTTTCAGTTTCAGCCTTAAGGTATTCAAATATTTTAACAACGAAACCTTTCGCATCAGCGGAAAGATGCTTGCGCTAAGACATCATGAAATCTAATGCTAACACCGTATTCGTGCGTGATTCCCGTGCAACCTTTCGAGTTGAGTTGATTGGTTCAACTGTGTCATATAGCCCTGTGACGCAGGGGTAGCATTATGCAGATTGCTGTTACAATGAATGCTCGTTCCACCCGTGACGAACAGGTCTGGTTGTTGATGAAATATAGTGATAGCTAAATAGACAGAATTTTTTATTCATGCACCGGTTGTCTTTAAATGTAATATCTAGTTATGTATGACTGTTTAATAATCTCATACCAACTTTGACTGGAGTAGGTCCAATAGTTTTTCAGATATTGTAGTAAACGTCGGTACCTTAACTTAACTTCCAGACTATATTTCAAGTTAAAGGAGACAATAGTGATGCTGGGTATAAACTCTTTTGAAAATGACACATGGGGCAATTTGGCTTTATCAGTTCTCCAGGGCATCAGCAAACAGACTTGCCACTCTCGGGGAACCCTGTTCGGTCACGACGGTAATGTTGGAGTCTTCGTTCCAGAATACCATCGACAACCACCCGTCATCTGGTGACAGAGCTGCTAAGTTCTATCGTTGCTTGAGGTATTCTTCTTTTCCAAGATGGCGTCTTCCCGTGAACAGATGTACATGGTACACATGTCACAGCACTCAATTCTCTTGTGGGTGTTCCGGAAGTCACGTTCCTGCACCAATTATCGCGTGTTCTTCTCGAGAGTTTAAATAAAAACGATAAAAACCCTTTCCAAAATCATAAGAAATCTCCATCGTACTTGTCTCAACGTCATTACAAAATATTGAAGAAAACGTGGAACGAGTTCTCCTAATTGGCTAATTGTCCTAGTACAATATTACCACTTTGCCTGATTTGGCTGTACATATTTTCGACAAGTGTGACATGTTGTTAATATATACCATTTGTCATGGTTTAAACATTACACCTTTTCTCCACATATATCGAAGCATTGGTAAAATCAATAAACGTGCAAAGATATGCATAATAGTGTGTATCACAAAGTTGTTATCTAGCGTTAAAGGGGCACTGATCTAACGGACTGGTTGTTGCCTTTGTTATTGTTTTCCCCCCGTGAGTACCCGGATGATACGCAACGCAACTGAGCGTGACCAGAGACTGGGCTTCCGTCTGCAAGGACGGCTAAATAAACTTGGAGGCTGGAGGCAATATTTGTTTTACGCATTTTTGAACACTGATTGGTTAACTGTGATCTATAAAGATTTCGACAAAGGGCGCTTGTTAATTCATTTCTTCAGCCTAATCAAACAGACAAAAAGAACAAGGGAGCTCATCGGATGTCGTCATTTGGAAATACCCCAGATGGTTATAGTTTAATACTAAAAACAGTATCCATGCAGTGAAAGCATTTTCGGATTTCGGCTTGCGTCGATAATACGATTACTACTCCCTTGTTGTCATCCACGTTTTCACGTATAACCCTACACTTGTGTATTTGTCGTCATTCACTTGATGCTCAGTTAATGAATTTATTACAGGTACAATTAGTGGTAGCACCACTTATATTACCTGACAAAGGTTCCCATTTGGCATTTATTGTGTCTGGGGTAATTATTCAATCTAAATCCAGGTTTGAAGTGAGGTGAAATGTGTGTTACGTAATATGCACGTGGCAGCCCAGCAAGAGATGAATGATCAGTTGATTTACTTTTTTTGTAAATCAACGGATCGTTCCTAGTCATCAAAGGATTAACAGAAAATACGTTGATTGATTAATCACTGTTATCTTGCACAATGGATATGTCAAGAGTGAGTGTTTACATGTCTAGGTTTACTAAAACAAAGGGAATACACTCATATCATGGCGCGAAGTGCCGATGTAAAAACAACTTACTTTGTTCAAAGGGTTAACTGATAATACGTTGATTGATTGATCATTGTTATCTATCACTCAATGGAATTTTTAGGAACCGTGGACGCTATGAAAATAGTTGTCACGTGGGCTTTCTCAGCCGACCATTGAGACTTGACACCTCTGTAAAACACCTGAAACAATCCAAGCCATCAGTTGAGAAACGAACACGGGTTATAATATCCCGAAACGATATATATCTTTTAAAATATTTGATTGTTACTGAGACACGTGACATCGAATAAGTTTCTTTGTACAGCTGCAGACGAGTGGGATATTGTTCCTTTGTGTGGATATTCACGGATACATTCCTCGAACAAGGAAGCTGCCTAAAACTTATACACATAAATTTGGTAGGTTGTAATTATGATATCTGCATTTTGTTTTCCTTCATTTGAACCGATTCGTCCTTGTTTCTCTACGTCTTGGTTGGTAAATTCTTCAATGCGCGAGTCGTTGTTGTCACAGGTCTTTTCCTTTGTAAGCGTGTATATATTACCGTCAATTTGTGAAATGTGATTCTCTCAGGCAATTTATAAAATGTGTAAATATTTCAGTCATTTTGACTAAAAAATCTGTCCAGATTGATCAAGACGATCAAAAGGGCCTACAAACATCACAACAGATTATTATGTAGGATTAAAAGCCAAACAACTTAGAAATGTACTTTTCAACGTTACATTTTCAGTCTCTTGGTGATGACATTAAACATCAAAATGTTTGGAATTCGTTGTCATAATAATACAGATGAAAGTGTTTTTCAGTCACTTTGTAAAATAACTGAATATTAAGACGTTTAATAAATTTGTTACACATTTTGACAGTAAAAAATATACACACTATAAAAAAAGCATATGCTCAGGTGAAATATATACTTTGTGTTGCAAGTCAAAATAGTGTAAACGAAAATCGCAAAATTACCAAGCAAGTGACTTATCAAAACGTCGTCACCATTACCGATGCTACTCACAAAGATACCTACATTTCCTTATTATCTCGAAAACTGTATTTCATTTTGTTGATCAATGTGACCATACGCCCTTATTACTACCCATAAAAGTGACTAATGCGCTTACGAATGGCGCAGCAGAGGTCGCGAACTAGTCTAAATTTCTGCTATACATCCGGGTACTCACTGGGAAAAAACAATAACAAAGGCAACAACCAGTCCCGGGGAAATGCGTTAGATCAGTGCCCCTTTAAGAATACTGGAGAACACCTTTTCCAATCTGTCACGGAGCTGTGCACCAATGATCAGGGGTGTCATAAAATAAGAACAAAGTGATAAAGAAAACGTGGTAATACGATCACAGGTTTATTAAATAACTACTAATTGTACTAATAGTAAACATTTAATCATACATTTGCGCTCACACAGATCACAAGTTAGTTCTATCAGCTCAAATATGCAACCAAGTTTTAGCCAAACAACTCTATTACAGCTATAAAAAGGAGGCTAGCTAAAACAACACTTTGACAAGATACGGACCAGGTGCGTAGACTGTCAGTTAAGTCGGCTGCGACCAATTAACACATGAGTTAATTAACTCCACCCTCTAATTAGTGAATAGTAAGGGGGAAATAAACACCGAGAGCTCATCCCTAAAATGAGTCACTTGGACTACAAAATAGACGATTACGTCTCAATATCAACTAGTCGTAATCGACTAAAGTATCTGTCACTTTTAAACAGTTTAATCATACCACCCCTGTTTTCCACCCTCTGTCCCCAAGCAGTCTTCAGGTCATTAGCTCTTCCGGGATAGGATATACAACATCGGCATCCCGTTCCATGACATTGAAACATCATGTTAACAATACACAACAAATACATGATGAACCTAATCACTTCTCAGACATCACAAGCACAACGATGAGCGGCGTTTCCAGCTCAAACACACATGGTAATAAAACGTATCGACAACGTGAATACGTATACAAAGCTAATGAGTAAATCTTAGCGAAAATCATAAAAAGGAGTGTCAACACTATGACATAAGTCCGACGACAACTTGCACTTCAATACAGATAGTGCATTTGCTGCCGTACAACAGTCACTGTCATCAATTTGTCCTTGTGTTTGCAAGAAGCGAGTAGACAGCCCAGCCCAGGCAAAAACGACGTGCCCAAAGGACGCAACTCTGCACAGCTAGTTGCGGCGCCTTAGACGACTGGACTACCCGTCCTACAGACCCCCCCCCCCCCCCCCCCCCTCCCCCCTCGCTGCAGATGAAACACAACAAGTTCAGACAGGCGGTATTTGGTGAATATTTACAGGAATAAAGTAAAACAAGTTACAGCTGACATCCATAATATGTATTGATTTGGAAATCGCACAGGATATACATGACAAAATGACAATAATAATTGTTATCATTTCCATAAATAGTTCTTTCAGCTGCAGGTGAAACCGTAAAGTTAAACCCCAACATCTTTGCATATTGTTTACAAGTTTTCCATTTGATATCAATGGCGTAACAATGCTAGTTTTCGGCATAGTAAATAAACAAATAGTGGTAATTTTCTGTTCACATCTTCCTAGGTGAAAGTCGATGACGTCATTTGTGAGCACAGCGACGTCCTAAATCCAGATAATAAATATACAAAATGTTCCCCGTAAATCTACCCGCAGTTGATATATTGAAGTATAGTACATGTTTCATGACGTTTTCACAACTACCATGGATATCAAACCTTGAGATGAGATTCAAATAGCTAACATGAAATATTCTGCCTAGTGATAAGTCTAGAACATTTCCGGATTCGTAAACACCACATTTTGAAGCAAGTAGACTGTTCCACAAACCTTACAATAACAAATGTGTAAGTAAAAGGCGTGAATTGTCTCACCTCACCTTTTCTAGAGATAATATTTTTATAATGTGCCGAACATTAACGGTTGTTTAAAAGGCAATTGGTTGTACCCTTTACTTGAACGAAGTCCACGATCCTTCATGTGTTTAGCCATATATAGGTTTTTGACAATGATCCTGAGTTACACTTCGTATGTGGCTTGTCACTTTTACGATGATGTCTTCATTTATTTATGTACTCTTCAAATAGTCATCAATATATAGATGCTGGATAGTTTGTGGTCCGGGATTGTGGTTTGTGCCAGGGAGTGTTGTTGCCTCCCCTATTTTACGGTTGTTTATAAAGTTGCGCAGTGATGTAGCATTCAAACTGCCATTTTCTTCAAACATGTTGTTGAACATTGAGTCTCCGTCTCTCAAACGGTCAATTATGAGGAGATATCTCGTACTGCCATAATCTGTCTTTTGCTCTGTCCCCATGGCCTTCTTCAGACATTTAGGCAGTATACCTTCAATGAATAAGACAATGGACAATCTCTGTAGCCACAACAGTTTATTTGAATTCTCAACACTTTCGCATGTCCTGGACATAATGGCGATGAGGATGTTGAGGAGGAATATTTGGATGACTATCACAGAGAAGACAAAAACTGGGATAGACCCATGCTGTGATGCTCCCTCAAGTCCATCTATCTCTGCCTGACCAGTCATCAGTTTAAACATCGTCACTAGACTTGTAGAGAAGTTCCCAAAAGCGTCAGGTTGAGTTATCGCCATCGAACTGTACATTGCACATGTAAATGCTATCATCATTATGAAAATAATTGGTATAAATTTCAGCATATCCCCAAAAAGGACTTTCTGTAACATAAGAGTAACGTAGCTGAAAGGTGAGATTCCACGGAGGAAGAAGATTGTTGACCACCAACCAAGGATCAATGCTATCACCAGACAGTAGTTGTTTGTAACAGTTACAACATTCCACGACGCGTCTGTCAGTAATGCCAAACCAAACAGCACAAATATGCACCTGTATACTCCATTGTGATGCAGTCTTGTTATATGGAATGGTTGCCACGAAAAGAATGTCCTGTGAATTTCTAGAATTACATAAAGGAGACTTATGACGATAAAGATGATGTTCAAAACCCTGAGGTTCAAGGTCTGCTTCTGCGCCGGGTCAGGATCCAGGATGGCATCAACTTTGAGATCTAAATGCCAGGTGAGGATACTCATCAGTGACAGGTGAAGAAAGAGGCCAATGTAGTAGTAATGCCAGTTCTTCTGCCACTTTAAGTACACCACTTCTTGGACCGTGTAGGCGTTCAGAAACGCATAAGCCGTCGTTGTCTTCAAACTGCATATGATTTCCAAAATACTCTGGTTCGTATTTTGTCTCAATCTCTTCCAATAGGTTTTTATTCCTGAATCCTCTTTGCCTTTTGCCAGCCCCTCGGCTCTGTGGTCTGTATTCCTGTAGTCAGGTGACATCTGCAGAACAGCCTCATCCCAGGTTACCTTATCAATCTCTGTTATATCACACTCGTAGATATCAAAAACACCGTCATGACTAGTGAAGAACTTGTATGCATCTTCCATATCAAGAATGTGTTTAAACACGTTGTCCAGACCCAACTCGGCAGCAAGATGGAGCGCTGTTTGTTTACGAGCATTTTCTCGTTGTATATATTGTCTGTTATACTTTAAACCTTTATGCTGTTTGTTCTTTCGTGCCAACGTGTCAAACATGTTGAGGATGTCACTCTCTTTTCCTGGATAGAAAGATACGTACAGGACCAACGAGTGAAAAACTGTATTCCCAAAACTGTTTGAACCTAAAAGATCAGCTTTATTTTCCAGGAGAAGGTCAACTATATTTTCGTTATGATTCAAAGCAGCAATGGACAACGGTGTCCCTCCTAACATCACAGTACCTCTTAATTTCTTTCCTACAACTCGACGTTCGATCGCCTCTTTGAGCAGATGACTATCATTCTGTTCATCTTCACGTTTGAGTTTTTTAATCATGTGTTCCAGTAATTTTTGCTGACCAGTAGTTTCACTGTGGGCCATGGCAATGACAATGTGGAATGGCGTCTGTCCACGGTAGTCATCGTCCTTCCTCTCACAGTTGATTAAACTTGGAATACAATCGACTATTTCCTCGGCAACTCTATTCCTTCTACAGCTGACGGCAATATGAAGCACCGACTCTCCTGAATCTGACGTTAATAATTTCTGATGCTTGTTCTTCTCCTTCTCATTATATCTATAGCTTGACAGTATGTCATTGTTCTTACCCTTGTCTTTGTTCTTCGCCTTGTCCTTTCTCATGATCTGGCGTAAAGAGTGAATCAAGTCAGCTTCGTCCACAGTCTTGTCCATTAAGTCGCGCACAAAGTGCAACATGAAATCTCTACTTTTCCGTGCCATCTTTCCCGTTTTAACCCTGTAAATAAATCAAAGAGTAACTGAATACGAGTAATGTATTGTCACACTTGTCTAATGCCTTAAGTCGTTTAAGTTCAATTAATATTGGATATTGCCTACTGATGGGTTTTCATAAAGAAGCGTTTTCAAATAGGTAATTTCTGTTTGAGGTACACCGAGGAACAATCAGAATGCAGGAACCCATAATGTCATGGCAAGAATTGACATTTCTCCTTTCATAGGGTGATGGAATATTCCGGTACAAAATTGATATTATGACGCCCGAGAGAGGCATTTTTCCAAGCACTACTTCTATGTCACAAGGACCAGACATCATGCAATCACGTGTATTAAAATATTCAATGGTCTACAAGAACAAGATTTCATGCATTCACCCGGAGTTAAAACATTCAATAGTATACAATAATCAGACAGCATGCAGTCACGCTGGATTAAAACATCAAATATTCTATACCAAAACCAGACAGTCTGCATTCACCCGTAATTAAAACATTCAGCACTCTATACAAGAACCAGACGTCATGCATACGCCGCGGGATAAAAACATTCAAAAGTTAAACACTCAGGATTAAAACATTCAGTATTCCATACAAGAACTAGATATCGTGCAATCACCCGAGATAAAAACATTCAATTTTCTCTACGAGAACCAGACAGCAAGCATTCAACCGTGATAAAAGCATTCAATTATCTATACAAGAACCAGACAACAAGCATTCAACCGTGATAAAAACAATAAATTTTCTATACAAGAACCAGACAGCAAGCATTCAACCGTGATAAAAACAATAAATTTTCTATACAAGAACCAGACAGCAAGCATTCAACCGTGATAAAAACAATAAATTTTCTATACAAGAACCAGACAGCAAGCATTCAACCGAGATTAAAACATTCAATTTTCTATACAAGAACCAGACAGACAACATTCACCCGTGATAAAAACAATAAATTTTCTATACAAGAACCAGACAGCAAGCATTCAACCGAGATAAAAACATTCAATTTTCTATACAAGAACCAGACAGCAAGCATTCAAACGTGATAAAAACATTCAATTTTCTATACAAGAACCAGACAGCAAGCATTCAACCGAGATAAAAACATTCAATTTTCTATACAAGAACCAGACAGCAAGCATCCAAACGTGATAAAAACATTCAATTTTCTATACAAGAACCAGACAGACAACATTCACCCGTGATAAAAACATTCAATTTTCTATACAAGAACCAGACAGCAAGCATTCAACCGAGATAAAAACATTCAATTTTCTATACAAGAACCAGACAGGAAGCATTCAAACGTGATAAAAACATTCAATTTTCTATACAAGAACCAGACAGCAAACATTCACCCGTGATAAAAACATTCAATTTTCCATACAAGAACCAGACAGCAAGCAGTCAACCGAGATAAAAACATTCAATTTTCTATACGAGAAGCAGACAGCAAGCATTCAACCGAGATAAAAACATTCAATTTTCTATACAAGAACCAGACAGCAAGCATCCAAACGTGATAAAAACATTCAATTTTCTATACAAGAACCAGACAGACAACATTCACCCGTGATAAAAACATTCAATTTTCTATACAAGAACCAGACAGCAAGCATTCAACCGAGATAAAAACATTCAATTTTCTATACAAGAACCAGACAGGAAGCATTCAAACGTGATAAAAACATTCAATTTTCTATACAAGAACCAGACAGCAAACATTCACCCGTGATAAAAACATTCAATTTTCCATACAAGAACCAGACAGCAAGCAGTCAACCGAGATAAAAACATTCAATTTTCTATACGAGAAGCAGACAGCAAGCATTCAACCGAGATAAAAACATTCAATTTTCTATACAAGAACCAGACAGCAAGCATCCAAACGTGATAAAAACATTCAATTTTCTATACAAGAACCAGACAGACAACATTCACCCGTGATAAAAACATTCAATTTTCTATACAAGAACCAGACAGCAAGCATTCAACCGAGATAAAAACATTCAATTTTCTATACAAGAACCAGACAGCAAGCATTCAAACGTGATAAAAACATTCAATTTTCTATACAAGAACCAGACAGCAAGCATTCAACCGAGATAAAAACATTCAATTTTCCATACAAGAACCAGACAGCAAGCAGTCAACCGAGATAAAAACATTCAATTTTCTCTACGAGAAGCAGACAGCAAGCATTCAACCGAGATAAAAACATTCAATTTTCTATACAAGAACCAGACAGCAAGCATTCAACCGTGATAAAAACAATAAATTTTCTATACAAGAACCAGACAGGAAGCATTCAAACGTGATAAAAACATTCAATTTTCTATACAAGAACCAGACAGCAAGCATTCACCCGTGATAAAAACAATCAATTTTCTATACAAGAACCAGACAGCAAGCATTCAACCGAGATAAAAACATTCAATTTTCTATACAAGAACCAGACAGCAAGCATTCAACCGTGATAAAAACATTAAATATTCTATACAAGAACCAGACACCATGCATTCAGCCGGGATTAAAACATTCAATTTTCTATACAAGAATCATACATTCTACATTCAACCGAACTCAACCCAAAACATTCAATAGACTACCATAACAAGAACAAGAGTGAGTGAGTGAGTTGGGTTTAACGCCGCTTTTAACATAATTCCAGTTATATCACGGCGTGTCAGCTTAATGTGGGAGGAAAGCCCGAAGTGATGCAGGTCTCAGACGTTTACCACTTCGGTGAAACCCAAGAGCACGGGTATGGTGCTGACAAACCTAGAAACATAATCCGGACGAATCGGGATTCGAACCCACAATCATAGGTTTCTGGTGTGCCCAAGGGACGCAACTCTGCACAGCGAATCTCGGCGCCTTAGACGACTGGGATCCCCCCACCCCCCCCCCCCCCCACCCCACCCACCCCCACCCCACCCCCACCCCCACCCCACACACACAAGAACAAGACATCATTGCAATCACTCCATTCAATAATATTTACAAACCTTTTAAAGAGGAAGTTCCCGTAAGTTTGTAAACATCCATGCCAATATTCAATACTGAAATAACCCTATAGGTTTCATTCTACGACTTTTCTTGGGTTTCTTCTGAATGACAAACTGTTTATATTTATGCCAACATGAACAAACCTGAAACCCACACATGTAAGGTAATATCCGGGGCAACTACATGTATCAGTAAGAGGGATGTACTTAAATGTAATTTAATAAACTGTACCACACCATAAGAATGTAACAATGTTGTTTCAATCGATTCCTCTAGATTACAGATACCATGGCCAGCATGCAATTGTCTTCCCTCATTTACCTGCAAACTGAGCTTTGTACAATTGAGGTTCGTATTCAAAAGAATGCATGTGAATGTATTTAGTCCACTTGACTATGCCACTTATGTGTTTTCTTTTTAATGTGTTTCTTTAAGTATTCAAGTAATTATTATCTCGCACGTTGACTGTCATGCGTTACTCATCACAGAAAACGTTTTTCTCTTATCCTCCATTGCATACATATCTTGTGTCGGAACAACGATGGTTATTTTCAATGTCGGTGATATGACGACTGAAGATTCTGAAAAATAGCATACACTAAATAACAGGTAACAACGTCATGCATTTCAAGAACTTATGTTCTCACAATAACGCCTATATATAAAAGTATGACTTCACTCATTAGCAAAACGCCGAGGACCCGGGTTCGATTCCCGACATGGGTACAATGTGTGAAGCCCATTTCAATTTTTACTTTACTGAATAAACCTTTGACCAATGTTCAGTGATATAACTAATTACGATAATGAAGCTACATGACAGCCTATGGCTTCGAGGGCAAATGCCACTGTTGTGTACTTGAACATGTGCTTGTAAATAATTTATTAAAGTGTCACGCACATGGATATTACACGCGAAGATATGCATTCTAATAAATATGCCTACAGTATAAGATATGTACATAGTAGTATGTACAAATCTGTTTTAAGAAGCTAAAAGACGTATGAGACTCTTCAAGCAGCAAATGTTCGTTACAAAGTGAGTCTCCATGAAAACATCAGTATTAAAATATCTGCTCCTTTGCATTAAAAATTGCCAAAGAAGCATCTGTAAAATGAAAATATTTCACTACAAAACATCTGCGTCTCAACATTCTGCAAAGGGTTGCTTCCAGAAGCGGCTGTATAATATCAGTGTTTAATAGTCGAACATGTTAATACGAACCGTTCTTCAAAATAGTGGCACATAATCGGCATGCATTCCACAGGGTTGTCATTTAAAACTATCGTCAACTTGACAACTGTTGCACAGTAATCAGCTGATGGGTGAGAAAAACTGATCAAACCAATGTTGTGAAGGACCTTCCACAATTAGGACGATGTCCTGTAGCGTCACAGTGTGAAGACAGGTATGCTTTAAAAATCGATTTGCGCTAAAAAAAATCGTATCGTCATTGGTTTTTCATAGAAAAAATTGTAAATTGGCATGATATAGCAAAATCATATGATACACATCTTTTTGTTCTTATTTGCATATCAAAATATCCTCTATTTAGCGGCATTATTGGACATGAACACATGAACAACTGTAGATGCCAAAATAGGGAATCCACCAACGAAAGTACATGAGTAATATATTTACTTTGTGTGTTTGTTTGTTGTTTAATTCCAAGCAATATTTCAGCTATGTGACGACGATCTGTAAATAATCGAATCTGGACCAGACAATCAAGTGATTGACATCATGACCTCCTATGTAAGCAATTGGGACACGATGACATGCATGAACCAAGGCAGCGAGCCTGACCACCCGAACCCATTAGTCACCTCTTACGACAAATATGTGTTGCCGAAGACCAATTCTAACCTATGGAATCCTAGAAAGGGCATTATTGCGTTGTCGCCCTTACAAAAACAAGGAAAAAGTGTCATAATGAGCCAAAGCGCGACAGTGCGACATTTTGACTATTTGTCGCATTGTCGCGCTATGAAAACTATTTTTTACTTTTACCATTAGGCGACAACACGTCATTTTTTCCCAAGGTCAAAATGTTCCTTCTAGAATTCCATACTAACCCTGATCAATACATTTACTGAATTTAATATAGAATAGAATGGATATACAGTCAATATTTTGCCTGTAGATATTTATGCTTGTCAGTACAATTACAATCTTGACATGCAAATCACAATACATCGACAATTCAACCAGTCTCTAGACCCCTTATCAGCCTGCCTCGCGTCTAGTGAGTGTCTGTTACGTCTAGAAAGGGTTTATTGGATTGTACAGACACTGAAGCAGTTTTCAACTTTTCAACCAAATTTAAACGATTTTTGCTTTAGGTTGATATCCTGTTGGTGCATACGTGTAGGATTTCCTTCCATTGTAAGCACGTCTCATATTTGCAGGAGATGCATTAAGAGGATTTAATGTCTTCGGGTTTTCAATATTACCATGCCCTGTTCCATATTTCTGTGTCAGCTTTGAGAAGAATGGAAATAAGAAACGTGTAGCTACAATAAATCAGCATCACATGGACAAATTTAAGTGAAGCCCATGGAAAAGTATACTAATTGAGAATTGTATTCCTACCTATCATCCGTTCTTGATTAGATGACTATTAAACAAATATTAAAATATAATTGCATACCTTGTTTCTGTGCGTCCCAGCCAGTGGACACTATAAGCCGAGGTCTGTTTCCAGATGGTTAGTTATACTCATGGCGCAACTTGTTTACTGTTACTGGGGTAATGACGATTTTGTTTTGCTGTCACTATGGTAATAATGATTTTGCCTAATATTGAACAACAGCTTTCCCAGAGAAGCGCTGATTCCTAGAAATATGGCAATGCCATGAAAGGTATTAGTTGGTGATGCGTGTAGTCTTTATTCTCCGTTCCAGTTGGGAGGGAACAAATATAATCAATATTGCAAGGGTTCTATTGCTGGAGCCGCCGCACCAGTGGCCGACGCACCGTGCAGCATGTCACCTGCTAGGAATTTCCAGTCTGAGCTTCTAAATTAATAATTAATAATTCAAACGTTCCATCATGCAAATGTCAATCGATTGATTTAACTTCAACCAAATGACATTGCACATTTCAAGTCACACATCTTTATGATCACTGCTGTGTCCGACCATGCCATTGTTCAGATTTAACGGCAACCAAGTGACTATTGTACCTTTGTATTAATCACTGGAACAACTGCATAAAACTGTGTGCTTGTACTTGTAAAAGGCAAACACTGCCGTAGTTGCAGGGTGACAGTTAACTCCTTGGACTCCCGGCGCCACTGGCATGGTCGAGACTTACCGGTGTCCTCTCAATAAAGGCACTGCAGCTCATTATGTCTTTGCATGATTCCCTGTGGTCAGTTTGTGACTTTGGTACGGCTCACCAGATAAATCACAATCTTTCCAGAAAGCCTTTTACTCATGTTTGAACATGAGCAAGCTAGTTTTCCCCTGTATATCCACTACAGCCTCAGGATGCATAACATACTTCTCCTATATGCCCACTACAACCTCATGAGGCATTGCATACTTCTCCATTATGTCCACTACAGCCTCATGAGGCATTACATACTTCTCCTGTATGTCCACTACAGCTTCATTAGGCATTACATACTTCTCCTGTATATCCACTACAGCCTCATAAGGCATTGCATACTTCTCCTGTATATCCACTACAGCCTCATAAGGCATTGCATACTTCTCCTGTATGTCCACTACAGCCTCATTAGGCATTACATACTTCTCCTGTATATCCACTACGGCCTCATAAGGCATTGCATACTTCTCCTGTAATCCACTACAGCCTCATGAGGCATTGCATACTTCTCCATTATGCCCACTACAGCCTCATGAGGCATTGCATACTTCTCCATTATGCCCACTACAACCTCATAAGGCATTGCATACTTCTCCTGTATGTCCACTACAACCTCATAAGGCATTGCATACTTCTCCTGTAATCCACTACAGCCTCATGAGGCATTGCATACTTCTCCATTATGCCCACTACAGCCTCATAAGGCATTACATACTTCTCCATTATGCCCACTACAACCTCATAAGGCATTGCATACTTCTCCATTATGTCCACTACAGCCTCATAAGGCATTGCATACTTCTCCATTATGTCCACTACAACCTCATGAGGCATTACATACTTCTCCTGTATGTCCACTACAGCCTCATTAGGCATTACATACTTCTCCATTATGCCCACTACAACCTCATAAGGCATTGCATACTTCTCCATTATGTCCACTACAGCCTCATAAGGCATTGCATACTTCTCCATTATGTCCACTACAACCTCATGAGGCATTACATACTTCTCCTGTATGTCCACTACAGCCTCATTAGGCATTACATACTTCTCCTGTATATCCACTACAGCCTCATAAGGCATTGCATACTTCTCCTGTATGCCCACTACAACCTCATGAGGCATTGCATACTTCTCCATTATGCCCACTACAGCCTCATAAGGCATTGCATACTTCTCCATTATGCCCACTACAACCTCATAAGGCATTGCATACTTCTCCATTATGCCCACTACAACCTCATGAGGCATTGCATACTTCTCCATTATGCCCACTACAACCTCATGAGGCATTGCATACTTCTCCATTATGCCCACTACAGCCTCATAAGGCATTGCATACTTCTCCATTATGCCCACTACAACCTCATGAGGCATTGCATACTTCTCCTGTATATCCACTACAGCCTCATTAGGCATTACATACTTCTCCTTTATATCCACTACAGCCTCATTAGGCATTGCATACTTCTCCTGTATACCCACTACAACCTCATAAGGCATTACATACTTCTCCTTTATATCCACTACAGCTTCATTAGGCATTACATACTTCTCCTGTATATCCACTACAGCCTCATTAGGCATTACATACTTCTCCTTTATATCCACTACAGCCTCATTAGGCATTGCATACTTCTCCTATATATCCACTACAGCCTCATTAGGCATCACATACTTCTCCTTTATATCCACTACAGTCTCATTAGGCATTACATACTTCTCCTGTATATCCACTACAGCCTCATTAGGCATTACATACTTCTTTTTTATATCCACTACAGCCTCATTAGGCATTACATACTTCTCCTATATATCCACTACAGCCTCATTAGGCATTACATACTTCTCCTTTAGATCCACTACAGCCTCATTAGCCATTACATACTTCTCCTTTATATCCACTACAGCCTCATTAGGCATTGCATACTTCTCCTGTATATCCACTACAGCCTCATTAGGCATTACATACTTCTCCTGTATATCCACTACAGCCTCATTAGGCATTACATACTTCTCCTTTATATCCACTACAGCTTCATTAGGCATTACATACTTCTCCTGTATATCCACTACAGCTTCATTAGGCATTACATACTTCTCCTTTATATCCACTACAGCCTCATTAGGCATTACATACTTCACCTGTATATCCACTACAGCCTCATTAGGCATTACATACTTCTCCTGTATATCCACTACAGCTTCATTAGCCATTACATACTTCTCCTGTATATCCACTACAGCCTCATTAGGCATTACATACTTCTCCTTTATATCCACTACAGCCTCATTAGGCATTGCATACTTCTCCTATATATCCACTACAGCCTCATTAGGCATCACATACTTCTCCTTTATATCCACTACAGTCTCATTAGGCATTACATACTTCTCCCGTATATCCACTACAGCCTCATTAGGCATTACATACTTCTTTTTTATATCCACTACAGCCTCATTAGGCATTACATACTTCTCCTATATATCCACTACAGCCTCATTAGGCATTACATACTTCTCCTATATATCCACTACAGCCTCATTAGGCATTACATACTTCTCCTTTAGATCCACTACAGCCTCATTAGCCATTACATACTTCTCCTTTATATCCACTACAGCCTCATTAGGCATTGCATACTTCTCCTGTATATCCACTACAGCCTCATTAGGCATTACATACTTCTCCTGTATATCCACTACAGCTTCATTAGCCATTACATACTTCTCCTGTATATCCACTACAGCTTCATTAGGCATTACATACTTCTCCTTTATATCCACTACAGCCTCATTAGGCATTACATACTTCTCCTGTATATCCACTACAGCTTCATTAGGCATTACATACTTCTCCTCTATATCCACTACAGCTTCATTAGGCATTACATACTTCTCCTGTATATCCACTACAGCTTCATTAGGCATTACATACTTCTCCTGTATATCCACTACAGCTTCATTAGCCATTACATACTTCTCCTTTATATCCACTACAGCTTCATTAGGCATTACATACTTCTCCTGTATATCCACTACAGCTTCATTAGGCATTACATACTTCTCCTGTATATCCACTACAGCTTCATTAGGCATTACATACTTCTCCTGTATATCCACTGCAGCCACATAATAGTGGCAGGCTCGTTATTGAGGACATGCCAGCTACTGGCCTGGATGGTATTGATCATCAGTCGTCGGCTCCAGTTGCAGATCGCGACTCAAGCTTGCAGATCGCAACTCAAGCGGAACGTCATCAACTGTGGACCAGGAGCGGGTGCTGAGATCAAGGTCAAAGCTTAACTCAGCCACAGGGAAACAGCGGGGTGGCCTGGGCTGTTATAGCGAGTCAACAGGCAAAGGCATATCTTGCATTACTTGGAATATAGAAGGTTTAATCAACAAACTGTCCGATAATGACTGTTTCTTTTGTATCATAACATGACATTGTTTCCCTACGTGAAACACGGACAATAGAAAATGACTTTAGTGACATATTTTCAGAGTATAAACGTTTTTGTTTACCTGCCACAAAAGTGTCCCAGTTCGGGAGGTATTCGGGAGGAATAGTGGTTTTGATAAAATATTCACTGGTAAGATATATTATTGGTGTTATATATGGAGAAAATGCTATGCCTATTCTGTTTGATAAAAGTATGTTTGGTTTCGATAAAGATACAGTATCTGTGTTTACATATATCCAATCGGAGAGATCGACCTGGTATGAGAACAAAGATAGACAAAATGGGGTAGACAGCAGACTTATTAAAGAAGGCAGCACTCTGTTCTCTTCCAAACATGTCTGGTGCAGTCGCGTTATTACCTGATGCTTTTTTATCAGCCGCTTCTGTGATGAAGACACGAGTGACCGATAACTATAGACGTTCACTGTGGTATGATGATGAATGTCTCTGTAAAAATTATGAACGGTGCCATTATTTAAATGCGTTTAGAAAAACTAAAGATAACTCAATTCTTATTAAGTATAACAAAGTTTGCAATGAATACAGATCTCTATGTAGATTAGAGAAGGACCAATATGCACAATATAAAAGGAGTGACCTAGAAAATGCTGCAGCGGGAGACTCAAAACGTATCTGGGACATTATAAAGCGTGTATCTGGACGACCGCAACGCCCCAACCCTACTGATATACAAGACTGGGGGATTATTTCTCGTCGCTGTATTCCGAACAGATTGGTATTCAGGATGATCTTGGTGAGGTGGAGGATATGGTGACATGTCAAGGTTATGAGCAAAAACTAACAATTGATATATTAGATTCTCCAATCACCAGATCCGAACTTTTTGAAAGTATCAGTGCCCCGAAAAATATTAAAACCTCTGGTCTTGACGACATTCTTAGTGAATATCTGAAATATTCGTTGGCTGTTATAATACCTTATTTAAAAATTACTTACTAACTTAATTTAGGAAGTTAACGTGCGCTCTCCGACATATGCGTATTTCGCACGCGAAATTATATTTAACAGAATTTATCAAAACGGTGTTTTTCTTGAATATTGGGCAACTGGGATAATTATCCCATTACATAAGAAAGGGGACGCTTCTGTTCCTGATAACTATAGGGCTATAAGCCTCATGAGTATCATCAGTAAAGTATTTACATCTATTTTAAACAGAAGACTAGTGTATTGGGCTGCAACACTTGACAAAATATCTGAATGTCAGTCGGGGTTTCGAAAAGGTTATTCAACTATTGCTAACTATTTTGTTTTAAAGTCTGTCATTCAGCATTATCTTTCACGTAAAGGAGGTAAATTTTCTGTAGCATATATGGATTTCTCTAAAGCATTCGACTCCATTCAGCGTCATCTTCTATATGGAAGCTATTGTACAAACATGGTTTGAGTTCTTAAATGGGTAAAATGTTAGAATCCATCTACAGTAATGTAAAAGCACACAAACACGCACGCACGCACGCACGCACGCACGCACGCACACACTTTGCTGCCATAAAAGGCGGAAGTTCTGGTGCCAGTACCTGGTCGCGGTAAGCAACAGCGTTGCCACTGAAAACACCCCACACCATGACACTTCCGCCTCGAAATCTGTCAACTTCCTGTACACAACACTGGGCGTAACGTTCATGACGGCGCCTCCACACCCTCGCCCTACCATCAGCAAATCGAAGATTAAATCGGGATTCATCACTGAAGACGACTTGATTCAAATTCCTCCATCCATCCCGTCCACCGTAAGTGTCGCTGTGCCCACAATTGACGTCCACGTCTGTGTAATTGAAGGTGAGAAGTTCTCAGACGGTTTCGAACAGTTTGCGCACTCAGTCTACCCCTAAACAGTTCATTTCTGGTTGATGTTGCCGTCAAAAATCGGTTACGGAGGTGACGTAAGACAATCTGACGATCCTCTGCATGTGTCGTCACACGTGGTCGACCTGGCCGAGGGCGATCAGCGGTGGTACCCGTTTGCTGTAGAGGCGTCTGTAAATCATAAACAGTCCGTCGACTACTGTCGCAGAGGCTTATGCAGGGTAATGAGAGACACAAAAGCATGCTGTTCTTTTACAACCGGATTTATTCCAATGATGGTCCACATGCAATCAGTGGTTATGATGATGATGAAGATGATACCCTAAAACACAATATTTACAAAATGTAGGCAAACATCATAACCAATAGATCATTAAAAGAATACTGCCATTATACATCCATTACATGTGTTTGATATGCGAATCAATAAGATATATTGTGAACACTTACTTTACATTTAGTACGGTAAAGCATGTTATGGAGGATATCTCCTCAGTGAGGATGATATCACTGAATACAGTACAAAGCAATTGAATAATACTATATTAAGCGATATAACATTACAATAGTATAGACAATTATGCCATGACATGTTGACATAAATATATGTATAACCAAGGGAAATAACCCCTCACCTCGTCTAAGGGACGGAGGCCAAACAACCAGATGTCATCAAAACTGGTCATGCAGTATCTTACGTGACCTGATAAATGATATATAACTACATGAATCTTACTGGTATGGTAAACATCACATACATTGTATACATGGCATGTGAAACTCATCTAGCAGTATAAAAATCAACATTTTCAGGCATTTCATATGTATGATAAAATCAACAAATATACTGTTTTGGTATTTTACACTTTCATGATAAAATAGTACCAATACAAGCTTAAATCTAGTACACTCATTATGCATATACCTCAATGGTAACATCTACAATATTTAAATATACATTGCACTAACATGAATATATTGATAATTCATGTTTATAACATATACATGATATACTGTTCTTATGGAACATAAATGACTTAATATGAGTGTACTAAAATACATTATATATACGAGAAACCTAAGTACAATGATAATAAATATATTTAACTCACCCCAAACGGAACTGTCCTTTCCCAGTGAGAGTTGTGACTAGAAATGGTGCACATAGTAAAGGTATGAAGTACATGACCAAGGTGGTCATGTGACGCGGGAAATACAAAGCCAGGCCAAGCTGACCGGCAGAGAACAATAGGCTAGGCTGAGACCGCAGTAGCCTTAGCACAAAGAATCAATCACCACATGTTAGATTATGTTACTGAGGTGTGAGTTAGTGGACTAAGTAAACTAATTTATTTAATAAATACACTAATCCTAACATACCTATGTTTTGGATAAGTTTATACTAAACTACTTTTAAAATAATCCCAAATATATACATCCTGCCACACTACAACCCATCGTCCTTGCGACTTCAGCTACGGACGTTCCCGTCTGCAACATGCCGATGGCACGTTCACGTTGCACTTTGAAAGGCGTGACATGACAAATGGCCGTAAAGACTTTTGTTTTCTTGTGTTTTTCTTTTTTTGTTAATGACTGCTAACAATTATGGCTGAAAACACGTGCGTTATTATAGTCACGTGAAAAACCACTTTTGCCACTATAGTGCTGTGCACATGATTTTGATCGATTCACCTGCACAAAAACGGGTGTTATCTGAAGACAATACGTGGCCATTACTGTTTAAATACACAATAAGGGACCACAATGATAACTGGTCAAAATGTTACAATTTTAGGATTGTGAAGTTTCTAATTTGGTTCAGTATAGAATGACGACTGATAATACCCTGGATCATCACACATGTCTTTCTCGAACAGTATTACTGGTATCTTTAACTTCACCATGGTTCGCGAGAAGGACACGGGATGGGCTTCGATGTGCGAGCTGAGCTTGTTCTACTCCCACGTCATTGTGTTTGGGCTGATGCAGGCTTTCGGCGTCAGACACGTGGATCTGATTGGTCATTTCAAAAGTTGACGGGGTGACACTGCATGGGTCCGGTCTCTTCGTGGCCTGGTATTGTTGTTCGGTCCTTCTTTATGTGATTCATGATGTGATCAAGTTAAAATATACTCTTAAATGTTTTAGCATTCAGCACATCACATCACCTTAAATGAATCGATTACCTATTGTTAAAGTGCCTGCACCGTTTTCGACTTCACCGTATCTTTTCGAATGGTGACATGTTTGTTGTTTGTTTGTATGTTTTATTTGTATGACTATATGTGTCAGAAAACTGAGTAAACTCTGAACACTAAGAGTTGCGTCCCGTGGGAGTGCCAGAAACGTCAAGCTCACTCACTAACTCACTATTACAGAAGCAGGAGAAGAGACGATGTACTAGCTGCTGCTTTCTTCTACTCGAAGACCCAGTCCGCTGTCTCGGTGTTTACCGTATTCATGGTTGGAGCAATCCTCGGCGCCTTGGCTTACTTCATCTCATTCAACCATCTTCCAGACCTGGCGAATGACCTGGATATCCTCGAGGAGAAGTGTACGTGGTTGATATCAACCATCGGGATATCCATGGCTGGGTGCCTGATATCGCTCGGATATCCGACATCCCATGTGTCAACAACGTTGTTTTTCTTGCTCGTCCATGTTCTCTGCGGTATTGCCATCATGTAGTGTCCAAAGTTGTTGTTCTTCCCGACATTGATGACGTATTCAACATTTATTAGGATTTTCATTGGTAACCTACTGCCAACATGTTAGAATAATTATCTGTAATCACAGTGTAGTGTTTGTAATCTATTTGACTCGAACTAAGATATCAGGACACATTTTATACCTGTTTTAACGGTATGTGTATTTTTATGCTAATTGATAAATACAATGACCCCATATAATAAGTGAATAATTATTGTATCCTACAATGTGACTCCGATAGATGTCCCTTGATTAATGGAGTTTCTGGTGTTTTATTTGTGTGTTTGTTTGCCGTTTAATGTCCACTCAGCAATATTCCAGCTATAAATAATCGACTCTGGACCAATATCCAGTGATTGTCCAGATGGCCATCAATCTACGAAATTGTGATACGATGACATGCATCAATCAAGTCAGCGAGTCTGACCACACGATCCCGTTAGTCGCCTCTTTCCAGCGTGGGTTCCTGAAGATCAATTCTAACCCGGGTCTTCACACGGGATGTACTCGATTACCAGTCAGTAAGCAATGAGGTGCAGTGTTACAAGGCCGTTATGATATAGCGTAGATATCGTAGTATGTGGCGTAAAACAATATCAACGCGTCGTGCTCCATGCAAATGAAAACTGCTCCCAACGTTACCGTAGCAACAAGGCAACGAAGAAATCACACTCTACTATAGAAGAAGAAGAAGAAGAAGATTTTATTAACGTCTCACTTGTATACCACATTTTTGTTAAAACAAATTAAAAATATAGTTACATTAAAGTTGTATACAACCAATCGCACAGCGATTTATGAGAGACGGTACATTGTAAACAGGCACATAATAAATGTTTTTTTAGCAAAAGCTAAATATTAAAATATACATACATTAATATACAATACAATGTTTAAGACTCAATGATATAAAATATTCCTCCGGGTAAATAAAATGTCATGGCAGGTTCTGGCACAGTAAAAGGTGAGGTCATCAGTTGATAGAATCCTAATATATTTATCTTGCTCTGTCAAGGAAGTAAAATCTATCCATAAACTATTGCACTTGTTGATGAGGCTAAAACGTATTTCGTCGTAAAGGGGACAGAATAAAAGGACATGCTTCTCATCTTCTATGACATTTTTGCAGGTAAGACACAGCCGCATCTCTCTGGGTATGTTCTCGTATCTGCCCGTTTCGATCCGCTATAAGCGTCCCCTTGAAATCGAATGGGGTGCGAATATTCGCGCCTCGTTCGCGGTAATGGGAACATTTATTTGTTTACAACCATTCAATATAGGCATTACAACACTATAAGAAACTCATTTTGTGTTGTTTGCACAACAACCAAACGCACTTAAACCATGATCACAAAATACATTCCTCATTTACGTTTGTCACTTCTGCTTCGAGAGTACAAAGACTGACAGTTCGCAGTGTCATAGCTTGGAGAGTACACAGACGACAGCTCGCGGTATCATTGCTTCGAGAGTACACAAACGACAGATCGGTGTCATAGCTTTGAGAGTTCACAAACGACAGTACGCGGTGTCATAGCTTTGAGAGTTCACAAACGACAGTTCGCGGTGTCATAGCTTTGAGAGTACACAAACGACAGTTCGCGCTGTTATTGCTTCAAGAGTACACAGACGACAGTTCGCGCCGTTATTGCTTCAAGAGTACACAGACGACAGTTCGCGCTGTTATTGCTTCAAGAGTACACAGGCGACAGTTCTCGGTGTAATAGCTGATACCTGACATAACTGATAAATGCTACTCAGCTTATGATGAAACTCGAGGACTTCACTCCACCAGCATTTTGGTTCTCAAATTATTTTAGGTAACAATCACGATAAAAAGAAACCATATGTTCTTAAACAGAGGGAACAAAACGATAATGATTTCAAAACACCTTTAAAAGTCATTAAACCGGGCTTCGAACCTGTAACTTTCACCACCAGCAGCCTTCACAGTGTCCTTATTCCCTTAGAGCGTGCGCAGATCGTAATCTCAAATGTTACTATGAATAACTTCCCGCCATGTCGCCACAACCACGACAACGTTGTGTACAAGACTGTCAGCGAAATCTTGCATTGACTAAGTCGAATAAGGGAAGGGGACAGTGGTTTTTATAAGATGACGTTGTCAAGATATAGATTCATGTCACAGTTGTGTATCTACAGACTGATAGTCAGATGTAGGTATACAGGCTTACAATCTACCCGATAACGTCGAGGCCGGCCCAGTCATGTGGATACTTCGCTTTGAAATGGTTCAAATTAAGTCTGTCACACTTACTCTAAAGGGTTCGAGTCCCTTAAGATCCACAGGCGCCATCCGTCCTTTTACAATATTAGATCATTTCAATTGCCACACACCTCATTTTATTGGACTGCACGTGGCTGGTATTTGTTGTAGGTGTTGAACGGACCTAATTGATGTGTGTACGAGACGGACATATCTGAACATTTCCCCTTGGTTATCTTGATAGCTTATCAGCTCTATGACTCTTCGTGATTTTCTATTTTTAAGCCATATCTGAACATTTGTTTTTGGCATGCCATACTATAATATAGGCAAGTTAGGTTGTGAATTTACTAAATATATGTATAATAATCAAATAATCTTAATAAACATCCTATAATCTCCTATAAAAGGAGATAAATAATAATAATCAGCCATATAAGAATGGATGTATTGCACGTGGTTATACAATCATGGGATACACGATGTAAATTTGGCACACTTTGTGTCTGTAGTTATGCATTGTGTTTGTAGTTTTTCATTTTTTACATGTTCTCCCTCGAAATGTGAATTAATATTAGGAAACGGCCAATGAAAAGAAAAGGTCTGTTCATAAAAAGTGGAAACCAAAAGATAATTATTTCAATACACCACAAAAAGTCATTCAACCGGGATTCGAACCCGTAACTTTCACCACCAGCCGTCTTCACAGTGTAGGCATTGTCTCAGCGCATGCGCAGATCGTAATCTCAACATGTTACTATGAATAACATCCCGACCTGTCGCCACAAAGTAATGCATAAGACTGTCAGCGAAATCTTGCATTGACTAAGTCGAATAAGGGAAGGGGACAGTGGTTTTTATAAGATGACGTTGTCAAGATATAGATTCATGTCACAGTAGTGTATCTACAGACTGATAGTCAGATGTAGGTATACAGGCTTACAATCTACCCGATAACGTCGAGGCCGGCCCAGTCATGTGGATACTTCGCTTTGAAATGGTTCAAATTAAGTCGGTCACACTTACTCTAAAGGGTTCGAGTCCCTTAAGATCCACAGGCGCCATCCGTCCTTTTACAATATTAGATCATTTCAATTGCCACACACCTCATTTTATTGGACTGCACGTGGCTGGTATTTGTTGTAGGTGTTGAACGGACCTAATTGATGTGTGTACGAGACGGACATATCTGAACATTTCCCCTTGGTTATCTTGATAGCTTATCAGCTCTATGACTCTTCGTGATTTTCTATTTTTAAGCCATATCTGAACATTTGTTTTTGGCATGCCATACTATAATATAGGCAAGTTAGGTTGTGAATTTACTAAATATATGTATAATAATCAAATAATCTTAATAAACATCCTATAATCTCCTATAAAAGGAGATAAATAATAATAATCAGCCATATAAGAATGGATGTATTGCACGTGGTTATACAATCATGGGATACACGATGTAAATTTGGCACACTTTGTGTCTGTAGTTATGCATTGTGTTTGTAGTTTTTCATTTTTTACATGTTCTCCCTCGAAATGTGAATTAATATTAGGAAACGGCCAATGAAAAGAAAAGGTCTGTTCATAAAAAGTGGAAACCAAAAGATAATTATTTCAATACACCACAAAAAGTCATTCAACCGGGATTCGAACCCGTAACTTTCACCACCAGCCGTCTTCACAGTGTAGGCATTGTCTCAGCGCATGCGCAGATCGTAATCTCAACATGTTACTATGAATAACATCCCGACCTGTCGCCACAAAGTAATGCATAAGACTGTCAGCGAAATCTTGCATTGACTAAGTCGAATAAGGGAAGGGGACAGTGGTTTTTATAAGATGACGTTGTCAAGATATAGATTCATGTCACAGTAGTGTATCTACAGACTGATAGTCAGATGTAGGTATACAGGCTTACAATCTACCCGATAACGTCGAGGCCGGCCCAGTCATGTGGATACTTCGCTTTGAAATGGTTCAAATTAAGTCGGTCACACTTACTCTAAAGGGTTCGAGTCCCTTAAGATCCACAGGCGCCATCCGTCCTTTTACAATATTAGATCATTTCAATTGCCACACACCTCATTTTATTGGACTGCACGTGGCTGGTATTTGTTGTAGGTGTTGAACGGACCTAATTGATGTGTGTACGAGACGGACATATCTGAACATTTCCCCTTGGTTATCTTGATAGCTTATCAGCTCTATGACTCTTCGTGATTTTCTATTTTTAAGCCATATCTGAACATTTGTTTTTGGCATGCCATACTATAATATAGGCAAGTTAGGTTGTGAATTTACTAAATATATGTATAATAATCAAATAATCTTAATAAACATCCTATAGTCTCCTATAAAAGGAGATAAATAATAATAATCAGCCATATAAGAATGGATGTATTGCACGTGGTTATACAATCATGGGATACACGATGTAAATTTGGCACACTTTGTGTCTGTAGTTATGCATTGTGTTTGTAGTTTTTCATTTTTTACATGTTCTCCCTCGAAATGTGAATTAATATTAGGAAACGGCCAATGAAAAGAAAAGGTCTGTTCTTAAAAAGTGGAAACCAAAAGATAATTATTTCAATACACCACAAAAAGTCATTCAACCGGGATTCGAACCCGTAACTTTCACCACCAGCCGCCTTTACTGTATACGTATTCCCTCAGCATCAGTATGTTTCTATAAATAATGTTCCCCTCTAACCGTCGCTTCACGTCGACCGTTTATTTTCGAACGTTTGCACTGTGTGATGCATTGTTATGTGTGCATTGACACGATTTTCTCGAGGTAAAAATTGAAAGGTCTGTTTACAGATAGTCAGTTAGACGTAGGTATGTAGACCTACAATCTCCCCTTCCCACGCGGGGCAGGCTCAGTCATGTGGTTACTTCCCCCCTGCACGGTGCGAAATCAGTCTATCAGTCTGTCTGTCAGACTGACGTATATGGGTTCGAGTCCCTAAGGGGTCTAACCTCAGGCGCCATCCAGCCTTTTACAGTACTAGATCTTATTAATGAGTCAGGTGTCAGACACCAAGTTGATGATACAAGGAAAAAGTAACTGTGGTCACATACAGTTATTGATAACTGAATATTAATAGTTATGGTGATATGAATTAAACACTGGAACACTTATAATATTCCTAAGAAAATAGAGACATTAATTATTTACTTTCAAAATATCCTCATATAATTAATGAGGATACGAACACGTAGGATATATAATTCTGTCACAGTCACTATGAATGTAAAAGTTCGAATATCCAAACTTTTAAGTTTAATAAAACCTGGTTTATAGTCTTTCTTTCTAAGTTACATTTAACTTTCCCTGTGCTCACGATAACCTAGCGGTTGAAGCGTTCGCCCGTCACGCGATGGGTACACTGTAGGGAGTCCTTTTGTTGGTATCAGTCGTCGTGTTAATGACGATTACTTATTACAAACTCACTCACTCACTCAGAGCCTCCCCCCCCCCCCCCTCTCTCTCTCTCTGTTTTTAAATATACATTTGCTATTAAATCACTGGCGTTAATTTCATTGTGAATATGTGTTAACTTAATTTTCAGAATCATTACATTAAAAAGGGAAACAATATTTGGAGTTCAGAAACCTTTACCATCAGGATTTTCCTCTGTTAATGTAACGGTACATATATTCGTATGTGGTTTTCCAGTAGAAACATGTAACTAAGGCGTCTCAATGCACATACCGCTGTACATGATACAACAGATACACAGAGCACTGGTTGACACCGATTCGTTGAAACAATGTTCCAAATACCTGGTGTGGCGAACACGTGGTTAAGAAAGCGTACAACTTTATGGATATAACAACTTTTGGTTTAATGCACATAACTTTATTTCTATATGCAATAAACCAGGAGTTGTTATCCATAAAGTTGTACGTTTACTTACGCACTCGCCAACGTCTGGAATACCAATCAAACAGTTAATCCATCGATTGATGAATTAAGGAACCATGCCCAGAGAAATGTGTACAACTATAAATGTTCAAAGACTATTTATGTGATTATTTCAATACTCAGTTACCAGAGTAAGTAAAAGGAATAAATAATGACCCTGGGGTATCGCACATGACATCCAAGAAGGGCCTGTGTAATTGTGGAAGGCTGGATGGCACCCGGGGACCTTATAGGATTCGAACTTTCATATTCATAGTAGCTGTGACAGAAATATGAATGAAGTGTCCGTGTTTTCATTCACAACATGGGGATGTTTTGGTAGTATAAAAGTAATGCATCTATTGTCTTTGAATATTTTAAATGTTCTGGTGATTGTTTTGACTGTTAATAAATACAATCCATTACACCATAATTAATATGTATGTGATCAAAGTACATATCTGATCCTCGCCTTGTATAATAACCGTATTCGACGTAATAAGCGCCCGGGGCGATCTCAAAATTAGAAATAGGGGACTATTTTGGTGAAACAAAACATGGTTGAAAGATAAATTTTGTGGTTTATACTGACAGCCTGAAATGTTTATGTACGACAGATATATTTTCCCCAGAATTTAATTGAAATAAGGGTGCATATAACACACGTGTGCGTATTATACCGAATACATAAGTCTTGTGTACATTGATCAATCGGAAGGGGTGCTAATTGGGCTTTGTTCACTAGACAATCTATCAGCAAATATCGCCGCTTATTAGAGCGGGGCGCTTATTACCTCGAATACGGTAACTGGTGTACGACACCTAATACACAAAAAAGATCTAGAATTGTAAAAGGCTGGATGGCGCCTGTGGATCTTAAGGGATTCGAACCCTTATAGTAAGTGTGACAGACCTATTTTGTACCAAACAAAGCGAAGTATCCACATGACTGGGCCGGCCTCGCGGTAACAGTCGAGATTGTAAGTCTATCTACGTACCTCTAACTACCGATCTTTTGACAGACAACTGTGAATAATAGACATCTTTGAAATTTTACCTCGAGAAAGAAAATCGTCTTTACCCATAATTATGTAAGCTTTCGCTGACGGTCTATTTGAAACGAGTGTCGGGTAGAAAAGTTATTTATAGTAACGTATTGAGGTTGAGGTTTCCACTCTGCGCATGCGCTGAGGGAACACGTTTGCTGCGAAAGTGGCTGCCAGTGAAAGTTACGGGTTCGAATCTCGTTTTTTGCAAAGTAAATGTTACCGGACGAAAGACGTATTTTATTTTTTTAATAAACTCCACAAAACCTTTCAGAACTGTATATACCAAATATATATGTATATTTATATATATTTTGAGTTGAAATTGAGTTTGAATGCAAAAGAAAATACATTACATTATATTTCATTTTTCGTTGACCTATCCCCAGACACATTCATTTACAGACACATACACACATCGCATACTTTCCTCGTTACTGCGCGCGTGTCTGTATGTGTGCCTGTGTATGTTCCTATGACTTGTGTATTTCACTGTGTGACTGTTTGTGTCTCTCTCACTTTGCACTTCCGTGATAAGCATGGTCGTGTCTGATGACGTCAAAATGAACGTCAATCCAATGTCAAACTGAGACCTCGTTCCAGACTTGGCGTTGGATCACTGTTTGGTGTAGGGTGGTCTCACAATGACTGCTTGAACCATATTGTGCAAGGAATGGTCACTGGACAGTACCATCGGGACAACATACTCACATCCTTTGTTGTCCCGTTTGCAAGGCGTTGTGTCTTTCAGGACGACAACGCCCGTGCTCGCCGTGTATGAACGTCAATGCACTCCTCCAGCAGCACAAGATCCATAGGATGCCATGGCCATCTCATACCCAGTATGACTCGTCGTGTGAATGCCATTTTGACAACCCGTGGCGGTATTACGGACTGCTGATCCACAAACGTCAGTTATAAATTTCCATCTTACCCCTATCGTCTTTCAAGATAGTACGCAGTCATAACATCTACTGCCATACTTCTCTGACGTATTGCCTTGCACAAGGGCTTGGCTGGGATTCTTTATGAAGATAAGATATTTTTTCAGCTGCAGCTGCAAAACCCAGATATTTTTTCTCAATTAAAACTCTGAACCTGAATACTTATAGAAGAAATACACGTTGCATCATTATATTTTATTCCTCATCAGTCTGAAGCACAATTACTTTTTTCAGTAATTTTCTGGGACATTTTTCTTATTCGATTAAATAAGAGATGTTATTGTAAACCTGATGTAGCGCATGTTGGATGTCTGTGATCATTAGAAGTTTGTCCAATTTAGATAAAACGCTATGGAAAGAAGCATTTGAACTACATCATAAACATTGAAGGGACATTTGGACAAGCGTCAAAATAGCTTCGAGAGAAACGTTCTGGGTAAAGGGCAGACTTGCATCCCTTTGACTGTACACCGAACACGTGTTCACAAGTAAACACATATTCACAATGAAATTAACACGAGTGATTTAATAGCAAATGTATGTTTAAAAACATATTATCAAAAACTTAAAACCACCTTTACCAAAATTAAAATAAGATATAAATATAATTATAAATAGGATTAACAAGGCATGATTAAATACAACAACAGTTTGAGGTGAACAGTTTTGGTTTTTTTCAAAAGTAACGGGGACAAATTGAAAAGATGTGAAATTGCAACATGATTTCGTTATTCAAAAATAAAAACTGATTAACGTTGTTGATTTTATAACGTTTAACCTTATTATGGAGACAACAACTTATATTCCATAGATTCGGACACTTAACGCTAAAAGAATTGAAAGGTCGAACGGTAATATCAGCCACGTTATTGGATTAAGCAGCGTTAATATACTCTCAATCAAAGTCGGCGATACTCGGAAATAACTCAAAATTTCCAAAATTGTAAGAGATATTAGTTTCTAGAAATAGTTGTTTGATAATAATGAACGAATTGGGAACACATTACAACCTAACACACACACACACACACACACACACACACACACACACACACACACACACACACACACACACACACACACATAGAGATGCATCGAATAATGTAATGTAATGCATTTTCTTTTGAATAAATTCTCACTCAAAATATACATAAATATGCATATATATTTGGTATATACAGTTCTGAAAGGTTTTGTGGATTTAATTCAAAAAATAAAATACGTCTTTCGTCCGGTGACATTTACTTTGCAAAAAACGAGATTCGAACCCGTAACTTTCACTGGCAGCCACTTTCGCAGCAAACGTGTTCCCTCAGCGCATGCGCAGGGTGGAAACCTAACCCTCAATATGTTACTATAAATAACTTTCCTACCCGATATTCGTTTCAAATAGACCGTCAACGAAAGCTTACATAATTATGGGTAAAGACGATTTTCTTTCTCGAGGTAAAATTTCAAAGATGTCTGTTATTCACAGTTGTCTGTCAAAAGATCGGTAGTTAGAGGTACGTATATAGACTTACAATCTCGACTGTTACCGCGAGGCCGGCCCAGTCATGTGGATACTTCGCTTTGTTTGGTACAATTAACTCCCGAAAGGTTACTATAAGGGTTCGAATCCCTTAAGATCCACAGGCGCCATCCAGCCTTTTACAATTCTAGATCTTTTTTGTGTATTAGGTGTCGTACACCAGTTAATTATACAAGGCGAGGATCAGATATGTACTTTGATCGCATACATACTAATTATGGTGTTATGGATTGTATTTATTTACAGTCAAAACATCACCAGAACACTTAAAATATTCAAATACAATAGATGCATTACTTATATACTACCAAAACATCCCCATGTTGTGAATGAAAACACGGACACTTCATTCATATTTCTGTCACAGCTACTATGAATATGAAAGTTCGAATCCTATAAGGACCCCGGGTGCCATCCAGCCTTCCACAATTACACAAGCCCTTCTTGTATGTCATGTGCGATACCCCAGGGTCATTATTTATTCCTTTTACTTACTCTGGTAACTGAGAATTGAAATAATCACATAAATTGTCTTTGAACAGTTATAGTTGTACACATTTCTCTGGGCATGGTTCCTTAATTCATCAATCGATGGATTAACTGTTTGATTGGCATTCCAGACGTTGGTGAGTGCGTAAGTAAACGTACAACTTTATGGATAACAACTCCTGGTTTATTGCATATAGAAATAAAGTTATGTGCATTAAACCAAAAGTTGTTATATCCATAAAGCTGTACGCTTTCTTAACCACGTGTTCGTCACACCAGGTATTTGGAACATTGTTTCAACGAATCGGTGTCAACCAGTGCTCTATGTATCTGTTGTATCATTACAGCGGTATGTGCATTGAGACGCCTTAGTTACATGTTTCTACTGGAAAACCACATACGAATATATGTACCGTTACATTAACAGAGGAAAATCCTGATGGTAAAGGTTTCTGAACTCCAAATATTGTTATAGCAAATGTATGTTTATAAACATATTATCAAATACTTAAAACCACCTTTACCAAAATTAAAATAAGATATAAATATAATTATAAATAGGATTAACAAGGCATGATTGGATACAGTGATTGATACGGGCAAGTGTATTGGAAGCAGTATCTAGAGTAGAGGGTAAGATGGTTTAGTGATGTGCTCATGGTGAATTTATTCTAATACTCGTAGGTTTATAAATCAGGCTTAATATTTCAACCTTATCTGTTCTGTAAACATCAATCTGTCATCATTTTACCTTGTTAACATCAATTATCTACATGCATATAACCGTACATCTTCACATGTCTGTTCGCCATTTGCATGATAACGGTGTTAGTATATACACGGTAACGTGGCATTCATTATAATATAGAAGTTGTGTATCCATAGAACTAGCTCCCTTGTCCATTAATGACGTCGTAGACTCATTTAGATCTTTGGATCTTAGCATCTCTATCGGGGCGGATCAGGGCTTCTACTGTGCTATCATTTGCATGAAACGCGACAGTTTGTTTAAAGCGGAGTAACTCTGTTAACCTTAACGTTCTTGAACGCCGAGATGCTCACTGAACTGAACGTTTGCCTACCATTCGCTGTTCACAGTCTACTGTAATACAGTATGTCACTGCTAAAAGGCGTGTCAGCTTAATGTGCGAGGAAAACACGAAGTGAGGCAGGTCAAAATTGCAAACAGCTGCGAAATAGTCGGGCAGTATTTTTGAACAATGTCCAAGTTGCAGACAAAAATATGTGTTAATGCTGTATAAATTGCTTCAATTTTCATGTCACGATAGCCAACAATGTCACTTGTATTCCTTGAAATCTAAACACTCTCATACTAATAACTTCGTACTTCGGAGTGACTTGGATTTGACGTCGGTTTGATCACGTGTAATCTTAATGTGGGAGGAGAGCCGACAGTGACTCAGACTGTAGACGTTTTCCACGTAGGTGAGACGACCCGTGAAAATTCCGGGGTAGAATAGGTCTTCAGCAACCGAAAAAGGTGACTATGCTTGTCGTAAAAGGCGACTTACGGGATCGGATGGTCTGGCTCGCTGACTTGGTTGATGCATGTCATCGATCCCAAATGCGTGGATCGATGCTCATGACATTAAACACTGGATTGTCTGGTCCAGACTAGATTATTTACAGACCGCCGTCATTAAGCTGAAATATTGCTGAGTGCGGCGTTAAACAACAAACCAACCAACCAACAACCAACGTAGAGACAAGAGAAACTAGTAGTTCTGATGTACACGACATTTCACCTTCTCAAACTGTCAAACACCTATGTGGAAAGGAAACAAACACACTGATATTTTCTAGGGATAGTACACATTTCATTACTTAAATCACATGCTCCGATTCCAGAGGGTGAAACCCAACAATGCTTGGCATTCACTGGACTCCGGCATCAGTTTTCTCGGCAAATTACACATCAGTGTTCAGGGCAGATCCAGGATTTAAAAAAAAGGGGGAGGAGGGGGTTGGGGGGTTGGGGGTCCATTTGGATCATTTGTAACTTCAGCGGGGCATACTTCAAAAGCCTACTCCCAAAAGTCACAAACTCTATGTGTAAACCATTATTATTTTTACTTTAACAACCACCTTAACATGTTATCATGCTGGGATATGCACAAACAAAATGTCACCAGATGTAAAACAAAAGATGGAGTGGCCACCCGCCACTGATTGTTCCCCGTGGAAGGTTTGTCGATTCTCATGCTGTCATCCACTGCTTTGTCTAATCAATAATAATAATAATAATAATAATAATAATAATAATAATAATACGTCTTGGTCTTCGTTGTAATATTACTGACTGCAGCGTAAAACATTATTCATTCATTCACTCACTCAATGAACAACGCTCTTCGAGCAGCGCCACCCTTTCCGATGACGTCACCAGACGGGAAGCGCCGGCCGGGTCGGATAGTTTTCCAGCGTTGAATGAAACGCCTGCACGTTCTTGGATCAGAGGCAAGAATTTCTGGAACTGAGCTTTCGTCCTTGTTACGCCTCACAAGTAGTCTAGTTGATGCCAAACTTTCTCTATAATTAGACGTAAGTCTTTCAACAATGCACTCGGTAGCTCTTCGTCCACAGGCGAACGTACACGTCTTCAGATCGGCGTTCGTGAATGTATCGAAACCTCTGTGAACGTGCCAGAACATATCGTAGTGACAATGTCTGAACCAGCTGATTAGTGAACCGGTTTGGGAACTTCTCCGATTTTCATCTTTGGTCCAACGGAAATAATGAAGCGCGGAGCCTCGTGGGGCGCGGACGGTCTGCATCCCTTAGCGCTGCAAGTATCCGGGTTCGAATCCTAGATGCTCCCTGATTGTGATTCTTGCTTTTTCACCACAATACCGGGGATCATGGGTCTGCTACGACCTGATCCGACTGTGGACTTCCCTCCCACATGAAGCTGGCATACTGTTGTATAACTCAATTACTGGTCCAAGGACCATAAACAAAACAACACTTTATTCAGACGGAACGCCAGTGATTGATATCATGAGCATCGATGTACGCAACTGGGATACGATGACATGGATCAACCACGTCAACGAGCCTGTGAGCCAGTGAGTTGATGCATGTCATCGTATCCCAATTGCGTGGATCGATGCTCATGATAACAATCACTGGATTGTCTGGTCCAGACTCCATTATTTACAGACCGCCATCGCATAGCTGGAATATTGCTGAGTGCGGCGTTTATCAACAAAGAGACAAAACAGAAAACAAACATATTTTTAGTCAATTCTTTAGTGTGTGTGTGTGTGTGTGTGTGTGTGTGTGTGTGTGTGTGTGTTTATCAATTCGATTATATGTAGGAAGTTGTAATACATCTAGTATAAAAGATCACTCACTGTCTACCGAAATGCATAGTCGATAACGCATTACGTTTTTAAATGTTTAAAAAAGTGCTTACTGCCATATGTCGATGGGGACTCGCGTGCCATACTAATCTTGGGATTCGAACTCTAACTTATTCACTGATAAAAGAAAACACATTACAGAGCTATGTCAGTTTGGTATAAAGCGTATCCTTGCTTTTCTCCAGGGGCAGTTATCTCAGGAAATACACGGACTTATAGTGTATGTAATGATGAGCAATATGACTGCGGCGTGAAGCAACATTCGCTCACTCAATTTTACATCAGCCAAACATGATCCAAACAGAGCAATTTGTAAAATATATTAAAACATTTTAAATCATATAAAACATGTTACATTGCGTTAGGAATAAATAATTCAAATACAGGATATATAGTTATAGATCGTTATACTGCTATGACTAAATGTAGAATTCATAAAAATGATGGTATATAATTAATGATGGGGCACGGGTGGCCCAGTCGTCTAAAGCGCCGCCATTCGCTGTGCAGAGTTGCGTCCCCTGGACACGCCAGAAACCTATGATTGTGGGTTCGAATCCCGGTTCGCCCCGATTATGTTTCTAGGTTTATCAGCACCATACCCGTGCTCGTGGGTTTCACCGAAGTGGTAAACGTCTGAGACCTGCATCACTTCGGGCTTTCCTCCCACATTAAGCTGACACACCGTGATATAACTGGAATACTGTTAAAAGCGGCGTTAAAACCCAACTCACTCACTCACTCACTATAATTAATGATGAACTATAATGCTTCTATCGTTATGATCCCGCAGTCCATCTATCTGTACATAGTTTATCTTCGCTACTTATGCATTTTTCCATTCCATTTTCATGTATATTTCTGAGTAATAAATGGTTCAACTGGGACATTTGCTTGTACATATGCATAGCTTTGTGAGTGAGTTGGGTTTAACGCCGCTTTTAATATTATTCCAGTTATATCACGGTGTGTCAGCATAATGTGGGAGGAAACCCGAAGTGATGCAGGTCTCAGACGTTTACCACTTCGGTGAAACCCTAGAGCACGGGTATGGTGCTGACAAACCTAGAAACATAATCGGGGCGAACCGGGATTCGAACCCACAATCATAGGTTTCTGGCGTGCCCAAGGGACGCAACTCTGCACAGCGAATCGCGGCGCCTTAGACGACTGGGCCACCCGTGCCCCATCATTAATTATATATCATCATTTATGAATTTTACCACTTCGGTAAAACCCACGAGCACGGGTATGGTGCTGACAAACCTAGAAACATAATCGGGGCGGGATTGCTTAGTAATAGTGAACAGGACCTGGTCTAACCCGTATCTTTACGTGTGTACCGAACAGGTGATTTAGTAGTATACCTTTGCTAGGTTCGCCAAGAATAAATAATATGCAATTCAAATCTAACAGATTATCAGTTTTAGATACATACAAATCTACAAGTTCTTGTAATAGTGTTAGCTGAAACACCAAAATTTTATTTTACTTTAGCAAAATGTAAAATATAAAACATAAATATCCCCGAATGTCATAGTATCACTGGTCAATACGAAACCAATTAACCGTCGATTGCAATCACAAAACATAAACCCAGCTCAGTGCAACCCGTGAATCCCACCTATTTGCCAGGGGACATAACTATGCCAAACTTTTCATATTCGATAATGAACATATGTAAAATAATGGAGTTTATATATGTCAACAGCATTAACATAACTGTAACATATATGTTTTAATTTCGCGCCTGGATGACGTTTGTGTTGCCACGCTGAATAATATAACAGCGTACGTCAATGTTGATAAACAAGTTACAAGGACATTTGCGGTTTCGAATCTTTTGTTTGCGGCTACTGCAGTTTCTGTGCCCATTGTCAATCCACCTCACCCCATATGTCACGTGATGTCACGTCACACCGGTGACAGGTGTGATAATGGCGAATTGAGCGTCTTGGGCGACAGGTTTAGTTATTAGAAGGTGCATGAGAATATCGAAAGCGACTGTACTTTATGGCGAAGACATTTCAAACTGTCGGAGTAAAATCTTTAGATTTCAGATTAATATCTGAATTTGTTTTCCACTCTCAATTCTAAAAGCGTGCCTGCTGAAAGAGAATCGATTTGTTGTTGTGATATGATACATGAAATATATCTAGGAATGTCGTATATATTTGTGCGAATCTAGTATATGTTATGAATCCTTTTGCCACATTGTAATACGGCGTATATTGCCTGTAGTTGTGGTTGACAGTGACATTTGTTGTGGCAGTGTAGTAGCTGATGTCGTAATAATGCAAGACGTTGTTGCAGTAGAAGTAGTTATTGTTGCAGAACTTGTATTGTGTGTTTCCATACATGAGAATTAGGTTCGTATTAGTAAGCGCAGTATTGGTTGTATTGGTTGTTTTGAGTGAGTGAGTGAGTTGGGTTGAACGCCACATATAACAGTATACCATGTGACGACGTGTCAGCTCGGCGTGGGAGGAAAGCTCGAAGCGATACAGCTATCTTTGTTGTGTGACACTTTTTGAAACCCTGCGAAATAGGGCGGTTTAACGCAAAACTTAGACTAACACTTAATCTATATTACATTTCTGTCAAATTATTGGGTTTTTTTGGTTAAAAGGACTTTATCCTCCCTGCTGTTATGTGGAATCAACGAAACTAGACTGGTTTAGTTTGATGTAAACTTGCCTAGCTTTTTAGTATATTAGTATATATATATATATTATTCCAGTCATGGCGCAAAACTACCCAACTCTTCCTGCTAGTAAACTCTGAACAGCATGTTATTTACTAACTTATCAATTTATAAGGCGTCTAACAGTAAAAAGTAGTTAGCTGAATAAGCTTTAATAAGCAGTTAATCATTTTATTAACGAATGTGTATACTATGTGTATATATCGGTGAAAGCAGTGCTAAAAGAATACTGACAAACTTGACAAAATCTGTTCTAAAAAACATACATTTCACAACATAAATTCTGTATGAACGACTTCTTATTTGTATAAATATAAAACCGTTTGATCACAGATCCCGCTACTGTGAGCCATCCTATCAAAGGCTAACTTCATCATCCCATTAAGGAAAGAAAAACAAGTATCCCGTTGTCATAATAATTCAAAACGTGTTTCAAAACCTGACACAAATAGAACCGCCGACCTCGGGGAACCAGTACATTTGTCACCTGAGACTTGACCACGTGACGGTGAGAGCGACTGACGGTGTTTGGCTCAGTCCATGGAATGTCCACCCACGCGACCACTGTGATCACAACCTAGGGGCACATGACGTCACAGGAGGGCGTGCCGTGTTTTTTCGGCCATGCTGTTAATGTCAGTGCTTGGGAATAGACTATAAATTAAAATAAATTAAAAATGTGTTAAATCCTCATGAAAACCCTCCTATGCCGTCATGTAGGTTGTATTTGTCATGCACTTGTACCTCGCATGACGAGTATATTGGCTTGAGAGCAAATAAAGATATATTCTGGGTCTGTTCTCATGAGTTTTGTGTCTGTATGTTGTGTGATATGTTACTTTCTAATTAATAGGCTATTTCACCACGTGACCTGAGGGGCAAAATGTTGAAAATTTAAAGAACTGTTGTTAAATTTGGTTATGTCTATTTAAACATCACTCATTCACTCAAAGTAATATGTGGCTGGGAAAGTGTGTGCCAAAATAAATTGGTGCAATGAACTGTTGTACATTTGTGCCAGAAAAGCAAATTAATTAGTTTTCAAGGATAAGATGTCTACATCCATCTGCAGTTGTGTATTATGCGAAATATTTTTAAAACTTTTTAAACGTTTTAAATCAAATCATATTTTAAAAGCTAAAACCATGTAGAAGTGTTCTTGGAGTGCTGACTAAGCGACCTTAAGTTCTTTTATTGGAGAAAATAGTGTATTTTCTGGTATAGAAACAAAAACATCCCTGACGCAGATCGTGTGCAGTCGTGCCACGATATTTACACGCAGTAATCATATTGTTGGAGTACTGGTGATTGCATGCGACGGAAAATAACACTCATTCATTCACTCACAGCAACTGTTGGAGAAGATGTAACTGCAGTGACTCGCCTTTAGGCATATGTCTGGGTTCCACAACCCCACATTGAACTGAACATTGTACAAAAGGAAAAACACACATGCAGTGTACAAGGCACGTTTGTGCGTCCGGTCTGGTTACATCAAAATGTGGAACCGAAATTAACCCTTACATTGCGGACCCGGGTCCGAATTTAGCATGTAGAACATGAAAAGGCAGTTGGTTTCCGTTGATAACCAAGAATATATTTTATCGTGGCCTGATAAACAACCGCAAATGTTGCTGTTAAGATTAGATTATATGCCCACTCGAATATATATTGAAGTTAGCCAGTCACGTGCGTCATGCGTGGGGTTTATTCAATGAGTTAATTAAAAAGTAACAACAAGTGATACATTAATACATACTTAATATGAGTGACTCAGCATTCAAATTATTCCTGCTCATTCAACCTTAAAACCTCCCGCTGATGAAAAATCGAGTGAAAAGACTCGCAAGTTTGCTCTTTTACAAGGCCTTTGAGTTCAATCGCACGCAGAATATATTTGCACGTGTTTTAATACAGAAGCAGCAATGTTATATTACTTTAAATGTAATACAGTAAAGCCTCTTGAAACCCCTTTCACAGGAAACTGCAAAACTCAACAATGGTGTTCTTACATAGGTTCACCAGTGTATAAAAAGTGTAAAAAAACACTTTTGAAACATATTTTACCAGCTGTTAAATCTGTAATACGCACGCATTCGTCACCAAAACAATTTACATTAAGTAATAAACTTGCCCTGTTGTGCTTATTGATATGTACATGGGAATGATTGACAAGCACGACGCACTTTCAGCGTGCAAATCGTGCAGCACGTGTAAGTCACGATGAAGCCACACCTGCGCATTCCGAACCTATGACTTGTCGTGCCGATGTTGAACCTGATTGGTGAGAGCAACTGTTTGAAATTGACATATAAAATGATACCTTAACTTAGCCGGGTCCATTTTGTGCGTACATTTAAATACATTGGTTTGTTGTTGCTTATTTTCTTTCAGGCAATGTCTTCGAGTGACCATAAACATAACAAAACTATATTCAAATGAACTTCTAAACTATTGTAATGGTCAAAATGATTATTTCAATTATGATAGCTTAATTGGTTAAGGAGGCATGAAATCTGGTTTCTAGAATTTCCACAAATTATGTATTACATATAACAACAGCAGTATACAATATTAAATAATTGTTATGGTTAGGATGTTTATTTCATTTCCTGGGTTTGAATGTTATGTTTCATTTTTTGATCATGTGCCAATTTTACATCAACCTTAATAAGAAGGGAGATAATCACAGATTGGTGTGGTCATGTCACCATGTGCTTTAAGCAGCATGCATTGAGGAAGTCATGCTAGGAGCCAGTGAAGTCTAAAGTAATGGTAAGGCACAATTTTTCACTCATTTGAAAATTCATCAATAGGAATTTATTTATAAATGCATCTTCTTAATTTCTACCGTACACAGTATCTTAATTCTTCATAATTGAGGGTTTGTGGCTGATTTAGACTTGGCTCATGGAAATACACCCTAGACTTCAACTTTGTTCTTAAATATCCTCATGGCCTAAAGTTATGAAAGGTATATGAAATATTAAGCTTCCTGTTTATTTAGTGTAGTTAAGGCATTGTTTCTGTACATTTTATTGGACTATTATGTACTTAGTGCAATTTCCAGGTTTGTGTTGTAATTTACCTTATTGTTAAATGTTCATGCCTTTGTAAAGTAAACTAGCCTAACCTAGTATAATACTACTGTATTATGAGTTAATGTGTAAATTAAGGACGTATAAAAGCCATATACTCACTGAAATCCTTTCTATCTGTTACAGTCAATCTAATGTTTGTACATGAGACACCAGAATAAGAAAAGAATAAAGAATCAAGATTATTGTTTGGAACTTCATGTTGTAATCAACAACTACGGTTATAACGAACTCAAAGGGACCACTAAGTTTAGTTCGTAATAACCGTAGTTCGTTATAAGTGAGTGAGTTGGGTTTAACGCCGCTTTTAACAGTATTCCAGTTATATCACGGCGTGTCAGCTTAATATGGGAGGAAAGCCCGAAGTGATGCAGGTATCAGACGTTTACCACTTCGGTGAAATCCTAGAGCACGGGTATGGTGCTGACAAACCTAGAAACATAATCGGGGCGAACCAGAATTCGAACCCACAATCATAGGTTTCTGGCGTGCCCAAGGGACGCAACTCTGCACGGCGAATCGCTGCGCCTAAGACTGGGCCATCCGTGCCCCCTCGTTATAAGCATGTATACAACAAATGTCCAGAACGAAAAAAATAAGTGGTATACTGTAGATTGAAACATTTTAGGGACATGGCGATATTTTCAGAATCAGAACTACAATTTTGACATGGGACGGTGGAATCTCTTATCTAAAGAAAATATTTGCTGAATTTACCATTTTGTGAAAAATTAAAGTTTTCATACCGATGAAAATATACTCTTGAAAAAAAGAAACTTGACACCGACTTTCAAAATGTAATATAATGCGATTGTTCCAAATTGGACACAGAAACCATAATTGAAACACTGTTTGAAGATCAATGTACACAATGTTCAAAACATTAATCGTGTCACCTAGACAGACACACGTACACGATACAGTTAATGTCACAGGGGTACAGAAAATGTCAGTATCGGTTGTGCCCACCACGTGCATCAATCACCGCCTGACACCGACGACCCATAGATGCAATCAAGTTGTCAATAACACGCTGTTGGATGTGTTGCCATTCATGCTGAAGTGCATCAAGAAGCGCCGGAAGTGTTTGGGGCGGTGGATTCCTTCTGCGAACGCGTCGATCCAACTCGTCCCAAAGATGCTCAATCGGGGACACATCTGGTGACCGGGCTGGCCAAGGTAATGTCTGGATGTTGTTGTGCTGTAAGAAGTCCTTACAAACACGTGCAATATGCGGTCGAGCGTTGTCCTGCTGGAACTGTCCGCCATGAACGTTGACGTGAGGAAGAACGTAAGGCTGTAGGATCAAATCTCTGTAACGCACACCTGTCAATGCACCTGCCACATGCACGAGAGGCGTCCTACCACCGTGATGAATTCCGGCCCATACCATGACACTCCCGCCGCCAAATGGGACAACCTGCTGCACACAGTTGGGGGCGTAACGTTCACCCCGACGTCTGTAGACACGTGCGCGCCCATCAGCACGTGAGAGTAGGAAACGGGACTCATCAGTAAACAGTACATTTCTCAACCTTGCACGTGCCCATCTAACCCTCTGTTGGCACCAAAGCAGACGGTCCGCCAGATGACGTGGGGTCAATACATGACGTCGAACAGGTCTTCGCGCAAAAAGTCCAGCCTACCTCAGTCTGTTGCGTACCGTTTGATCTGATATTCTGCGTACCTAAGGGATCTGTGTGGTTGTAGACGTGGCTGTGGTAGTGCGGTCTCTGAGGTGTCGCAGCCGGATGTATCGATCTTGTGCTTGGGTTGTCACCCTTGGTCTTCCTGACCTTGGTCTGTCAACTCTGTTGGTGTTGTTGTATCGGGTCCACAGTGCGGAGATTGTCTGTCTGGATACGCCAAAGTGCCTGGCCACTTCTTGCTGAGTTGCTCCAGCTTGTAATCTCCCAATGGCGTTGTTCCGTTGAGCTGCATTCAGTCTTGGCATTCTGTCACCGCCTCTACTGCCGTTATAAGGACTATATAAACAGCTGTCGATGCGGATTTTTATACCCATTCAGCAGGGGGGCCTGCATGCCTAAATGCAGGATCCTGTGCTGCACGTTTTTTACAGGCGGTTGCGTTTGGATGAAGCTGTAAAATTGATCCCCAAACGCTACGTTTATGTGCTTTGCATGTGTTTTCGCGAATTATAGACACATCATCTTTCTGTTTGACTTATTTGGTTCTCATTTAATGTAACTATTTTAGATATTTGGCAAAAAGTGGTTTTACGTCTATGTCAAGTTTCTTTTTTTTAAGAGTATATATCAATAGTTTTGTAATTTTGTATCAAGGCATGCCTTTGGCCTTGTTGTGGCCCATAGAAAATGACAAAATGTCACGAATGAGCAAGCATTTACGAAAACTGTGTTCATAAAATGACTTCTTCTTCTCAAAACATGAGTGTTTTGTACTTAACACCAAACTAAATGAAGAGGTAGGTGAGGTGAAGTGGGGTTCAACGTCATGTTTAAGATTACGTCATGCGACGTGCATAGTTGGGGTTATAAAACGGATACACCACTCAGACACAGTATACTGACTCCAGGCCAATCAGGCCTTGTTTACCCCCTTAATGCCAAGCGTCAGGCAGGGTAACAACAAGTACCATATTTTAACATCTTTTGGTAAGACGCGGGGCTTGACCTACCGACCTTCCGTTCTATATTCACTACATCACGAAACGGTCGCACAGATAGGGCTAAAATATATATTTAAAAAAAGATTGATTTGAGAGGTTTTCTTGATGTTTTTCTCAAAACCGAACATGAGCCAGACTGCTGACTTTTAAAGGAGACAGTACAAGCATGTGGTACAAACACTAACGTCAGTCGCGGTTCCCATTGAGGGATTTTCTCTTTCGAAACATCGGCTCGTTTCACATATTACCCATTACCGGGGTAGAATAGGTCTTCAGCAACCCATGCTTGCCGTAAAAGACGACTATGCTTGTCGTAAGAGGCGAGTAACGGGATATCGTTCACCGGATTGTCTGGTTCAGACTCGATTATTTACAGACCGCCGTCATATAGCTGGAATATTGCTGAGTGCAGCGTTAAACAACAAACAAACAAACAAAACTATCATTTCACACATCACATACTAAGGATGTGTTAAAAGGTAAAAAAAAGGATCATTTTCACAACAATGTTATTGGTAACTTTCATTTCATTTCCAAAGGGACTGATAGCAAGATATTCCACCCTTTAACCTCAACACTAACCTTGACCCTGACCAATACTTGTTTCTAACCCGTTACAACCCGCATATATCATATACCACACCAATATCAATATGGACTCTGAGTGAGTGAGTGAGTATGGTTTTAGCCTGACACCAGTGACCTTCACCCAAGGAACGTGCATCAGTGCATATATTAATGTAGATGGACTGTGCCGACAGGCGTGACGCGTTTCTCGATAACAGGACACTGCCTCTTGACTTACATTGATATAATTGTAGGTGTCACTGGGAGTGATGATGTCGTGTCAGTCTTATCGTAGTTGGTTATCACAAACAACAGCAAATAATGTTAACGATAGTTCAGCTGCCCATTTTCGTGTTTGTTATCCCTTAGTGAGTGAGTGAGGTGAGGTGAAATGGGGTTTAACGTCGCGTCCAAGATTATTGCACTTATATAGCGACGTGCATGCTCGTGTGTGTATTTGTGTGACTGATTGTACTTGTCCGGACTGATGCCGATTTGAGAGTGCTAGCTCACTGAGAAACTATGCCGCAGTTAAGCATGAATATCCCACTCAGACACAGTATACTGACTCCGAGCCGACCAGTCCTTGTTTTAGCCCCCTCCAGACAGGGTAACAACAAGTACCATCTTTTAATGTCTTTTGGTATGACGCGGCCGGGGATCGAACCCCGGACCTTCCGCTCTCCAGGCGGACGCGCTACCTCTAGACCACGGAAGCTGTGAGTGAGTGAGTGAGTGAGTGAGTGAGTGACTGACTGAGTGAGGTATACCATGTGAACATGTCTAGAACCCCATCATAAACACATAGTTTCATGAATATACACTACATGTCATCGATCCCAATTGCGTGGATCGATGCTCATGATGTCAATCACTGGAATGTCTGGTCCAGACTCGATTATTTTACAGACCGCCGTCATATAGCTGGAATATTGCTGACTGCAGCGTTAAACAACAAACATACAAAACAAACAAAACATGAATATACACGCTTACAATTTTATAAATATACACACATTCAGATTCATAAATATGCAGACACTTAGTTTCATAAGCTTGTTTGTTGTTTAACGCCGCACTCAGCGATATTCCAGCTATATGACGGCGGTCTGTAAAATAATCGAGTCTGGACCAGACATTCCAGTGATTGACATCATGAGCATCGATCCTCGCAATTGGGGTCAATGACATGCATCAACCATCCGATCCCGTTAGTTGCCACTTACGACAAGCATAGTCGTCTATCATGACAAGTATGGGTTGCTGAAGACATATTCTACCTCGGATCTTCACGGGTCAGTTTCTTAAGTATAAACACATGCCGTTTGATAAATACACACTAACAGTTCCATACATATACACCCATAGAGCCAGGCATTGGTTCAGCCAACAACATCAAACAGGACTCAAACAGACTCATACAGGACTCAAACAAGACTCATACATGACACAAACAGGACTCGAACAGACTCAAACCAGACTCAAACAGACTCAAACAACGCTCAAACAGGACTCAAACAGGCTACCTTCAACCACTCGCGCATCATAAAGATGCATTGTACAAAGTGTTCAGTGTTTCATGCGATATCCCCGTCATGGTCGATGGTTTTAAAGGAGTCATCACAGTATGTCAAACTGACAGAACAGAAATCCTGAGTGAGTGAGTGAGTGAGTGAGTTGGGTTTAACGCCGCTTTTAACATTATTCCAGTTATATCACGGCGTGACAGCTTAATGTGGGAGGAAAGCCCGAAGTGATGCAGGTCTCGAACGTTTACCACTTCGGTGAAACCCACGAGCACGGGTATGGTGCTGACAAACCTAGAAACATAATCGGGGTGAACCGGGATTCGAACCCACAATCATAGGTTTCTGGCGTGTCCAGGGGACGCAACTCTGCACAGCGAATCGCGGCGCCTTAGACGACTGGGCCACCCGTGCCCCCCAGAAATCCTGAACTCGCCTTGAATCTCAATTATCCATTCACGTAAATTTCACGTACCCTATCTTGTATCAACTCACTAATCTGCTCGGAATATCCGTCTTAATCCACTGCATATGCCTCAGAGTAAACTAGCCCACTTAAACGTTCAGTTAATACCGACTTGCTTTGAACTTCAGCCTCGGGAACGACTTGCCAGTGATTGTCTCATAGTCGGAGTCGCCCGTGAAAGGTCATGCTCGTCCAGTGTCAGGCTATTGTGTGTTTGTTTTCGCATTTGTTAATCCCGAAGCTTTCGTTCTATGCTGTTGATCGCATTGTTGTCTATTAATGCGAGGAAAGGGATTAGCGTTTGGTTGACTCTTGCATGTTTGGGTTAGTTGTCGAAGACATAGACTAACATTTAGTCTCTGAAATCTTATATTACACAATATCCTTCTTGGCTCTGAAAATAAAAATAAAATTCCCTGTGCTGATTTCAGAACGTGGAATAGAGCTAGCTTGAGCTGGCTAGACTTGCTTTTGTATGCATTTCTAGATTATGTTTTTTTCATAAAATAAATATATTCCACGGTCATAGTGCAGGACTATCGAAGACACCACGCATGCTTGTCCAAACGGATGGCACGTTAGGAATTAACTTTAGGTTTCATAATACTGTTAAATGCCGCTTTTAAAAAATAAACTTACTCACTAAAGAAACGTCTTTACGTGAATAAGCACTGAATCTCTATCTCCCACATAAAGACCGAGTGAACATGCCATACATTGATACCTAGTGAACATGTCACACAATTGCATAAGAAGTGCAAATGTCAATTCGACCATGAATTTAGAAAATACTCGATTTTGATTGGTCGATCAGAGGTATCAAGTCACAATTAACCCCCTGAAATCAAATAGCCGATTTAACGACCACACCACCGCGGAAGCTAATATTTTAGAATACTACATCTTTTACAGTTATTGTCGGTAGGCATATTTATATAATTATACTTGTACAATTAGAGGCTACAAAATGCAAAGTTGCGGTTATTACAATATTCAAAGAATGTGTGGCAATACATTTCATGCAGAAAACAAAATAGAAATCTACAAAGAGAATGTATTTCAAGTTTGGTAGACAACAGAAAGCTGGCCATTTGGCGTTCTTCTTCATATAACTTTGACGACATCATTTGCGTCACAATGAGCGACGTCATAATAGCGACGTGTGGCGCCAAGAACGAAACATTTGGAACGCTTGCTTGGTTTCCTTTAGGGGTGCCCACCTCATGTTAGGTTGGTGCGGCGGGGTAGCCCAGTTGTTAAAGCGTTCGCTCGTCACGCCGAAGACACGGGTTCGATTGCCCACATGGGTACAATGTGTGAAGCCCGTTTCTGGTGTTCCCAGTCGTGATATTGCTAGAATATTATTGTGAGCGGCGTAACACCATACTCACTCACTCACTCGCTCATGTTTGCTTACGGAGTTGCCGTGATACGCGCTATCAATGCCTGTCATAACTTCCTGTGACGTATTGCTGTAAAAATAAACTGCTTGAGCAGATAGAGCGCCATATTTTGTTTAAAGACTGTTGTCGGTGATTCTGTATATTCTGATCGCCAATCCACTCAAAACACACCCATGCCGCTTCACTCAATATACATTTCATAACACCATAGAGTTCGCGTTATATTTAGTCATGGTAGAATGGATACAAACATACTGTGTTTTCAATGTAGAGCTAGGTTACCTGCAGATTTAACCGCGCTAAATTTAACATTTGAAACCTCACGCTGCGCTGGGGGGAGGGATGGCTCAAACCGATTCAAGTGAAACATGTAATAATTTAAATGTAATCATGCGTTTCAGCGCAATGTTACTAAATACGATTCATTGTTTCTCATTCAAACGCTCACGCAAAGACCATTCCTAGTGGTTATTTAGAACGCTGGTTAAACCAGCGGATGGCTTAACCATCAACAGAATTAACGTTAAACCTGGAACATTCCGCGAAGCAAGAAGAAATCTCGAAGATGTGTTCAGTTGAGAGCATATCTAAACAGACAGCGCTGAGCTGTTTAAACGGGGTCCTTTACTGTAAATATATTACACCAAGGTGCTGTAACCTCAACTTTATATATGGCTTGATAAGACGATAGGGATGACAGAATGTGGGATGGTACGTATGTGTGTGTGTGGTTTGGGGGGATTTGTTTTAGGAGGGGGCTCAGTTGAAATTAATCCACTGCTTCATGTATCACGCGCTCGTGACGTCATAGGATATGTCAATATCACCTGGTTGTGTCAACAACCCCGTGAGATAAACTGGTGTATGTGTTTGAGTGTTCGCGTCAACGGGGCCGAGTTCGCTGTCGTCCGTCCCACTCAGTGACCCTCAGTTTTGTGGGTTTATCATCTCATCTTGTCCCCCATCTTGTGACGGGATTTCACCCTGGTCAGAATTGGTATTTTTATACACAGATTAAATACTTATCAGTCTTATCTTTTAGGTCTATATCTAAGTTTAACTTTTAAACTAGATGTCAATATTCGAAAAATAGACGTACGCGTTGGTGTTAATGGATCGACAAGATTGTGGAGCCAGCGGCTGCTAATACTCAAGGGGTATATCTCCAGAAAACATGTGATTGCTTCTGATTATATTATACCAGTTTAATGATAACAATAATGATAATGATCTTTGTGTTCCTTCTGCAGTTGATCCAAACGAACTCGGGATCTCAAGTTCAATCTTGAAATGAAGTATTTGAAACTCAGCTAAAAGATTGGATGGAGGAAGGTTGCAAAGGACGAAGTAGGATAAAGGCCCGTTTTGGCCAACTTGTTATGTCAGAGTTTACAGTTACGGAACACTTTGCAATCGTGGCAACTACGATCTTCTCTTTTTTACACTTGCAGGTCAATACTTGACCCTGTCTCCATGTGTATACATAAGATCTTGTCTCCATGTGTATGACCCTGTCTCCATGTGTATACATATGACCCTGTCTCCATGTGTATACATGATTCTGTCTCCACGTGTATACATGACCTGTCTCCATGTATATACATGACCCTGTCTCCATGTGTATGACCCTGTCTCCATGTGTATGACCCTGTCTCCATGTGTATGACCTTGTCTCCATGTGTATGACCCTGTCTCCATGTGTATGACCTTGTCTCCATGTGTATGACCTTGTCTCCATGTGTATGACCCTGTCTCCATGTGTATGGTCTTGTCTCCATGTGTATACATGTAACCCTGTCTCCATGTGTATACCTATAACCCTGTCTCCATGTGTATACCTATAACCCTGTCTCCATGTGTATGGTCTTGTCTCCATGTGTATACATGTAACCCTGTCTCCATGTGTATACCTATAACCCTGTCTCCATGTGTATACCTATAACCCTGTCTCCATCTGTATACCTGAATATGTCTCCATGTGTATACATATGACCCTGTCTCCATTGAATACATATGGCCCTGTCTGCATGTGTATACCTATAACCCTGTCTCAATATGAATACATGACCCTGTCTCCATGTGTATACATGACCCTGTCACAATATGAATACATGACCCTGTCTTATGTGTAAACCTATAACCCTGTGTCCATCTGTATACCTGAATATGTCTCCATGTGTATACATATGACCCTGTCTCCATATGTATACATGACCCTGTCTCCATGTGTATATATGACCCTGTCTCCATGTGTATGACCCTGTCTCCATGTATATGACCCTGTCTCCATGTATATGACCCTGTCTTCACGTGTGTTCACGACCCTGTCTCCATGTGTATGACCCTGTCTCCATGTGTATGAGCCTGTCTCCATGTGTATGACCCTGTCTCTATGTGTATGACCCTGTCTCCATGTGTATGACCCTGTCTCCATGTATATGACCCTGTCTCCATGTATATGACCCTGTCTCCACGTGTGTTCACGATCCTGTCTCCATGTATATGACCCTGTCTCCATGTGTATGACCCTGTCTCCATGTATATGACCCTGTCTCCATGTATATGACCCTGTCTCCATGTATATGACCCTGTCTCCATGTGTATGACCCTGTCTCCATGTATATGACCCTGCCTCCATGTGTATGACTCTGTCTCCATGTGTATGACCCTGTCTCCATGTATATGACCCTGTCTCCATGTGTATGACCCTGTCTCCATGTATATGACCCTGTCTCCATGTGTATGACCCTGTCTCCATGTATATGACCCTGCCTCCATTTGTATGACTCTGTCTCCATGTGTATGACCCTGTCTCCATGTATATGACCCTGTCTCCATGTGTATGACCCTGTCTCCATGTTTATGACCTTGTCTCAATGTGTATGACCCTGTCTCCATGTATATGACCCTGTCTCCATGTATGTGACCCTGTCTCTATGTGTATGACCCTGTCTCCATGTGTATGACCCTGTCTCCATGTATATGACCCTGTCTCCATGTGTATGACCCTGTCTCCATGTATATGACCCTTTCTCCATGTAGATGACCCTGTCTCCATGTATATGACCCTGTCTCAATGTGTATGACCCTGTCTCCATGTGTATGACCCTGTTTCCATGTGTATGACCCTGTCTCCATGTATGTGACCCTGTCTCAATGTGTATGACCCTGTCTCCATGTATATGACCCTGTCTCCATGTATATGACCCTGTCTCCACGTATATGACCCTGTCTCCATGTATATGACCCTGTCTCCATGTATATGACCCTGTCTCAATGTATATGACCCTGTCTCCATGTGTATGACCCTGTTTCCATGTGTATGACCCTGTCTCCATGTATATGACCCTGTCTTCATGTATATGACCCTGTCTCCATGTATATGACCCTGTCTCCATGTGTATGACCCTGTCTCCATGTATATGACCCTGTCTTCACGTGTGTTCACGATCCTGTCTCCATGTATATGACCCTGTCTCCATGTGTATGACCCTGTCTCCATGTATATGACCCTGTCTCCATGTGTATGACCCTGTCTCCATGTATATGACCCTTTCTCCATGTGTATGGCCCTTGTCTCCATGTGTATGACCTTGTCTCCATATGTATTAGCCTGTCTCCATGTGTATGAGCCTGTCTCCATGTGTATGGCCCTTGTCTCCATGTGTATGACCTTGTCTCCATGTGTATGACCCTGTCTCCATGTGTGTTCAAGACCCTGTCTCCATGTGTATGTGCCTGTCTCCATGTGTATGACCCTGTCTCCATGTGTATGACCCTGTCTCCATGTGTATGAGCCTGTCTCCATGTGTATGAGCCTGTCTCCATGTATATGACCCTGTCTCCATGTGTATGACCCTGTCTCCATGTATATGACCCTGTCTCCATGTGTATGGCCCTTGTCTCCATGTGTATGAGCCTGTCTCCATGTATATGACCCTGTCTCCATGTGTATGACCCTGTCTCCATGTGTATGTGCCTGTCCCCATGTGTATGACCCTGTCTCCATGTGTATGTGCCTGTCTCCGTGAGCATTCACATTGTAGGGAACACCCCCTCCATACACACACCCCCAGGTCATGTTGACCTGGTGATATAAAGTTGTTACCGAAGCAGGCTGGTGTTGGGTGAGCAAACCAGCCGTTCTCACCAACAGCACAACAAATTGAGTACACTGACCTTTTCCGGAGACGATTTGGATCATTTCCGTTGTATTTCGGTTGGAGAAAATTGCTACTTATCTTAATCAGCTGCACTGCAATCATTTTGATCACAATAGCTGTGTTTGGCCGTGCGTCGACAGGGAAGTTGTTGAATACTTGGCGATAACAGATGCCATAGCAACCAGTCCTACACGAGATCATGTGTTTGTGGGAGTAAGATGTCAGATAAAGTTACCGGTATTTGAGGCAGTTAGCTTTGGAGTAGGTTCGTAATGACATTTTGATTTTGTTCTGTTTAAAGTGTAAACACAAACCCGGCGTTCTGCTTTCTAAATATTATTGTGTTTCGATTCTACATCCTGAGAAGTTGGTTGTTCAGATGGGGGATGTCTTCCCTCTACAACCAGGTCAGCGTGACCCAGCCGTCACAGCCAAGATGCACAACGCCAAGCCAGCCCTTGTGCCGACATCAGTCACCCTACTACGACCACGACCACATCACCCCTAGAACGACCACCTCACCCCTCAACCACCACCTCACCCCGCCTGAACGCAAACGATCCACCACCTCGGCCCTACCACCACCATACCACACAACGCCACGAGTACCTCATCCCCACTACCACCACACTACACAACACCACGACCACCTCACCCCTACCACTACCACACCACACAACACCACGAGTACCTCACCCCTACCACCACCTCACCACACAACACCAACACCACCTCACCCCTACAACCACCATACCACACAACACCACCTCACCCCTACCACCACCACACAACACCACGACCACCTCACCCCTACCACCACCACACAACACCACGACCACCTCACCCCTACCACCACCACACAACACCACGACCACCTCACCCCTACAACCACCATACCACACAACGCCACGAGTACCTCACCCCTACCACCACCATACCACACAACGCCACGAGTACCTCACCCCTACTACCACCACCACACCACACAACACCACCACACCACACAACACAACGACCACCTCACCCCTACCACCACCACACAACACAACACCACGACCACCTCACCCCTACCACTACCCCGCCACCACACCCCGCCACGCCACGCCACGCCACACCACGCCATATCAGCACATCAACCACCATCCTAAACAACTAAATACCACCCTTTTCACCCAACATACCCACAAACCCATATACTCACATACCCCCACCCCGCCCCCAATACAATACCATGTTATACAACCACGTCAGCTATATGGTACAAACTTTTATTCAGATTACCATGGCAACTACCCAGCTCTACGACATAAGACCAGCGTATTTAACTGTCGTCAGTGGGCCTGCTATGTAAAGTTAGGCAAGCAGCAGACAACGTTCTCGTTGAATGGAAACACCATCTACGTAATTAAACTAAAGCAAGATGATGTAGAGGAAGTTTAACACCTAAAAGGAAGCGCGTGTTGTTTGCGTTAGGCGGCACAGGCAGATGACTGTGAAATGAATTGTGATGGGCGCTTAAACCGCGTGTGTAATGTACACGGAACAACATCAACACATGTCTCCGTATACCAGTTCATTGAAGTCAAATAGGTCTGGACACGTTTGCACCATGGAGAAAATATTTACTCCAAAACTCTTGTTATTAAAGTATGTGTCAGTCCGAACGATTTTGTACAAAGCCAAATACAACATGTATTCATGGTCTAGATTATGTTTTAACTGCATCCATAACATGTATTCATGGTATAGATTATGTTCTAACTGCATCCATAACATGTATTCATGGTCTAGAGTATGTTCTAACTACATCCATAACATGTATTCATTGTATAGATTATGTTCTAACTGCATCCATAACATGTATTCATGGTCTAGACTATGTTCTAACTACAGCCATAACATGTATTCATGGTCTAGATTATGCTCTAACTACAGCCATAACATGTATTCATGGTCTAGATTATGTTCTAACTGCATCCATAACGTGTGTTCATGGTATAGATTATGTTCTAACTACATCCATAACATGTATTCATGGTCTAGACTATGTTCTAACTACATCCATAACATGTATTCATGGTCTAGACTATGTTCTAACTACAGCCATAACATGTATTCATGGTCTAGATTATGCTCTAACTACAGCCATAACATGTATTCATGGTCTAGATTATGTTCTAACTGCATCCATAACATGTATTCATGGTCTAGACTATGTTCTAACTACATCCATAACATGTATTCATGGTCTAGACTATGTTCTAACTACATCCATAACATGTATTCATGGTATAGATTATGTTCTAACTACATCCATAACATGTATTCATGGTCTAGACTATGTTCTAACTACATCCATAACATGTATTCATGGTCTAGACTATGTTCTAACTACATCCATAACATGTATTCATGGTATAGATTATGTTCTAACTACACCATTAACATTTTTGTAGAACACGTCATGTTAAACTGTGTTATCTGAAGATTTTTTTATGTTAATTATCGCATCGCGGAGAGGAAATAAAGACCTCGTGTTTATTCAGTCAAACAAGTGACGAGAGCTGGGACTTTATCGAAAATAAAAAAAATTCCCGAAAGTTCTTGAAATAATAACTATGCATGAGACTGTTGGCCAAGAAAACACTGTCTGCCACAAAACGTTCAATGTTGCAAGGTGTTTGTGCGGCTGTGTGCATATGTGTGTGAGTGCAAACGCTGTTGTATTGTGCGGGCGTACTGGCGTGTGTATTGCCAGCGACCTTAACCCAAATAATAAAGTAGAGTCTACCGCTGTATTTGTCAACAGCGAGTTGATATTTCATGTGATGCAGCCGAACAGCACGATACGTGCATGTTTACATCGGCATATATAAGTATAAGGTTTAACACGTACCTCGCTCAGGTACCGATCGCAACCTTTTGGTATTCTTGGGGGTTGGGGTAGGACTGCGATTTTGCATCGAGATTAGATATTTCTTTTAGCTACAGCAACAATACCAGATATTCTATTAATTTAAAACTATGTGCCTAATTTTTAAAAAGAAATACACCTTGCAACAATATGTAGCAGTCAATTTCGACAGGCTACACACAATCAGCCAGGTTACACACAATCAGCCAAGTTACACACAATCAGCCAAGTTACACACAATACGCCAGGTAACACACAATCAGCCAGGTAACATACAATCAGCCAGGTTACACACAATCAGCCAAGTTACACACAATCAGCCAGGTTACACACAATCAGCCAGGTAACATACAATCAGCCAAGTTACACACAATCAGCCAGGTAACACACAATCAGCCAGGTAACCTACAATCAGCCAGGTTACACACAATCTGCCAGGTTACACACAATCAGCCAGGTTACACACAATCAGCCAAGTTACACACAATCAGCCAAGTTACACACAATCAGCCAAGTTACACACAATCAGCCAGGTAACACACAATCAGCCAGGTAACACACAATCAGCCAAGTTACACACAATCAGCCAGGTTACACACAATCAGCCAGGTTACACACAATCAGCCAAGTTACACACACTCAGCCAGGTTACACACAATCAGCCAAGTTACACACAATCAGCCAGGTAACACACAATCTGCCATGTTTCACACAATCAGCCAGGTTACACACAATCAGCCAGGTTACACACAATCAGCCAAGTTACACACAATCAGCCAGGTTACACACAATCAGCCAAGTTACACACAATCAGCCAAGTTACACACAATCAGCCAGGTAACACACAATCTGCCATGTTTCACACAATCAGCCAGGTAACACACAATCAGCCAAGTTACACACAATCAGCCAAGTTACACACAATCAGCCAGGTTACACACAATCAGCCAGGTTACACACAATCAGCCAGGTAACATACAATCAGCGAAGTTACACACAATCAGCCAGGTTACATACAATCAGCCAGGTAACACACAATCAGCCAGGTTACACACAATCAGCCAGGTTACACACAATCAGCCAAGTTACACACAATCAGCCAAGTTACACACAATACGCCAGGTAACATACAATCAGCCAGGTAACATACAATCAGCCAGGTTACACACAATCAGCCAGGTTACACACAATCAGCCAGGTTACACACAATCAGCCAAGTTACACACAATCAGCAAGGTAACACACAATCAGCCAGGTAACATACAATCAGCCAAGTTACACACAATCAGCCAGGTAACACACAATCAGCCAGGTAACACACAATCAGCCAGGTTACACACAATCAGCCAAGTTACACACAAACAGCCAAGTTACACACAATAAGCCAGGTAACACACAATCAGCCAGGTAACACACAATCAACCAAGTTACACACAATCAGCCAAGTTACACACAATCAGCCAAGTTACACACAATCAGCCAGGTAACACACAATAAGCCAGGTTACACACAATCAGCCAAGTTACACACAATCAGCCAAGTTACACACAATCAGCCAGGTAACACACAATCAGCCAGGTTACACACAATCAGCCAAGTTACACACAATCAGCCAAGTTACACACAATCAGCCAGGTAACACACAATCAGCCAGGTTACACACAATCAGCCAGGTTACACACAATCAGCCAAGTTACACACAATCAGCCAGGTAACACACAATACGCCAGGTAACATACAATCAGCCAAGTTACACACAATCAGCCAAGTTACACACAATCAGCCAGGTAACACACAATCAGCCAGGTAACACACAATCAGCCAGGTTACACACAATCAGCCAAGTTACACACAATCAGCCAAGTTAGACACAATCAGCCAGGTAACACACAATACGCCAGGTAACATACAATCAGCCAAGTTACACACAATCAGCCAAGTTACACACAATCAGCCAGGTAACACACAATCAGCCAGGTAACACACAATCAGCCAGGTTACACACAATCAGCCAAGTTACACACAATCAGCCAAATTACACACAATCAGCCAGGTAACACACAATCTGCCATGTTTCACACAATCAGCCAGGTTACACACAATCAGCAAGGTTACACACAATCAGCCAAGTTACACACAATCAGCCAGGTTACACACAATCAGCCAGTTACACACAATCAGCCTAGTTATACACAATCAGCCAGGTAACACACAATCTGCCATGTTTCACACAATCAGCCAGGTAACACACAATCAGCCAAGTTACACACAATCAGCCAAGTTACACACAATCAGCCAGGTTACACACAATCAGCCAGGTTACACACAATCAGCCAGGTAACATACAATCCAGCAGGTTACACACAATCAGCCAGGTTACATACAATCAGCCAGGTAACACACAATCAGCCAGGTTACACACAATCAGCCAGGTTACACACAATCAGCCAAGTTACACACAATCAGCCAAGTTACACACAATACGCCAGGTAACATACAATCAGCCAGGTAACATACAATCAGCCAGGTTACACACAATCAGCCAAGTTACACACAATAAGCCAGGTTAAACACAATCAGCCAGGTAACATACAATCAGCCAAGTTACACACAATCAGCCAGGTTACACACAATCAGCAAGGTAACACACAATCAGCCAGGTAACATACAATCAGCCAAGTTACACACAATCAGCCAGGTAACACACAATCAGCCAGGTAACACACAATCAGCCAAGTTACACACAATCAGCCAGGTAACACACAATCAGCCAGGTTACACACAATCAGCCAGGTTACACATAATCAGCCAAGTTACACACAATCAGCCAGGTAACACACAATACGCCAGGTAACATACAATCAGCCAAGTTACACACAATCAGCCAAGTTACACACAATCAGCCAGGTAACACACAATCAGCCAGGTTACACACAATCAGCCAAGTTACACACAATCAGCCAAATTACACACAATCAGCCAGGTAACACACAATCTGCCATGTTTCACACAATCAGCCAGGTTACACACAATCAGCAAGGTTACACACAATCAGCCAAGTTACACACAATCAGCCAGGTTACACACAATCAGCCAAGTTACACACAATCAGCCAAGTTACACACAATCAGCCAGGTAACACACAATCTGCCATGTTTCACACAATCAGCCAGGTAACACACAATCAGCCAAGTTACACACAATCAGCCAAGTTACACACAATCAGCCAGGTTACACACAATCAGCCAGGTTACACACAATCAGCCAGGTAACATACAATCCAGCAGGTTACACACAATCAGCCAGGTTACATACAATCAGCCAGGTAACACACAATCAGCCAGGTTACACACAATCAGCCAGGTTACACACAATCAGCCAAGTTACACACAATCAGCCAAGTTACACACAATACGCCAGGTAACATACAATCAGCCAGGTAACATACAATCAGCCAGGTTACACACAATCAGCCAAGTTACACACAATAAGCCAGGTTACACACAATCAGCCAGGTAACATACAATCAGCCAAGTTACACACAATCAGCCAGGTTACACACAATCAGCAAGGTAACACACAATCAGCCAGGTAACATACAATCAGCCAAGTTACACACAATCAGCCAGGTAACACACAATCAGCCAGGTAACACACAATCAGCCAAGTTACACACAATCAGCCAAGTTACACACAATCAGCCAAGTTACACACAATACGCCAGGTAATACACAATCAGCCAGGTAACATACAATCAGCCAAGTTACACACAATCAGCCAAGTTACACACAATCAGCCAGGTAACATACAATCAGCCAGGTAACATACAATCAGCCAGGTTACACACAATCAGCCAAGTTACACACAATCAGCCAGGTAACACACAATCAGCCAGGTAACACACAATCAGCCAAGTTACACACAATCAGCCAAGTTACACACAATCAGCCAAGTTACACACAATCAGCCAGGTAACACACAATAATCCAGGTTACACACAATCAGCCAGGTTACACACAATCAGCCAAGTTACACACAATCAGCCAGGTAACACACAATCAGCCAGGTTACACACAATCAGCCAGGTTAGACACAATCAGCCAGGTAACACACAATCAGCCAGGTTACACACAATCAGCCAAGTTACACACAATCAGCCAAGTTACACACAATCAGCCAGGTAACACACAATCAGCCAGGTTACACACAATCAGCCAAGTTATACACAATCAGCCAAGTTACACACAATCAGCCAGGTAACACACAATCAGCCAGGTTACACACAATCAGCCAAGTTACACACAATCAGCCAGGTAACACACAATACGCCAGGTAACATACAATCAGCCAAGTTACACACAATCAGCCAAGTTACACACAATCAGCCAAGTTACACACAATCAGCCAGGTAACACACAATCAGCCAGGTTACACACAATCAGCCAAGTTACACACAATCAGCCAAGTTACACACAATCAGCCAGGTTACACACAGTCAGCCAAGTTACACACAATCAGCCAAGTTACACACAATCAGCGAGGTATCACACAATACGCCAGGTAACATACAATCTGCCAGGTTACACACATTAACCATGTTACACACGATCAGTCAGGTTACACACAATCAGCCAAGTTACACACACACAATCAGCCAGGTTACACACAATAAGCCAGGTAACACACAATCTGCCATGTTACACACATTAACCATGTTACACACGATCAGTCATGTTACACACAATCAGCCAAGTTACACACACACAATCAGCCAGGTAACACACAATAAGCCAGATAACATACAATCTGCCATGTTACACACACTAACCATGTTACACACGATCAGCCATGGTACACACAATCAGCAAGATTACACACGATCAGCCAGGTTACACACAATCAGCCAGGTAACATACAATCTGCCATGTTACACACACTAACCATGTTACACACGATCAGCCAGTTTACAAAAAATCAGCCAGACTTCGCACAATCAGCCATGTTACACACAATGCGCCAGATTACATACAATCCGTCAGGTTACACACAATCCAGCAGGTTACGCACAATCAGCCAAGTTACACACACTAACTAGGTTACACACAATAAGCCATGTTACACACAATCAGCCAGGTTACACACAATCAGCCAGGTTACACACAATCAGCAAGGTTACACACAATCAGCCAAGTTACACACAATCAGCCAGGTTACACACAATCAGCCAGGTAACATACAATCCAGCAGGTTACACACAATCAGCTAGGTTACATACAATCAGCCAGGTAACACACAATCAGCCAGGTTACACACAATCAGCCAGGTTACACACAATCAGCCAAGTTACACACAATCAGCCAAGTTACACACAATACGCCAGGTAACATACAATCAGCCAGGTAACATACAATCAGCCAGGTTACACACAATCAGCCAAGTTACACACAATAAGCCAGGTTAAACACAATCAGCCAGGTAACATACAATCAGCCAAGTTACACACAATCAGCCAGGTTACACACAATCAGCAAGGTAACACACAATCAGCCAGGTAACATACAATCAGCCAAGTTACACACAATCAGCCAGGTAACACACAATCAGCCAGGTAACACACAATCAGCCAAGTTACACACAATCAGCCAGGTAACACACAATCAGCCAGGTTACACACAATCAGCCAGGTTACACATAATCAGCCAAGTTACACACAATCAGCCAGGTAACACACAATACGCCAGGTAACATACAATCAGCCAGGTAACATACAATCAGCCAGGTTACACACAATCAGCCAAGTTACACACAATCAGCCAGGTAACACACAATCAGCCAGGTAACACACAATCAGCCAAGTTACACACAATCAGCCAAGTTACACACAATCAGCCAAGTTACACACAATCAGCCAGGTAACACACAATAATCCAGGTTACACACAATCAGCCAGGTTACACACAATCAGCCAAGTTACACACAATCAGCCAGGTAACACACAATCAGCCAGGTTACACACAATCAGCCAGGTTAGACACAATCAGCCAGGTAACACACAATCAGCCAGGTTACACACAATCAGCCAAGTTACACACAATCAGCCAAGTTACACACAATCAGCCAGGTAACACACAATCAGCCAGGTTACACACAATCAGCCAAGTTATACACAATCAGCCAAGTTACACACAATCAGCCAGGTAACACACAATCAGCCAGGTTACACACAATCAGCCAGGTTACACACAATCAGCCAAGTTACACACAATCAGCCAGGTAACACACAATACGCCAGGTAACATACAATCAGCCAAGTTACACACAATCAGCCAAGTTACACACAATCAGCCAAGTTACACACAATCAGCCAGGTAACACACAATCAGCCAGGTTACACACAATCAGCCAAGTTACACACAATCAGCCAAGTTACACACAATCAGCCAGGTTACACACAGTCAGCCAAGTTACACACAATCAGCCAAGTTACACACAATCAGCGAGGTATCACACAATACGCCAGGTAACATACAATCTGCCAGGTTACACACATTAACCATGTTACACACGATCAGTCAGGTTACACACAATCAGCCAAGTTACACACACACAATCAGCCAGGTTACACACAATAAGCCAGGTAACACACAATCTGCCATGTTACACACATTAACCATGTTACACACGATCAGTCATGTTACACACAATCAGCCAAGTTACACACACACAATCAGCCAGGTAACACACAATAAGCCAGATAACATACAATCTGCCATGTTACACACACTAACCATGTTACACACGATCAGCCATGGTACACACAATCAGCAAGATTACACACGATCAGCCAGGTTACACACAATCAGCCAGGTAACATACAATCTGCCATGTTACACACACTAACCATGTTACACACGATCAGCCAGTTTACAAAAAATCAGCCAGACTTCGCACAATCAGCCATGTTACACACAATGCGCCAGATTACATACAATCCGTCAGGTTACACACAATCCAGCAGGTTACGCACAATCAGCCAAGTTACACACACTAACTAGGTTACACACAATAAGCCATGTTACACACAATCAGCCAGGTTACACACAATCAGCCAGGTTACACACAATCAGCAAGGTTACACACAATCAGCCAAGTTACACACAATCAGCCAGGTTACACACAATCAGCCAGGTAACATACAATCCAGCAGGTTACACACAATCAGCTAGGTTACATACAATCAGCCAGGTAACACACAATCAGCCAGGTTACACACAATCAGCCAGGTTACACACAATCAGCCAAGTTACACACAATCAGCCAAGTTACACACAATACGCCAGGTAACATACAATCAGCCAGGTAACATACAATCAGCCAGGTTACACACAATCAGCCAAGTTACACACAATAAGCCAGGTTAAACACAATCAGCCAGGTAACATACAATCAGCCAAGTTACACACAATCAGCCAGGTTACACACAATCAGCAAGGTAACACACAATCAGCCAGGTAACATACAATCAGCCAAGTTACACACAATCAGCCAGGTAACACACAATCAGCCAGGTAACACACAATCAGCCAAGTTACACACAATCAGCCAGGTAACACACAATCAGCCAGGTTACACACAATCAGCCAGGTTACACATAATCAGCCAAGTTACACACAATCAGCCAGGTAACACACAATACGCCAGGTAACATACAATCAGCCAAGTTACACACAATCAGCCAAGTTACACACAATCAGCCAGGTAACACACAATCAGCCAGGTAACACACAATCAGCCAGGTTACACACAATCAGCCAAGTTACACACAATCAGCCAAATTACACACAATCAGCCAGGTAACACACAATCTGCCATGTTTCACACAATCAGCCAGGTTACACACAATCAGCAAGGTTACACACAATCAGCCAAGTTACACACAATCAGCCAGGTTACACACAATCAGCCAAGTTACACACAATCAGCCAAGTTACACACAATCAGCCAGGTAACACACAATCTGCCATGTTTCACACAATCAGCCAGGTAACACACAATCAGCCAAGTTACACCCAATCAGCCAAGTTACACACAATCAGCCAGGTTACACACAATCAGCCAGGTTACACACAATCAGCCAGGTAACATACAATCCAGCAGGTTACACACAATCAGCCAGGTTACATACAATCAGCCAGGTAACACACAATCAGCCAGGTTACACACAATCAGCCAGGTTACACACAATCAGCCAAGTTACACACAATCAGCCAAGTTACACACAATACGCCAGGTAACATACAATCAGCCAGGTAACATACAATCAGCCAGGTTACACACAATCAGCCAAGTTACACACAATAAGCCAGGTTACACACAATCAGCCAGGTAACATACAATCAGCCAAGTTACACACAATCAGCCAGGTTACACACAATCAGCAAGGTAACACACAATCAGCCAGGTAACATACAATCAGCCAAGTTACACACAATCAGCCAGGTAACACACAATCAGCCAGGTAACACACAATCAGCCAAGTTACACACAATCAGCCAAGTTACACACAATCAGCCAAGTTACACACAATACGCCAGGTAATACACAATCAGCCAGGTAACATACAATCAGCCAAGTTACACACAATCAGCCAAGTTACACACAATCAGCCAGGTAACATACAATCAGCCAGGTAACATACAATCAGCCAGGTTACACACAATCAGCCAAGTTACACACAATCAGCCAGGTAACACACAATCAGCCAGGTAACACACAATCAGCCAAGTTACACACAATCAGCCAAGTTACACACAATCAGCCAAGTTACACACAATCAGCCAGGTAACACACAATAATCCAGGTTACACACAATCAGCCAGGTTACACACAATCAGCCAAGTTACACACAATCAGCCAGGTAACACACAATCAGCCAGGTTACACACAATCAGCCAGGTTAGACACAATCAGCCAGGTAACACACAATCAGCCAGGTTACACACAATCAGCCAAGTTACACACAATCAGCCAAGTTACACACAATCAGCCAGGTAACACACAATCAGCCAGGTTACACACAATCAGCCAAGTTATACACAATCAGCCAAGTTACACACAATCAGCCAGGTAACACACAATCAGCCAGGTTACACACAATCAGCCAGGTTACACACAATCAGCCAAGTTACACACAATCAGCCAGGTAACACACAATACGCCAGGTAACATACAATCAGCCAAGTTACACACAATCAGCCAAGTTACACACAATCAGCCAGGTAACACACAATCAGCCAGGTAACACACAATCAGCCAGGTTACACACAATCAGCCAAGTTACACACAATCAGCCAAGTTACACACAATCAGCCAGGTTACACACAGTCAGCCAAGTTACACACAATCAGCCAAGTTACACACAATCAGCGAGGTATCACACAATACGCCAGGTAACATACAATCTGCCAGGTTACACACATTAACCATGTTACACACGATCAGTCAGGTTACACACAATCAGCCAAGTTACACACACACAATCAGCCAGGTTACACACAATAAGCCAGGTAACACACAATCTGCCATGTTACACACATTAACCATGTTACACACGATCAGTCATGTTACACACAATCAGCCAAGTTACACACACACAATCAGCCAGGTAACACACAATAAGCCAGATAACATACAATCTGCCATGTTACACACACTAACCATGTTACACACGATCAGCCATGGTACACACAATCAGCAAGATTACACACGATCAGCCAGGTTACACACAATCAGCCAGGTAACATACAATCTGCCATGTTACACACACTAACCATGTTACACACGATCAGCCAGTTTACAAAAAATCAGCCAGACTTCGCACAATCAGCCATGTTACACACAATGCGCCAGATTACATACAATCCGTCAGGTTACACACAATCCAGCAGGTTACGCACAATCAGCCAAGTTACACACACTAACTAGGTTACACACAATAAGCCATGTTACACACAATCAGCCAGGTTACACACAATCAGCCATGTTGCACACACTTACCAGGTTACACACAATCCGCGAAGTTACACACAATTCGCCATGTTGCACACAATCAGCCATGTTGCAAACACTAATTAGGTTACACACAATCCGCCAAGTTACACACAATCCGCCATGTTGCACACACTAACCAGGTTACACACAATCAGCCAGGTTACACACAATCCGCGATTTTGCACACTTACCAGGTTACACACAATCCGCCAGGTTACACACAATCCGCCATGTTGCACACACTAACCAGGTTGCACAAAATCCTCCAGGCTACACACAATCAGCCAGTTTACACACACTAACCAGGTTACACACAATCAGCCATGTTACACCCAATGAGCCAGGTTACACCCAATGAGCCAGGTTACACACAATCAGCCAGGTTACACCTAATGAGCCAGGTTACACACAATCCGCCATGTTGCACACACTAACCAGGTTACACACAATTCGCCATGTTGCACACACTAACCAGGTTACACACAATCCGCCAGGTTGCACACACTTACCAGGTTACACACAATCAGCCATGTTGCACACACTAACCAGGTTACACACAATCCGCCAGGTTACACACAATCAGCCATGTTGCACACACTAACCAGGTTACACACAATCCGCCAGGTTACACACCATCCGCCATGTTGCACACACTAACCAGGTTACACACAGTCGCCACCCAATCATCATTAGTCGGCTGCTAAGACAGGCATGGCATGTTGCCAACTTGGGGACCCATTCTGCTCAGAATTCCCGATGAAGAGACCTGCATAGCCCGCTAGCGACCTGTTATTTACCGGACTCCATCTGTGTTTCCTAGAATTGAATCTTGTTTTTTAAGGGTAAAATTGCACATCCTCAGACGCAGAAAGTTTGAGGACAAACAAAGTCTATTTGAAGCTAATCAACAAATCTTGTTGTAGATGCACGTGACCTTGACCCCCCCAGTATTTTTTTAATGTTTTTTGGTTAATCTGGGTAATTACCCTCCAACATTCAATCTTACATGGAGCTACCGAAGCACTGAGGTCGCCCTTGACGATGACCGCTTCGTGACCCTATTTTGATAAGGTTGAGTAGGCTTAACTCGAATAAGACACCCAAGTGCGTTTGTTAAAGACAGGGAGTTTTTTAATCTCACGACTTTTTTATGTATTTGTATTTTTTCAAACTAAACTACCGGGCAAAAGAAAGTATACACCCATTTTTGATAGTGGCTAGAAATACAATCAACGAGAAATGATTATTCGAGGGTGATGTATAGGGGTATCCCAGTTGTATTGTGTACCTTAAGTCTGTTGTGTTTCGGCGACTGTTGTCAGCCGAGGAACGTTTTGATAACGTTCGTAAATTTTTGGTGAAATCCAATTTTCAAGTGTATACTTTCTTTTGCTCGGCAGTGTATTTGGTTGACCACTAAAACGAAAAAAGGAAACTGAAGGCATATACCATGAAGAAATAAAACAAAACTAATGGATTAGTCTTTTCTCATAAACGACGTGTGAACCGAATATAGCTCACCTGTTACGTATGCCTGTCGTAAGAGGTGTGGACATGGTCGATGATTTGCTTGCGTGTCATTGTATCCCAACGTCATGGGACGTTGCTCATGACATCAATCACTGGTTTGTGTTAAACAAGAGACAAAACATTGACACAAATGGTAATCTGTGACATGGGAGAAAAGTAATATTTTCAGGACGCATTCCCAAGCGATCAGTATTCAGGTAATGTGAGGTGAGGTGAGGTTTAAGGTCGCGTTTAATATTATATCATCATGTAGCGAAGTGCATGTACGTGTGTGTTGTTGCTGGTACTAGTTCCGGGCTCTTATAGTGCGGTCCCACAGAGATATCATGCCGCAGTTTAACATTGATCCCTACTCAGACACAGTATACTGACTCCGAGCCCGCCAGTCCATGGTTTGACCTCATAATGCCGAATACCACCAAAATAACAAATACCATCTTTTAACGTCTTTTGGTATGACACTGCCAGGGCATCAAACCACCAACCTTCCGCTCTCCGGGCGACCCGTGAAGATCCGGGGTAGAATAGGTCTTCAACAACCCATGCTTGCCGTAAAAGGCGACTATGCTTGTCGTAAGAGGCGACTAACGGGATCGGGTCGTCAGGTTCGCTGACTTTCTTGATGCATGTCAACGTATCCCAATTGCGTGGATTGATGCTCATGATGTCAATCACTGGATTGTCTGGTCCAGACTCGATTATTTACAGACTGCCGTCATATAGCTTGAATATTGCTGAGTGCGGCGTCAAACAACAAAACAACAACAAACAACCGCTCTCCGGAATCAGTACTCAGCATTCCTCAACATAATTAAGAACGAGAAAAAAAAAACAAAACAAAAAAAAACCGAGAAAAAGTTTAAATTGTGAACTTATGAAATTCATAAACAAAACTGCACATGGTTGTTGATGAACGAATATTATTGTGTGTGCTCCTTGACCCGGGTCTAAGTGCAAACCCGCAGTGCATGTATCGGATGTAGACGGACATGGACGGTCGCCCTGCCTCAGTACGTGGGTATATGACAACAGCATGTGTATCACGTGGTTGTTCCGTGTCAGATGACTGATATCACTAGATGAGAATAGAATATCCTATAACACATGGGCACTCACCTGCTCCCAACTGCGCATCTATCCGTCTCATGATAAGTTGTGTATATGTTGTATTTAAAGGTAAGACCACAACAATACTGTAGCTCACCTGGATAGGTAATCATCAGCTTAAAATGCCATCAAAGACAGCTCCTTAACAAACGTCGGTGTCAGCGATGATATTCAAGTAATTTCTGCAAAATTACTGAGGATTTGTTTGTTGTTTAACGAAGCAATCAGCCATATTATATAACGTCGGTCTGTAAATAATCGAGTCTGGACCAAACAATCTAGCGGGTGACATCATGAACATCGAACTACGCAATTAGGTAAGTGAGTGAGTGAGTTGGGTTTTACGCCGCTTTTAACAGTATTCCAGTTATATCACGGCGTGTCAGCTTAATGTGGGAGGAAAGCCCGAAGTGATACAGGTCTCAGACGTTTACCACTACGGTGAAACCCACGAGCACGGGTATGGTGCTGACAAACCTAGAAACATAATCGGGCCGAACCGGGATTCGAACCCACAATCATAAGTTTCTGGCGTGCCCAAGGGACGCAACTCTGCACAACGAATCGCGGCGCCTTAGACGACTGGGCCACCCGTGCCCCCTACACAATTAGGATACCATGAAATGCATCAACCAAGTCAGCGAGTCTGACCACCCGATCCCGTTAGTCGCCTCTTACCACAAGCATAAACGCCTCTTGCAACAAGCATGGGTGGCTGAAGACCAATTCTACCCGGATCTTCACGGGTCAAATTACTGAAGACAAACTGACACCAAAATCTATGATGTCATCATAAGGAGAAACACAAATGTCAGCTCCCCTAGTCTGGCATTTTCAGAGGAGCAGCTTCCGGGGCCAAATATGCATTTAGACAGAACTTATGAGCATGGTCAAAACAAGTTCAAAATTAAAAAATATCACTAAAAACATATCATTGCCTTGAACCCCATTACTGACTACACATGTACTAAATTTACCCAATTGCGTGGATCGATGCTCATGATGTCAATCACTGGATTGTCTGGCACAGACTCGATTTTTTACAGACCGCCGTCATATGGCTGGAATATTGCTGAGGGCGGCGTTAAACAACAAACAAACAAACAAACAAAACAAAATATACATTGCGAACAAAAATGGCGGATGTGATATTCATAGTGGAAATCAGATTCGAACCGCTTGAACAAATATAGGTGCCACACCGTTGGTGGGAACAAGCATGTGACGTTTCAGCTTGAATGGTCCAGTGGCTTCTGTGGAGAGGATGTTCACAGTGCAAAGAAATGCATTTGGGGATAATTTAGGAACGTCAAAGTACAAAGGTCAAATAAAGGTCAACATTTAGAATTATCGGAAAACGGAACATATATGTTTAGCCCCACTACTAACTACACATGTACCAAATGTCACATATCTTGAACTAAAATAGAGGGGCGGTCGGGTAGCCTAGTGGTTAAAGCGTTCGCTCGTCAGGCCGAAGACCAGGGTTCGAATCCCGACATTGGCACAATGTGTGAAGCCCATTTCTGGTGTGCCCCGCCGTGATATTGCTGGAATATTGCTGAAAGCGGCGTAAAACCAAACTCACTCCCTAAACTAAAATAGCCGATTAAAGGTCATATGAAGTTTCAGTTTCAGTTTGCAAAATTTCAAATGTAAGAAAAACCGGAACACATGAAGACCACTACTAACTACACATATACCAATGCAAATCTAATTGTTGACATACTGAAGATGTGATTCGAACCTCTTGAAGAAATTAGGGTGTTCTCATTGAGATCATTTGCAGACTGATCTGCATTGTTCTAGCGTTTTCTTGTTGTTTCAGTCTGGTGTTTGTTTTGTTTGTTTGTTGTTTTACGCCGCACTTAGCAATATTCCAGCTGTATGACGTCGGTCTGTAAATAATCGAGCCTGGACCAGACAATCCAGTGGTTGACATCATGAGCATCGATCCACGCAATTGGGATCGATGACATGCATCAACCAAGTCAGCGAGCCTGACCACCCGATCCCGTCAGTCGCCTCGTACGACAAGCATAGTCGCCTTTTAGGGCAATCATGGGTTGCTGAAGACCTATTCTACCCCGGATCTTCACGGGTCTTGTTCATAGTATGTGCAGGTACTGTGGATGAATGTACACATCGCATTCTCCGCTCCCTGGGGATTATAGAACTCAACTGTCTTGACAGTTCTACATTTACGTTTTCATCTCTGGTAATCTTTCGCTGCTATGACATATTTATTTCAACTTTTAATGACAAAGAATTAACCTTGAAAGTAATTTGGTATTTGTTTCATCAGACATGTTTTATATACAGTAACTTTTTCTAAATAAATAAATCCATAAATGAATGGGAAAATCTGAATATTCGTATATATTCACACAATACTACAATCGGCACGGTTTTTACAAAAATCTAATTTCGTCAAGAAACGAACTCAATCGGAAACGAAAATACATGTAGCATACCGAATAAAGATGTAACATTTCATGGTGGATGTTTTATGTTTAGATATTGACAATACATATTGACTTGTTTCAAGTTGGGTGATAGAGTGAGTGAGCATGGTTTTACGCCGCTTATCCAGCAATATCACGGCGGGGGACACACGAAATGGGCTTTACACATTGTACCCATGTCGGGAATCGAATCCGGGTCTTCGGCGTGACGAGCGAATGCTTTCACCACAAGGCCATCCTACCGCCCCTGGTTGATAGAGCCCATGTCACGTGACAGTATTGCGAAATCGCAATGCTCTGTCGATTGCTATGTGGATAATGTTCTCCATGGCTGTATGTGTTGAGAAAAGGTTGAGGTAGTGTTTAAAGGTGTCGAATGTCGGTCGTCTTGAGTTTGTAACTTCTGACGCCTCAGCATTGGGAAATCACAACAATGAGGCGCATGTGACCACCCCCCGTACACCTCGTGCTCATATACATCGGACACTCGTCTGTCCAGGCGGTTGAAGTGTACAGAAAGCTCGTGCGATATGTGAGGAAGGCGATTGATCTGCACGAGGAAAACGTGTTTTGCCCTGAACACGATACTGAAATCACGATCTTCGCGTGTAAACCCAGCATGGCTATCAAATCACGAGTCTGACTTTGTTGAATAGATCAGCCTTTTCAAGCAGAATTAATGTACCATCCTATCTAAGTTATCTCGTTTACAGGTATACTGGTCTTACTAGTCCCAAAGGCAACCCGTAAAGAAAATCAATGGCATTAATAATTTTCCTAGGTGAACTAACTTTACCAGTGTGTCTAAACCTTCGCAATATTCGAACGAACCTCGCGTGAATGAATTTGAACGTCTGTGCACGTGCTGTCACTCAGCGCACGGGCTGCCACTTCCTGCACGTGAACAGGTGTCCCAGCCCTCCCGGCCACGTTCACAGAAAAAGAGGCTGAGAACTGTATGACAGTTCGAACCATAACATGTTTCGTTGTTGATATGGTGATTGTTTGCTGCAAGGTTCTCACCACAAAGCGGTCTTAGCGCTATGTCTGCCCTAACTCCCCTTACTTAACATGGGTTACAGCCACAGGGCTTATGTTATGCGTTTGTGCGATTAACCGGGCCTTTGACTGCACTGATGCTTATTACATCGAGAAAACTCCTGTTTCGGATTAACCGTGTTCCAGATAACGAGCCTTGACGTAAGACGATAAAGACATTATATGGTCATTTATCGTCATTGATTTTCTGTCATATTCACAAGTCTCGATAGTTTATTATCAATTTCTTCACACCGATCGTAGGGATATTTCAGAATTAACAGTTTTTACATATAAATAATACACTGTTTCCATGGCAACTGCAAGCATTCGGCTAATCACATCGCATTCATGTTTTTTGTTTGTTGTTTGTTTAACGCCGCACACCGCAATATTCCGTTATATGGCGGCGGTTTGTAAATAATCGAGTCTGGCATACACATAACATTTCTTTGAATTAAGAATGCTTTATGAGTTGGGTTGGTTAGGGAGTTGCCGATCGCAAGCCGATCTGATGGTCGTGGGTTCGAATCCCAGATTTGCCATGAGTATGATTCTTGGTTTATCAGCACCATACTCGTGCTCTTGGGCAACATCAAAGTAGTACACTCACTTAATCACTGTGAGATAGGCAGATCGAAAAGCTGAGGCCTATTCGAGTGAGCGACACATCTTCTCTGCACGTCGAATGACGTTTTATCAACAAGGTCAGCGTGTGTAACAATTCACAATCAATGACCTTGTACTTGTCAACCAACAGCACCCAAAGCGATAGCACTAACTATGTATAGGTTAAACTGATGTACTTGACTTCTCACTCGATTGATTTCGAAACCGCAATCACGGAATTTACCGAAGTGACCCGAATCATACCGATTATGCGTATTGGACAAATTGACTTTGCAAGCTATCGTGGATATTGTAAAATGCAAGTCGAAGATCAACTAACACTTATTGACATGATTGTACAACCACATTTGTTCCCCTTTCGTCACACTTGATTTGTGATTGTAAGATTGTAAAAACATCACAGAACGTTATAGATGTGTGCATTCATGCATTCATGCATTTTACTATGTTGCAGAAACCCGCAGTGTTCGTATGGATTTCATGTCGACAGCTTCAGTTATCGATTAGTACACATTCATGAACGTGGCGCGTGCAGCTTCACGTGGTGCGCGCAGAACCCGTGTTATAGTGTCTGAATTGTACCATGGCCTTTTTCGCACTGACCCATTGTTGCTGATTGCAGTATTGTGTGAAAGTAGGTCAAGATGTAACTGTATATTACAAGCTTTGCACATAACAGATTAAACCCAGTCAATAACAATCTCGTGTTACGTCTCTGTGGAGACTGAAACTGACAGTTGCCGATTTCAGCAATGGATAAATAAGACGGATAATGAAGATCGTGCCGTGAAAATGACTGTTGATTTCAACTCCGTGTCTTCAGAATCACTGTTGCCTATTTCAAGATGCATACAATGAGACTGATTAATTAGTTCGTGTCTTGAAAATGACAGTTGCTTATTTCAACAATTGTATCTTCAGATTCACTGTAGTAAATTTCAGAAATGATACATAGAAATTGACAAATTGACAGTTGTTAAGAAATTGACAAATTGACAGTTGTTAAGAAATTGACAAATTGACAGTTGTTAAGAAATTGACATGTTGACAGTTGTTAAGAAATTGACAGTTGTTAATTTAATTCAACGTTCATGCATTGATATCAACGTGTGTTTCTTTCATGCCGGTTGTATTGTCTACTTCTGACATCTTTGCTCTGAGTAAAGTGGTGAGTGAATACTGTTTTCTGAAGCACTCAGTTCCAAATTAAAATGAGAGGATTCTAATATATATTTTGACAACCTCAAACTTCAAAACACAGTTTTACCTCCGAAATAATCATATTTGGACCAGATAAGCCAGCCATATGCCCATTGCTATATTAACTCCTGACTTTCATTTGTTCATTGCTAATCACCAACCAGCGCTAATTAACTGTTGGCTTCCCTTGTTAATGTTTCCACCTTTGTTATCTTATTACTTTTTTCTTTTTTTTACAGGTACATATATACTCTCTGCATCCTGGCATTCATTCACCAAATGATGGAGTAAGCATGTATGCATATAGCCTTGTGGTTAAAGCGTTCGCTCGTCACGCCTAAGACCCGGGTTCGATTCCCGACAGGGGTACAATGTGTGAAGCCCATTCCTGATGTGCCCCGCCGCGATATTGCCGGAATATTGCTAAAAGCGGCGTAAAACCATACTCACTCACTCAAATACCAGACAAACCAGTGCTTGAAATCATGATCAACGTTCTACGCTATAGGGGCACGATGACAAAGCCAAGCCAAAGAGCTTGACCACCCGATCCTCTTTATGGCCTTTCGCAAAGAAAATGGGAGGATAAACTTCTCCGGGATGCCCTCGGGGTAGTTGCTCTGGATTATCTATTGATAAATAACAGACATCTAGCTCGGGGGAAGGGAGTTGTTGGTCAGTCTGGAGTAAACAACTTGATGTATGATGACCACACAAAGAGCTGACTCGGCAGTAAATTAAACACTTATCTTGTCTGTACGGCAATACATAACATACAGTTTATTGTTAACTGCTGAGTGGTATACGGCTTCTGCTCCCGGCTATCTGATATATTACCCATCGTAAAAACCCGGGTATACACGCTGTAGCTTGTGCGTTAATCACGAACATAGGAAAACACACACACATACTCATACTCACACACACACACATACTCAAAACAAACCTCAAAACGAATACTTGTTTCTCGCTTATCCCACTAATTATTATTCTGAACATCATTTAACATAATGATACATGCCAATCCTTGTGATTTCACTGAACGACGATATACATATATTGTATCTTCAATATTCCGCGATTCCCCCATACGTCACACTTTGTCAATACTTATTTACATATTAATTATTTATTATTCAAGCATTATGATACATACCACCATACCAACCTTGTGTTGCAATAAATAAATAGGACGAAATGATAATATCCTATTGTCAATGAAGACATTGCTTAAGGACGATGCTAATTGGCACAATGGGCTATGGTAGATACGATGGTCATTGTTTAAGAGCATATTACTGCCTCAGGCAATGATGCTCTAAGACTTTTGATGTTTGCAATGATAATGATAAGGAAGATGTAAGGTGAGGTAAAATGGGGTTTAAAGTCGCGTTCAAGATAATTACACATATATACCGACGTGCACGTGTGTGTCTGTGTGTGTGTGTGTGGGGGGGGGGGGGGGGGGGGGGGAGTGCTTGTAATAGTGCGGACTGATCCTGAATTAAAGTGCTAGTCCATTGAGATACCATGCCGCAGTTTAACATGGATACCCCACTCAGACACAGAATACTAACTCCGAGCCGTCTAGTCCTTGTTTTAGCCCCATAATGCCGACCGACAGACAGGGTAACATCAAGTACCATCTTTTAGTATGACACGGCCGGCCGCTCTCCGGGAGGACGCTCTACCACTAGACCACTAGATTAGTAAAGGGATTAGAATGTTTGCATTGAAGGGTTTTGTCCGTTATAATGTCCATACAACTAGATGTCAAACTGTCACGCCAATATCATCGAGTGAGTGAGTTGGGTTTAACGCCGCTTTAAACAGTTTTCCAGATATATTACAGCTTGTCAGCTTAATGTGGGAGGAAAGCCCGAAGTGATGCAGGTCTTAGACGTTTACCACTTCGGTAAAACCCACGAGAACGGGTATGGTGCTGACAAACCTAGAAATATAATCGGGGCGAACCGGGATTCGAACCCACAATCATAGGTTTGCTACTTTGGTGAGACCGACGAGCACGGGTTGTGAGTGAGCTGACACTGACACTGACGAGGTGAGTCTTGGATTACAATCTACGATCAGCGGATCTCGGCACGACTAAGGGACACAACTCGAATTGCGGTGCCCTACAAACAGGTGACCAGCCATAAGGTTATATCTATTGTATTCAACAGCATGGACCAACCAAATTCAGTGAAACAAACCAGAACCATCCAATGAACTGGCGTCTTACTGATTAAACTGGGAAACAGTTATGTGTTACTTTTAGTAGTAGTCTATTAATGCTGTTGTCGGTTAGTAAGTCTATCAAGAAGTTATTAAGGGTGGTCACACTCGCTGACTTGGTTGATGCATGTCATCGTATCCCAATTGCGTGGATCGATGCTCATGATATTAATCACAGGATTGTCTGGCCCAGACTCGATTATTTACAGACCGCCGTCATATAGCGGGAGTATTGCTGAGTGCGGCGTTAAACAAAAAACAACCAAACTTGGTCACTAACTGAGGCAGAGCAGCGACTTAGCATTCGTTTACAATACACGAGAATATTTCAGTGTACCTTCAAACAAAGACCCGTTTGAATTCATTTGCAGAATAGGTCCAGATTCCTTGTTTGTCGTTTATTTTGACTGAGCATCGGGTGGTTACAATGTGTCACTTCGCTGATTGTTGTTCATGCTGTCAACCACTGTTTTTTATGACCCAGACTCGATTATTTACATGCCGCCGTGATGTAGGTGAAATATTGCTGACTGCATTGTAGATCGACATTCACTCACTAACTCACTTTTCACAACGCGGCCCAGTTGTCTAAGGCGCGGCAAATCGCTGTGCAGAGTTGTATCCCTTGGACTCGCCAGAAAACTATGATTATAGGTTCGAATCCCGATTAGCCCCGATTGTTTCAAGATTTGTCAGCACCATACCCGTGGTAAACGTAAGACCTGCGTCACGTCCGCCTTTTCTCCCACACCATGCTGTCACGCCCTGATATAACTGTAATACTGTTGAATGCGGCGTTAAACCCAACTCGCTCACTTATTATATTTAACGTATGGATGGTCAAGCAACGAGATGATGTAACATTGCTCGTTAAAGATAGCGTTTAAGAATGTTATTGGCCAGAGAGTGACAGTGAATGAATGCTGTTTTACCCCGCTGTCAGATATATCACAGAGGTCATGCATGTCAGCGACCCAAATTACGTGTATCGATGCTCATGATATTAATCACTGGACTGTCTGGTCCAGACTCGATTATTTACAGACCCCCGTCATATAGCTGAAACTAGACAGACTAGACGATGAAAGCATCGTACGAGTTTACTATAACAATGTGGTATCAGCAACGCAAAGTTCAAACGCAAATTCAGGAAATATATTTCCTTCCGCCTCCTTTGTGCGAGTGACCTTACTTCAGCCTGCTAGCTTACTACAGTCGACAACATCTCAACACCGATGACTCCGTGAGCGCACCATCACATCGCTCTGTCGTAATCACGGCGGTGTGGGCGGCGAGTGCCTTCTCCACGTGTTAAGGAATATTCTCGGTAGTGCTAACATAGTTTGTCCTGTACGCCAATGAGTAACCTGTTTTCGTTGTAGACATTCATCAGGTTATCAGCTGAATCATTGTGTACACGTGTACTTAGAGAATTTGAATGACCTGATATAATAACTATTTTTTTATGATAATTATTATTTTGGATGGTAATTATCATTAATTATTTTGATTTAGATACTTTATTATATCTAAAGATGTAAGTAAATGTATTTTAATTAGTAAACGTGTCTCTCCAGATTGTGTGCGTGTGTGTGTGCGTGTGTGTGCGTGCGTGCGTGTGCGTGCGTGTGTGTGCGTGTGTGTGCGTGTGTGTGTGTGCGTGCGTGTGTGTGTGTGTGCGTGTGTGTGTGTGCGTGCGTGCGTGTGTGTGTGTGTGTGTGTGCGTGTGCGTGTGCATGTGTGTTGGGGGTGGGGGGCACAGAGAGTGACCATCTATACTTGGCTAACACAAAGTCACTGAAATAAATTGTCTACCATACTTCTATAAAGGAAACCTAAAGTTTTCATCAACCCTCGGTCTCATAAAACGGCACCCGTTGGGATGAAGGAATAATCCTCAGCAGCCCATGGTGGTCGTAAGGGGTGACTGAAGGGATGGGTTGGCCATACTCAGTGACTTGGTTTATTGCGTGTCATCTGATCCCGATGGCGTGTTGATAATATCCATTGCTGAGGGCAACGTTAAAGAACAAAAACACACGCGGAGTTAAAAGGATGAGAACATCTCTCAGGAACAAGGTGACGATGGAATGAATGTGATTGTGTGTATAAAATATGCTCTCGTGTCTGGAATATTGCTAAGAGCGGCGTAAAACCATACTCACTCACTCTCTGTATGAGAGACAATCTCAATACCAGGGGAATAATCACACTTGGCCCTAACATTACGGTATGTCACTGTAACAGGTAATTGGTAATTAGTCACTTGACTCACACGACGATAAGTATGTGTGAGTCTCGGTCTACCCCACGAATACATTACTATCAACATAGCACTGTAGTCAAACACAATACTAGTGTATGCAGTGTGTTTGTCACTCCGTCACTGTATACAAAACGTGTCTGATGAAACAAATACCAAATTACTTTCAAGGTTAATTCTTTGTCATTAAAACTTGAAATAAATATGTCCCAGCAGCGAAAGATTACCAGAGATGAAAACGTAAATGTAGAACTGTCAAGACAGTTTGGGTTCTATAATCCCCAGGGAGCGGAGAATGCGATGTGTACATTCATCCACAGTACATGCACACACTATGAACAAGCGTTCTGTGGAATTATCGATGTACAACTGTAATATTATTGATAATTAAACACACGTAGTCAACATTACCCAAAATGATTTATCTCTACGAGTAGGCAGTGTTTGTAGCCTAGATACGAGACATGGCTCTTGTTGCGGCGTGTACACGACAATCCAATATGGGTCCAACCCGATCGCTTTCAAAGCAGGTATGACTCGACTGTGTGCTGAATTCACATGTAGTCGTGGCTGTGTACATAAACACATAAGAGGACCACAAAACGTCATTGGCAATCTCATATTGTGTATGAGGTGGATTGAACCTTGCTCGTTGCCATTGGCAACGATGACGGGACGTCCTCGCCATGTCGCACCCAATTGCCCGCTGTTACGGGTGTGCGTCACTGTGTGGCACGTTCATCTGCAGTAGCGAAGCGCCTTGCTCTTACGTTGGTTTACTGTGATTTGGAACACCATGACGTCAAGAATCTATTGTAAATATTTCCAGATAACATGCATATTTCAGACTGAAGACGTCACTTTGAACTTTGTACAGGGTATTTTGTTTCATATTGATCGAACGGTTGAAGTTTCTTTCTTTTTTTAAAATATCGATCTGTTGGTGCGGATAGTTGCTCGTGCTATCAACTTTGAGTAATCGAGTCTGGACCAGACAATGCTGTGATCGATACTTTGAGCAACGCCCCACTCGGTCAGGGTACACATCGGTACACTGATACACAATCAACCAAGTCACCGAGCCTGACCACCCGATCCATTTGGTCGCCTCTTATGACAAGCACAGATTGCTGGGAACCTCTTCTGTCGTGATATAATCAAGATATAGCTGTAGTATTGACAGTCGAATCAAACATTTGCTCGCTGACTCAGATTAATACAGGTCAGAAGTAGGGCTAGGACGAGTCCAAACTTACTACCCGGGTACCCGACCCTACCCACTGTAGGTCTCAAGAGTTGGGAACACAATGTCTAATTGGGAATAGTTTAACTGTAGCCCTGGCAAAAACTGTTTAGATACATGTATGAAACCAGAGACCATATAATAGATACATGGTCTCTTATGAAACGATCAAATCATGCGTACACTGAAGTTGACTGAAACTTTATCTTTACTCAAACATAAACAAGTAAAAAGGAATGTGTGCATCAACAGAAAGAAATGCGAACATTAGGGCCTTGTAGTGTAACCACTTAGCTATAGCGAGGTTTGGTCATTAAACAATATATCATGTGACTAACCACGGGTCCGGGTAGTACTGTGGGTACCCGGGTCCTACTCAGGATCCCACCCAACCCGAGTACCCGAGTTACCCGTCCCAGCCCTTGTCACAAGTGTTCACACCCCATGATGAAATCTACGACTGTCACGTGTTAATACCACATGATACAAACACCACTGTCACAATTGTTCACACCCCATGATGACATTTGTCCCGAGTTCATACCTCCTGGATATCTAAGTACAATCAATAACGGACGTTTGAACGCCATGTGATACAAGTCCACGGCTTTTCAGCGTTGTTCTTGTCATGCACTTTCAGGTGGAACAAACGATGTTAATTTCGTTCAAAATATTTATTTACAAATGGAATTAATGAGAGTTGCGGCTCCACGTCACCGGGATTGCACAAGCCTGAGATGCAGAGTACATCCAGTTGGGCGCTGGTCAAACTGACCACTCTGACACCCCCTGGTTCATAAATTACTGACTATGTACATGGTCGACGTTACACGTGTTCAGTGAACGGTTCGGTATGGTTGATTCAAACAATGACTGGTCGGGTGAGCGAGTTCCGCTGTTCACTGTCACGGACAAAACATGTGACGATATTTATGGAGAACGATCTACAACATAGCATGACGATAACCAGTTCAGTGTGATTGATAGTCATGACCATCGCAATGGTTTTAACCCGAGTTGAAAACAAGATTTTTAAATACAAATCACAGTTCATAAATAGCTGCGTAAAGTTATTCTGAACAAAAAGGCGTGTTACCATGGTAACGATTTTAACTGGAACCGGCATGTACATCGTCAATATAAACAGATGTTTCAACTATAAAGTGATCCAGGAAAGTTAAAACTGTCAACCATAAATTTGAATCAACCATGCCAGCTGTTGAGCACATTCAAGACAGAAAACAGTTAGGGCCGCCCTATACAGACGTGCGGCGAAATTGTTCTAAATGTTTGTTCTCAATAAACTTTCTGTCCGGGATCGAGTCCATCTAGAACAGTTCTGTCTCAGTCACCACTGACACAATCTTCAACTTCAAAACTCCATGACGAAATCTTCTAGAAAATATTTCCATTTCACCAGATCACACAAACGTAGGCATTTATCATATACGTTAAAAATAATATTCATATAAGTTCAAAATATTCATAAACAGTTCCAAAACAATTCACTAACAAAATAGAAAGCTGCATCGAATAAAAATGTACATAACCATATAGAAGAGTGTTTTAGGCATTCTGTTAATATGACACCAAGTCATTTGAATTAGTTCTGCTTTCGTCAACTCCACAGGAAGTGATGATTTGTGTGGCTATCCAGTCCTACAACTGGTTCTTGACCTAAAACTATTTCGAGATGTCATGTCGTGTTTCTGCGGCGTGCAGATTGTTGTTTTCACGAGTTATCAATGTCGTCGCATAGCACCTCGCCGGCCCACAAGACACACACTGGGGTGGTGTCTGTCCATTCATCGACACTGTTTTGCGTTGCTTCACCTAGCGACGTCTCACTTCGCCAGCTGCGTTCGATCGCCTGGCTTCTGCACACCGCCGCTCGAACTCATTATGATAATGTTCTGCAGACTCCAAACACACACATACTTTTCCCCAACCTCACAGTGCAAACGATGAAACTGACGAGGTTTGTGTGACATCGTTTTCATACCTGCTGGACAAATATTTTGCAGTTTCTGTCAAATGATGCAACAAATCGAACAGACCTTTCAAATGATGTCGAAAAGCAGCTGCCGTTTTCCTTGAATTGCCATTATCGTCCGATTCGCTTTCTTCTTGCATTGCCTCCTCGCTAGCACCCACTTGAGGCCCAACAATTATCTCTTGCTTTATCGCGTTCAGCATTGAGTAGAAGCTGTACAAGTCCGAGCCAGCGGGTATCGTTGGTAAAACTGCTCGGTTGTTATTTTCCACCGTTATTTCGGGTCTAGCCGAGACTTCCATGTCTCGAAGCCGGCATGGTATCATCACTGTGTCGTCCATTGCATTTACAGCTTGCACAAATCGATTGAGTGCCGCCAGCAACGACTGTTGGTTACTGTCACTGGAATGGTAAACAGTGTTCTCACGTCTGTCGTTTTCCATTTCGAATGTTTTCTCTCAAACGAACACTGACGAATGCTGGCGACGAGTCCTCTGATCACACTTTTATAAAGTCCGTCTGTCTCTCTGCCTCATACACTCTCAAGGTTGCCGGTATCAACTGTAAATTGATTATAGCAATACTTTGTTCCGGGTACGTCTATTGCGGCATTATGGAGGGGTGGAAGGATGTACTAATATTTTTCAAATCAATAGATATAGATTTAAAACAGCCTTAAAATAATAAGATCAAAGACTAATGTATTACTGCACATTCAAATATATTTAATCTTGCTGTGTGATTTGTATACAATTTTATATTAAAAAATGTCCATCTAGTCACCCCCCGCAGAAAATAATGGACTAGTCGCAACAACAGCTGAGAGGTTAGGTCAAAATACGGCGCGCTGATTGGCTATCGGTGATCATGTTCTCCTGGAGTGATTCAGTGGAGAAGGGCGAGGTTGAACTCACTCAGTAAAGCGGAATTCCACATGCTCGTTAGGCAAGAACGAGAAGTAACTCGCGCAGAAAGCCGCTGATGAAATCGCCCGTGTACGCCGGTGTGTCGGTCCCCGGATAGCTGCCGTAACGATTGAAGCGTTACATGCACGCCTGTCACGGAAACTGACGACTTGTCACGAGTGGTGCGACATTCTTCGTAGGGGATAATCTGTCATGAATTGGACAATGATTACCTGTATTCAGAATGTTCAAAAGTAGAGACCCATATTCGAAAAGCATTAATAAAATCCCTCCTTAAGCTTGCATTGGATTGTGCTTTAATTAATAAACTTATAATGATATGAATGAGTATATAATGGCTTATTCATAAGCTGTGATAAGATTAAAATAGCTTACATTAATGATTCGGTCCATGTAACATCATGCGTCAACAATGTAACGTCATGCACCAACAATGTAACACCATGCGTCAACAATGTAACGTCATGCGCCAAAAATGTAACATCATGCGTCAACAATGTAACGTCATGCACCAACAATGTAACGTCATGCGTCAACAATGTAACGTCATGCACCAACAATGTAACGTCATGCGTCAACAATGTAATATCATGCGTCAACGATGTAACGTCATGCGTCAACAATGTAAAGTCATGCACCAACAATATAACGTCATGCGTCAACAATGTAACACCATGCGTCAACAATGTAACGTCATGCGTCAACAATGTAACGTAATGCACCAACAATGTAACGTAATGCACCAACAATGTAACGTCATGCACCAACAATGTAACGTCATGCGTCAACAATGTAACATCATGCGTCAACAATGTAACATCATGCGTCAACAATGTAACGTCATGCACCAACAATGTAACGTCGTTTGTCAACAATGTAACATCATGCGTCAACAATGTAACATCATGTCTCAACAATGTAACATCAACAATGTAATTCAGGCATTCAGGCGACAAGATTGCGTTTAGCTGTTTTGCATACTCTTATATTCGTTTTTTATTATAATTGTTCTATTCATTATAGAAGGCTGTCCGTGTATTTGTCGGAGTTTCCCATTTTCCTGTATTTTCATTTCGACTTGAAATGATAAAAGGTTTTCGTTTCTCAACAGACCCCGCCGCTTCAGAAAGTTATGCCCCAAGAATTTAAAAAATATTAACAACATTGTACACTCACAAAAGCCCAGGTAAGCTTGATCATTCTTCAGCTATGTTTATTAAAAAAATCGTTTCCGAAGCAAATTAACTCGATCTACGTCATAAAATAATTTAAAGACTCGAACCTATGTTTAAAACTTAAAAATGTCACACAATTAGTGAAACACATTTTTGTTGGTATATTTATTTTTACTTCGCGAGCCCACTCTCATGCTGGTTGAGGTTGGAGATGAGAAACACAAAAAACTATGGATGGCCGAATCAGAGTTTGTTCTTGCGTGTCATGTACGGTTAACAAAATATTTTAAATTCTTTTCGACATGAACTGCTCACACATTTGACATGACGTGATATAGCCTGACACATGCGATCGTAACACGTGGTGAAAGACCGGATCATTACTTGAAGGTGACAGATCAGGATGTAGTAAACTATCGTGTACTTATTGATTAGAGTGTACATGTGTGTTCTGTTGTACATGTGTGTTCTGTTGTACATGTGTGTTCTGTTGTACATGTGTGTTCTGGTGTACATGTGTGTTCTGTTGTACATGTGTGTTCTGTTGTACATGTGTGTTCTGGTGTACATGTGTGTTCTGTTGTACATGTGTGTTCTGTTGTACATGTGTGTTCTGGTGTACATGTGTGTTCTGTTGTACATGTGTGTTCTGTTGTACATGTGTGTTCTGTTGTACATGTGTGTTCTGTTGGATATGTGTGTTCTGTTGTACATGTGTGTTCTGTTGTATATGTGTGTTCTGTTGTACATGTGTATTCTGGTGTACATGTGTGTTCTGCTGTATATATGTGTGTTCTATTGTACATGTGTCCTCTTGTGTATATGTGTATGCTGGTGTACATGTGTGTTCTGGTGTATATGTGTGTTCTGCTGTATATATGTGTGTTCTGTTGTACATGTGTATTCTGGTGTATATGTGTGTTCTGGTGTACATGTGTGTTCTGGTGTATATGTGTCCTCTTGTGTATATGAGTGTTCTGTTATATATGTGTTCTGTTGTACATGTGTGTTCTGTTGTACATGTGTGTTCTGGTGTACATGTGTGTTCTGGTGTATATGTGTGTTCTGTTGTACATGTGTGTTCTGGTGTATATGTGTGTTCTGCTGTATATGTGTGTTCTGGTGTACATGTGTGTTCTGGTGTATATGTGTGTTCTGGTGTATATGTGTGTTCTGGTGTACATGTGTGTTCTGGTGTACATGTGTGTTCTGGTGTACATGTGTGTTCTGGTGTATATGTGTGTTCTGTTGTACATGTGTGTTCTGGTGTACATGTGTGTTCTGGTGTATATGTGTGTTCTGGTGTATATATGTGTGTTCTGTTGTACATGTGTATTCTGGTGTATATGTGTGTTCTGGTGTACATGTGTGTTCTGGTGTATATGTGTCCTCTTGTGTATATGAGTGTTCTGTTATATATGTGTTCTGTTGTATATGTGTGTTCTGTTGTACATGTGTGTTCTGGTGTACATGTGTGTTCTGGTGTATATGTGTGTTCTGTTGTACATGTGTGTTCTGGTGTATATGTGTGTTGTGTTATGCATGTGTCCTCTGATGTAAATGTGTATTCTGTTGTACATGTGTCCTCTGGTGTATATGTGTGTTCTGGTGTACATGTGCCCTCTGGTGTAAATGTGTATTCTGGTGTAAATGTATCCTCTGGTGTATATGTGTCCTCTGGTGTATATATGTGTTCTGTTGTACATGTGCCCTCTGGTGTATATGTGTGTCTGTTGTACATGTGTCCTCTGGTGTATATATGTGTTCTGGTGTACATGTGCCCTCTGGTGTATATGTGTGTCTGTTGTACATGTGCCCTCTGGTGTAAATATGTATTCTGGTGTACATGTATCCTCTGGTGTATATGTGTCCTCTGGTGTATATATGTGTTCTGTTGTACATGTGTCCTCTGGTGTATATATGTGTTCTGTTGTACATGTGCCCTCTGGTGTAAATGTGTGTTCTGTTGTACATGTGTCCTGTTGTGTATATGTGTGTTCTGTTGTACATGTGTCCTCTGGTGTATAAGTGTCCTCTGGTGTATATGTGTGTTCTGGTGTATATGTGTGTTGTGTTATACATGTGTCCTCTGGTGTATATGTGTGTTCTGGTGTATATGTTTGTTCTGGTGTATATGTCCTCTGTTGTATATGTGTCCTCTGGTGTATATGTGTGTTCTGGTGTATATGTGTGTTCTGGTGTATATGTGTGTTCTGGTGTATATGTGTGTTGGGTTATACATGTGTCCTCTGGTGTATATGTGTGTTCTGGTGTATATGTGTATTCTGGTGTACATGTGTGTTCTGGTGTATATGTGTGTTCTGGTGTATATGTGTGTTCTGGTGTACATGTGTGTTCTGGTGTATATGTGTCCTCTGGTGTATATGTGTGTTCTGGTGTATATGTGTGTTCTGGTGTACATGTGTGTTCTGGTGTATATGTGTGTTCTGGTGTACATGTGTGTTCTGGTGTACATGTGTGTTCTGGTGTATATGTGTGTTCTGGTGTATATGTTTGTTGTGGTGTACATGTGTCCTCTGGTGTATAAGTGTCCTCTGGTGTATATGTGTATTCTGGTGTACATGTGTGTTCTGGTGTACATGTGTGTTCTGGTGTACATGTGTGTTCTGGTGTATATGTGTCCTCTGGTGTATATGTGTGTTCTGGTGTATATGTGTATTCTGGTGTACATGTGTGTTCTGGTGTACATGTGTGTTCTGGTGTATATGTGTCCTCTGGTGTACATGTGTGTTCTGGTGTATATGTTTGTTCTGGTGTATATGTGTGTTCTGGTGTATATGTGTGTTCTGGTGTATATGTGTGTTCTGGTGTACATGTGTGTTCTGGTGTACATGTGTGTTCTGGTGTATATGTGTGTTCTGGTGTATATGTGTGTTGTGTTGTACATGTGTCCTCTGGTGTATATGTTTGTTGTGGTGTACATGTGTCCTCTGGTGTATAAGTGTCCTCTGGTGTATATGTGTGTTCTGGTGTATATGTGAGTTGTGGTGTTCATGTATCCTCTGGTGTATATGTGTGTTCTGGTGTATATGTGTGTTGTGGTGTACATGTGTCCTCTGGTGTATAAGTGTCCTCTGGTGTATATGTGTGTTCTCGTGTTTATGTTGGTTCTGTTGCACATACGCCTTCTGTTGTACATGTGTCCTCTGTGGTATATGTGTGTTCTGTTGTACATGTGTCCTCTGGGGTATATGTGTGTTCTGTTGTACATGTGTCCTCTGGGGTATATGTGTGTTCTGTTGTACATGTGTCCTCTGGGGTATATGTGTGTTCTGTTGTACATGTGTCCTCTGGGGTATATGTGTGTTCTGTTGTACATGTGTCCTCTGGGGTATATGTGTGTTCTAATGTTCATGTGTCCTCTGGTTTACAGGTGTCCTCTGGTGTATATGCGTGTTCTGTTGTACATGTGTCCTCTTGTGTATATGCCTGTTCTGTTGTACATGTGTATGCTCTCTCTCTCTCTCTCTCTCTCTCTCTCTCTCTCTCTCTCTCTCTTTCTCTCTCTCTCTCTTTCGCACTTTCTTTCTCTCTCTCTCTCTCTCTCTCTCTTGTTGTGTTGCGAGTGAATGAGGAATTACACAACATGTGACGAGCCGTCTTGTAAACTGCATAATGCTTATAACCCTATATATCTGCGTTTAATACAACAAATATGTCGTTGAACTATGGATTCAAGACCAGGATAGTGTTCACAGTCAGACCACAAAATTCCAGGCTTTGCAAAGCCAAGATAATTATAGATTTTCAATGATATCGAGACAACCCTTGGCTTTGGTTTGAGGAGATACATAGATACGACTGATCTACCCGTACGTCACCCGGTAAGATCCGGCGTAGAATAGGTCTCCAGCAACCCATGCTTGCTTAAAAGGCGACTAACAGGATCGGGTTGATGCTTGTCATCATATCCCAATTACGTGGACCGATGCTCAAGATGTCAATTCCTAGATTGTCTAGTTCAGATTCGATTATTACAGACCGCCGTCATATAGCTGGAATATTGCTGAGTGTGGCGTTAAACAACAAACCACAAAAACAAGAACCTCTACGTCAAAGATAAATATGATAAATTAATAAATAGATAAATATGTTACGACATGCCAGGGACATGGCAAGTCACTGACTTTTGAAAACAATAATTTGTTCTCGAAAATTCTCAGAAAATAATTCTCTCAGGCTTTTATTACGCATATAAAAACTTGTCCTGATGCGCAAAAAACATCGTTTTGTTGAAACAGTTTGTTCGGCTCAGCCTTCCAGAGAAAACAATTGTATGTCTTGAAGCAGTGACTGGAAAACTATTTTCCTACTCTTTCCAACTCTAACAGGTTGGTAAAGAATATGTATACCATGTTTATATAGAATGCACAGTTGTTAACAACTTTTGAGAGGATTAAAACAATTCTTAAGTAATGTACAAGGATATATTGCTCAATTTCCTAGCTAACAAATTATTTTGGGAGGGCTCAATAACAACTTCTTCAATGAAATTGTAATAGCAACAAAGTGATACAGGGTAGAAAAGGATCTAAGCCTTGCTTTACCAAACTGACAAAAATGAAGATATTGATAATGTCACAAGAAGCAATTAAATGTATCGCTTTTGAAACATGAAACGGGGAAGTCTTTTTGTAATAACAAGTCCCCTTAAGTAACCCCGTGTACTTTATATCTTCATATTTATTTAATCTATTATAACAAATTTGCCCTTTGTGGTATTATACCATTGCTATCACATTCAACAAATATTCATGTATATGATATAACATCCTGCCTGGTTGTGCGTTTCCAGGAACACTTTTCATTTATCACTTTGCTATGTCATACTGGATTATAGATACAAACTAAAATGCACTTCTGTGGGTAATAAACAAATCACCAAGACCACGTTTACCCCACACAGTCAAACTTGGAAGACCGAATTTATGAGGAGTTTTACAAGAGTTAATAGAGAACTTTCTTGTTCATAAATCAACTGTTGAGAACAAGTAGAGTTTTATGTTGCTTGAGTTGAAGGACAATACAAAGCCCTTCTTGCGTCCTGTCAACAACCAGATCAACGACCTGTTAAGTACAGTAGAACACCGCTGTGTCCAGCTCGAAGGGACATGAAAAGGTTCGACCTACCCGAATTCGACACAATGTCATGCCCAAATAGTTTTCCAACGTCATGACACCAAACGAATGACAGCGTAAGCAAATAGAAGAAAATAGTTGTTGAGTTGACATTTTGTTATTAATTAGAGGAATATAAGAAAAGTTAATTTGTAGTATTACATTAAAGGAAATACATTTTTGGTTCATATATGTTGAAGTCGTTTTATCAGGGACATTTTGTGGTTGCATTTTCATTTGGGACAACAACAAAACTATGTGTGAGACATAAGAACATTCGACACATCCGATTCGACTTATTAGAGGTCAAATAAAGGTATGGAAAAAGGTATTAAATGGGGCAGGCCTATCATTTGCAGGTAACCGAGAAATCGGAACATCCGAGCTACTAGCTGTTATCCGGAGTTAATGCAGAACATGCGGGTTATGTCTCGCTAAACTCCCAAAACATGTCGATTCCTAAGAGGCGACGAACGGGAGCGGGTGGTCACTTGGTTGATGCATGCCATTGCATCCCAATAGAGCGAATCGATGCTCATGATATCAATCACCGGACTGTATGGTCCCCCACTCGTCCCCTATTCTACCATTCACCCGTTGGTTGGTTTGTTTTTTAACGCCGCACATTCCAGCTATATGACGGCGGAATATAGCTGGAATATTGCTGAGTGCGGCGTTAAACAACAAACGAAAGAAACGTGTGTTTTAATTCTATCTAACAGTGGCCACTCTCCAAGAGGCTACGTATTGTGTTTATTTCAATGTGATTGACATGAACCAATGAAACATGAACATGTCAATTAAGTCCTATGAAATTAATATGCACCATAACGTTGACTGAATAGGACTCGAAAACAACACAACGCCTACGTGAGCCATTTCACACAAATATGTCCATTAATATGTTTTATTAAATTGCTGACAAGGCACAATATGTTATGAACAATCAAAACGTTCAATTACAGACAGCATACTGTTAATTAATACACATGTACTTAACCTGGTGAAGGAAACAATTATATATACAGAAATTAATTTGATAATAAATTGTATATGGAAGTATACAGCTGTAGAAGCAATGAACATACACTCACAAAAAAGAGAAACGCACAGGTAGTATGTAGTTCATTGAACCTGACTCCACAAAAACTCCGGTATGTAAATTGGATACATGTTATTGGAAAACGTTGGTGGCCTGATATTCGACAAACGGTGCGTCAAAACGCAGCCATTGTCGATTTGCAATGTCTTAAACGGCATCGTTGTCACACTTGTTAAAAGATGTCATTGAGGAAAACAGTAGAGCAAAATGCACGTGCAAGTTATGGCATTCGTAACTCGTGGCCGTGGCTATAAAAAAGCAAGCATAAGCCAATAATTAGTCATTCATTTGTCAACATTTTTAAAGTTCGAAAAAGCCGAGACGCAGCGATCCCGATCGGAACATTCCCATAGGACGTATCCAAAGAGGGAAATCGCTGTCTTCTGTTGCACGCCACTTCAACGTCCACCACAGCCTAATTTGCCGCCTTTGTGACCGATACACACAGATCAATTCCGTTCAGACCGTCCGAGAACCAGCCGACAAAGAGTTACCACCCTTGCACAGGATAGCTGCATTCGACTGTTCAACCTACGTCATCGCAATGCCACAGCTACGGAGACTGCAGGAAGCATCCCTGATTTGAGGAGGATATAGGACCAGACTGTCAGGAACCATCTTTGCGAGGCAGGAATCCGACCAAGAAGACCAGTTATCTTCCGTGTTTTGCAACAGATCCATCGCCATCGACGCTTGCGTTGGTGCCATAACTTACAGCCTTGGAATTTGAGAACTGGAGACGAGTGTGGTTTAGCGGTGAATCACGATTTCTTCTTCACCGGCGAGATTAAAGACAACGTGTTAATCGTCGTCGAAATGAGCGTTTTGCCTCTCATTGTGACCGTGAATCCGGTGGCGGTAGTGTCATGGTGTGCTGGCCCATATCCTACGTCACGAGATCTGACTTGGTTGTGGTTAAGGGTAATGTGACAGCAAATCGCTACATGATTCAAATTCATCAACCTCACTTTCTTCCAATCATTGACCGCCAGAGGGAGCTGTTTCAACAGGACAACCCACCGCACACAGCTTGTGTCACGGTAGACTTCCTTCATAATACCAACAGCAAAGACTTGCCCTGGCCGTTGAGATCTCAACCCGCTACATCGCTACATGATTCAAATTCTTCAACCTCACTTTCTTCCAATCATTGACCGCCAGAGGGAGCTGTTTCAACAGGACAACGCACCGCACACAGCTTGTGTCACGGTAGACTTCCTTCATAATACCAACAGCAACGACTTGCCCTGGCCGTTGAGATCTCAACCCAATCTAACACCTCTGGGATAAATTCGATCGACGTGTACGTTAACGTCAGAACACGCCGCAGACACTCACACAACTGGCCAACGCGTTACAAGCAGAATGGCGCAGAATTCCGCAGGACAGAATACGTACACTTATCCAGTAAGTGCCAAGGAGATTTGGAGCCGCGATTACTGCCTAGGCGGTCATACGAGATATTGAGTTAAGCGCTACCTTGTGGCCTTATGTGACATGACAATGAAGAGTTTTCAATGCCTTTGTACAACGACAACATGTGACTATAGAGCTCCAAAAGTTCATATTTGTATCTATGAGATTAAATGTCCTAAAAATCTACCTGTGCGTTTCTTTTTTGAAGAGTGTATATTCATTCGATAAAATAAATGACATATACTGTTCCTAAATCACTACTGAATTTAACAATTAAAGTACTTTTAAAAAGTAATGAAAACATTCACATTGAGGGTTTCACACTTACAAGTGAGTGAGTTGGATTCTAACCCACTTTTAGCAATATTCCCGCTTTTCCATCAGAAATGGGCTTCACATATTGTACCCATGTGGACAATCGGACCGAGGCCTTCGGCGTGACAAGCGCACGTTGTATTATCTACACTACCGCCCCACACTTATTACAAGAACTATATCAAAGTAGGTCTCCAGGATGTATGTCTAAAGAACTGACTAAAATGGGGATCGGGTGCGTGTCATCGTGACCCAGTGACGTGGATCGTTGCGTGCCATATTGCTCCAGTGACGTGGATCAAAGACGCATCAAATATGTAACAACAAAGACACATCAAACATGTAATAACAAAAATATATCAAACATGTAACAATAAAAACACATTACATACACAATAACAAAGACACAATAAACATGTAACAACAAAGACACATCAAACATGTAACAACAAAGACACACATCAAACATGTTACAACAAAGACACATCAAACATGTAACAACAAAGACACATCAAACATGTAACAACAAAGACACATACAACATGTAACAACAAAGACACATCAAACTAGAAGAAGAAAGACACATCAAACAAGAAGAAGAAAGACACATCAAACATGTAACAACAAAGACACATCAAACATGTAACAACAAAGACACATCAAACTTGTAACAACAAAGACACATCAAACATGTAACAACAAAGACACATACAACATGTAACAACAAAGACACATCAAACTAGAAGAAGAAAGACACATCAAACATGTAACAACAAAGACACATCAAACATGTAACAACAAAGACACATCAAACTAGAAGAAGAAAGACACATCAAACATGTAACAACAAAGACACATCAAACATGTAACAACAAAGACACATCAAACTTGTAACAACAAAGACACATCAAACATGTAACAACAAAGACACATACAACATGTAACAACAAAGACACATCAAACTAGAAGAAGAAAGACACATCAAACATGTAACAACAAAGACACATCAAACATGTTACAACAAAGACACATCAAACATGTAACAACAAAGACACATCAAACATGTTACAACAAAGACACGTCAAACTAGAAGAACAAAGACACATCAAACATGTAACAACAAAGACACATCAAACATGTAACAACAAAGACACATCAAACATGTAACAACAAAGACACAGCAAATATGTAACAACAAAGACACATACAACATGTAACAGCAAAGACACATCAAAGATGTAACAACAAAGACACGTCAAACTAGAAGAACAAAGACAAATCAAACATGTAACAACAAAGACACATCAAACATGTAACAACAAAGACACATCAAACATGTAACAACAAAGACACATCAAACATGTAACAACAAAGACACATCAAACATGTAACAACAAAGACACATACAACATGTAACAACAAAGACACATCAAACATGTTACAACAAAGACACGTCAAACTAGAAGAACAAAGACACATCAAACTTGTAACAACAAAGACACATCAAACATGTAACAACAAAGAGACATCTAACATGTTACAACAAAGACACATCAAACATGTAACAACAAAGACACATCAAACATGTAACAACAAAGACACATCAAACATGTAACAACAAAGACACATAAAAAATGCAATAAGTCCCTATTCGAGTTTTTCCTGTATAAAACTAGAAGATGATTATGACATTTTTATATGTTTGTTATATTCCGGGACTCTCCTGTGCTCGTTTTGAGACATTTACATCCCACTGATTCCATGCACTCGGCCCCATCATATCACGCATTCAACTGACATTGTAATTTGTGTGCGCCGCCGCACAGTCATCATCCCCTTATACAGCCAGGAGACCAGTCTAGCAACACATACGATTCACCATGCCCCGGTCACGCTGCGACTGCACAACTGCGAATGTGCCTTGATACCAGTTTAGTTCACTTGTCCTGGAACTGTGTCACGCAGCTGCAGAAGGTCTTGTTATTGTTGATGTGTCGTGATGTAAATTTCCCCTTCTTATCAGCCGAAAGGCATACCCAATTGACCACTGTTGACGATGCTTCAGTGCGTGAAGTGTTGGCTTTCAGTGCTTAAAGTCCAATCCACATGTGAGTGTGATGATGACAAACGGCATTCTTCGTGTATACAGAAGGAAGAAATTGCGTTTTTAGCTTTAACCACTAGGCTACCTCACGGCCTCAGTTTGCATAGAAGGAAGGAATGCATTATTAGTTTGTATAGAAGGACGGAAGGCATTCTCAGCTTGTATAGAAGGAAGGAAGGCATTCTTAGTTTGTATAGAAGGAAGGATGGCATTCTTAGTTTGTATAAAGGGACGGAAGGCATTCTTAGGTTGTATAGAAGGAAGGAAGGCATTCTTAGTTTATATAAAAGGACGGACAGCATTCTCAGTTTGTATAGAAGGAAGGAAAGCATTCTTAGTTTGTATAGAAGGAAGGAAAGCATTCTTAGTTTGTATAGAAGGACGGACAGCATTCTCAGTTTGTATAGAAGGAAGGAAAGCATTCTTAGTTTGTATAGAAGGAAGGAAGGCATTCTTAGTTTGTATAGAAGGACGGAAAGCATTCTCAGTTTGTAAAGAAGGAAGGAAAGCATTCTCAGTTTGTATAGAAGGAAGGATGTCATTCTTAGTTTGTATAGAAGGAAGGAAGGCATTCTCAGTTTGTATAGAAGGAAGGATGGCATTCTTAGTTTGTATAGAAGGAAGGATGGCATTCTTAGTTTGTATAGAAGGACGGAAGGCATTCTTAGTTTGTATAGAAGGACGGAAAGCATTCTCAGTTTGTATAGAAGGAAGGATGTCATTCTTAGTTTGTATAGAAGGAAGGATGGCATTCTTAGTTTGTATAGAAGGAAGGACTGCATTCTTAGTTTGTATAGAAGGAAGGAAGGCATTCTTAGTTTGTATAGAAGGAAGGATGTCATTCTCAGTTTGTATAGAAGGAAGGATGGCATTCTTAGTTTGTATAGAAGGAAGGATGTCATTCTCAGTTTGTATAGAAGGAAGGAAGAAATCCTTAGTTTGTATAGAAGGAAGGATGTCATTCTTAGTTTGTATAGAAGGAAGGAAAGCATTCTTAGTTTGTATAGAAGGAAGGAAGGCATTCTTAGTTTGTATAGAAGGAAGGAAGGCATTCTTAGTTTGTATAGAAGGAAGGAAGGCATTATTAGTTTGTATAGAAGCGAGCAAGGCATTCTTAGTTTGTATAGAAGGGAGCAAGGCATTCCTAGTTTGAATAGAAGGAAGGAAGGCATTCTTAGTTTGTATAGAAGGGAGCAAGGCATTCTTAGTTTGTATAGAAGGGAGCAAGGCATTCCTAGTTTGAATAGAAGGAAGGAAGGCATTCTTAGTTTGTATAGAAGGAAGGAAGGCATTCTTAGTTTGTATAGAAGGGAGCAAGGCATTCTTAGTTTGTATAGAAGGGAGCAAGGCATTCTTAGTTTGTATAGAAGGAAGGAAGGCATTCTTAGTTTGTATAGAAGGAACGAAGGCATTATTAGTTTGTATAGAAGCGAGCAAGGCATTCTTAGTTTGTATAGAAGGGAGCAAGGCATTCTTAGTTTGAATAGAAGGAAGGAAGGCATTCTTAGTTTGTATAGAAGGAAGGAATGCATTCCTTGTTTGTATAGAAGGAAGGAAGGCATTATTAGTTTGTATAGAAGGGAGCAAGGCATTCCTAGTTTGAATAGAAGGAAGGAAGGCATTCTTAGTTTGCATAGAAGGAAGGAATGCATTCTTAGTTTGTATAGAAGGACGGAAGGCACTGCATAGAAGGAAGACATCCTTAGTTTGTATAGAAGGAAGGAAAGCATTCTTAGTTTGTATAGAAGGAAGGATGGCATTCTTAGTTTGTATAGAAGGGAGGAAGGCATTATTAGTTTGTATAGAAGGGAGCAAGGCATTCCTAGTTTGAAAGGAAGGCACTGCATAGAAGGAAGAAATTCTTAGTTTGTATAGAAGGAAGGATGTCATTCTTAGTTTGTATAGAAGGAAGGAAAGCATTCTTAGTTTGTATAGAAGGAAGGAAGGCATTATTAGTTTGTATAGAAGGGAGCAAGGCATTCCTAGTTTGAATAGAAGGAAGGAAGGCATTCTTAGTTTGCATAGAAGGAAGGAATGCATTCCTTGTTTGTAGAGAAAGAAGGAAGGCATTATTAGTTTGTGTTTGTATTGAAGGAAAGGTCGAAGGCCTACTGGGTTTGTATAGGAGTAAGTGACACCACTTCAAAATATCGTGTTTTTCATCACTTGCATTTTTTAAATGGGTAGATAGGATCAATTCTGGTTATTTTTTTTAAATTTCTAACCTAAACTGGCAAGTGTGCTCGATTATCCGCCGAAAACAGTCGATGTACAGTGGTATAGAACATGTTTATTTGGGCTTTATTACAAAGTTAATCTGGGAAGTCATTTCTTGACGTCATCAAAGAATGCACCACAATGGAATGGAATAAACTATGTTTACTCAGCAACGATACAATATGAAGTCAAAACAACAAGACACCGTTCTGGAGGTGTGTAATACCTGCTGATAGGAGAACAAACGCAAGGTTTTGTATTGTCTGTCTGTATTTTGTATTGTCTATACGCACAAAATACACACACACACACACACACACACACACACACACACTCACATATATATATATATATATATATATATATATATATATATATATATATATATATATATATATATATCTATATATATATATGTTACAGGAAACAAGTATAATCAGTGATTAAGTCTAATGACTGAAAATTTCAGTGATTATGTCTAATAACTGATTCACTCGGTGGTTATGTCTAATTACTGAAATCTTCAGTAATTAGACATAATCACTGAAATGAACCAAGGGATTTTATACTTGTTTACTGAAAGCATATTCCTGCCTTGTTTTCATAATGTGTGCTAGTTTTGAAATGAGATTAGCTATCAAAGTAAATACAACCTCCTGTAAGCAGATACCTTACACAAAAATCAAAGAAATAAACAGTTCAATCTTTTATTTCATAAAATGGTATGACGTGAATGGTATGACATGAATGGTATGACATGAATGGTATGACAAAGATGAGAGACTTGAATGACATCTAGAATTACATTGCATCTTGGCCTTAAAACATTTTCCTCATACATCTTGTACAGTGCATCTCTGAAAGTATCGTGAGGCTCCATGAGTCAAAGTGTGAGGTATCTGCTTACTTACTTACTTACTTTATATATAATACATTGAATCCTGGCACGCTCAAGGGACGCAACTCTAGTGAGCAGAGTGGGGCCCCTAAGGCCACCCGCGCCCCCTCGCTGTCTGTGTGACCTTAACGCTGATTTATCAATCATCACGCACGTGTAAATTCGTGCATAGGGTATTTGTCTACATATTTCTGTTGAATTGCTGGCACCAGGATGCTGGAAGCAGGTGAGCGTCGGTTATGTGATCTTTGTGCGTTGTTTCTATCACCTCACCTTGGCAACCACAGGACACTTAACCCGTCCTCGTACACAGATTAGTGGGTAAAGAAAGGGCATGTCGAGTTTTGATAAACGATTCAGTGGCCACTGATTATGGCGTGAGGACATCGTGGACAGTGACTATTATGCAGACATTGATGGAAAAGTTATTAGTTGTTGTCTCTTTTCTATGTTTTATTTTTGCTACAAATGATACGTTATTTTGATTTGGTTGTTGGTTGGTTTGTTGTTTTACGCCGCACTCAGCAATATTCCAGCTATGTGACGGCGGGCTCTAAATAATCGACTATGGACCAGACAGTCAAGTGATTAATATCATGAGCATCGATCAACGTAATTGGGATTGATGATTGGCATCAACCAAGTCAGCGAGCCTGACCACCCGATCCCGTGAGTCGCCTCTTACGAAAAGCATAGTCGCCTTTCACGGCAAGCATGGGTTGCTGAAGACCCATTCTACCCCCGGATCTTCACGGGTCTCGTTATTTTGAAGTACCGATAGGTTGATTTCTACCGATACTACTACTACTACTACTACTACTACTACTATTACTACTACTATTACTACTACTACTACTACTACTACTAACGGGATCGGGTGGTCAGGCTCGCTGATTCAGTTGATGCATTAAATAACAAACAAACAAAGAAAAACTACTTCCATTACCACCACTACTACTACCACGACTACTGTGATCGCGTGACCCATTGTTGCTCATGATATCAATCACTGAGTTGTCTGGTACAGACACGATTATTTACAAGACGTCGTCCTACAACTTAAATATTGCTGAATGTGGCGCTAAACAACAAACAGACCACGAGCAAAGACAACCGGCTGTGTAGGTCCATGCAGAAACCTACAGCTGATAGCACACCACACAGCTATCACGACATCCGTTGCAAGCAAGGCACGCTCTGACATCAATCGGTTTTCTATGAGTGTCATTATCGCTATAAGGGAAGGGACAAACAGTCATTATTTTTACAATTTAGTATCATATTATACATTAGGAAATCTGTTTTTACAACGAAACCAATGTTATCGGAATATTTCCATGGCAATATTTCCTAACTACACGACAGTCACGTTTAACACAAAGGAAGAACTACTTCACTGCTCACCATAAATCATTAAAGGATATCTAATACCCAAAATGTGTTTTATGAAAGCGCAATGTGATGTCGGTTCATTTAAAGCTTTGTAAAATAAATCAATACTACATTGACGAGCAAAAGAATTTTTTTTGCGAACAAGTTTTAAACATTTTGCTTGGCCAGCTCGCTATCCTGACATGTCGCCAAATGAAAACGTCTGGAACACCCTTCACAGTCACATCAGAGCACGACCCAACTCTACCTCAAACAGATGTAGTCACCGAATATGGTTCGACGTCGCTGTTAGCAATATTTCAGCAATATCACGGCGGGGGACACCCGAAATGGGCTTCACACAAAGTACCCATGTATTTTCCCTGTCAGTGAAACTTTGTCTTTTCGTGCCAGGTCTGATATATAGTTTGGTGTAGTTTCTTTTGCTCGTACGTGTACATTTAATGCGGTTGTCGTAGATTTAAAGTACCAACGTCTTTTCTGTTAGTACAGTAGATACACAGGGGCGGTCGGGTAGCCTGGTGGTTAAAGCCTTCGCTCGTCACGCCGAAGACCCGGGTTCGAATCCCGACATGGGTACAATGTGTGAAGCCCATTTCTGGTGTCCCCCGACATGATATACCATACTCACTCACTCACTCACCAAAACTATGAATACACAATGCCACTTAGATAGAAAGTAGTTTGTATAGAAGAAATAAACGCAGTCTTAGTTTGTATAGAAAAGAGAGAGAGAGAGAGAGAGAGAGAGAGAGAGAGAGAGAGAGAGAGAGAGAGAGAGAGAGAGAGAGATATTTTCATTTCACTTCATTTCTTTGTCCGAACTAGAAGTATCTTAAATATCTTTCTGTGTTCAAATCTGACAAATGATAACATATTTCTGTAATTTTAGACACATTTCTTTCGAGGTACTGTTGAGTGTGATGAAACATTTACTGGCTCAGTTTTTTCCGGATTCGTGATTTTCGACTTTCGTCAACACCTGACTATTCACTAAGTGAGGTAGATGAACGTTTCAGTCAATCCATCCAAATCAAGGCGGTCGGTAAATAATCGAGTCTTATACCGCGTTCACATGCGCCTCTATACATATGCGTGTATATGTGCATACGTGTGTAGAAATACATACATGAGTATACTTGTCATATGAACGCGTTTACTCGTGTGTATATTTACACCATGAGCAAATTTGCATCATGTCTGGAGCAGGTGCAAATATAAATGTAAATTTGCACTGTGTGTACATGTTGCGATGTGAACGTTTATGTCAACGTAAGAGGATGATCTAATTAATATATGTTCTTTTCCAACACTAAACAAACTGTCAACAGTTGCCAAAGTTTGTGCGTATAAACATTGTTGAGCGGACGGTGTTTTCTTTTGGTTTCAAGGAGTCAAAACTTTGTGTACGAATTAAATCAAACACGTGTTGCTTCAGGCGAAAATGTTTGGTGAAGTAACTCTCTTCTCATTCAACTTTGATTGGAAAACAACCTGTTTTGTTGTGAAAGTCGTGAACAGACTAACGTATGTGTGTGCCTTACACAATTTACATACTTTATTTACACACCAACGATGCTTTTCGTCTGAACGCATTGTAAATTTACATATACGCACGTATGTATAATTCCACGTGTAAAATTACTTACGTTAGTAAATGTTGTGCATGTGAACGGGGTATCAGTCATGCAAACCAGTCGTTGATAACATGAGCACCGATTGACGCAATTGGGATAAGAAGGCACTGAATCACTCTGACCTCACCTCGTAAACACTCGATCCTCGTTTATCAGCATTCACAACATACCCACTGTGGTTGTATACTTAGCGGTAAAGATTGCAAGTAAAAGAAATACTGGTATATAAATTTAGATAACAAATAATATTGCTGACAACAGCGGTCTTTACACATCAACACAAGCAAAAATATTCGTTATCAAAGACGTAATATTGTTTTTGACATGTTGGAAAAACGCCCCAGTGTACCATGAGATATACTCTTATGTCCACAGCAGAATGTTTTGAGAGCACAGCTGTGGAGCGTGTTGACACTCCACGTGATTCCCGTGCAAGTAGACCGTGAATCCGCGCTACGTGCACGTGATGGTCGTGTGCTTCTTCGGTGCACACAGACTTGACTTTCAACTGTGAGCGTCAAACGAGAGCCTGACTTGGAGCACAACTATTTACTCGAGGTCACTGAACTCTTGTCGTTGCTAGGCCGATTAGACGGCATTAGTTGTTCAGTAAGTTTGGTATCGTAGCAGTGGCTCATGCAAATCATAGAAATATAGATGAATGTCCGTCTTGAACATGTCAATTTCGCTCTGCATTTTCCCTTAGGTCAAGGAACTAGTCAACGTGGTACATTCGATTGGATGACTTGGTAACATTGTTACTTTATTATCTTAAATGATATCTTTTTTCAAATGTTGGGTAAATGTGAAGTACCTAGATATGTTTCATATATGGTAGTTTATCTGTTGTTAAGAAAAAGGAAATGAGCATTATGTTTAAATATATATCACAATGTTAACAAATAACGGCAAATATAGTGATCCAATCGAACACTGACAAGCAGGCCAAAGGTCGCGTACCAGGCAAGGGCTCTGTGGGCCAAAGTACGCAAGATCAGGTGAGGTTCAAATTAACTTCAACTTTGCCTGGAACAGTTTGTTTCACGCCATCTTAGATTAGACGTTTGTTGTAAGAATCGTCTTTGCAGTTCTTTGGTCAGTTGCACAGAAATTTAGTTAATAGAAGACGAGCGAGTAAAGGGTCTCAATTAAGGCCCTGTAGGGATCGACTCTTCCCAAACCGGATCGGTGTGGTCGATATGGAAGGACAATTATAAGTGGTACTTAACTTCGGACATACGCTTAAAACAAATCATTCCGAAATTAAAAAACATATAGCAGGAAGAAAACAACCTGTTCCCAATTGTTTATTCCACACTAATGTAATTTTGTGTCCGCAATACCGTTAACTAAACTTAGTAATTAACTTATAGAACGCGTTCTCAGGGACCCGTGAAGATCCGGGTTAGAATCGGTCTTCTGCAACCCATGCTTGTCTTGGGATCGGGTGGTCAGGCTCGCTGACTTGGTTGATGCATGTCATCGTATCCCAATAGCGTGGATCGATTCCCACCAATCGACCTTTAACTTCTTCGGCAGATGAAGCTAATTGGCGGAGTCATTTTGGTGAGGTAAGGTGAAATGGGGTTTAACGCAGCGTTCAAATTATTGCACTTATAATATACTGAGCCAAATTAAAAACTTCACATTTTTAAAAGTAATCCCATATATGATATACAACGGACATATGTATCAGAGAAGGTCATTTTTAATCATTAATGTCCAAAGAAGGATTTGAATTAACGGTGGTAACCATAATTTGTTCCAAGCACCTACGGTATTCGGTAATAACAACAACAGTTTAAATCATAAGTACCAAGCACGAGAATCTGATGGCACACAAGTTCAGTTGCGTGTACGGCCACCATGTGCGTTGACAACTGCCACACAACGCCTCCGCATGGACCTTGTGATGCTTGTGAACACATGATTGGGAAGACGACGCCATTGTTGCTGCAAAATGGTGCTAAAATCTTGCAAATTCTGTTGTTGGTTCTTGAGAGTGCGCAGACTTCTGCCAAGAGCATCCCAGACGTGTTCGATGGGATTGAGGTCGGGAGACCTTGACGGCCAGTCCATGACGTTGACTCCCGCATTCTGAAGGAAATTCCTTGTCAAAATTGCTGTGTGGGGTCTGGCATTGTCGTGTTGGAAGATCAAACCGGGTCCATGTGCTGCCATTAAAGGCAGAAGTTCTGGTGCCAGAACCTGGTCGCGGTAAGCAGCAGCGTTGAGGTTGCCACGGATGACAAGAAGCCTGGAACGTGCATTGCCACAGAAAGCACCCCACACCATGACACTTCCGCCTCGAAATCTGTCAACTTCCTGTACACAACACTGGGCGTAACGTTCATGACGGCGCCTCCACACCCTCGCCCTACCATCAGCAAATCGAAGATTAAATCGGGATTCATCACTGAAGACGACTTGATTCCAATTCCTCCGAGTCCATCGTAAGTGTCGCTGTGCCCACAATTGACGTTGACGCCTGTGTAATTGAGTCAGAATAGGCCAGCAGTATGGCCGTCGTGCTTGAAGGTGAGCAGTTCTCAGACGATTGCGAACAGTTTGCGCACTCAGTCTACACCTAAACAGTTCATTTCTTGTTGATGTAGCCGTCAAAAATCGGTTACGGAGGTGACGTAAGACAATCTGACGATCCTCTGCATGTGACGTCACACGTGGTCGACCTGGCCGAGGGCGATCAGCGGTGGTACCGTTTGCTGAAGACGTGTCTGTAAATCATAAACAGTCCGTCGACTACAACCCATCGTCCTTGCGACTTCAACTACGGACGTTCCCGTGTGCAACATGCCGATGGCACGTTCACGTTGCACATTTGAAAGGCGTGGCATGACAAATGGTCGTAAAGACTTTTGTTGTCTTGTGTTTTTTTGTATTTTTTAATGACTGCTAACAAGTATGGCTGAAAACACGTGCGGTATTATGGCCACGTGACCAGTTGCACGTGAAAAACCACTTTTGCCACGATAGTGCTGTGCACATGATTTTGATCGATTCACCTGCACAAAAACGGGTGTTATCTGAAGACATTACGTGGCCATTACTGTTTAAATACACAATAAGGGCCCACAATGATAACTGGTCAAAATGTTACAATTTTAGGATTGTGAAGTTTTTAATTTGGTTCAGTATATGTACGTGTGTGTGTCTGCTTGTACTAGTCTGGACTAATGCCGATTTTATAGTGCTAGCCCACTGAGATACCATGCCGCAGTTAAACATGAATAGTGAGTAAGTGAGTATGGTTTTACGCCGCTTTAAGCAATATTCCAGCAATATCACGGCGGGGGAGCGAACGCTTAAACCACTAGGCTAACCGACCGTCCCTTTTAACATGAATACCCCACCCAGACCCAGTATACTGATTCCGAGCGGACCAGTCCTTGTTTTAGCTCCGTAATGCCGAGCGCCAGGCAGGGTAACAACAAGTACCATCTTTTAACATCAATTGGTATGACGCGGCCGGGGATCGTCCCCCCGATCTTCCACTCTCCGGACAGACGCTCTATCCACAAGACCACGGAGGCGACCCGGAGTCATTTTGGAGCAAACCACTTGATCATAACTTAGGTGTGATAACATCTGTTCATGCTGTATCATTGGGGAAACCAGCAAAGTGTTGGTTTGATGTCAGCCAAACTGAGTGTTCATTGCAATAGCAACGAATGTCAGCTCCGCCGATTCTTACTCTTTGTCTTACGCCGACGAGGGTGGTCGTTTGCAGTCCCAAATAAAATATCAGTGCTTATACATAGCAGATAAAACATACTTTCCTAAACTTATTTTGAGTGATGTTTTATATCTGTTGAGCCCTAGACACAGGAGTAAATACGGAAGTAGTATTTAAAGAGCGAAAGTTATGAAATTTGCACTCGAAGTAAAAGCTTGATTGTATATATTTTCATCTTAATGGGTCGGACATGCTCAGAAATGGTTCTGGTGTATGTTTAACTGTCCTATGCGTAAAAGTGCTCCAAAATGTCCAACATTTTAAGTCTAAAACTCTGTTTAATGAACTATTCTAACAACCCTACACCATCAACGACTTGGTCTGGTCTGCTCCAAAATGACTCCGCCGATAAGTCGCATTCATCGATAAGTCGCATCCGTCGAATCAGTTAAAAGGCGATGGGTTTGTGCATCCCGGAGAGGGGCCTGTAAATCCAGTATGCATCCTGGTTTGCCTGTAAATCAAGTATATATCCAGTATGCATCCGTGTGTGTCTGTAAATCAAGTATATATCCAGTATGCATCCCGAAGAGGTGCCTGTAAATCCAGTATGCATCCTAGTTTGCTGTAAATCCAGTTTATATCCAGTATGCGTCCTAGTTTGCTGTAAATCCAATATATATCCAGTATGCATCCCGGAGAGGTGCCTGTAAATCCAATATATATCCAGTATGCATCCTGGTTTGCCTGTAAATCCAGTATATAACCAGTATGCATTCTGGTTTGCCTGTAAATCCAGTATATATCCAGTATGCATCCTGGTTTGCCTGTAAATCCAGTATATATCCAGTATGCATCCTAGTTTGCTGTAAATCCAGTATTTACCAGTATGCATCCTTGTGTGTCTGTAAATCCAGTTTATATCCAGTATGCATCCTTGTGTGTCTGTAAATCCAGTATTTACCAGTATGCACCCTACTTTGCCTGTAAATCCAATATATGTCTTATCATGCTGTAAATCCAGTATATATCCAGTATGCATCCTGGTGTAGTGACTGTAAATCCAGTATATATCCAATCATGCATTCTGGTTTGCAGGTAAATCCAGGTATATATACTGGAAATTCGCTACATTCCATCCTGCTTGGAAAGAAAGTGTGATATTCCCTATACATAAGATGGCAAATAATCCACGTTTGTGGCCTGTGATTTGGAAAGTGTTCGAGAAGGATCTCGTAGCACGGCTGAAGCTTTTCCGTCAATGCTCATCTTTTCGGAATAACCAGCAGATGGCGCACCAACGTGGACGTGCATCTCTGCATGTGTCCTTTAATCAACTTGACACTCGTGTCCGACACTATCATGAACACGGGGATGTATTTCTTACATGCGAGTGGAGACGGTTGGGTAGCCTAGTGGTTAAAGCGTTCGCTCATCACGCCGACAACACGGGTTCGATTCCCAACATAGGTACAATGCGTGAAGCCAGTTTCTGCTGTCCTGCGCCGTGACACGAGATTGTAGCCGTAGTTACACAGCATAAGCTATGTGATACGTTACAGATCTGGAAGTGTCCGAAGGGAAGCAAGCGTTTTGTTTGTTTTGTACTGATTTTACACTTAGTTTGGTTTGTATGGCTTGTAATCGCTACTGACGACTAGCTGATCTTTATGCTTAAAAGGGACCCGTGAAGATCCGGGGTGGAATAGATCTTCCGCAACCCATGCTTGCCGTAAAGGCGACAATGCTTGTCGAAAGAGGCGACTAACGGGATCGGGTGGTCAGGCTCGCTGACTTGGTTGATGCATGTCATCGTATCCTAATTGCGTCGAACTATACTCATAATGTCAATCTCTTTGATTGTTTGGTCCTGACTTGATTATTTAGAGACTGCCGTCATATAGCTGGAATATTGCTGAGTGCGGCGTTAAACCACAAGCAAACTAGCATGTGGTTCTATTGAGACTATACGAGAAACGTTCTGGGTGTTATTATTTGTTGTCCACTAGACTTAAGTGTGTTCTTACACCATAAGTGTGAAAGGGACTAACTGATATCACAACTGTCTTTCGTGCAGTTTCAACTTCACTCCAAGAAAAGAAGATCCGGGCCAGTTCCCCGTTGATAAGATGTGTGCATAAAACATGTTACCCGTTTTGATGAAGGCATCTGCTGGTTGTGGTAACAGTTCTGTTTAACCCTATTTCTGGACTCTTCCTGGGGGCACGGTTCTCAGGTATTTATTAAAACACAGATATAATACACCGGATAATATAATCGAGGATGCATACCAACAGCCACAAAGGAATTGTTAAGAGTTTTTTAAACAAAGAAGTACTTACATATAGCTTTGCACATCGAACAATTACCATAACAAGATTATTTTGCTGCAAACCGGTGGCTAACATGCAGAAAATAAGCGTTTGATACAGACCCTGAAACAAACAAATATCTCCAATACAGCCAAGGGAAGTCTATAATAGTTGGCAAGTCTTCCTTACTAAAGTAAATAAAGAGTTTAGCAAGGAAAGTACATCTATGTGATCCGTTACTTTTGTCTTTGAGTATATAGAGCAAACACCCAGCGGCACCGTACCTGGTCCTTTAGATTACATCAGCTACCCCTCAACGGCATTGACCTCCAACTTCGCCCTTTACCCTTGGCTACAGCTTTGATAACATGATGACGTGTCAACAGTCAGTCATGTCGTGACATTAGGTACGTTGACATCGATCTTCCCACGTCAGGCCATAAGCTCGAGAGGTAGGGGGTCGCACTCACTACTTAATAACGCTGATATGCCCGTTTTGTACTCTCTAAACAGATACGAGTGAACAAGTCGTTTGAAACAGCGCAAGTCTCTGTGCAGAGTTGCCTCGCTTTGGCGTGCCAGGAATCTATGATCGTGGCATCGAATTCCGGCTCGACCTTTTTTGTTTCTAGGTTTGTCAGCAACATACCCGTGCCTGTGGGTTTCTCCAAAGTGGTAAACGTCAAAGACCTGCTTCACTTCGGGCTTTCCTCACACAACAAATTGACACGCCGTGATATTGCTTGAATACTGTTCAAAGCGGCGTTAAACCCAACTCGCTCACTCACTCGTAGTGAAGTACCATTGCACAGACGTTCCAGGGGGGGTGGGGTCAAATATTTGTATAACGTTATTTACAAAAAGCAACGGGTCTTTAATATAATACTTTGGTCCGATACAGATAGCGTCATCGTTGATGGGAATCCATCACTTTGAAGGAGTTATCGTGACATGCGCAGAGAGAGCAGGGCTGTCAACTGTCGCATACGACTTTCACGAGCTGCACGTGGAGTGCGATCGACAACCCTTCAACATTGACGAGAGGATACAATGTATCATGCCTTCAAATGCGTGTCGCTGTCAATTGCCATCAATGTATGGTATCTTGATGTATTCATCTGATAGGAAGATGTTAAATGCTACTGGTGCGCTAGAGATTAGGATTCACTCAGATAACACATTTTAATATCTGTGTAAGATATTTTGACGGACATTTCATGATATTTCAATGCATAAATACTACAATACGAACTTGTCACATCCAATTAGTAAGATGAAATGGGGTTTAACTTCGCGTCCAAGATTATTGCACTTATATAGCGACGTGCATGCACGTGTGTATGTGGCTGCTTGTACTAGACCTGACTGATGCCGATATATAGTGCTTGCCCACTGAGATACCATGCCGCAGTTTAACATGAATACCCCACTCAGGCACAGTATACTGACTCCGAGCCGACCAGTCCTTGTTTTAACCCCTCAATGCCGAGCGCCAGACAGAGTAACAACAAGTACCATCTTTTAACGTCTTTTGGTTGACTCGGTGGGGGATCTTCCGCTCTCTCTGAGTGAGTTAGTGACTGACTGAAGTATACCATTAAACATCAATGTGAACATGTCTTGAACGACATCATAGAAAACACATACTTTCATATATATACACGCTTACAATTTCATAAACATACACACATTCAGATTCATAAATATGCAGACACTTAAGTTTCATAAGCTTGTTTATTATATACATATGAATGAAATACTGGAATTTATCAGTGACGATAGATCAAGTTATCAGTCACTAGTGACTGATATAAACAAGGTGCCGGAACTACTTTCTCCTGAAACAAAACATTAAAGAGTTATCCCCCTTTGTTTACGTCAGATGCCGACTGTACTCAGTCTCAACCGCAGGTGCACAACTTCTCTTCAACTGACCACAGGAACCTTTGACGAGTCTGATGTCTGGAAATAACATCTATGGCAATGTTAATATCACTCTTGCGCCGGACATGCTTCGCCAGACTTACGGCGACAGCAGACGTACCGCCGAGGCGAGAAGCGCCCGCTTGAATTTTCCGAGAATTGAACTTTCCTATTTTAATTCATGACAGCAAGCAACAATGTTTCAGTGACAATGTTCAGGGTTCTATAAATGTGTTTATGTCAACTTTCATACTTATCTGTGAGAAAATTTGATCAAATTTGGCGGATTTTGTAAGCCTGGAGAGCGCTCAGCTGATCGTTCGCCATGGTCACGGTACTAACTGTTTATGTATTCCTACGCCAATAAAATAATAGCTGTTTGAAAATGATTTCTGTTTTCATTTTAAACAGGAATGTTTAATTATGACAAACAAAAATGTCCACGGAACTTAATACTCGATATGAAATAATATATTTCGCATAACATATATTAACAGGGCCAGTTTTATTCACGAACTATATTCTTTTCGCAAACCCCCTTTGTACGGCGGTGGTAAAGGGGCGACAGGGAGAACTTAGTAATTTATCAGACACTGTTTTCGAAAAAATATATAAATTTAAAGTAATAAAAATAAAACATGTATAGAATAAATAGAAACTCTTGAAAATATTAGACTCTCTCCACTTCACTCGATGAGATAAAAGTGGTATTTGAGAAAACACATTAAATATCCTCTATTTGTTGTTTAACGCCGCATTCAGCGATATTCCAACTATATGAGGTTGGATCGAACCCCGGACCTTCCGCTCTCCGGGTGGACGCTCTTCCACTAGACCACGGAGGCGGTCAATTAGTGATTGATTGAGTGAATATACTGTATGCCGCAGTTAACAATCTTACTGCTATAAAATAACCTGGAAATAATTTCTTCTGGTCAAGTCAATTCCTAATTGGCAACAATAAATTTGTTTTCTCTACGTCGGACGTGTTTTACCAATAAGATTATTTCCTAAAATGACAATATGAATTATTTCCGAAAACTGAATGTCATTGTATATTTTTCATCGTAATTGTTTATGTATAAACTACAAAAGATTGGAGAATAATTTTTAGGTATAGCAGGTTTTGTTCTGAGGAGTTTCAACTTAAAGTTCATTTAGTTCTATTCTTTCATCACCTGTGCTTTAGCATGGTAGGTATATATCTAATAATGATAACTTGTTGAAAACAAACAACTAAAATTTGCATATATACATGTTACCCGTGAAGATCCGGGGTAGAATAGGTCTTCAGCAACCCATGCTTGCCGTAAAAGGCGACTATGCTTGTCGTAAGAGGCGACTAACGGGGTCGGGTGGTCAGGCTCGTAGACTTGGTTGACGCATGTCATCGTATCCCAATTGCGTAATTCGGACATTTGTTAATGCGGACATGTGTTAAAGCGGACATATGTTAAAGCGTATATCTGCTGATGCGGACAAGTGCTTATATTGACTTGCGTTAATGCGGACATGTGTCAAACCCACCCAGAACTTTTCGGAGAATGTGAAAACTTCTGCCTTCTGCATTACCCAGATTGTCAGAATGGCTGTATTACTGGTAGCAAACCCGGGTACTCTCCCGATGTCAGTCAACAGATTGGGAGGTTCCAAACCTAAGGCACCGAGAACAATGGGGAGTCGGACAACTTGGTACTTGGGATGCAAGCGTGACATTTCGAAAGCGAGGTCCGCATATTTGCCATGTTTTTCCTCAATCTTGTCAATAACATTAGTGTCAAAGGGGAAAGAAAATTCAATGATATAAATGATTTCATTGAATTTATCTAAAAGGACAAGATCAGGTTTGTTGGCCTGGATACGTCTAAGGCTGTAAATGGGCCTATTCCAAAGAATTTTGTATTTATCATTTTTCATGACGCCCTCGACATATTCCGGGTCGTACCATGGGTGGACCTCTATGTCAAAACCACAAGCATGGCGAAGACTGTAATAAATGATCGAGCTACATCGTTATTATTATCATTATTATTATTATTATTATTAATATTATTATTATTATTATTATTATATAAAAATACGTTCCAATTTCTGTTATCATTTTACAACTTCAATCTAATGACTCAATAATTGCTTTTTCCTTTCAATGCGTCTCGTTTATATGACAACATTGACCTACATGAGATTAATATGAGATGTTATCAAGCTGGGGCAACATATTGTAGTCAGCATTTATACACAATTTCTGTTAAATGTCATCGTATATTATTATTATTATTATTATTATTATTATTATTATCAATAGCTCCATCTGTTGGGAATGATTTTGCTGACTCGGCCAATACGGAGCATTTGATATTACATATCTTTTACACACAGCATTTCATGCATTGGTTTAGTCTAGAATAGTTTGTTAGTTAGAATACGTCCTCAACACTGTATTGCTTTTTGACTAACAGGATCGGGTAGAAGGGCTCGGTGACTTGGTTAAATGCATGGCATGGTACCATTACGGTGTAGGACGTTGCTCATAATATCAGTCATTGGTTCGTCTGACCCGACACGATTTATTACAATCCGGCGTGACGTGACACACTTTTTTAAAAGGCCACAGCAAAAGTAACTGTTTTCTTTCATCGGAAATGATTTCTTTTCGCAATAATTTATTAAGTTACCCGACCACTTACACACACATGGGACCAGTGAAAATCCGGGGTAGAATAGATCTTCAGCAACCCATGCTTGCCGTAAAAGGTGACTACCCTTGTCGTAAGACTAACAGGATCGGGTGGTCAGGCTCGCTGACTTGGTTGAAGCATGTCATCTTATCCCAACCACGCCCATAAGGGGACAGTGTCGCTGTTTGTTGAAAAGAGAGCTATTTATATTGATCCAGGTCTTAAAGGGCTCGCAGTACGTGGAGTTAGTCACGTTGATCAGAGTGGTAAGAGCCACGATCAGATCACACAGCTGGTTTCGAGTAAACGCCTTAACCTCGATATACCAAACGTTCACGACGCATACCAAACTTTTTTAAAGTCATACCATACCTTCAATACTTCGAGTGAACCTTGGAATATGTCTGCCAACTCTTAAATACCCCCTCCCAACTTTTGATATCACCACTACATGTTTCGTAGCCACACGTACAGCACCTTCAATAACCATACTAAAATTTCAATATCCCCGCGAGCGTTTTTAACCAAATTTTCTTCCAAGTTATCATTATCCAAACTGAACCTTCACAGTTTTTACCAAGCCTTCCGTATTCATAAAGCATTCACTACTGATCCAATACCCATGTCAAACCTCAAAGGCCCCATTTACACAATACCCCTACAATACTACAACCACTTCTACAATACCAAACCTTCAATACCCATACCAAACCTTCAATACCCTACCAAACCTTGAATACCAATACCAAACCTTCAGTACCCATACCAAACATTCAATACCCATACCTAACCTTCAGTACCCATACCAAACCTTCAATACCTACACCAAACCTTCAATACCCATACCAAACCATAAATACCTATACCAAACCATAAATACCCTACCATCCCGAAAATACCAATACCAAACCTTCAGTACCCATACCAAACATTCAATACCCATACCAAACCTTCAATACCTACACAAACCTTCAATACCCATACCAAACCTTCAAAACCCATACCAAACCTTAAATACCTATACCAAACCGACAATACCCTACCAAACCGACAATACCAATACCAAACCTTCAGTACCCATACCAAACATTCAATACCAATACCTTACCTTCAATACCCATACCAAACCTTCAATACCTTCAGACCAGACATTCAATACATTTTACCAAACATTCAATACACACGCCAAACATTCAACACACATACCAAACCTTCAATACCTACACCAAACATTCAATACCCACACCGAATCTTCAATACCCATATCAAACCTTCAATACCCAAACCAAGCCTTCAATACCTACACCAAACCTTCAATACCCATACCAAACCTTCAATATCCATACCAAACCTTCAATACCCATACCAAACCTTCAATCCACATACCAAACCTCCAATGCCCATACCAAACCTTCAATACCCATACCAAACCTTCAATACCCATACCAAACCTTCAATACCCATACGAAACCTTCAATACCCATACCAAACCTTCAATATTTCCAGAGCAGACATTCAATACATTTTACCACATATTCAATACACACGCCAAACATTCAACACACATACCAAACCTTCAATACCTACACCAAACCTTCAATACCCACACCAAACCTTCAATACACATACCAAACCTTCAATACCTATACCAAACCTTCAATATCCATACCAAACCTTCAATGCCTACACCAAACATTCAATACACATACCAAACATTCAATACCTATACCAAACCTTCAATACCTATACCAAACCTTCAATACCCATACCAAACATTCACTACCTACACCAAACATTCAATATCCACACCAAACATTCAGCACACATACCAAACATTCAATACACACACCAAACATTCAATACACTGTACCAAACATTCAATATACATACCAAACATTCAACCCACATACCAAACATTCAATACATACACCAAACATTCAATACATTATACCAAACCTTCAACCCACATACCAAGCAATATAAACTCTACCAAACATCCAATACACATACAAAAGAGTTAATACATCCACCAAACATTCCATGCAAACATATTATACCAACCAATTAATACACATAACAACATTAAATACTCTACCAAGCATCCAATTCACATACCAAAGATTCAATACGCATACCGAACATTCAATGCATACACCAAACCTTCAACACCTATACCAAACATCTAAAACCCTACCGAAACCAATGCAAACCTTGAGTAGTACACTGTGAAAGGATAGAACGCCAGTCATGTACCTTAATAGAATGACAAAATAATTTCATGAGGACCAACAGAAAAGAATATCAAGGCCACACTGTGTTATCTCGGAGAGCAGAGTATGGCCGCATCGGACGTTCTTTTTGTGTTGTAACAACTTATGAACCGTGACCTTTTATCAGGCGGTCGTGGGAAGGCACAATTATAATTTAGAGATACTATATATGTTATATATATTGGAGAGTTCTATCGGCAAGTTATTGACGTAAGGGAGGTTTGTGTACACGTATTTCCCACTTGCTCCGCTCCGTCGACAGTGATTTGAGTGTAGATGGAATCTTTCCATGATAACTATATATTAGGGTGAGGTGAAATGGGGTTTAACGTCGCGTCCAAAATTATTGCACTTATATAGCGACGTGCATGCACGTGTATGTGTGTGTGTGTGTGGCTGCTTGTACTACTCCAGACTGATGCCGATTTATAGTTCTAGCTCACTGAGATACCATGCCGCAGTTTAACATGAATACCCCACTCAGACACAGTATACTGACTCCGAGCTGACCAGTCCTTGTTTTAGCCCCTTAAAGCCGAGCGCCAGACAGGGTAACATCAAGTACCATCTTTTAACGTCTTTTGGTATGACGCGGTCGGGGATCGAACCCCGGACCTTCCGCTCTCCGGGCGGACGCTCTACCACTAGACCACGGTCAACTATATATTAAACTGTCAGCCATCCTTGGAGATTCCCTTTCGTTTAGATGTTGATTGTTATTCGCACTCAGCAATTCTCCCGCTATATGACGGCGGTCTGTAAATAATCAAGTCCGGACCAGACAATCCAGTGATTAACATCATGAGCATCGATCTACACAAGTGGAATGCGTTGACATGCTTCAACTAAGTCGGCGACCCTGACCACCCTATCCCGTCAGTCGCCTCTTACGACAAGCATTGTCGCCTTTTAAGGCAAGCATGGGTTTCTGAGAACCTATTCTTACCCTGTTGAAACATGGGCCCCGTTCTAAAGGGAGATATTCAAATGCCTTACTTACGTCAGTCGTTGACCTCAACGCACGGCTGAGTGGAGCGTTAAAAGAAAAAGACAAGCAGGTTTGCTAGGGATGTGTGATGCACGCTGTTCACTGTTGCACCTAGGTAGGAAGATCAAAGGTATTATACACAAGCTTCTTTTCAAATTGATGAAATTGTACAGTCAGATAGCAGAATCGTCGAAAGCAACAATTAGCTCTACAGAGTTGTCTCCCTTACCTTTGGGATCTGATGTGCAAATGAATGCTTCTTGATCCGTCTTCAGATCAGTGGCGGAGGGTTCTAGAAAGAATTGTTCCTTAACTGCCTACCGTCTTTGAGCTTTCCTGCTACATCGCAAAGGCTGAGATACTGTTAATTTGTTAAAGATGGGTTACTGTGTCCATCATATAAATCAGCTCTTATATAATTTGAGTATCCAGATCTAAGGCTTTTTACATTTTTCAAGGTAAATAAATATGATCCAAGTGTGCATTTAAACAGTTAGAGTAGGATATCAAACAAGAAAACTACCTCAACTACATGAGGAGACAGAACAAAGTGACTGCTGTAGATATGAGGTTTGTCGAAGGAATCATAAAACAACAGTTATCATTGTGTATAATTCTTAGAAAACTACCTCTATTACATCATAGCCACAATCTTTTTGTTTGGAGGAATTATTATCTTATTTCATTGTCAGAGTGGTTCCTTTATACACCTGAATACACAATGAATATTCAAGTCCACATACCAGTGTCCAAATAGTATTCATCAGTGAACTACAGACTCTCTTGCTACATGAGCTCATCACGTATAATTAAAGAAACTTTATTGCAATATATACTCACCGACAAAAGAGTGAGTGAGTAAGTATGGTTTTACGCCGCTTTTAGCAATATCACGGCAGGGGACACCAAAAATGGGCTACACACATTGTGCCCATGTCAGGAATCGAACCCGGTCTTCGGCATGAAGAGCGAACGCTTTAACCACTAGGCTACCTGACCACCCCCCAACAAAAGAAACGCTACTACCATACATGTTGGTTAATATATGAAGACTTACACATAATCAAGAGATATTAGATTTTCGATGCACAATTGAACATACTGGTGTAGTATGTGAATCAACACTCATGAACACATCACATGTGACGCCTTTGATCCATGACTATCAGTTACTTTGGATGTATCTAAATATTGGATTTAAAAGTACAGACAATCATTTTGCTGGTCCTGCTTTTTTAGTTCATAAAATGATTAATATAGAATTAACTTTGCCATTCCCCCCCGAAAAGATACCTGTTTGTGGTAAATTTGTTTTTTATTAATGCTGCATTCAGCAATATCCCAGCTACATGAAGAAGGCCTGTAACATATCATGATGTCTGGACCTGCATACTTAGTCACCGAGCCCACCGATTGCTGGGGGACCAATTCCAACCAGTATCCGTCCCTACGGGGGAAATGACGAAGTTGCTAAAATATCATTAGCTTAAATGCTTGTTTTGTTTAATAATGTGTATGTAAACTTCATTCAACAAATTCATAACAAACAACAAACACGTTTCTATAGTAACAGCCCATTTATTCATAAAGCCATGCATGGGATCGGGAAGCAACTTGTACAGGGGGGATAACTCTTGTCAGACCAGTGGAAAATATGAGGTAACCAGAAATATCCGAGTTCAAGATTCTCAACACTCACACATGAATCTGTTAACACAACAGTAACACGTTGTTGATGTCTATGTGTACAAACTATTTACAATTCATGTTTTGGCCAGTTACAAAAAAATACTCTTGTTTCTCATGACTTGAACGGACTTGGTAAGGAGGGTGGGTCATCTTTTGATATTTTACTTCTATTGTAGGCTACCATTCTGTGTAAGTATCGATCCTAATGTACGATACTGTCTCTTTTGTAGGCTACCATTCTGTGTAAGTATCGATCCTAATGTACGATATTGTCTCTTTTGTAGGCTACCATTCTGTGTAAGTATCGATCCTAATGTACGATATTGTCTCTTTTGTAGGCTACCATTCTGTGTAAGTATCGATCCTAATGTACGATATTGTCTCTTTTGTAGGCTACCATTCTGTGTAAGTATCGATCCTAATGTACGATATTGTCTCTTTTGGTGAAACCCCCTGCAGCTCCAAAATGTTAGATGCCGTAACAAAACGAAATTTGAATTGAAAATACAAATTAGGAGCGGGATGGTAATGAGATATTTATGTAAACACGCTTTAAGACCTGAACTCTATACCAACAGGGAATGGGTGAATACTCAGACTTAAAAAAAGGAATCAATACATTGTTCTCCGTTTATGAATTTTGAAAGACTAATGAAGACAGATGGCCATTTTTTATGTGTATGATCAGACAACAGATTCCTTGATCTTCAAGTAAAAATATCATCTTGACAAATGTTACTGATGCTTCAATAGCAGGAGAGACAAATGTAAGTTCTTCATCCTTGAAGCCAAGCCATGGTTGTCATTCTGGACCAAATCTGAACTATTTGATCTTCCATGGCTAGTGTTAACAGCTATTGACTCCAAGTCTATACAGAGTGCTTGGAATTCTGTTAAAGATGGACTTGCCTATAATAATTTTCCTGCTAAATTTTGTCTTCCTTTCCACAAATATCATTTCAATTTTTTTTTAATAACCCGACACAAAGCTGAAAATAGTTCATTATTATGGTTGTTATTAAACGTGAAGGTGGCAGTACATGAGAAACATCAGCTGATAAAATTCATTACATAATACATTCCTATGATCATAACAGAATTAGACAACAATGTATACATTAGATGAGGTATCTACTATTACATACACTAACAGATGGCAACAGAGCCCAGCAGAGAGTCTTAGTAATGGGTACATGATGTATGGCAGGTGCCAGGGATCGGATGAAGATTGATGGAGCATCCTCCTTGTCAACAGATGAATTCCAGTAACAATTTCATGACTTTGTGTTCAGAAACAACTTACAGCAAAAACAAACCATCCATTGAACTCCATGAAAAAACATTTTTTGGGTTTCATTTTCTAAAAAACTGAAATTGTAGACTGAAAATTTTGTTGATAAAATGGAAAGGATGGGCCTTTTAATCCGTTTTTATTTCAATATCATGAAATGTTAACTGATGATAACTGCTACCATTGATGGGATCGTAAAGGCAGGATACTTGTTCCAGTGTGGTAAAAGATGAAACAATGTTTGAGGTAGTATCTGCTGATTCATCAAGTTCATTCTAAAAATCTTAAAAACTAAGTTAACTACAATCTACATTTTCACAACAAGTCACGTTATGTCAGTGATATCAATGATATTGATCACAGATTACCATATCTTTAAATATTTCAAAGATAATATTTAATCAATGTAAAAACATTGTAAGCATATCAACAAAGTCTGGGAACTGTTGGATGTTGGATGAATTACAACAACAAAAAGACAGAAAGGAAACAGCTCTTGGAAAAGCCTCACTTTCAGATAGGTATCACACCTTTTCAAACATTATCTCAACTGCATAAAGTTTCATATGAAAGACAGATCAGACTTAAACAAAATAAATGAATTGGTTCTCAGGCAACGGCTTCTGAAAATGTAATGCGGAGAGGTGGTGTTTTTTGTTGTTCAAACTAATATGTAACCAAATAAACAGTTGTGTAAGCAAATAAACAGTTGTGTACAATCAACCTGGGGAAGGACTTCCTACATAAATGTATTCCTTGATGAGTAAAATACTGGAATAGAGTATTTGACTATTATTAGACTTGCAATATTTAAGGATATTTCTTTTTTTGTTTAAAATGGAAATAAAAATGAAATGTGCGGCTAACCTTATGATGATGCGGGCGGTGTCTGAGAACCAAGACTATTATTTATTTGTAGCCTTACACAGGCTTATCAACAAACAAGGCACGGATCACCTTACAAAGTTTGTAGACAGAAAACTTAACTAAAAATATTAACTTCGTATCAAAGAAATTGTCTATCTCAAGAAACGATTTGAAGAACTGCATTAGCAATAATCGACACAAAATGAAAAAAGAAGGAAACATTAATCCTTGAGCAATGAAGGAGTTGAAATACCGGTATATGGTGTTCTCCTGCAACAATATTGCCAGGAATTCTCCAACCTGTTTAAACTGATATCATTTGTGGACTCCCTTGTGACAGCGGCTCATCTGACGTCGCTCTGACATGCGTCACTGACAGAAATTATAGCCATTTCAGCACCGATGTCACGCCACATTCATCCCTCATTTCTTCCTGCCTTCATTATCTGTCTAACTTTCAGAGCAAGTAATCCAGGAACACATCATGTGAATAAATCCTAACAATGAAATAACTTTCTGAAAACATTCAAAATGCATTCAAAGAAATGGACATTTTGGCTAGGAATGAAATTAATGAGGCGTTTGTGTTGCTTGTTTCTTGCTTGACTGAGAAAAGGTACATTTTTGCTTATTATAAATCTGAGTCAGTGTTTGATATAAGTTCTATAATGAGCACCTGCACAGTATGAAGGGTTTACTGAGACATTACAATGATAGCATACTCGGACCATGCTTAAAAATACAAACATACACTTGAATACCACTGTACCATGTTTTTCATAAATGCTCCTTCAAATAAATAGCATAAAAATGTATCACATGCCATTATATGTTTTATCTAGACCTATATTTGTCCTTCGTGCTACGATCTGACTACGACCAGTCTATTATGACATAAAAAGCTGACTGTCAGATCAGCTTTCTCAAAACCGAACTTGCATGCAAAGTCAGCAGAGTAGTCTCCCTTGACAAGGGGAGTGGTCCCCCCTTGTGCGCGGCAGACTAGACATTGCTAAGGCATCCTCCTGATGATTGTGTAATGTTCACTTCTTTGCTGCCTCATCGTAGGCCTTCTTCAGTCTCTTCTTGAGTTCCCCCGGGAACCGGTCGTAGCAGAATTTGCATACAGGCTTCAGATCAAATTCAAAGAACTTGGTTCTGAAAATATTTACATGGAAAGTTGAGACTCCTTCACTCCATCCATATTGCAAATCAAAGTAGATAGCTGTGCTCCACATAATCTGTGGAGCCATGGAGTATATGTTTAATGAGTAATTTACACTGAGTCGTGATAGGTTTCTTCAGGTTTGTTGTTTGTTTGTTTGTTGTTTAACGCAACACTCAGCAATATTCCAGCTATATGAAGGCGGGCTGTAAATAATCGAGTCTGGACCAGGCAATCCAGTGATTGATGTCATGAGCATCAATCCAAGTAAGTTTCTTCAGGTATATTCCAAGGGTAACAGATACTTGACGGATTATGATAAGTGTGTTTGCAAGTAAAACCATGTGAAACTGACAAAGATATAACCATGTTTTACAGAAACCTATATGCTGACCTTGACCTTTGACTGACTTAAAAACTTTTTCACTAAAAATCCCCTATTCTAGAAAAGAGTATATACCAAGTTTAAAATGAAATTTATCAATATTTTGTGAAAAAGTGTATCCAGAAACTTTTTTGTGACAGACCTTTGACCTTTACATGACATGCTAAAATAATATCCCTGGGCCATCGGAAGAAGTCCATGGAGGAATAAAATCTTATGTCAATCATCTTTGGGTAGTTTGCCTTAGAAAAATCAGCAATTGCAGTCAGATTCCAACAAACCTAACAGCAGTTCCATTTCACAGGGCTGCTAATATTTTAATCATCAGTAATCATTTCAGCTTGTTACTAATTGAGTCTGCACCAGACAAACCAATGGATGAGAGCATGAACACAATTCCATGCAATCAACATGACATTACTGTCAATACACAAGAAGACACGTGCACAACCAGGAGGTGAGGTGAGGTGAAATTGGGTTTAACGTCGCGTCCAAGATTATTGCACTTATATAGCGACGTGCATGCACGTGTATGTGTGTGTGTGGCTGCTTGTACTAGTCCGGACTGATGCCGATTTATAGTGCTAGCTCACTGAGATACCATGCCGCAGATTAACATGAATACCCTACTCAGACACAGTATACTGACTCCGAGCCGACCAGTCCTTGTTTTTAGCCCCTTAATGCCGAGCGCCAGACAGGGTAACAACAAGTACAATCTTTTAACGTCTTTTTGTATGACGCGGCTCGGGATCGAACCCTGGACCTTCCGCTCTCCGGGCGGACGCTCTACCACAAGACCACGGAGGCGGTCGCACAACCAGGAAGGGATGTATCTAGGTGACGTCTCAGAGACAGACGTTCTTCCCCAACTATACCGCAAATGACAACCTCCGAATCTCATTAAAATCAGATCTTAGTCCTCGCTATCGCTAAACAAAGATCATCAAAGGACATCCCTTTACGGGTCACGTCAGAACGACCTTTCATCCAATCAGAGCGTAGCATACCAGATCATGAAAGTGACAGTCAGAATGTGTTTTCTAACCATGCAACCTTGAAAATGTTAACATTCTGTATTCCGAATGACAGTATGGCCCATATGACTGATTCAGTCAAAACCAAGTCTATCTCTCGCTTCCGTGGGAGGAGGAGGCGTTGCACAGTACGTGGAAAGCACTGCAATACAATCTCAACCATATATTAGACATTCCGGAATCGTCATTTGTTCAGTTTTAAAAATTTTAATAGAGAACTGTGTCAACATATTTTTCAAGCGTCGTCTGAAATGGAAGTCGCCAGTTTGAAATGAGTCCCATAAAGCTCAAGAAAGCTGCTCTCTAATTGGCTGATGTCGACTTCATGTTAGTCATTTCAGTGGTCGGTCAAAGTTAGCGAAAGGTGGGAAGCGAGAGACAGAAGATAATTTTGACGGAATCAGTCGTACGGGCCATAATTGTCATTTGGAATACCCCGTTTTAAAGTCTTTGAGATTGCATGATTAGAAAACTCATTCCGACTGTCACTTTCATGATCTGGTAAGCGACGCTTTGATTGGTCGGATGAAAGGTTGTCCCGTTATGGGATGTCCTCAGATCTTTGTTTAGCGGCAGCGAGAACTGAGATCTGATTTTACTGAGATTGCACAACCTCCCAAATTGGAACAATTGGAACAATTATTATATGACTTAGCAGTGTTGACTTGTACTTCACTGATAAAAGGACCGATAAGAAGAAAAAGGCTAAAATAAATAGCCCGACATTGCATTACATCTAAAATAAATAAATAAAGATTTTAAGCAGTCTGCCACAGATCCTCATTTTAATCATATCCCATGACAAGCAATCTGTTATAGGGATTGACCTGGGGCCCGAGGGCTCTATGCGGTAGTGACCCCTGAATGGACAAGAGTGCCCTCGACTTACTTCTGACTCATCTTGCGGTCGCAGATGGAGCAGGCAAAATGGTTGACACACCAGGCTTTGTTGAAGGCACTAAACACTGGAAACAGAAAAATAAAAACTACAATGTGATCATCCTTGATTATCCAGAGTATTATATTTCTCTTCTATCATGATAAACAACTTGGGCCGCGTTCCACAAAGTGATCATTGCACTACAAATTTTGTACGTCTATGTAAAAGTATGTGAGTTATGATCATCTTAGCACAACGATTGCTTTGTAGGACACATCTTCCCGAGGCAAGTGAGTTAACTAAAAAAGTCCAGTTTCCACGCTTGCCGAACTAGGCTGAAATTCCAGAGTTATATTTTGTCCAGACTAACAAAAGCAAAACTGTAAACAACATGGATTTCAACGTGCAGACTTCCGTCGCCTGCAGGATTTACAAAGCATGTGTACCATCACCTGGGCGTCGACAAATATACAGCGCGACATTTTGTTAATGCGAATGCAAGTGACGTAGGAGGTGAGACATAGGAGGGGCCTAACTCATGATAGCCACTGGTGGCGCTACGATCGAGCCTAGTTCTTGAAGGGTGGAAACTGGACCTTCATAGTCAGTTAACTCAACACCATGCTGCTTTATTCAGGCTGAAAACAAAGCTATGGCAGCCAAGGGATCCAGGGTATTGATCGTACGAGAAGATGTCTAAACTCTAAAGTGATTAAAGAAATTCCATCCACCTGAAGACTGGGGTGCAGGACTGATTCAAATCTAAACTTACTCACTCATTAGATATAAGTCCAATCAACACAAAATAATATTTGTATTTTAATAAATATATGTCAGAATTTATTGTTTAAAATATTCTAGACCAAGGTTGGTTGGTTTGTTGTGTCACGCCGCACTCAGCAATATTCCAGCTGTATGACGGCGGTCTGTAAATAATCGAGTCTGGACCAGAAAATCCAGTGATCAATATCATGAGCATTGATCCACGCAATTGGGATACGATGACATGCATCAACCAAGTCAGGGAGCCTGACCACCCGATCCCGTTAGTCGCCTCTCACAACAAACATAGTCGCCTTTTACGGCAAGCATGGGTTGCTGAAGACCTATTTGACCCCGGATCTTCACGGGTCTCGAGACCAAGAAATCTGATACACTTTGCATGTATTATGTGATAATGTCTTTCATCTTACCATCCCCGTTGATGATGTTGTTGCACACAAAACAGATGTTTCCAAACAGCTGAAAGACGATAGAAAGTTGATAAGTGATAAGCTTGACATCAAAGAATAATTTTCAGCTTTTCTGAAAGAATTATTTCCTGTTTCAGGGAAATTCCCATGATTAGAAATCATGCAAACAGGTTCTGTCAATATTTCCATTGAATACAAACAAATTGTAGAATTGTCTTAAGCCTTCATGTAAACATGATTCAGCGGAATTGTCTAGAATCCATCTGCATCTCAACAAGCTTTGTCCAGCGAAGCTGACTTTGGTTGTGAACCATGCAACATCAAGATGCTTTGTTCATCTTTAGAACAGATGTAAAGACAAACAACGAAACTCTGTCACGATGCGTCTCAATAGGGAGACACCATGCCTCTCAATGGTGGCCATCTAATCCACATTTCAGCCTGCTAATACAAGAAGAGTTAACGTCACTTGTTTGTTTGTTTGTTTGTTTGTTTGTTTGTTGTTTAACTCTGCACTCTGTATTATTCCAGCTATATGACGGCGGTCTGTAAATAATCAAGTCTGGATCAGACAATCTAGTGATTAATATCATGAGCATCAATCCACGCAATTGGTATCAATGACATGAATTAACCAAGTCAGCGAGCCTGACCACCCAATCCTGTTAGTCGCTTCTTACGACAAGCATAGTCGCCTTTTACAGCAAGTATGGGTTGCTGAAGACCTATTCTACCCTGGATCTTCATGGGTTAGTTAACTTCACTAATGGGGTCTCTTCAGACCTGGAACCTCTACGGGTCTACCTTGTAATGGTGATCTGAGACCATGTGACGTAGCACTTACTTGATGGTAGTGGAGTTCACAGTAGGCCAGACCTTTCTTCTCATAATGCCGAGTCCCCAAGAACGGCTTCTCACATTTTGCACAAACAAAATGCTGCAAAACAAGTACAACCCGTTTCACATACAGTAGACCATGGTTATAATGAATAGGATACCCACACAGTGGTAACTGTCACTTCATACAGTAGACCATGGTTATAATGAATAGGATACCCACACAGTTGGAACTGTCATTTCAGTTAGTTTGTTTGTTGTTTACCGCCACACTCAGCAATATTCCAGCTATATGATGGCTGTCTGTAAGTAATCGTGTCTGGACCAGACAGTTCAGTGATTGACATCATGAGCATCGATCCACGCAATTGGGATCGATGACATGTATCAACGAAGTCAGCAAGCCTGACCACCCGATCCCGTAAGTCGCCCTTTACGACAAGCATATTCGCCTTTTGCGGCAAGTATGGGTTGCTGCAGACCTATTCTACCCCGGAATCTTCACGGGTCGTCACTTCAGTATTACTGACAGAATCCCTCTGTTTTATCACATTCACCAAGTAAATTCTGTAGGACAAATTAACCACTATTGCAAACAGAATATGTTTTAAAAAGAAATCACAGGATCAAACCTGATCAGAAAAACTACCTAAATCATCAACTGTCAAAACACCTGCGTATGTTTATTATGATGTTAACGATCTTGCTTTGAACACTGTCATGTCTTATAGCTAAAATGGATAGAATTATCATAAAAACACCCGCATGTTATCAGAAATGAGCAGGCCACTGTAACTTGATAATGCCCTCATATTACTTGACGACGGGCTATTATCACGCCCGTTGTTAGGTGACGTCATAAGATAGGGATAGGTGACGTAACGTTCAATAGTGACGTCATCTGGTTGTTCTATGACGTTTCCATATTTGTAAAAGTGGGTCAGTGACATTCGTGTTGATTGCAGTAAATGTTTCAAAATCGACATTTTTTTCTTTTTATTTGATAACAAATTCCATCCATTTTAGCTATAATAACGGTAACGCTATTTTTCAGGGCATTATCATTTGCAGAAGCCCTCGGTCTTTTCAACTGCCCTCCTTCATCGGGCAGTTAATGGAAGACCTCGGACTTCTGCAAATGATAATGCCCTGAAAAATAGCGTTACCCTTATAATAATACTGCTCACACTAGGAATTCTACTCATGAAATGATCAAATGTCTATAGTCCACTGGACATTGCAATAACCATGTTTTGTCGTACCTAAGAGGGCAACAAATGAGGTATTCATTATAATATTAGCATTCAAATCATCATCATGTATTGGAACTGTAGACAGACTGACAATATAATCTGCAATTCAAATAGACTGAGTTTATCAACTTTCATTGTTGGTTTGTTGTTTAATGCAGCACTCAGCAATATTCCCGCTATATTCCCGCGGTCTGTAAATAATCGAGTCTGGACCCTTATCAACTTTCAGTCATATTAGCAATAACAATTACTGGTTGTAACGTCAGACAGACAGAAGATGACGTGTTGATGATGACTGAAGTCTCACCTCGACATGCCAAGACTTGCCTAGAGCGTGGACCACACGCTCCTCTATAGGACGTCTGAAACACAGATAAACATCACATAAACTCAGTTCAACTAGGAATCAGTCTGTACACACATTCACCTTAAGAAGAGATAGGCACTTGGGCCGCTTTTTGTCATTGAAAAAATGATTAAATGTGAAATGGTGGAATGGCCCTTCGTCTGGAAGGAAAAAACTCAGTCTTGATAAGTATCTCTTAGATAAGCTAACTTGTTGTTTCTGAGAAAACTTGCCCCCATTGCACAAATAACATGGACCAATTTCTGAACTCAGTCTTGACAAGTATCTCTTAGATAAGCATGCAGACTTTCATTCTTGTCGCCTCAGGAGTTTCTGAGAAAACTTGTCCCGAATTGCACACAATATGAGCTAAGTTTAAAAACATGGGGCAAGGGCCATAACTACGTATAAAAAATAATTTATGGAACCAATTTTCGAACAAAATCTTGACAAGTATCTCCTAGATAAGCATGCAAACTTTCATTCATTTAACTTCAATAGTTGCTTAGAAAACTTGTCCCCATTGCACACACTATGCACAAGTAAAATAACATGGGTCAAGGGCCGTAACTCTGTAAACAAATAATATTCAGGACCAATATTTCAATTCAATTTTTGACAAATATCTCTTAAATAAGCATGCCAAGTTTCCATCATGTAACTTCATTAGTTTTTTAGAAGACTTGTCCCCATTTCACGTAGTATGCACTAGGTTCAAAATCATGGAGCAAGGGCCATAACTCTGTAAAAATTAAATTTACAACATCAATTTTCGAACTCATTTGAGATCATGACCAATAACATCAGTGTGGATAATTTCATTCCTCTGACTTAAATAGTTTTTGAGAAACTGTGTCCTCTCTGAGAACAGGATGGACGGAAGGATGGAAGGATGGATGGACGAACTCCGTTCCAATATCCCCCGCTCACTTTGTGGCAGGGGATAACAAGTAATGAGTAATGAGGTCCAACATATTGTTTCTTATGAGGCTGAAATGTCCTCAACTGAGACACAATAATTAATAAATAACTTTTTTGTTTGTTTCATGCTGTATGAGCAATATTCCACCAATGTGATCAAGAATGCCTGAGAATAATCTGGACCAGACAAACCCGTGACTGAAAGAATGAGAACGATCCATACCGTTGTGGCACCAGGACTCTCAGTCATCTCGGTAATGGTCTTTCGTTGGCGTTTATGACCAACATGGCATACTTGGACCATGTTCAAGGGAACGCCCACTGGACACTTAACACGTAACTTCACAGCGCAATATGTCAACACCCTCTCTACGCACCTACAAGCTCCACAGATGGGTATTCCCATCTTGTTATGGCACCGCAGTACATCAACACCCTCTCTACGCACCTACAAGCTCCACAGATGGGTATTCCCATCTTGTTATGGCACCGCAGTACATCAACACCCTCTCTACGCACCTACAAGCTCCACAGATGGGTATCCCCATCTTGTTATGGCACCGTAGTACATCAACACCCTCTCTACGCACCTACAAGCTCCACAGATGGGTATCCCCATCTTGTTATGGCACCGTAGTACATCAACACCCTCTCTACGCACCTACAAGCTCCACAGATGGGTATCCCCATCTTGTTATGGCACCGCAGTACATCAACACCCTCTCTACGCACCTACAAGCTCCACAGATGGGTATCCCCATCTTGTTATGGCACCGCAGTACATCAACACCCTCTCTACGCACCTACAAGCTCCACAGATGGGTATCCCCATCTTGTTATGGCACCGTAGTACATCAACACCCTCTCTACGCACCTACAAGCTCCACAGATGGGTATCCCCATCTTGTTATGGCACCGCAGTACATCAACACCCTCTCTACGCACCTACAAGCTCCACAGATGGGTATCCCCATCTTGTTATGGCACCGCAGTACATCAACACCCTCTCTACGCACCTACAAGCTCCACAGATGGGTATCCCCATCTTGTTATGGCACCGCAGTACATCAACACCCTCTCTACGCACCTACAAGCGCCACAGATGGGTATCCCCATCTTGTTATGGCACCGCAGTACATCAACACCCTCTCTACGCACCTACAAGCTCCACAGATGGGTATCCCCATCTTGTTATGGCACCGCAGTACATCAACACCCTCTCTACGCACCTACAAGCTCCACAGATGGGTATTCCCATCTTGTTATGGCACCGCAGTACATCAACACCCTCTCTACGCACCTACAAGCTCCACAGATGGGTATTCCCATCTTGTTATGGCACCGCAGTACATCAACACCCTCTCTACGCACCTACAAGCTCCACAGATGGGTATCCCCATCTTGTTATGGCACCGTAGTACATCAACACCCTCTCTACGCACCTACAAGCTCCACAGATGGGTATCCCCATCTTGTTATGGCACCGCAGTACATCAACACCCTCTCTACGCACCTACAAGCTCCACAGATGGGTATCCCCATCTTGTCATGGCACCGCAGTACATCAACACCCTCTCTACGCACCTACAAGCTCCACAGATGGGTATCCCCATCTTGTCATGGCACCGCAGTACATCAACACCCTCTCTACGCACCTACAAGCTCCACAGATGGGTATCCCCATCTTGTTATGGCACTGCAGTACATCAACACCCTCTCTACGCACCTACAAGCTCCACAGATGGGTATCCCCATCTTGTCATGGCACCGCAGACAGTACAGCTCACTGCCCTTTTCCCTGGCGTCAGACTGGAGCTCCTGGCTGGAAGAGCAGTTATGGACATTATACACATCTGTCTCACTGAACAAACAGGGTGGGTGGGGAGTGAGTGGGTGTTAGACTAACATTTAGTCTATGAAATCCAAATTACACAATAGCCTTCTCGGCTCTAAAAAATGTAAAAACAAATTTCCCCATGCTGATTGTGGAATAGTGAGTGAGTGTGTGAGTTGGGTTTAACGCCGCTTTTAACAGTATTCCAGTTATATCAAGGCGTGTCAGCTTAATGTGGGAGGAAAAAGCCCAAAGTGATGCAGGTCTCAGACGTTTACCACTTCGGTGAAACCCACGAGCACGGGTATGGTGCTGACAAACCTAGAAACATAATTGGGGCGAACCGGAATTCGAACCCACAATCATAGGTTTCTGGTGTGCCCAAGGGACGCAACTCTGCACAGTGATTCGCAGCGCCTTAGACGACTGGGCCACCTGTGCCCCCGATTGTGGAATAGAGCTAGCTGGACTTGCTTTTGTATACGTTTCTAGAATGTTTTTCTTTTTCATAAAATAAATATATTCCACAGTCATGGTGCAGGACTAAATGGGTGTGGGGGTAGTTGAGTGGCTAAGTGAGTGATGCCAAAAGGCCTTGGTTTGATTCACAATATGTATAAAATGTGTGAACCCTAATTTTTGTGTCCCCTGCCCCTATTAAATATTGCGAAAAGAGGCACAAACAAGTATTTGTCACAGAGTGACGAAATATCCCCCGCCTGTACACCATACTACCAAATATGAAGACAATCCAGCGATTAGTTCTTGAGATATTGTGGCAACACCGTTTTCCAACTCCAAAAACAGATTTGCCTGCTGTGACCTTGAAAATGGGGTCAAGGTCACCAAATCTGACAGGTGTATGCGGTGTCTGTATATACACTATAGTTCCAAATATGAAGACAATCCAGCGATTAGTTCTTGAGATATCGCGGCAACACCGTTTTCTAACTCCAAAAGCAGATTTGCCTGCTGTGACCTTGACAATGGGGTCAAGGTCACCAAAACCGACTGGTGTCTGCAGTGTCTGTATATACACCATAGTTCCAAATATGAAGACAATCCAGTGTTTAGTTCTTGAGATATCGCGGCAACACCGTTTTCCAACTCCAAAAGCAGATTTGCCTGCTGTGACCTTTAAAATGGGATCAAGGTCACCAAAACCGACTGGTGTCTGCGGAGTCTGTATATACACCATAGTTCCAAATATGAAGACAATCCAGAGTTTAGTTCTTGAGATATCGCGGCAACACCGTTTTCAAACTCTAAAAGCAGATTTGTCTGCTGTGACCTTGAAAATGGGATCAAGGTCACCAAAACCGACTGGTGTCTGCGGAGTCTGTATATACACCATAGTTCCAAATATGAAGACAATCCAGTGTTTAGTTCTTGAGATATCGCGGCAACACCGTTTTCCAACTCCAAAAGCAGATATGCCTGCTGTGACCTTGAAAATGGGGTCAAGGTCACCAAAACCGACTGGTGTCTGCGGAGTCTGTATATACACCATAGTTCCAAATATGAAGACAATCCAGTGTTTAGTTCTTGAGATATCGCGGCAACAAACAGGTGGGACGTACGGACGTACGGACGGACGGACGTACGGACAGACGGACGTACGGACAGACGGACGTACGTACGGACGTACGGACGGTCGTGAATACTATATCCCCCGCTTCGCGTTTTCGCGCGGCGGGGGATAAAAACACTCACTCACGAAACATCCCATCAGATCCCCAACAGATATGATTGGAGTCTGTTTCAATCTCTATGTGAATAGGACGCAATATTTAGCACCTGGTAAACCCCTGTATTGATGTTGGGAGATGTATGGTGCAAACATGCAAGGGTTTACCTTGGTCAGTATATTTGCAAGTCCTGGGGACTTTGGTAATACATTTTAGAGCTTCGAGGCATACAACTGTACCATCAACAAATACAATACAAAGTATGACGTCCTATGCATATTATAGATACTGACTTCCTTGTTTGAAACAAAACTTAGTGACTGATTGAAGAAAATCTTAATTATTTTTATGAGCAATGCTCCATGCCGTTGTGGTAGGCTGACACCATATCAACAAAGTCACCCAATCTCATTAAAATCAGATCTTAGTTCTCGCTATCGCTAAACAAAGATCTGAGGACATCCCATTTCAGATCACATCAGAATGACCTTTCATCCGACCAATCAAAGAGTCGCTTACCAGATCATGAAAGTGACAGTCGGAATGTGTTTTCTAACCATGCAACCTCGAAAACGTTAAAACTGTGTATTCCGAACGTCAGTTACGGCCCCTACGACTGATTCTATCAAAATTATCGTCTGTCTCTCACTTCCGTAGGATAAACATTGCAACGGAGGAGGCGTTGCACAGTATGTGGGAAGCACTGCCATACAATTGCAACCATATATTAGTCACTCCGGATTTTCAGTTTTCAAAATTTTAATCAAGAACTGTGTCAACATATTTTTCAAGCATAGTCTGAAATGGAAGTCGCCAGGTTGAAACGAGTCCCGTAAAGCTCGAGAAAGCTGCTTTCTCATTGGCTGATGTCGACTTCTTGTTATTCCTTTCAGTGGTCGGTCAAAGTTCGGAAAAGGTCGTTCTGACGTGACCTGTAATGGGATGTCCTCAGATCTTTGTTTAGCGGCAATCGGAACTTGGATCTGATTTTAATGAGATTGCCAAGTCACCAAGCTAGACCACCCGATCCCTTACATCGCCTCTACCACAAGGACCTATGGAACCAAGTCGAACCCCGGATTCCCCATAGGTTCCCAGTTCAGTCAACTCTTACAACTGACATGCTGGCGGTACATTCAACCCCAGGTCCCCCCAGGCCTTGAGTACATACCCACAGGAGTGGCAGTTGAAGTGGTAGGGGTGATATGCCTCCCCCTTGAACTTGATGTGCCCCTCCTCAATTATTGAGCTGAAACAATCAGAATACAGAACATTTCAAACAGGAAGTCAAAAACAATTTTCAGTAATTGTACTTCTCAATACCAAACAACATTTCCAGGTATTCTTAACATTAAAAACAACTACAACATAGAGAAGTCTACATAGTCATGATCATCTTAGCACTAAGATGGGTGAACCATAGTCCACTTGTACAGAGTGGTCTTAGTACTAAGTCATCATCACCCTGCCACTTTAACACGGTTGGTTTGCTGTTTAACGCCGCTCTCCGCAATATTCCAGCTATATGACAGCGGTCTGTAAAAAATCCAGTCTGGACCAAACGATCCAGTGATTTATATCATAAGCCTAGATCCACGCAATCGGGATCGATGACATGCATAAACCAAGTCAGCGAGCCTGACCACCCAATCCTGTTAGTCGCCTTTTATGACAAGCATAGTCGCCTTTTATGGCAAGCATGGGTTGCTGAAGACCTATTCTACCCCGGATCTTCAGGGATCCTTTAAAACAGTCAGGATGGACATCAAGGCTTCCTCACTCGAGATGACCTCAATGACCTACAATGGTCACAACGGGGATCTGTGACTAAAAGGTCTGTAACAAGTGTTCCAAGGTTTGCTGTGTCAACACGTTAACATTGATGATGAATCAACAGATTTGATATTCTTGTCTGTGGGACAGGGAAGCCTGTTTGTTTTTTTATAAGAAAAACAACCTGTTGCCAAAATAATGGAAACAATTTTTACAAACCAAAAACATTCTTCACTGGATGTGTAAGAAATTGGTACATGATTTGACCTACTGGCACTTGTGGCAGACATATTTGCCAAGTCCTTTGGCTTTTTCTTTGGCGTTACACTCTCGACACAGTGCCCTGTTGGCGTTCTTGACGAAGCCGGCATCCGCCAGAGGTCCAGTACACAGCTCACAGCGGAAGCAGTCTGGGTGCCAGCTGTTGTTCATAGCCTTGATAACGCGGCCGATGATGAACTCGCCTGGAACAGTATACTTCTCATGAAGTAGAAAACTAAAACAGTTCTCTAAGAGTATCTTAACAAAGTGAGTGAGTGAGTATGGTTTTACACTGCTTTTAGCAATATTCCAGTAATATCACAACAGGGGACACCAGAAATCGGGAATCGACCTTGGGTCTTCAGTGTGACGAGCAAAAGCTTTAACCACTAGGCTACCCTAATAAGAGAGACTATTGAGTAAAATAGACTTTATAAAACTCAAACCCAGTGAGATGCTTATATTCTAAAACCTGTGGTTGATAGTGTCGGCAACAATACAGTTGTCAACTATGGCTGATGGGGTACAACGACAGAAATCAATCACGTCACTGAGCCTGACCACTATATCCATTACCATCTTCCTGAGGCAAGGGAGTTAACTGACTGAAAAAGTCCAGTTTCCATCGTTGCCGAACTAGGCTGGAATTTCTGGGCTGGTTATCTTATGATAACCATAATCAGGTGAGCACCTTGATTAAAAACATAAAATGATATTGAAAATACCCGTTGAAACCGAGTTGGTGGTACACACACTTTGCAAATCCTGCAATCGACAGAAATCTGCACATGCAGATTACAAACTCGATGTCCGTTTTGTTTCGCGACTTTGATTGGACAATGATAAGACTCGTTAGTCCAGGCAAAATATAACTCCATAATTCCAGCCTAGTTCGGCAAACATGGACTTTTATTATCAGTTATCTCCCTTGCCTCGGGAAGATGTTCCATTATGTGGCCTTTCAGGACCAGATGGGTTGCTGTGATCCCCTCTGACCTGGAATCTCCACGGATCCCTAAACACTGACTACTGCTACAGTGTCTGTGCATCTGTCACACTCACCACAGCTTCCGCAGCAGGGGGCGAAGAGGACGTGGAAGTCATGTTCACAATACTTCCTGCCCTCGTACTGAAACACAGGAACAATGCTGGGTCAACTGGGTCTCATACACACTGCAATCATGTCATTGTCAGTTTTTTGTAAAAAATAACAATGTTCCCTGTATGTCATGCAAAAATATGTAGGTCACCCCAAATATTGTTTGCCACCAGCATTCAGAGACTGTGATTAAAACAAAAAAGGGCGATACTCGTAACATATTACTTTCCGATGGCGGTTTTCAACTTGATATCATGTTCATAGCTTCAGCTAATGATGTATTCAAAACGTCACATACAGTGGTTTCCGAGGGATGTCCAAATGATCAAACAAGGGCCATTACTCAGTGAAACATTAAATCTGTATGCTGGGTATCCAACTTCGTCTACATATGTATCCCATAATGCTCAATGCAAAATGTCATTCTTGAATCAACGTGCGTGTGGCTGCTAGTACTAGTCCAGACTTATGCCAGTTTTATAGTGCCAGCCCACTGACATACCAGGCTGCAGTTTAACAAGAATACCCCACTCAGACACCTCTTACTGACTTTGAGCAAACAAGTCCTTGTTTTATTCTGTTAATACTGAATGCCAGGCAGGGCAACAAGTACCATCCTTTAGCGTCCTCTGGTATGACACAGCGAGTGAGTGAGTGAGTGAGCTGGCTGGGTTTAAGACCGCTTTTAACAGTATTCCAGTTATATCACAGCGTGTCAGCTTAATGTGGGAGGAAAGCCCGAAACCACTTCGGTGAAACCCACAAGCACGGGTATGGTGCTGACAAACCTAGAAACATAATCGGGGCGAACCGGGATTCGAACCCACAATCATAGGTTTCTGGCGTGCCTAAGGGACACAACTCTGCACAGCGAATCGCAGTGCCTTAGACAACTGCCCCCCCTCGACATTCAATAAGTACTGCGGCATACACAACATTTAAACAATCATTCATTACACTGATGACAGGATTCTGGCACAACTAAGGGACATAACTCTACACACCAAATTGTGGCTCCTCAGACGATTGTGCTCCTAGGCTATAAACAAATAGTCAATACCGCTGCAACCAAACTGCAACAGGTTGCCGTAAACTAATCCCTTCCTGATCAATTTACCACAAATACTACAAACATAATGATTGTTGATTCACTTAATGGTCATGTAACGTGTTACATCACTTGGCAGAACAAACACAATCAATTCTTGCAGTAGACCCGGCAATACATGGCATGCCCAGCTATGATGGTTGTGATAAATGCACATGATTGATGCAGCATGTACAGCCAGTGTGGAACAGCCTGTTTATTGATGGAAGGGACGCTGCAACGTACCTCATAGAAAATCCCCTCCGGGAATGGTTGAAAGCACTGGGCACAGCTGACAAAACAAAAATATTGTAATTATTGATTTCATCACCATGGTTACATTACTTTCTCAAGCTAACAAGCATGTTAGGTCATGCTGACATTATGAAAGGAAACTGACTTTTATTGATGTTAGATGCCTTGTTTTGAAACATATTGTCAATATATCAGCCAAAGTACAAATCTTAATAAAGGATTACTTTAGACTTGGGAAAGTATGCAAATATATACTCCCACATGATGAATGTAATCTTTTATAACATGCCAATATTTAGTAGATAAATGGGGACTTACGCCACAGTCAGAATTATCATAGCTATATCATGTAAGCTACCACAAACCAGTGGTTGATAGTGTGAGCATCGATCCACAGGCAGGGTACAATGACACAAAGTCAGGTGACATTTGAATGTCTTCCCAGCACTCATTGTGACCACCCAATCCCCTTGTCAGTCCACACGAGCTACTCCCTCCAACTAGCATCCCCACTAGTAAATCAAACGAAATACCTTCGTGATGACACATTTACTTTTAAATGACCTTCTGTTCTTGACTTTAGCCACTGATCCAAAGCCCGAGTCCAGTAAAATTCCATTTGGTCAAGCAAGCTCAGCTAACGTAAGTCCATAATAACACGAAAATCTACTGACAATGATGCTGATAAACAAGTTTGGACTTGTTGATGTTTCGGTGTGGACGTTTTGGTTTTCAGATGTACATTTAGCATTAGTAGCAGAACTTCTCCTCAGTTCTTGCTGAAGAAACGGCTCTAAATTATGAAATTGAAATTATTTTTAAGCAAGCTGCTTTACCTCAAATATTTCATGTATTTGTATTTTTCTACTTCTATCGAACAAGTGACTTATTCAAAACACAAACTACACATTCAAACATTTAGTAAACAAAACAATACTATGTGCAATCAACAACAAGTCACAAAAGATGAGACTGTGCAAAACGCTTCTTTAAATCTCCGACATAAAAAGATACAGAATGACACAATATGACATGTAGACCATGAGAATGTTTAGAAGCAGTGCATATATGAAGCCAAGCTAAGTCAGGCATAGACACCAGCACCAAACCAAAATCTAAAAACTTCTAAACAAAATATTCTATTCTACTACCAAATTTTATGATTCACATCTATCTTACACACACTACATCTGAAAATTACAAAAAATGGTGTTAATTTGTGATTATATATACTCTGGACAATGAATAAAATAGGGCACATATTTATGTTTATGAATTTAAAGAGTCAAAATTTTCAAAATGGGTTTCAGTGGGTTAAGCATTAGAGAGGATACACAGAAGGGGTGGGATGATGATATGGGACACTGACAGGTAGATGGGTGGGTGGTTAGTGCAGATTACAAAAGGTAATCAAATCTTGACCAGACAAACCAGTGGTCGAAAGAGCGAGCATCGATGTAACCACACATGGAGCTGGTGTCAGATATACACCATGGTGACCCCTCAGCCTACATCTGTAGTTAGGCATTGTGGCCAGCCAATCTTTTTGGTGCCAATAAAAGCAGGATCTGACCAAAACCACCACAGCAGCACTGATGAATGCATCCTCGATGATCCAGGGCAGTGTGTCTCAATCCCATACCCCGGGCCCATTTGCCACCATAGCTTCATTTCGGAAGCTACAGTGAGTCAGGGTACTCATCATCATACAGTGGATACATTGTAGCTATTTGTTGCACACAGCAATATTCCAGCTATATGACCGTTAATAATCGAGTCAGTAAGTGACATCATGAGCATCGATCTACACAATTGGGATACGATGACATGCATCAACCAAGTCAGCGAGTCTGACCACCCAATCCCGTTAGTCGCCTTTAACGACAAGCAGTCACCTTTTACGGCAAGCATGGGTTGCTGAAGACCTATTCTAACCAGGATCTTCAATGGTCGGAGATATTAAACCCTGGATTATCGTGGATGTGCTGAATGTTGGATGGAAAGATTCCAGGAGTGGGAGATGATAGGGATTAGGTTGGGTTGGGGAAGCAGATTGGTCATGGATGTGGATGTGGATGTGGATATGGATGATCAGTTGTGCCAGAATACCCAAATGACAATTTCTGCAACAATCTATCAACACAAACCTGCACCTTAAACATTCTGATCTGGACAATCCAAGTGTTTTCTTACAAGGCTTTCAACCAATCAGAGACCAGGTACTTACACAAAACATGACGGATGCCAAACTTGGCCGTGGTAGTTAACCATTTGTTCTTGTGCCTCAATATCCTCTCCGCATTTAGAGCACATGGCCCCTCGCGGCTCACTGGATCCATTGCTGTTAGATTCAGATATGAAATGGGTGATGGCATGAAGAATACATTGTTAAACAGCCCCAAGCCAGAATATTACAAAGCAATGGTCCAAAACCAATACATAATTCTGTAGATACAAGATGCATTAAGGATACAATATTACATGCAAATGGTGTTGAATTCATAATAACTGTTTGAAAACTTTGAAATCCTCTATTTTGAATCAAGGGGAGGTAACTCAACATGAGATATGGACACATTATCAAGGGAAGATAACTCCTACACAAAAAGTTAATAAATTTTGTAATTACAAAATTTCATATGTTTCTCAATTTTCGTTTGGTTTTCAAAAATGTTATATAGTATGTCCTCAACACATTGTTAACATCTCAGAGTAGAGGTGTTGGCAAATATCATTTCATGCTGTGAAAATCAAGGGCAGATTTCAAGGTTCTGATTGGAATCTCCTTGGAATAACAAAACACATATCAACTTCATGCATTAAATATTTACATCTGTTAACAAAATCAAATTTTCTAGACGTTAGAATTTTATACAAGCACATAACATGTATACTGCCAGATATTTTATAAAATCAAGAATTTATTTTACATTAGATACAATGCAACTTTTGAATTTTTGAATTTTACTTCCGAAATGTAAAATTTATTACACTTTCATCATGATCATACATGACCAAAAGAGAGGCCAGATTTGTAAATTAAACACAAATAATGTCTTGTTTTTAGTGAAAATAACTGGCTGTTGTTATGAAATCCAATTGGCCTATTGTACAACAGCTGCAGAGAGTCTATAAAGGACAACTTATCTACAACAGTACTACATGAAACCAGTACGAGGAATGAATGGTGCGCCACAATGCGGAACAAAAAAGCCGATCAAGTAGAAATAAATACATTCAAATGCTACATGCATGAGTAGGTTTATTATCCTATAGGCTGTTAAATGTTATATCAAGCTGACAATAAAAATAAAAAGCCTTTGAGAGAATTAGTATCATACTTTTGAAGATTAAAAAAATATTAGATTAGATTTCAGTTGATGAAATATCATGAAAGATGCATCGCTTATGTGTGTATATAATATTGTAAACTCCCTTACAGGACCATGTTAGTGTAGGTTCATGTCACTGAATGCATGTCCATGCTTGTCATGCTAATGCAGTAGCCTGTTACAGGTTGTTAAAGCTTGTCAGTGATTATATAGATGATTTTAATGGGTGGATGGAGTGGGCAAATGTGTTTTGTTGACACTGTCGCTGGCGATATTCAGCATCATATTGACGGTTTATATAATCCAGTCTAGACCTGACAAACCAGTGGTTGACGTGATGATCATCAATCGGCCCATCAGAGTCAGAAACCACACAATCAGGTTACATTTTGTCACCTCCTATCTAAACTTAGTGAGGTCTCATAATAATGGATATGGATGGAGTGACTGCTGAGAAAGATGGACGTTGGATGTTAAGTCATTTGCTGGATGGTCAGACGTTTAGCAGACTGATACACTGAGTGAAGGATGGATGGACAAAGGGATTAACAAAACAGCTGTCAATGAGTAAAAGATATTTTAGCTACACAGTTGGTTCATGAAAAATTCAAAGAAGACTCAAATTAATTTTCAAGAATCTTTTAAATGTTGCAGACCGAGGGCCGTCTTTCAGATTGACTTAATCAAAGAATTGATGAAAGAATGGATGAATACATGGTGATCAATTGATCAACGTGGAAGTGTGAGTGAGTGAGTTGGGTTTAATGCCGCTCTTAACAGTATTCCAGTTATATCACGGCATGTCAGCTTAATGTGGGAAAAAGCGATGCACCAGGTCTCAGACGTTGACCACTTTGGTGAAACCCACATACACGAATATGGTGCTGACAAACCTCAAAACATAATCGGGGCGAACCGGGATTGGAACCCACATAGCATGGAAGTACGTAGAGGGTCATAGTTAAGTGGGTGTGTGAGTGTTCTGTTTCTCAGTCCTATCTTGAATTCTCAGCTCAATGGGGGAGGAAATTCCATGTCACACAGGTCATGGACTTTTCACAATTTGTGAATCCAATCTGCAGCACCCGGGGCCCATGTGACACCACAGGATTAGCAGATGTCAGCACCCTGGACACGTGTGACACCACAGGATGAGCAGATGTCAGCACCCTGGACACATGTGACACCACAGGATGAGCAGATGTCAGCGTCCGGGGCACATGTGTCACCACAGGATGAGCAGATGTCAGCACCCTGGACACATGTGACACCACAGGATGAGCAGATGTCAGCACCCTGGACACTTGTGTCACCACAGGATGAGCAGATGTCAGCACCCTGGACACATGTGTCACCACAGGATGAGCAGATGTCAGCACCCTGGACACATGTGTCACCACAGGATGAGCAGACGTCAGCACCCTGGACACATGTGTCACCACAGGATGAGCAGATGTCGGCACCCTGGACACATGTGTCACCACAGGATGAGCAGATGTCGGCACCCTGGACACATGTGTCACCACAGGATGAGCAGATGTCGGCACCCTGGACACATGTGTCACCACAGGATGAGCAGATGTCGGCACCCTGGACACATGTGTCCACTACCACATGTGTCACCACAGGATGAGTAGCTGTCAGCCACCTGGACACATGTGTCAGCACAGGATGAGTAGATGTCAGCACCCTGGACACATGTGTCACCACAGGATGAGCAGATGTCAGCACCCTGGACACATGTGTCACCACAGATGAGCAGATGTCGGCACCCTGGACACATGTGTCACCACAGGATGAGCAGATGTCGGCACCCTGGACACATGTGTCACCACAGGATGAGCAGATGTCGGCACCCTGGACACATGTGTCCACTACCACATGTGTCACCACAGGATGAGTAGCTGTCAGCCACCTGGACACATGTGTCACCACAGGATGAGTAGATGTCAGCACCCTGGACACATGTGTCACCACAGGATGAGCAGATGTCAGCACCCTGGACACATGTGTCACCACAGATGAGCAGATGTCAGCACCCTTGACACATGTGTCACCACAGGATGAGCAGATGTCAGCACCCTGGACACGTGTGACACCACAGGATGAGCAGATGTCAGCACCCTGGACACATGTGACACCACAGGATGAGCAGATGTCAGCGTCCGGGGCACATGTGTCACCACAGGATGAGCAGATGTCAGCACCCTGGACACATGTGACACCACAGGATGAGCAGATGTCAGCACCCTGGACACATGTGTCACCACAGGATGAGCAGATGTCAGCACCCTGGACACATGTGTCACCACAGGATGAGCAGATGTCGGCACCCTGGACACATGTGTCCACTACCACATGTGTCACCACAGGATGAGTAGCTGTCAGCCACCTGGACAGATGTGTCACCACAGGATGAGTAGATGTCAGCACCCTGGACACATGTGTCACCACAGGATGAGCAGATGTCAGCACCCTGGACACATGTGTCACCACAGATGAGCAGATGTCAGCACCCTTGACACATGTGTCACCACAGGATGAGCAGATGTCAGCACCCTGGACACGTGTGACACCACAGGATGAGCAGATGTCAGCACCCTGGACACATGTGTCACCACAGGATGAGCAGATATCAGCACCCTGGACACATGTGTCACCACAGGATGAGCAGATGTTAGCACCCTGGACACATGTGTCACCACAGGATGAGCAGATGTCAGCACCCTGGACACATGTGTCACCACAGGATGAGCAGATGTCAGCACCCTGGACACATGTGTCAGCACAGGATGAGCAGATGTCAGCACCCTGGACACATGTGTCACTATATCAGTATCCTGATATCTGCATGAGCAATGGTTCCATTTCCCAATCAGAAATTGAAGGTCATCAATTTTACACAAAAAAAACATTAAATACATCTAATATATAATGAGCTGTGACAGATTGAGATAATGGTTATTTTGAACATCATTTTGGTATCATGAAAGTTTGTTTATGTTTTTTGATGAAAAGAATCTCGAATGAACCTGAACAACATTTGTCTTTATTTCCTATTACTGTATTAGAGTGCTCTCAGCATCAAAGAGATAGTGACGACATCGTCTTTATTTCTGTATAAGTGTGTCTCAGCATCAAGGCACAGTGACAACATTGTTTTCATTTCATTATAAGTGTGTCCCTAACATTGAAAACAGTGCCCCCCCCCCCCCCCCCCCAAAAAAAATAATAAAAAAATATATGAACAAGAAATCAACTGGTCCAGCCTTATGGTGCTTAGGGTGTTATTTTAACAGATTGACTATGATCGATGCATTAGCATCAGGTTCCACCAACATCAACATGTCGCCAGGTTAACTGCTTGCAACAATCTACCAAACATGCATAGTTAGACATCCAGTCTACTGTGGTCAGTCCGGGACAATGGGTATCTGTTACGTGGTATCTGTTACGTGATTGGACCCTGATCTATGACCAGATTGTTGAGATTGTCAGTCACAACACAGATTCATGCCAGTACATAACACACATATAGATATATATATATACCTTGTGAACAACACTACAAGAAACAAGTATCATCAAGTCCATGAATAATTACATTGGAATAAATGGTGATGAACGTGACAAATGTAAGCAGTTGTTAAATCATGAATATGATATTAATATGATCTGATGTGAGATACGAGAACTGACACAGTAAGATTACATTAATCCACTTAAAAACTATGTGAATCTAAATACTAGTTCTAATCATTCATTATATATGTTTGTTTGTTTGTTTGTTTGTTTGTTTGTTGTTAAACGCTGCACTCAGCAATATTCTAGCTATGAGTGGGGACTGTAGATAATGGAGTCTGGACCAGACAATCCAATGGTTGATGATGAGAGTAATGATCCCCACTGTCGGGGTACGATGGCATGCTATCAACCAAGTCACCATCCTTCCATTTGTTCCCCACCAGGATAACTTGATGGGGATCAATTCTAACCAAGAATCCTAAGTTCTTAATGAGTGAATGTACATCCGTGAAGATCCGGGTTAGAATAGTTCTTCAGCAACCCATGCTTGTCGTAAGAGGCGGCTAATGGGATCCGGTCCTCGTGCTCACTGACTTGATTGATGCATGTCACCGTAACCCAATTGCGTGGATTGATGCTCATGATGTCAATCACTGGATTGTCTGGTATTGACTCAAGTATTTACAGACTGCTGGAATATTGCAAAGTGCAGTGTTAAATAACAAACAAAATGAGAGACAATTGTTGTGTTATACCTCAGAAAACAAGGTTCCAACTATATCATGTTGACCTGTATGTTATCTAGTCTACCAGGCAAACAGGTGGTTGACAACAAGAGCAACAAACCAAAGTCTGGGTACAATCAGAAATAATCAGCCAGGTTATTTGTAATGCTCCAATCTGTTTACTTTATTTGCTATGTTTAATGTCACAGTTGGCAATATTCCAGATATATGGATATTGATGTAAACAATCAAATCTTGACCAGACAAACCGGTGATTGATACAGTGAGCAACGATTCCCACACCATCAGGGTACGATGACATGCCTGACCACTAGTCCATTTAGACACATCTTACAGCATAGGTTGTTTGGGGCCTACGCTAACCCTGAATCACCATGGCATAGGCTTCCAACTATCCCATCCTAATGTCAGCTGAGCATAATGACAAGTTTACTTGGGGCCTGTTCTGTCCTGGAACCCCCGATAAGGATATTAAGACAGCAATTGTGTCACCCATGTCTTGTTAAGGAATTTGGAGGTCAAATATCAACTGTGTCACTCATCTCAAGTTTAGGTGTTTGGAGGTCAAATATCAAGTGCCATTATTTGGGCATCAGTTCATAATAAATCATTTGCCAAATATGGGCGGGTCTAAACTACCCTATGTGTGACCTTTAACCTCACAGTGAACAATGTGTCTGAGGTGAAGTGCAAATTCAGGCACAACCTTGAGCAATAAACTATCACATCCTACTGTCAATGCCGCAAGGCATACTCACTTCCAATATGCGTGTTAGCAGTAAGTGTCAGAAATTGTCAGACTTGATATATCACATTTGAGACCAATCTAAACTTATTTAACAAGCATATGAAATAAATATCTAAACTTAATCATTTACATATTGATTAAGGAAATGAGCTTCATGTGGCTTTCACCAAGTGTTTACTTCTCAGATTTTCATTTGAGACAAATGGCAATTAACTTTTCCATTTCCGGGCATTCTGAAGATGTTTTAAGACAATGGAACAAGTCACATGCTCCCAAGAAAACCAGGTCACCTTGTCAGAAGAATGTAGGTTAACTTACCAAATGTGTAGTTTTTAAAAGAAATATTATTAAAACCATATAAAATGACCATGACCTTGAATACATAATGAATACATTATTCAGACATTATATGTATTCCACTAAGAATATTTTTTAACTAACCCGATAGCGTCAAAATTCATATCCCTTTTTCCATGATGAATCAGGCACAGAGGCCTTTTAAATGTATTGACTGAAGTACAAATCCTACAAACTCAAAATTATGTACAAAACTATTTACCACTTACAAATACTTAATGACTTAATACTTCCAGATCATAACGCTCATGATGCAAGGGACATGATCGTGCATGTTGTAAGTGGCTTTATGACTGTTGATGTCTGGAGGGGCTCAGATAATCTTTACTAAGATGGTTGTATTAAATGACAGCAGTGTAGCACAGAGCCAGTAAACAAGAAACATTCCTATATCAAGTTCCACAAACAGACTATTGGTGGGGTCAGGATAGGGAAGTAGGATCTGATTGGATTTCCTGCAGATAACGAAGACGCATGGTTGTCATTCCTGTCAATGTCAACTGGGACATGACCCAACCACGGTTCTGCTGGATTGACTCTTACCCTAGAAATTTGTCCCTGTTAATTATTTTGATCTGGTTTTGATACAAGTCGGCAAGTGTAGTTATTCCATAATATAAACCAGATTTTATTTACATCATAATTGATTCCTTATGGTGCTTGATGGGAATCTGTCTCTGACAATGCAGACTAACATTACGTTTCTGAAATGACAGTGTTTTTCAAAGATTTGCAGGGGTAAATTATCTTTTAGTATATAAGATAAAGAATCTGCAGAGAATATCATCTTTTTAAAATGTTTAAGAAATCTAGACTTGCCAAACTATTAAACACTGTACAAGTTTTTAGATATTTTGTTTCAGGGTCTGTATGAAAGACGATTGAAAATATGACATGTTTTCATTCTTCAATAAACAAAAAACTCCAATATGGGAATATATTCATGTAATGGCACAGAGTACTTCTCAGATAAAGTTTTCCTCACAACTAACTAAAGGACCTTCTTCCAAGATCTGCATGGAACATCGGCACCTGGACTAACATTTAGTCTCTCAAATGAAAATATTTAAGAATTATTATATTTTGGTTAAAATGTCTTGTAATATAAACTTCGAGTCAAAAGAAAGTATACGCCCATGTTTGATGGTGGTTTAAAATGAATTCAATAGTGATGTATTTGATACTGGTATCATAGTTGTCGCGTGAACCTGAAGTTTGTAGTGTTTCAGTGGCTGTTTTCGATAATGTTTGTAATTTTTTGGTCAAATCCTATTTTCAAGTATACACACTGCTTGCATTGACTGAGATACCATGCTGTATACCGACTCCAAGCTGACAAGCTTTCGTATGACAAGACTGGGGTCGAACCCCGGACCTTCCGCTCTCCTGGCGCATGCTCTACTACTAGACCACTGAGGCAGTCTTTTCAAAGAAGAAATTGAGACTTGCCCAAGTATCAATTATAGACTAGCATAAGATGTTTCGGATAGTTTGGTTTCAGGGTCTGTGTGAGAGGCAAATCGGTCCCAAACAGCGAAGTTCTGGTCCCGAAATTAGATACCTGCCTAGAGGAACATTCAAACTGCCTTAATTATCCTTAACAGGAATAACTTCACAATTAAGTACTGAATGACACATGCTGGACGCCAGTGTCATAATACCAGCCAAGGTCCCTAAGTTCAGAACTTTCCTTCTATAAGCTGGGCTTGTCTGATTAAATACCTGGGACTGTATTTTAAATCAGGTTATTTAAACAACACCCCATTCGTCAGCTAATGTTCACAGATCTACTTCCATCTAGCATAACAACCTATCTAACTGAACAGGCGCATTGTTATTTTACACAAGATCTAATTACAGTTAATTACCAGAAACATGCACCATGGCGACGACATAAGTCCTATATGAACGGCGCATACATCGGGGGGGGGGGGGGGTCAGTTTTATACATAGTTTGAAGAGCTCTGGAGTGTGACAAAGCCATTATTGTGTGTTGGAGAGTTGGGGTAGAGATGTCTCTACCAGTGTCACAGACAGATGCGCGTGCTATACTCTCTGACCTTTGTGTGTGTATGTATTTGTAGAAGTCTTCTTTAACAGGGCTTATTCATTGCTCCTTCTCAGCACTATTGTGCTATGGACAAAACATACACCTACGCTTCCTGCTGTTTCCAGTGTAAGATAATAATTGTTAAAGAATTTTTTTAACTCAGAAACAATACACTTCACAAGAATGCTGTATATCTTTCAGGAGTGGTTTCTATTGAAAACAAATTTTATGTCCACAAGGGACATTGTGAACAGACTTTTTGAATATTTCAATTATGAGAATGAAACCCAGTCCCAATGGTTGATGGGTGAACACACTATTTACTGTGCTACAAGTGTCACTCAAACAGTATTAGCTGAAATGTATTTGTTTTCCTGATCAGCTAAATACATAAGATTGAGGCATACAAGAGTTGCTTCCCTTCATGACACTGACCTGGTGATTCTAATAGGAATCCACACTGGGGTTTTGGCATGTATAAATGTATGTACTGGTGATATTAATGCATTGCTATGCATAAATATTGCTTCTCTTTATAACCTGCACACAGTTGCGATAACTAGAACCTTATCTAGCCTAATGTTATGGTGATACTGACAGTTATAGACAACCTACTTGATAAGACAAACAGCCAACAGCTTTTTATCATGTTTATCATTATATGCGTTATCTGCGATGGATGATGATGAAGCTAATGATTATGTGACATATCACACGTAACTTACACGGACACATCACACACCCTGACCTGTTTATTGTTCTACCAGTTCTAAGTACTGGCAGCTGTTTCAAGTAGGTCTCACAGATTTTAGAACAAGACATCCATCTCTATAGACTACACATTATACTCATAAAACGTATACCAACAACATAGGCTAAGATGTTATTATAAGTATACTTGATGTACATAACTAGCCTACACCTATTACCATGGTTACTCTTACATCACCATGACAACTTACACGAAACACTGGGTATGCCAGACTTCTCCATTGGAATTGACGATCTGTTCTGTGGCAGAGAAGCCATCGCCGCACCTTCGGCATATTGCATTGCCCAGGGACATGTTTGTGCTGAAAAACAAACAACAATATTAACTGCGGTCATTGGTCAAAGACTGGACATAAGTGAGTGAGTGAGTATGGTTTTACGCTGCTTTTAGCAATATTCATGCAATATCATGGCGGGGGACACCAGAAAAGGGCTTCACACATTGTACCCATGTCGGGAATCGAACCTGGGTCTTCTGCGTGACGAGTGAACGCTTTAACCACTAGGCTCTCCGACCGCCCCGACAGGACATAACCAAACAACAATATTACCTGTGGTCATTGGTCAAAGACTGGACATAACAATACATGGTTTCAATGACAAGGTTTGAACTGGTTTGGTTTGGTTGTTGTTTAACGCCGCACTCAGCAATATTCCAGCTATATGACGGCGGTCTGTAAATAATCCAGTCAGGACCAGACAATCCAGTGACTGATATCATGAGAATCGATCCACGCAATTGGGATCGATGACATGCTTCAACCAAGTCAGAGAGCCTAACCACTCGATCACGTTTGTCGCCTCTTACGACAAGCATAGTCGCCTTTATGGCAAGCATGGGGTGCTGAAGACCTATTCTACCCCGGATCTTCACGGGTTGTTTGAACTGGTAATATGGTTTCTCTCATAGTATTTTTCTTTTCTTTCTTGAAATATTATTTTCTATTTGATTAAAATGAGTGAAATCAGTAAAAATAGTCAACATGGTCAATCATATAACTTGCTTTAACTCAGGACCAGTAGATGTCATTGCGTGTCATTGAAACTGTCGGCCATACAGATGAACACTGACGAGGAAGTATAATCAAGAAGTGTATCAGTCTCCATAAAATCAGATCTTTTACTCAAATACACTATTACGATCTGAGAAACCCTCCATTGGAGATCGGGTCAGGTGAACCCGGAGCAAGTTTTGAGCACCCATTGTTACTCTGAATCAAGGAAGCCTGGGTTTAAACATATGTCATCTTTCCAAAGAACAATTCGGCTACATCCACGATCACAAATAGCCACGCCTTTACTATTTTGCATTTGGATCTGCACATTTATGTTCAATACAGAGAGTGTATAAAGTGATGAAATACTGTATTGATCAGAAAAAATAAAATCAATATTTCACTCATGTGAAATAACATTCAGACCTACTTTTTAGCCTGTCTGACTATTCAGACTAAAATCAGCCAAAAAATACATAATATATACATTGTTTCACTTTTCCGTTCAAGTAGCATGTTTATTTCATCTGGTGTGTGTGTCCTGTAATAGTTGACAGTTGCACTCATCATGCTCATGGCTGCACCACAGATGAAAATATTATTTCATGAGGTCACTCGACGAAGATCAACATGTCATTGGGCATGAAAAACAAACATATATGTTCTCTAGTTATTGGAGTTTGCTGCAATTACTGGTTGTGACCCACTGCAAAACACAGACAGTCTAATGCCTTACTTTGTTTTAAATTCATGATGCACAGGGTCTATATATTCCCTAGTTCTGGAGTCCCGCAGTCATACGTTTGGGGGAGGATGGTTACACGGCTCCAGAATGTCACTGATGTAATGTCATTGCACATGTTGAGGGGCCTGAGGACTGTCACTGATGTAATGTCATTGCACATGTTGAGGGGCCTTAGGACTGTTATTGATGGTGATTCCAAAGAAAAGAAAATCAATCACTGTTCGTTTATTTGTTGTTAACTTAGAAATATTCCATCTATATGACCGTGGTCTATGAATAATCAAGTCTAAAATAGATAATCCAGTGATTTTCATCATGAGCATCGACCTACGCAGTTGGGATATGATGACATGCATCAAGCAAGTCAGCGAGCCTGACCACCCGATCCCGTTAGTCGCCTCTAACAACAAGCATAGGTTGGTGAAGACCAATTCTAACCCGGACCTTCATGGGTTAATCAATGACACCCTGACTCCCAAATATTAGATGCATACCTGTCAACTCTCACGCATCTCGTGTGAGTCTCACGCATTTATCACCTATGTCACGCTCACACGCAAGGATGACATATTCTCACGCATTCATATAAAATGTAGACAAAAATATTTTGAAACGCTTTTCTCTTTCGATTTATCGCGAATACAACCAACAGGGCGTGAAAAATCATTCAAAACCAGTTTTCGCTGCCCCCCCCCACCAGGGCTTGCAGCCCCTGCACCCTGACTTCTCACTCATTTAGACATCCAGGGGTTGACAGCTATGTAGATGCAATATCTTGCATCCAGTGAGACCCTGTTACTGTGACTTGACCATCTATTCGTCATGCCAGAACATGCATAATCATCTGCAGCACGATTCATTCCATGACTTGAAATGTAATTTCCTCATGCTGCATCAACGGATGGTCCGACCAAATATTTGTTTCCCAAATAAACATGTTTGCACATTCAGTATTATTCGTCATCACGACCATCAATGCATTGTTGACTCACACTAGATGTATACACACAAACATTGGTATGTAAACCATGAGTAAACATAACTACCCCAGACATGGGGATAATAATTTGGGTATTATCAGGTATTGAAAATACCACTTATCACATACTATCAAGCACTTGATTTATTTGTCTTGCCAAGTACCCGATTACTAAAACAAACAAGTAGAGTAATTTCCCTTATCATGAAGTGACGGGGATCACAGCAGGCTGAAAACTGACAAATCGAAAACCAAAGGTCACCAGGATTTATAAGGTTGTAAGATGTTTGAAAATTTATTAGCCAAGGATCAAGGAATTTTTATGATGGAGGTGGGGTAGGGGTGGTGCTCTATGAAGAATGTGCTTTTCAAAAAATATTTTATGGTGTGATTACTGCCAAAATAAGGAATTTATGGCTTTTATGTAATACCAATAGGGAAATGTAATTGAAAGGTATTAAACTATTCTGTCGACTGTGCTTGAAATTTAGCATGAAAGTCAAGGTTGTTTTGTTGTTTAATGCCACACTCAGCAGTTTTCCAACTTTGATGACAGTTGGTAAAACATCAAGTCTGGACCAGACAAACCAGTGGTTGACATAATGAGCACACCCTACACCATCTGGATGTGATGATATGCAATCAACCAAGTCACTGAAATCTGACAATCACATCTATTCAAGTCGTCTTTTTTTACCGTCATAGTTTGCTGGTTAACTATTCTAACCGAGAAATCCCATGTGACCTTGGCATAACCCAAATGTTACAAATCCAAGTTTTAAGGATTTGCCAGTTGGCCCCTCCCTGGTCAGAACCCAGTTTGTTTGGCAGCTGGCAGTACTTGGTTTCTGGTGATTATGCAGCTATTAAAATGGCGCTGGTGAGACAACTGAAAGTTGGAATGTTGTTTCCCTTCAAGGAGCTTGATTTAACTTGCACAAGGTTACACCAAATGTGCAACCATGTTGCACCCTTGTCCCACAAATTTATCAAAGAAACATAGGCCGGTGAGCTACCAGCATCACATAGCACTGCTGTAAAATGTAATAGCAACATGTGCACATGTGAAGTACCCACAGTTTGATGACATCAAGCCCAAGAAAGTATGACAAATTACACATAACATGAAATACATTTTAGATTGGTTGGTTTGTTTTTTGTTTTACGCCGCACTCAGCAATATTCCAGCTACATGACAGCTGTCTGAGTCTGGACCACACAATCCAGTGATTGATATCATGAGCATCGATCCACAAAATTGGATTCGATGACATGCATCAACCAAGTCAGTGAGCCTGACCACCTGATCCCGTAAGTCGCCTTTTACGACAAGCATAGTCGCCTTTTACGGCAAGCATGGGTTGCTGAAGACATATTCTACCCTGGATCTTCACGGGTCTACATTTTAGAGATATTGAGAGTGTTCAAAGATTGATGTTGTGTGTGTGATTTGAGCCCAGTAAAGCCTTCACATACTGGGGATACCGACCTCAACACACAAGTATTTCATGGTGACCCCTGGTCACATGATGGCAACAGCCAGCAAAATACACTCTGTTTGAGGCTGACACAGGAAGGAAGATTGAGATCCTCTTGAATGAACAACGCGTGTGTGTCTCTCACGCTTCAGTGAATCAGGATAGCACACACAACACCTCACACATAAAACCCTACTTAAATTCATTGGTCATGTGATCAGTTCATAAGGTATTTTCTAAATGTGGTTGTATATTATGTTGTCGACTCAGGATTAAACTACTCCAGATTACTTCTGGAAGTCGGCTTCAACACTATGCCTGCAATTTGGGGATACACTTTCAGACACTTTCAAACTTTCTCAAGTAAAATAATTCCCTGGAAAAAATGAATGACCATTGGCAATACTTTTACATGGAATTGTTTACAGATTCCACAGATTGAAAAGTGGAAAAGAAGTCCATAATATCAGCGGTACAAAGTAACATTTTAAGTCCACTAGTCCTAATAATGACAACAGACAGCAAAACCCTTATAAAGGGCACATTTCTACCGGTCCTTGTGATACCTTAACTATTGGACACAAAGGGTGTGTAACAATGTACTGAAGGGTGAGACACAATGTTCAGCTCACATGCATTCACAGCCACATTACTTTTGAAGAATACAAAAAAAATGTTTTCTGAAATGTCTGCTTATTTTTTCGCTAATAACTAATGAAGTACTGTAAGAAAAGTGATTCAAGCTTGCTGGACTGCTATTTGGCTGGAGCTGAATATGTCTTCCAATGGCCCTAGATTCTACCTCACCACCATGCTACCACAAGACCATTTCTTGTACCTTTCAAATTGATTTGTTTAAATTATAAAGGTTTTACAAATTTAATAAGCTCAATGCAACACATTATGTTTGTTTGTTGTTTTTGCTGCACTCAGCAAATTCCAGCTATATGACGGAGGTCTGTAAATAATTGAGTCTGGACCAGACAATCCAGTGATTGACACCATGAGCATCGGTCTTGTAATTGGGATACGATGACATGCATCAACCAAGTCACCAAGCCTGACGACCCGATCTGTGTCGCCTCTTACGACAAGCATAGTCGCCTCTTGTGGCATTTAGCATGGGTTGCTGAAGACCTATTCACAGGTTCAACACATTATGAGTGGTCCTCACCAGGGGTCCGGAAACCGTCATATGCGCCGGACATGTCCGATTGGGAATCTCAAATGTCCGTTTTAAAATATTGCTTACCGGACATTTTAAAAAGTATTGTCCGGACATTCTTAAATTTTGACCGGACATGATCAACAGTTAGGACTGAGCAGTTTCTGTCTGCAGTTGCAACACAATGAAGATTAACTACACTGACAAGCTTTGTTTGTTTTGATTGCTGTAAATACATCGTACCTACATGATAGTCCAATCGGTCAATCACTGTAATAGGCAATAAACTGAGTTGACACTGATTAATCGAGGATTAATTACTGAGAACATCTTGTTAATTTGAGTGAAAGGTGTTTACAACTGTACATTAATACCTTGCATCATCGATGTACCTCATTATCCTCACAATGCTACAATACGTAACCTCAGACAAGAAGCGAAAGCGTGACGACAGCCAGTCGACCGATGCAGATCAGTCGAGCGGATCTGCCAAACCCTCAAAGTCTGGACGATCATTTTGTAAGTCGTGGCTAACGACTTTCACTTGGTTGACATACAATGAGGATTTGCAGATTTTATTGTTTTCAGTAGCTAGTCGTATATTGAATCTTGATTGACCGCCATTTTGCTTTCTCGGACGATCGATATCCAATTTTTTTATGGTCAATAATTAAGTACAGATGAAAAAAGTATTCAAATAACTATTGCTATCAACGATATTTTAGTATTTGTGATTAAATTATCTGTCTTGTTTTTAAAAAAATCTTTAGTTAAAAAAACCCCTTTTCCCGTGAGGTCACGTGATAACCAAATATGGGATAATAGTCTCGATCCAAATGTTACAACGCGTACACTTGAGCAGACTCATGAATATAACTCATGAATATTAATTAGACCGTTCACTACGTTAACAGATCGTTATTATAACAGAAACAAACGTATGTTTTCCATGTAAATCTAAAATGATATTATTTGTTATTAATTGTCCGGTGAATTAAACAATTTAAATGAAAACAATTCATAATTCATCATATTATGAATACGTAAACTTGTAATGTGTGTGAAAAGTCGTACTAAAATACACTATTTGAAGGGGGCGTGGCCTAAATGCAAATGTCCGATTGGGATTTAAAATTTTCCGGACCCCTGGTCCTCACAGTGTACAGCACACAGGTCACAAATCAGACAAAGTTAGGAAATGCTGGGTTCCTAGGACTTATTAGGGCTTCAGTCCTGACCCATACTGTGGTGTCTCCATAAGTAGCTTTCTAGCTTTGTTGAAAATTTGATGCTGTTCACCCAGCAGTGAATGGGTACCCGGTAGAATCAGATAGTAATGTGACACTTGTCTTCTAGCATCTGCTTGGAAGCTTGGGTTGTATACTCCCCAGGGAGAATGAGCACAATGATCCACTGACTTGGGCATTAATGCACATAGTACACATCATCATAATTATTATTTTTATATGGCATCCCCTCAGTATGCTAAAAACAACAACTTTTACTGTCTTCAAGCAGAATATGGTTATTCCATATACTTGACATAGTACATATACAACTTGCCACAAAATACATTCATTTTGCCATAAATACAAAATATTCCCTATATTTAACACTTTAGTCCATACGCTCCCTTCACACAGTACCACTTCACGGATTATGCACACTAATAATACAGGAGACTGATAGCTGGGTCACAGTTGAAAATAATGGTGTTCACCAAGCATATCTTCACAGGCACGAGATCCAGAATATTCAATGTAAAAGTCGGTGAGAGAAGGTCACAAGAGGATCAAATTTCATATTTAATACATAGGTGAAAACTTGCTGCTGCAGCACAATATTCACACAATGTGAGTTGTGACATGATGGGACATACTGCACGTATCACGTAGATGTAGTTGTAACAAGGATGCTGGGAGGAAATTAGACTTGCATTAGTCCAAATCATAATTTCCAGATTATATAAATAACAAGGACAAGTTGTCCCTATAAGAGACTGGTGTCCTTATCTAGACTTGCCTATTATAATGATCATGATGATAGAATTACTATACATGCATGGACTTATCATTCACTACAGCCTGGGGGAAGGCTAGGAGGAAATCAAGGTATTGTGTTTCTTACACTAAAGGAGGGGGGTAGGATATAAGGTCTCTTTTAGAAAACATTGAAAGTTTAGTATGAACATTTTCAGAACTGTTCAAATGTCTGACAACTAGTTTGTTGTGATATTACTGGAACATTAAATTGCTGCATAAAACCTGACTGAATACAGCCTCATTGTGACTTAACAAAATAGTAAACGTTTGAACAATACTTCAGCCACCTAATGGTAATGAAGCATAATAATTCATACTAAAACAAGCATCATCAGCAGCAAGTGCTTCTGAAAGATTTATGAGGAAAATGCACAACAGATATTACAGCTCTGTTCATCCTGAAGTCATTATTCATGATTCAAAGGACAACGGAGTGTGCGTATAAGAGGACATTAAGTCAATGGGGTGTCTTCTTTATGGAATCACAGTCTGTCTGTGGGTGGCTGTCATTGTCAGAAACATCGGGTGTGGGGGGTCTTGCAGGGGTGGGGATGGTGTCAGGGCAGATTGAGGGGAGACAGTCCTTGGGTAAGATGGGGGTCTTGTCAATGGTAGGAGTCAAACGAGGGGTCAGGCAAGATGAGGGAAGGTAAGGTGGGTCTCTTCTCAGTGGAAGGTGTATGATATGGGGTCAGCCATAATCAAGTAGGGGGTGAGACTGAGGGGTGGTGGTCTAAACACAAGAGATAGGTGTGAGATGGGAGGACAGACATAATCCGAGAGGTGTGTGAGACTGATGGGAACGGTTTCAATCCAGATGGAGATCTTGTAAGGGGTGGGTGTCAGGATTAAGGGGGGTCAGGCATGACAGAGGGGGTGACACTGTGAGAAGGATAAACCTAAGTCAGGCCCAAGAGATGATAATGATCCACCAAGATGGGAGGTCTTCCCGTCTACCCAGAATAAATTTCAAAGCCCATCAATTGCCCAGGTCTATCTTCAACAGACAGACTGCCCTATCTACACCCTAGATAATCCCACTAGTAGACACCCAACATACAACCAGGGTCATATAGTTTCTACCACTTGTCTCTCTGGGTTCACGCCTCACTGCTTCCAACTACCAGTGTTTGCTCTACTGATCACAATCTGGCTGATCCTATACAAATGTTTATTTGATCAGGTATTTGGAAGGTACCGTTAGCAAGGGCTGTTTTCTTGCACCAAATAACAACTAACAAAGCCCGACACTTTTCTTCCACTCCATCAAATATGAACAAAATGACCTAGGCTGTATTTGGGATATGGTATTGCCCCGAGTCATTCTGTGAACCAAAGTAGAATGCTTGTGATATTTGTTTTGTCTGACCATGATTAAGGAATTGTGATATATGAACTGAGAGAATACTGCCTGGAGATATGTACTCTGTTTAAGATACACAAGGAAGTAATGGACATTACATCGGTGGGACAAGTCCAACTTATCTGTATTTACATTATGCCTAACATCTAACTTGTACTCCCACCAGAGCTATAGTAGTGTTTATTTTCCACTTAAAAGCGAATGGAAAAGGGACAGAGATTCTTATCTTTGAGTGCATGTGTTTGAGTTTTTTTCGTTCAAAATTGTTTTTTACATTGTACATTTTGACGTGCCAAGGGCTTAGGTCTTCATTCATGTGTGCCACTGGGATTTCAGATGAGCATTAACCTTGTGATAATGTGATGAAATAAATATATTAAGAACCATGGTCTGTTTATCCAGCCTTCATTACAGCTGATAATTCTTAATAGTTTTTTTCACGACACTCAACATGCTCAACGATCAATAAGTTATTTTTCATTTTCCATTTTGATTGTGATAAAGTTGAAAGCCTGAAATTGTTTCCATAATTATTCTTCTTCAAGAAAATGAATGAATGAATGAATAAATAAATAAATAAATAAATAAATAAATAAATAAATAAATAAATAAATAAATACAAACAACAACAAATACTCTATGGACCATGAATAATAGTCCACATGGAACATTTTAACTTTAAGTATGTTTTCAATTTAGCTTAAGTTTTCCTTCAAGAACTAATGAAGCATCGATCATCCTCTGGAATTCTCTAACCAGTTGAGTGCCCACGTACTATTTCTATAATAAAGCCTAGAGTGTATGTTTCCTGGAGCAGCTCCTGTGGTTGTGTATACACAACTTATCTAGCATACCTATCTTAATCCCAGTACTTTCCCCGGGTGAGGCGGCCCCTGGTGATGCTACACCAAGGCCATCACAACACCCTCCAGCCTCCAGCAACAGATTAAGTCAGACACCACTCCTTGGGCTTGAAAGTGAGTGAGGAAATGAGAATGGTTTTGTGGTGCTTTTAGCAAGATGCCAGAATGGCAGAGGACACAGGAACTGGGATGCAACATTGTCACTATCAGTGTTTGAAATAAACAAGTTGCCAGGCTGCCATCAGGACGCACAGGCCCAAGGCATAAGGCATAAGGCATAAGGCATAAGGATCCATACAAGTTACAACTTTGAAAGCATGGGGCCGGCATGAGATCTACCTGCCACAGGCTCAAAGTAACGGGCGGGTGGGAATTTCAAACATTGGTCACTAGCCTACTGGCCCAAGCCATTGTCTATTGTATATAGTATCCTAATGGCTACTAGAATTTTAGGCTTATTAGGGGTGTCCTTATATGTTCTCACTATTTGGGCTGTAAATGTTTATGGTAAAGCTGCATCCTGCAGAAATTGGCATCACACTTGGTACCCATGTTGGGAATCAAAGCGGAGTCCAGTTGCCAAGCCAGAGCCTTTGAACCACTGGGATACCCCACTGCACCGGTGTTTTCAAGTCATATGCTTCATGAATAGAGGGATATAAGTGTTTGACATCAAAGGGGTTGTTGGGTCCGTGATGTTTGCTCCTATTCTAATCTGTCAGTAAGGGGTGCCCGTATCTGTCAGTAAGGGGTGCCCGAATCTGTCAGTAAGGGGTGCCCGTATCTGTCAGTAAGGGGTGCAGCATCAGTAAGGGGTGCCCGAATGTGTCAGTAAGGGGTGCCCGAATCTGTCACTTTTAACATTAAGGTAATGACTCTCCATGCTTAATTTGGAACACTGATTATGCTGCAGCATATCCTGATGCCATGAATAGAATTTGTAAACTGTATCAATGTGTGGATTCAAACCCTGGTCTGGCGTTATGAGCAAACACACCGTAGACTAGGCCAGTAATAAACCAGTCATTTGATTTTCATCCTTCCCGCCTCACAACCAAACATCCCGTCTGACAGCTACCAAAGACGAAAACATTTATTGTACATGTTTCATTCTTTAAATATTGCATGAAATACACTACATTCATAAGAGTCCAAAAAACACATTCTCTTAATCATAGGTAGATTTTGATGATTAACCAGCTTAGGACAAGTGAAACGTTTCTATATTTCACTAAAGGGAAAAATGGCTTTTTCAAAGTCTGGCTGCACTGGTGTAAAGTTGTACCCAACAATGCAAGGAATATATCTGGGCATTTCCTAGGGTTGATTTAACTCCATGTGTATGCACCAATGGTATAAATTCCCATTTTGAAATCTTAAACATCACAAGTTCTTCAAAATCAATATTATATTTGCAATGGTGGCTTGTATTTCACTTATAAGAAGTTGATCGATGCTCATGATGTCAATCACTGGATTGTCTGGTCAAGACTCGATTATTTACAGACCGCCGTCATATAGCTAAAATACTGCTGAGTGAGACGTTAAACGACAAACAAACAAACAAACAAACAAGAAGACCAGCATTGTTGCACACACAACTACGCAGGCCTCAACCTCATCGTAATTACCCACAGCAGTTCATACAGCTGTAACAGCCACCTAGTCATAATGTAACCTTACATTTCCATGAACATTTAATGCAAACAGTTTCACCTTTCTTGATCAAATCTCAGCAGGTTGAGCGTCGCGAGAGCCTGGTCGAGAGGATCATCACTGTCCTGGGTTGCGTGGATCCGGCGTCGCTGGAACAAGTGGCTGTCAGTCGTCTCGTTGAGAGACTGAAGTCGGAGCATCTTTGCAGCCATTGTGTTAATGAGCACACAGACACGTAAATACAGACAGAACACGTAACAAGTGCCTCAGAACACGCTTTGGGAGAAGACGACAGAATCCAAATGTCGCGACAAGAATGTTTCAGCCTGTGGACACACCTGAGAATACCTGTGTCAATATATACGTGTTACCCTGTAGGATATGGGCAACGATCCCAACTCCTCCCAACTCCAAAACCCTCTACACAGAAATACCCAGCACTTGAGTACACCAAACTTGTGTTTCTTGTTATAATTCTGAAGAGGGTATTTCTAGAAAATGCTGATCATAAGTCAAGTAATGCTTACAAATACATTTCATCATGCCAAATTATTTTTTCAATCCTGCTGAGAAGTTCTCATGTTACTTCTATTCTCTGTATTTGATTTCAATGCTAGGTGTTCTATTATAACTTCAGTCAGTGCTGAATATAGGCATCTATTTAACATCAACAGATGAAAATTACTTCTTCAAATATTCAAACAATGTCTTTGTCAGGCCTGATATTGTTAGTAATGTGGAATGAATGAGCCCATCAAGTGGTATTGACAGTGTATTACAGGCTCTCGCTCCAGCATGTCATCTTAAACGCCCATTTCAACAAATGTTGCTGTTTACTCTAAAGCAGCTAAGTGGGCCCAAACAGAAATAGACTTACAATCTGGCTTCCCCTAACTGGCTTACAAAACACAGAACAAAAACCTTAAAAGGGATGATTACGGTAACATTCAAATTTAAAATTTTCAGGAAGATTTCTGAATGGTCAGGTAAGAATGAGAAACTGAAAAAATATTTCAACTTTGAAAACTTATTTCTTATGTTAAAACTAAAAACCAAACATAGATTAAACTTTGTAAACTTCAATTCAAGAAAAATTAAAGTATTTTTTTTCTTAATTTTTGGATTTGACAAAAATTAAATCTTGATTACCGTAGTTCCTATGAGACAAATGAAAACAATATGGAGATTGAAAATTTCAAAATTAAAATAAACATTAGCAGCTAAAAAATCCAAGTTTGTCTGTGCTCAGGCTGGACCCCCATATATTCAGCAACAGCTAGATTCAACTCGAGTCTGCTACACAACTAATGACTGATGTATAACTCTTCCCTGTATTACATTATATAATGGCATCGAATGGATGTTCCAAATGCTGCAAGCTATGAACACCTTCACTTTGCATACAGAGACACAGTTTTAGCCTGTTGAACACATTGACGCACAGGTGTTTCAACAAATCTTTGCATCTGATGCAAATCCCACATATACATACATCCTCCACAATAATCAGTGAAAATCCATGCCTCTTCAAATCCTGAAGTCTTGTAAACTTGTCCACATTCCAACCAAATAAATCTCCACTTTACAATAATCCGAATTGAATTTCACACACCTTAAAAAAACATTTCCTCAAAGAAATGCAAACATGCCTGTCACAATGTCACAAAAAACCTCCAAATATAAACGAGTTATTCACAACAGACTGTCGTGCCCACTGAGCCTGTGTGTATCTCGACACCACCAAGTATACTACCGTGAGGGGATATATTCCAACTAGGCCCCGCCTCCACCCGGGCTGACCCAGATATGTCTACCTGTCGTCTATTTCACTGTTGACACCTGAGCTCGTCAATTTCAGTTTGTAAATATCACTTTATCTGCACGCACACACGTGGGAAGTACGACTTGATAGAGCTGTGGGGGTTGCCAGCTCGGGCTCGATCTAGGGCGATCTAAGATGATCTAAGGTGATCTAACACAGCAGTCCTGAAGTAACCAAAGTGTGACAGAATTCCTGCTATTGTGAACGACACAGAGAGGACACGGTGTGGTGAAATAGATTAGCATTACAATGTTGCTTGGCCATCTGCTGCTTGTTGGGCCCTTGACAGACAGCAATGTACGAGTTTTACACATGTAACACATTTCAATGACACAACACAAGTCAAACTGACAGCTGAGCTTTTGAATTATGGAAACGGACAGAATCGATAGAATTATTTACAAGAGATGATGTCTGATTCATAGAGCATGGTGAGTTGCAATTACAATATCAATTCATCATATGTTATCAAAGTCCAATGTACAGCCATGAAAAAATGTCTATTTCAGGTTTTTGAATGATGATACATCCTTTTTGATAGTTAACTGTCAGCTTTGACAGAGTTGTGAAGTATCTAAAAGGTGACTAACGTTCATAAAAACAATGCTAGAACTGGTTCTACTGAACTGTAACATTCCTGATATTGTTTCAACAACTGTGCTGCTATGATGTCATTTGAATTAAATAGATGTCACTCAATGAACTGACATCCAGTTCGTTTGTTGTTTAACCCTGCACTATATGACGATGTTCTCTAAATAAACAAGTCAGGACTTGACAATCCAGTGATTTACTTCATGAGCATTGATCTCCGCAATTGGGATACGATGACATACATCAACCAAGTCAGCAAGCCTGACCACCTGATCCCGTTAGTCGCCTTTTACAGCAAGTATGAGCTGCTGAAGACCTAGTCTAACCTGTTAGTAACGTTATAGGTGTGTAACACACTCACACCTCTGTCATTTTGTATGACCACATCTTGGTTCTGTGGATGATGCTCAAACACTAAGTTTTAAATAAAAAAGGAAAGCCCTTTCTATTACATACATAACAAGAAATGTCAGGGATCATAAACAATTCCAGGGGATTGGTTTTTATGAAATGTGCTCAGTTTTCGCTAAAAAATAAAATATTCCAAACTACTCACAATGAGTATAAACAAACAGCATCACTCTTGTTTTGTTTCTATTTCTACAGTGATATCCCAGGGTCCCCCATTTTAATGGCTGGGACCCCCAAATTCCAAACGGAGAGTCCCTTGCCCCACGGCTGTACAGACCAAGGTATATTCTTGCCTCCATGAAAGTCAGTATGAAAATGGATGTAATCCTTTTACTTGTTAAAAAAAATACCTGTCGCATGCAATTTGTTTTTATTTTCACCACCAACAATGCAGTTTTTAACAAAATATATTAATAAACAAGGCTATAGTTCATCCGTTCTTTCTCACGTTACCATGGCAACAATGTAAATTATGCAAACCGAGGACAATGCTGTTTAGCATTGTGCTGTATTTAATTCATTTACAAGTGTCAACTAGCGACACAAGCTAACACCACACCCCTGAATACAGCCAGTTAGTCAGGTATGTAGGAGTCGCTGCCTAAGCCTCAAGTTGAAATAGTTTGCATACAATAACCTTAGTTTAAATTTCATCACTGGTAGTGTTAAAGGCACATTTTATCACCCTGAAGAATACATTAATGAAATAAATGTTACATAAAACTTAAAAACTTTCAAAATATGAACTAATTTGCATTCTTGTCTTAATAAATGCCTCTTGTATATTTGCCTCAGAATAGACAATATTCTTTCTCTTATCGATGATATATCAAAGATTTCAGAGATAGAAATTCATGAGTAGTTCAAATAACAAACATTTATTATCACATATTATTTTTGGTAAAAACATGATTTCAACATGTGCCCTTTGTACCTTTACAATTTTAACCATGACATCAGCAAAAAAAATGTTACAAGGAATTTCGAACCATGAGAGTCTTATACAGCTGACAACTTATTTCATTTCTTGTATCAAAAGAACTTTAATCTTCCTCAGTTCTACACTGAACAGTTTTTGTACTGAAACAGAAACTGGGGAAATTGTTCAGGCAGGGGTAGAAACTAACATATTTAGTCCACTAGTCCTCATAATGATAACACAAAGCAAAACCCCTAAAAAATGGCAAATTTCTACTAGTCCTTATGATACCTTAACTATTGGGCAGTTTGGCAAGGACAACAATTTCTAATGCTGGTTTAGGTTACTTATTGTATACATCAGCTGGTTTGCAAAACCAATCAACATAAAAACAACTGACATTAGAACACTTGTTTTAAAGCTGGCCACTTAATGCCTTGGTGTTGTCCCAGGAACATACAAGTCAATACTTCACAGCTACTTGGAGGACGAAACCACCGCCACTTACAAATTGGTATCGGGAATCTTTAACTTTAGCGTTGTCAGTCAAAATCCTGATTGATGTTGTGAACTTTACTTGTGGATGTAGACAAAGATGACACAATCTGGTGACTACTGCAACGTCCAACGTTAAACTGAATGTCCTTCCAAGTGTCCATGTCTTTGCTTTTCCCTCACTGACAGTAAGTTCATTTGTAAACAATTTAATTCATTTTTTCCCCATATATTTTCAAACCACCACAATTGGATTGTGGGCCAAACATTTGGTAAACCAACTGCCCGCCTCCGCGGTCTAGTGGTAGAGCGTCTGCCCCAAGAGAGGAAGGATGAGGTTCGATCCCCGGCCGGGTCATACCAAAAGACGTTAAAAGATGGTTCTTGTTGTTACCCTGTCTGGCGCTCATCATGAAGTGGCTAAGACATGGCCTGGTCGGCTCGGAGCCAGTATACTGTATCTGAGTAGGGTATTCATGTAAAACTGGTATGGTATGCCATAGTATCTCAGAGGGCTAGCAGTATAAAATCAGCATTAGTCTGGACTAGTACATGCATGCACGCCTAGTAAGCTCAGCAAGTAAAAGTGCATTTTTGATAACACTAAACTGTACAAGAAATGATGCTTAGTTCCAGGTTAGTAGATTTAAAAGTTTTGGCAGTGGTATTTTGCTGACAAAAGATTACAACAGGGGCAGACGTGGGGTTGAAACTCACTACCTTCAAATCCTTGTACCACTTAGAGTGAGTGAGATGGAATTTACATCGTTTTCAGCAATATACCAGCAATCTCAATGCAGGGGACACCAGAAATGGGCCTCGAATCTGGGCAATCAGCGTAATGATCAAATGCTTTAACCACTAGCCTACCCCACCGTCCCTTGAACCACTACGAGAACCTGGGTCTTGATATTTGTATAATAGTGATTCAAGTATATCATTGCAATATTCCTACAAGCATATTATAGCAATATTTATATAAATACTCAAAAAAGCATATAAACACAGTGTCAGTAAAACTGTTATTAAATGTATATTGCTAGTATTTTGTAACCACAGAGGTAAAACAACACCATGTCTTCCCCAAACTACAACTGTTTTGTCAGGTAACAACATATTTTTATTGTCAGGGGAAAAAATGTCTGGAATGATGACCTGACCTTGTTCAAAAACGAAATATGAGGTCATTACTCTCATTTGACACTCCTGGACCGCAGGGGCAATGTGAGATATATATCTGTTTGTCCCTGGGTAAGTGTATTATCAATCATATTGCCCTCAGCCAGGATAGACACTAGTCCCTTGATTACAGCTGAACTCTCCCGAGTCAAGGCACAGGTCTCCATTAACTCTCAGGTAAATGTTTTCTGTCATATTTTTGTTTGTTTTTTAAGCTAAAACTCAAAGGTGTGTGACTACTAAATGTCTCGTTTTCTAGAAATGGTTATTTGTGGTTGACAACATGGAAAAGTGAAGTTAGCAGTGAGGAAAGGGACACGCAAACTGGTTCTGAGGACAAAGCAATCTTCATTCATTATCTTGACATGATTTTGAAAAGGGTTGGGATGGGTAAGTCGGGTCAGGGGTATGGGGGTGGGGGAGGGGAGGTACTGAGAAGGACCCAGTACCCACAGAACTACCCAGACCAGTAGTTAGTCAGATGTTATATTGTTCAATTATCTGGACTCCATGGTTACATTACAAGTCACTATTGTTCACAGTTCCGTCAGACCATGCACCCATTCCTTCAGACTCTTAAATGATTGAATCAAGTCAAAACTTCATTCAACTTCAGTGCATATGACCAGATCGTTTTATATAAGTATCTAATACATTATACCAGGGCTAAGATCTAACTATTCCCAATTGGACATTTTGTCTCTTAAGACCTACATCAGGTACCCGGGTAGGGTAGGGTAGGGTAGGGTAATAGTGGGTGGGGTACCCAGGTAGTAAATTTGGACCCATCCCAGCCCTATTTTTGAAGTATCAGTTTTTGAATCAATATATAAGTAATTTCTTTCTACTGTTTCTATTCTCATTTAGTTTGTTCAGGGCTAACAGTTTCAAGGAGTGTTAAACAATTGAAAGCATAGCTTCAGACGGATAAACTCTACTGAATTCCATAGTGAGTGAGTGAGTTGGGTTTAACGCCGCTTTTAACAGTATTCCAGTTATATCATGGCGTCTCAGCTTAATGTGGGGGGAAAGCCTGAAGTGATGTAGGTCTTAGATGTTTACTACTTCGGTGAAACCCACGAGCAAGGGTATGGTGCTGACAAACCTAGACACATAATCAGGGCGAACCGGGATTCGAACCCACAATCATAGGTTTCTGGCGTGCCCAAGGGACCTACTGTGCACAGCCAATTGCGGCGCCTTAGACGACTGGGCCTCCCGTGCCCCCCAAATTCCATTGTGAAAAGGATGGGACAAGATTCAGACATGTTTAACCAGGAAATATATTGTACAGAAGTACACGTTAATTAGCTTTATTCAGAATACTTTTTCTTTTCCTTCTGCTGTGAGACGTAGAAAATCAAAATTTGTTCATCTTTCGTTGAGTTGGTGGAACCTGGTACAGGCCTTGGCATAGATCACCTGTGTAACAGTGTCAGCAGAGTTACCTCCCTCTAATAAGCTGAGCGCTCAAATGTATTCATAGATTGCACCGATGCACCAAGGTTTAATACAGTGATGGTATCCCACAGATATCACCTTTGTTTACACTCCTGGTACAAAGTTAACAATGCACTGGGTGTAGAATATCAAGCAATTTGTGAAATGTTTCGAGATTGTAGATGGTTTTATCCCACCATGTGTAAATAAAGTCAGACATCCCACAGAACAACCTCTGAATGTGCTGACCATTCTCTCCCCATTTGAAGATGAGGTCTGATCCTGTTTAGGGGGATAAAATCAATGCCAGGTCCTGTAGTGAGAGACTGGGGCTGGTCTTGGCAGTGTATGTCTGTAGTAGTAAAGGTAGAGTATACTCAACAGCTGAGCTGCGGTACTGGGTGGTGCTTGTGTACAGAGCGGTGTTAGTGTCAGGCGCTGAACTATCTCATAGGGACATGATATACAGCTTGGGAGCTGAGGGGTAGAATAAGGAAATCGGGGCAAGGATGGGGCTGGAAAAAGGAATCGGGGCTAAGGGCTAGGGCTGACTGGGGCTAGGGCTGGGGCTGGGGAGGAGGCTAGGGATAGGGCTGGGGGAGCTAGGGCTGGCTGGGGCTAGGGATAGGGCTGGGGGTGGGGTGGGTGTGTGCTAGGTGCTAGGGGCTAGGGATAAGGCTGGCTGGGGATAGGGAAAGGGATAGTAATGGGGTGAAGGGCTGGGGCAAGGGGCAAGGGGCTGGGGCAAGGGATTAGGGCAAGGGGCTGGGGCTAGGGGCAAGGGGCTAGGGGCTAGGGCTAGGGCTGGGTGGTATATGATTGCATATTTGTTTTGATAAATAATTCTGCTTAAAATCCTCTTCAGGGTGACATCTTATTAGCATCTGTTGATGTGTCACTCCATGTGTCTGACATGTGTCATAAGATCACAACAGCAACAGACATATCTAAGTTAAAATAAGTAGGACAAGGCCCTTTTGTGCATTATACACTGACTTATACACAATGCCTGCATTCGATAAGTAAATAAAGATCCGTTAAGAAATACAGGTACACAAGCTGAAAAGCTAATTGGGTGGTCGGGATTTGTTTTGCATATTTTACTGAAATACACAGCATATCCAAAGCTCCGACATTCATGAAACGTTTGATGCAATACAACTTAAAAGTTTTAAGTACAATCAATTGTTTTATAATGTTAATTATAATTTAAATCCTAATGGCTACCAAGTAGCAGATGGAGTGATATCTCCTTGTTGATCAGCTAGCAAGTGTAACATTCCTTTACAAATGAATGTCCCTGCTAATGTGACGATGAAAATTCTGTTGGAAAGTTTCCCACAGAGACATCCTTGAAAATTCACAAGCATTTGATAATGGACATGATGGATATGTATGTGTTGCTATACAGAGAATCTTACTTATACTCAGCATGGCAGGACTGGTCCATGGCAGCGTCTTTGAAGCTGAAGATGTCTCAGACTCAAATACTGAAATATCTACCAGTAGTGCATCTCAGTGGGGGCTATATCCTTGTGAACTTGCTATGAACATATCTTACTCTTGTCAGACTGGTAGGACAAATCCCAGACAACACTGGTTGAGTTTGGGAGACTGTTCTACATCCATGAACCTGTTTCCACTACATATTTTACACTTTTTGACTGATCAAGCTTCGTTTAAACATGTAATATATCATTCTATCCAAAATTGTAATTTTTACATGTGTTACCATTGAATTGTTTCAAATTTTGATGGAAATTTGGTGGTTTTAAATGTTCCTGAAAACTAAAACAGTTCTCCTGAACACAGTCATAAGCAACAAGTCGGATGGTGTGTCCATTTGCAGCTTCCCCTGAGTTAATCACAGTCGCACCAGACTAGGATGAGGATGACCATCAGAAGATGAGGATCATCCCGGGAGGGGGAGGTGTAGCCAATCAATAAACTTCATCTACATGATGAGCAGAGCTGTCAAAACTGTGGCCATGGGTAGCATCACACTGATACTGTGCATCTCATACAGCACACACTCCATGTCAGCATCAAATAGTGCCTGCATCACACTGAGAGACTAGTTAATGGAATGGACCATTCTGCAAGAAGCACACAGCTCCTACCATGCCTACAGACAAGACAAACAGAGTAACCAAGACTGTCTTTGTTTTGAAGGTCTTCAAGTGTACCACATGGCTCTCACAAAGATGATTAGTTGTGCACTTTGGGAGTTAGGTGTGCCAACAAGGAAACTTATAAACATCTGCGCACCCTTTGAATGTCATAACATGTGCTTGATAATAAGCAGTCATAATCTCAGGGCTTTAACAAGGATTCCAAATGAAGTGCCCATGGCAAGCAAATTGGGGCAAAATTGTGATATTGTTCAAAATCTGATTACTTTAATGTTCTTATTTTCGTAAATTCTGAAGAACTGGGAAATTTGTTATTCAAATTGGGAATTTTTAATACCATTTGCTGCAGACTGCCTTTGAGCAGGTCTAAATAAATCCCAGTAATCAATAAGTGTGCCTCCTTCCTCTTCATCCTATTCCAAGACCAGGACCCCGTTCCACAAAGCGATCTTAGCGCTAAGTCTTTCGTAAGTCTATGTTAAAGTATGGGAGTTACAATCACCTTAGCACTAAGATCGCTTTGTGGAACGAGGCCCAGGACCCCGTTCCACAAAGCGATCTTAGCGCTAAGTCTTTCGTAAGTCTATGTTAAAGTATGGGAGTTACGATCATCTTAGCGCTAAGAACGCTTTGTGGAACGAGGCCCAGGACCCTGTTCCACAAAGCAATCTTAGCGCTAAGTCTTTCGTAGGTCTATGTTAAACTATGGGAGTTACAATCACCTTAGCGCTAAGATTGCTTTGTGGAACTGGGCCCTGAGTCTCCTGGTTTGTTTCATGATTCTGTGCACTGAGCATGTTTGTGCCAGAGAACATTTCTCAATGGCTTCGTAAAATATAGATCACCACAAGGTTTTTGTTGAAAAAGATATTTCCAAATGTGCCCTTGTTTTTTTCAAAACTTCCTTTTCACTTTGCCTTTACAAATTTAACCATGCTACTGGCACTCAAATCAGTGTTTGAAATAATTTTAAAGCCCAACAAGACAGTCGGGCATATGACCCATAAGTGTTGCCTGCCCATCTTCAAAGTTACCTGCCTGCATTCAGACATCATAAATACTGAAAAAATAAGAGACAAATCACATCTTGATGCAGCTGAAATAATGCAAACAATTTTTTGAGAATCTAAGAGGAGTTATAAATCTCAGAGGAGTTGTAATAAAACTTAATATGTTAGTTGTCTTAAAATTATCTGCCAGACAGTCGGACAGGTGGTGGAAAATTTCATGCAGCCCGACGAAACGGTACTAGCCACAGGCAGGCAGATATTTTGGACACTGACTCTACTACAAGAAATGTTTAATTTAACTTAAACTCATTACTGTTATGATCAGATCTTTTTTTCTATTTTGATAAATCTGTCAGTGGATGTGTCTGCCTTTAACTTTCACAAGTCAATAGTTTATAAATGGAGATCACAACAGCTAAATGTTCTGTTAAATGTTGACCGCCTCAGTGGTCTAGTGGTAGAGCGTCCGCCCGGAGAGCGGAAGGTCCGGGTTCAATTCCCAGCCGCGTCATACCAAAAGATGTTAAAAGATGGTACTTGTTGTTACCCTGTCTGGCGCTCCCATTAAGGGGCTAAAACAAGGACTGGTCGGCTCGGAGTCAGTATACTGTGTCTGAGTGGGGTATTCATGTTAAACTGCGGCATGGTATCTCAGTGTGCTAGCACTATCAATCGGCATCAGTCCAGACTTGTACAAGCAGCCACACACACACACATACACGTGCATGCACGTCGTTATATAAGTGCAATAATCTTAGACGTGACATTAAACCCCATTTCACCTCACCTCTGTTAAATGTTAAATCAATAGGAACTTAAATCCAACAGCCTCTGCAAAAACTCCAAATACAATAGACACATTATGGAAAGGTTGTTGTTGTTGTTGTTTAAAACCGCATTTAGCAATTGGGGGCCTGTAAATAATTGAGTCTGAACAAGACAATCCAGTGACTGACATCATGAGCATCGATCCACACAATTGGGATACAATGACATGCATCAAACAAGACAGCGAGTCTGACAACTCAATCCCATGGTTTCAGAGTTGATTCAAATCTGCTGAGCATCCCCTTGATGATGGAATATGTCTGGGTTTCCTGTATCTGGTGTCGGCAATGTTTACACCCAACAAGCCAGATGGGTTGCTGACTCATAAATGTAACTGGCCCATCTTGAAAGTTGCAGTCCACATATTTGAATACATGTGAAAATATATACCGTAACAACGATATTAACGTTGATCAAAACTACACGGGGAAATCTAGTACAATATTGTGCGCTTAAACTTTCTAGACAGTCAGGCAGACAGGAATAAATTTCATCTATCTCAGCAGAAATGTTTTCAGCCATTATCATGTCGCGACTTTGCTTTACAGGGAAAATATCAAAATTATGAACTTGACCAGATTATTGACCAAAATGGTGTTTTATTACAAAATAACTTTTACTGCCTGTGACTTTCGTTTAATGAAGAATCGGTTTTTTTCATCTCTCAGTGTTTTTTCGTATCCCACCACGAATAATGAATTTGTCCATTTCTAGTCTGTAATTAAAAGAAACCCATATGTTTTGAGCAGCCGGTGTAATCTGGCATGACTTCTTAAAATATCCTGTCCAGTTGGCTACATGGTTCTCTGATTAACCAATCAGCAAGTGTGGCTGAAATGTGATCAAAATCAGAAGAAGAAATTAACAATACTGCTGCCTAATACATGAAATACATGACCAGTGTCTTAGCCATAGTACTCAGTAATAGTAGCAGACTTCATGTGAGGAGCCGGAGAGCTGAATCGGTGACTTAAAGGTGATTTGTCAGCAAACTGAGAAAACCCACTATTTGTGTAGCTGAAGCAAACCCCTAATGGTGACAGCAGCTGCTGTTTCTGCTCTGCACAGAAGCAGGAACATGTGCATCAGGGAATGTCATCAGAAGTTTACAGCATTAAAACAACCCCAATTTGGTTTCCCCAATAACAAAATAACTACTACTTATGTTATTTCTCTTACATTGCATGTGGCAACTGACGGATCACGGATGTCTGGCAAATTCTGAGGAAGACTGTCAGGTTTGTCCACGAGGTCTGAAGGAGCAATATGTCAGCTGTAACATACCTTCCTGCACAGCAACCAGGTCTGGAGCATGCAACCAGTGGTCAGTAGTGTGAGCATTTGTGAGTTTGGGCATAAAGACATATGATTGCAATGACCTCTCCTTGACATGTGATAGTAATCATCATTTACATCACATATGACTCAGTGCTAGAAATTAGGGGGAGTCTGTGGATCCTTGATTTTTACTGTTATAGTTTTTGAATCCAGGGACCCATAATGTTTCTAACAACTTTCCCTTCTATAACCTAGCAACCATATTGTCCACCCAAGTGCCATATCAGTTGTCCACCTAGCAACCATATTGTCCACCCAAATGCCATATCAGTTGTCCACCTAGCAACCATATTGTCCACCCAAATGCCATATCAGTTGTCCACCTAGCAACCATATTGTCAACCCAAATGCCATATTGTCCACCTAGCAGCCATATTGTCCACATCACTGCCATATAAGTTGTCCACCTAGCAGCCATATTGTCCACATCACTGCCATATTGTCCACCTAGCAGCCATATTGTCCACATCACTGCCATATAAGTTGTCCACCTAGCAGCCATATTGTCCACACCACTGCCATATTGTCCACCTAGCAGCCATATTGTCCACACCACTGCCATATTGTCCACCTAGCAGCCATATTGTCCACACCACTGCCATTTCACCTTTTCTCAAAGGCTTTTTCCTCGTTTCATTTTATATTAAACAGCTTTTGGTGTGAACTGTTTGACCAAAAGAATCAAGACAAGCATATCGCTGACATACTGTAGTATTTATGATTCCGGCATTAATACTGATGTTAAACAGGAGTGGGGTGGTGGTGTTGTCAGTGTTTGGGGGATAAAAACATTGTTGTATGGACCGGTTCACTTCTAACCAATAGTGACCATTCCAAGATTCAGATGGGAGTCCCAGCGTTAGAAATTGGAACTAGTCCTGTAGTCCTTGCCAAATTGCCCAATAGTGAGGGTATCTTAAGGACTAGTAGAAATTTGCCATTTTTATGGGTTTTACTATACATTATCATAATAAGGACTTGTGGACTAAAACTGTTAGTTTCTACTGCTGTCAGGGAGGACACATACTTCAAACAAATTAAACAAAACAAAACCAGGTATTTATTTGGACCTGCACAGAGGCCAAAATGCGACCATAATTTGCAGTAAATGATAGTAAAACTTCCCAATTTGAATTAAAAAATTCCAAAATCCTCAGAGTTTACAAAAATAAGAACAATAAAATAATCAAATTTGAACAATATCAAGACTTTGTTCCAATTTGTTGGCCAAGGGCACTACTTTGGAATCCTAGATAAAGGTAATCAAGTTAGAATGATTTGGCAAGTCTAGATTGCCTCAGTTTTAGGCTTGAAATTGTTCTAGGCTCCATTTGGATTTTATTATTTTGATTTTGTAGATATACATTTTTAAATAAGATTATTTGTTTATATCTGGGACTAAATGTCAGTCTGAGTGTTTGACAAAATGGGGTGGGGTGTGTATGACCTGCACCCCGAAACTCTGAATCTACCCATGCAGCCTGTATCCACCTAGACCCAGGATGCAACACAATATGTGATGATGGCATGTATTTCTAAACTCACTGCTATCAAATTCTCTCATTAATTCTTCTCTACGATGTCAGCCTGCTAAGTATTCTCATTAACTGAGAATGTTCTTACAGGGGTCGTCTCAAACAAAAGATAAAGATTTTCAGAGTTAACTATTCTTAACCTTTTTTCCAAACTTCCAAAACCATAAACCTATTTTCCAAACTCACAAAAATACCACACGGAATATAATGAAAAAATAACCAAACAAACTTTGACATAGTCCCTCTGTTCGTGTTATTGGGTCTGTGTAGCATTCTACATACTTGTGCCGGTGTATCAATATTAATCCCATTAGTCATGTTCCCCAGTGAATCTAAGGACATCAGCAGGCAGCCATCAAAGCTTCCACCAAGCTTCCTGTTCCAAACATGCCTCTATTAGGCCATAATGCATTAATTATAAAATTATCATCCCCGCCCACCTCACTATTAAAAACACCCCACCTCCAACATTATATTGCCCCTAGCTACCAACACACAGAAAATTGCTCCGCTTTTCTCTACTTGCAGAAATAACAACTATCACTATCAGAAGCAAGCTGTAACATTTGTTGGTCAGGATCAGACAATCCAGTCACTGATATTGGGAGTAACGAACCACTTTGACCGGGTATGTCGATATGTTGATAGGGTACATCCATTCATTCGCTTCTCACAACAAGCTTGGGAACCAAGCCCAAGTCTAACAGAATTCTGTTTGGTCCAGTAAATGCAGCTATGATAACACCAAAATCTAATAAAAACAATGTTAAAAGTATGTTCAGGAGAGGATACCCCACAGAGGTAGAAACTAACATTTTTAGTCCACTAGTCCTTATAATGATTACATATGACAAAACCCTCAAAAATGGCAAATTTCTACTAGTCCTTATTATACGTAATTATTGGACAGTTTGGCAAGGACTACAGGACTAGTGCCAATTTCTAAGGCTGCACCCAAAAGGTTTTGTCACAAACTGCTGGGAAAATTGACAATTAAGCACCTGTTGCTGATCAGTGCTTGCTATTATATATAACAGCGTGTCTGTGTTGGGATTACATGTCAATCACACCAGCTGACAGTAATTTAGTTTACAAAAACTAAAATGCACACATTTCTCATTTGGGATGAAAATCTAACAATTAACTTATTGTGGCCTTAGATCTATTACAATACCTAGTGAGTAATTGTCCTAGATTACAGAAGCGGCCCAGCCCATTGATCATGGCGCCACTGCACTTGAGTTGTAAACTGTTCCTTGTGCTTGTTTCAAGGCTAAATATAGCTTTAGGAGCTTTGTAGGTTTTAAAAGGGTTTTGTAGCCATCAATTTATATTTTTAACATTAATATGTTTGGTTGTTTCAGTGGGGGGTGTCCATCTTTTACATTACCATTTGATTTACCATTTTACATCACCATCAGTCAAAATGCCTTTGAGGTGGGTTGGGTTGGGTTGGGTTAATACATAGAGGACATACCTGCAAAATCATATATATATACTGCTATATATATATACTGCTATATATATACTGCTCTGCTTTTAGTGTTCTGACATTTGTTCTGGGAATCTGATAGGAGCATAAAATCTCTGTATACACACAGACACAGAGATATATATGTATATATATATACACCTAGACACAGACAGGTTGGGATACTGACAAACCATATTAACCAGGCCGAAACTTGGACTCAACCCACACCCAACTCTCCCTGTCTCCAAAACAAGGTACTGTAAACACAAGCAATTTATTTTGACATGCTTCCACAGACTTTAGAAAATTCTATACACTATTACAAGTTTGGCTTAAAATGATGTACATAAATCTGTTAGGATGTGAGAGCCACTGCATAACCTCAAGACCATCTTAAATAAAATCCAATGACCTACAACCATGGTAACAACTCCCTTAGAAATAGTGAGTAAGTGAGTGAGTTGGGTTTAACACCGCTTTTAACATTATTCCAGTTATATCACAGCATGTCAGCTTAATGTGGGAGGAAAGCCCGAAGTGATGCAGGTCTCAGATTCTTACCACTTGGGTGAAACCTATGAGCACGCATATGGTGCTGACAAACCTAGAAACAATCGGAGGCGAACCGGGATTAGAACCCACAATCATAGGTTTCTGGGGCGCACAAGGGATGCAGCTTTGCACAGGGAATTGCGGCGCCTCAGACAACTGAGCCACCCGTGCCCCCTCCCTTATAAATAATTACAACAAAAATCTTCATCACTTCCAGTTCCACCATAACCACGTTAAAAATAATGTTTTAGTCCTCAACAACTTACAAGACAAATACTATTATTACTGAATGGAAGGATAAAGTTTTCTCAACAGTCTCTAAAACATGGAAAGCACTGACCATGTAAACGTATCGTTCTGTTCACAACTACATGTAGCTGATGCCCAGCACGTGTATTGATGCACTGACTCAGCACGTGTATTGATGCACTGACATCTCCACACAGTTTTCAATGCATCAAACATGTGTAATTGTTATGCTGAGTTGCTACAAAGCACCACACACAATACACTCATGCAACAGCTGTCAAGATGACTTTGTGTTTGTACAAACAGGCAGATCTTGTATGACAACTTATGATGAAAGTGGAAGAAATAAATTACTAATACCATTTTGCTAAAAGCATGTCACAATATTATTGTTTCAGATAAATATGTTGAAAACCTATACAAACGCCACAGCCATTATAGAAGGGGAGGCAACTCTACTGGCTAGTGATCGTTAGTTTGGGATATCTACTGGTGAAGTCACAACTTGCCTATTTTATGTATCAGTACATATCACGATGCTTCAGCCACGATGCTAATAATAATATTAGTTATAACAATATTACCATGAACTGGAAAAGTTCCTAATTCCAATTTGGGAATTATTACTGACATCAGCTGCAGAATTGGTTTCAAATATCAGCCTCTGGACAGGCCTAGATACATCACTATTTATAATGGTATTAAACAACCCACTGTCAACTCCTCTTTATTATTTCATAGGTAAGACATATCAATGAAACTGTTATTCTTTTTCACTTGTGACCATTTATGAACATTAATAACTATCAAAGACAATGTTGGTCTGGCACATATCAATCTCTCATTGACAGACCAAAATAACCCACAACTATTTGAATTCTGAAACTAATGTCACACTGAATACAGGCCTACCAAAGAACACCTGCAGAGAACTACCTATATAGAAATAGCCACACACATTACAAACAATTGTTTGAAGTTCTCTGCAGATGTTCTTCAGTAGGCCTGAAATAGAAATTCATGGACATTGGCTTTGTAATAAAGACTCCTCATGGCCTATATATCCTTGTGTTATGGGTTTTCGAGCCCTAAGAAGTATTACTAAACATGTGTCTAATGACAGTCCCAATACACTAAACTTAGTCTTACCTTTGAACAAAATCATTTCTGTGAACACTTGGATGTCAAGTGGCAATGTCTTTTTAAGTTTATAGTGATAATGCCTTGCCAAGCGAGACAAGTCGATCAGGCACCATGTTGTTACCATCATGCGATTTCGAGCCCTTGATTGCGGTGAAGTTAAAACTAGATGCTTAAATGGTCAGACACATGACATTACACACAGGAAGTTTACAAACAAACCGATACATTTTCGGTGCAAACCATTGTTCTAATGCAAAATTATCAGCAGATCAAGTTTGATTAAAATGTGCATCATTGAAAAAGTAAATTTTGAGAGATGTTATGAATCTAACTCCGTTGTTAATTAGTTATGACTGCCTAATTGAAGGCGGTAATAAAAAATGCACCAGTTCCCAGTACTAACGATAACCATTCCAGGCTTATATAAAAATGAATTATATCTTGTCGATATTAACTCTACAAGCAACACATCTTATCTCGAAATTAAATTACTTAGTTTGACAGATACACAATGCGGTTCTCTCCCTTTCTGTGACTAACATCAAAGCTATTTAGTTTCGGAAATGCATCCTTCCGATTCCTCAAGAGTACTTGCGACTGAAGTGAATCGCCCTCATTTAAAGGTCTCGGGCTCAATGCTTCTCGTCGTAATTAGAATAAAACCTCCGACTTTACTTACAATAATTTAGAAAAACTACAAAAAAAGATTCGGGGACGGGTGCGAGGTGAGCCATAGACGCCGGTTTCCTTTCACCCGAAGTGGTATCGGTGACAGATATCAGCCAACAGTTGCGAGAAATAAGTGCGGAAAATATGCGGTAATTGTGATCTTTGAGTTTTACTTACCTTCCGGTCATATAGACAACTTTATGACAGTTCCAAACTGAGGGGATGCCTTGAAATATTAATGAATTCCAACCAACATGGTTGTCGGATGTGAAGTCACTTCCGGTAGTCAAATATGGAAATAGTATCAGGTTTCTTGCTATCGTGATTAGCTTTACACATAATATGTTTCTTGTGTGTTTTTATTCGTATGTGTTTGCTTGTGTATTCTGCACTCTGATCTATTCTTTTTGATTAGCTCCAAGAGCTCAATGGAGGTGTTTCGACCGCCGGAACAGTGATCTAAGGGAGGTAAGTCGTGTTTGCTTAAGAAGCAGAGTCCACAAAGCATCTCTCAGGATCGTATCTATGATTTGTGTATCCCTATTATTACGTAAACGTTTTCAAAAGTTACATTATCGATCCAATTCAGCAAGATTTAACCGAATAAGTTTAAAATCAACGCACGACAGTATATGTACCTCGTACCTCGTGATAGAAGCTATATGTATTAACTTGAACGCACCTGTACTTATGTTAAATATTATCAATAAAGACATAATTTCAAGGATGACGTTATTTTGTGTTTATTTTCTATATTAATGGACTATTTCGCGCCCATTATCAATTGTGTCTTAACATCATATTATAATAGAAAGAAGCCAAGTGAATTTCTTTTTTCAGTCTTGAACAAAAGCCAAAGTATTGCAAACTTCCTTTGGATTTTTTCCGGTCACTCCACAGGAAACTAATAAATCCTGGGCTTCTTCCATGGCTCGGATCTAAAACTGAACTAAATTTAATGAGGACACGGTTTCAGAATTGGTCATCAGCAACCATGCTTGTCGTAACACAAGAGGTTAGAGGCAACTTTCGGGATCGGGTGGTCAGGCTTGGTGACTGGGTCGATGCTTGTCATCGTATCCTCATTGATCAATTCTCATTATGTCAGTCACTAGATTGTGTGGTCCAGACTCGATTATTTACAGACCGCCGTCAAAAAGCTTGAATATTGCTGAGTGCGGCGTTAAACAACAAACAAATAAATCAAACAAAACACGGAAACTCGTTCACTAAATATATTGGCTTCCCCGGTCACAATTTACGTCGTTATTCTTGATTAGCGTCGTGGTCAGGGTGAACGGGTCAGTCAATTTGTGTACGGGTCGGACATAGTGTTTGTGAACAAGTTGAGTAGTTCCCGGATAGTGAAGGATCTATCTGTTCACATGTTTACAATGAACGCCGTGTAACCCCATTTGGATTCGGGTTAGAATAGATCACCTATAGTATTGTCGTTTGAGGCGACTAAATGGATTGGGTGGTCAGGTTCGGTGATTTGGTTGATAGTGTGTCAACTAGTGAGATGGGTTTAATGCCGCTCAGTACAGCATTTCAGTAATACACGGCGTGTCAGCCTGGTTTGGAGGGAAAGGCAAGTGGCGTAGGTTGTAAACAGTTCTTTTGGTGGAATACACGATCACGGGTATTATGCTGAAAGAACAAGGAATGTTATTGAGAGAAACAGGGGATTCGAACCAACGAGCGGATCCTGTCACTGAACTCCACCCACCACCATTGGTCCTGATCTTTATACGAAGATAGCAGGTCTACTCTGTATGGTGTCTTCTACTACTACTACTACTACTACTACTACTACTACTACTACTACTACTACTACGTATCCCAATTGCGTGGATCGATGCCCATGATGTTAATCGCAGAATTGTCTGATCCAGAGCAGCAACGGAAAGCCTTCCGTTTCACTTTTCAGGCAGCCGACTTCATCCAATTGAATAACCCTGCATGGTTGCTGATCTTCTCAACACACTGGACAAAAAACACTATAATTGTAAATATTATATTATTGTCTTCATCCAGTCTTACAATAGAACGTGCATTAATGGTTTCTAGCCGTGGTCACTCTGGCCCTTGATCCCGTGGAGATTCGGGGTTGGAATTAGTCCCCGCAACAAATGTTTGTCGTCTGGGGCGACTAAAAGGATCGGGTGGTCAGGCTTTTTAACTTGGTTAAGAGTGTGTCATTGGACATGTCTAGATATCAACCACTGGAATGTCTGGTCTGATTATTTACAGACGCCATCATCAGTTAATAGCTGGAGTATTGCTGAGTGTGTCTTTAAGCTCTGGCAGCTTTCAGAAATAACACGTTTCAGTTTCGCACACACTCGATATGTATCAGAAATAATGGCAGGGGCCTTAAAATCCCCTCAGTCCTGTCGAACTGTACATACAAAATACGGTCAAAATGAGCTGATTTTACGAGCGCTTTTCTCCTCGAGCAGCTGGTGTATTATATTTCCTTTCCATGCCCAGAAACTGTCCGTGATGTGACACATGCATCCCTGGGCAGGTTCCAGATTGTTTCTGCGAATGATGTTAAGATTATTTGAGGAAGAGGTCTGCAAAATGTTATCTCGATACCAAGCTTATCCTGAAGTAATGTATGTAAATGATCTGGACACAAGTGGCACCTTTGTTAAAACATTTCTCTCTATAAGCAAGAGAATCTATGGAGGTCAACTTCTTTATTTTGAGGAACACAACATTTGGGAGTATGTGCTTACTCCTACATCAGGTAAATGAATGCTATGAGGCAGAGAACATATGTATGTACATGTAAGAACAACACTTGTAATAAGATAACAAGAGGTGAAACCTAACGAGGGAAGCCAACAGATAATTGGCGCTGATAGGCGATGAGCTATAGACAATGGAAGCCAACACTTTACAGTAATTAGCGCTGATAGTTATGGACAACTGGAAGCCAGGACTAAATTATCACTGAAAGGTAAATTGCAATGGGCATTGGGCATACGGGAGGCCGGGGGTAATTAGCACTGATGGATAAACGGGTGAAAAATACATAAATTAGGCCATACCTATACATATAATTCCTATGCAGTCAACTCTGGTAGAGGGCGATTTGATCTCAGAAGTAGAGCCGCTACCATTGAAAACTGGAACATAATTCATCCATTTTGTCTTTCATAGTCATCACTGTCTGTGACCTTGGTATCCTATAGTATATTTAAATTGTCTACGTGGAAAAAGTAAAGTGTCTCACTCATCTGTTGTGCTGTTAGACCGGTAATACATACACGAAGTAGAATCCCACATCAACACTCAAAGCCTTGACGTCTTTGAGAGGCATTTGGAAGTTGGAATACTAGGTGAGGATAAGATATATGGATGAACAACTTCTTTATTACAAATAGGAGCGACGTTTTGATGTAGGTTGTAACACTTGCTTGATAACGTAGTTAGACACTTACCCGAAACGTCTTTCCTATAATTGCAATAAAGAAGTTGTTCATCCATATATCGTATCCTTACTGTCTCAAAGCCTGACTTTCCATAAAACATCACGCTTGGTGAGAAACCATATGGCTGGATTATTGTTCGCGTTAAACAACAAACTTTACCCCGAGTAAGTAATATACGACAATCAGATTTGTTTGTTTGATGTTTAACGCCGCAATGACCAATATTCCAGCTATATGACGGCGGTCTGTAGATAATAAGTCTGGTCCAGACAATCCAGTGATTAACATCATGACCATTGATCTACGCGATTAGGATACGAAGACATGCATCAACCAAGTCAGCGAGCCTCACCACCCTTTCCCGTTAGTCGCCTCTTACGACAAGCATAGTCGCCTTTTACGGCAAGCATGGGTTGCTGAAGACCTATTCTACCCCGGATCTTCACGGGGAACGACGATCAGAAAATCTGGTATGTGGTATTCCATAATCCACCACTTCTTAGAACTCTGAAGAACAGAGGAGTGCCATCGTGTAGAAGAAATCTTACAAGTTGGTTTCACTTCACCATTGTTCACTAATATTGCCTCAATTGAAACCGGGCGATATCAACACATTGTCAGAAAATCCTAACCAATGCACTTTTTAATTAACGTGTCACAAACTTTCTAAATTACACGTTTAAGATAGACGGACATACAAATAAATGTCTTTCTTTGCTATTTTACGGAGTTGGTGGACGTCTTGATATTAAATTCTGTGAAAGGAGACCTAACGGGGAGATGGATAATCACTCTCCTACCCAGAGTTCCATGCGGCCGGCAGCCAGCTAGCATAGTACCTCTGCCACAGGCCAGCGCCATGTGACGATTCGTCACATCTTTCACAGTCCATTCAAGATATTGCATATGCTTTTCATCCGTTTCATGTTTTACAAGTCTACACATTTTCATAAACAAATGTCAAAGAATGGTTAACTTTCATTGAGAAAGTATGCAAATACGTAAAAATCTACTTGTTTTTGCGTAGTTATCCTATGTTTACATTGGTTGTACGGCTCCACGTGCTGTCATCGAAGCCCAACGGAGAGCTAGCGACACGGTCACTTTGATGCATAAATATATATTGTCATGCAACTCACTGTCGCAGTTGTAGTAGCATATCTATATAGTTATGCAAAACAATATGTAAAGCGCCCCCAAATACTTGCATTAGTCCGTTCTATACTGATTTCTGAAAGCGCGCGTTTGTTTACAAACAAGAGAAAAGTCCGGTCACGTGATATGCAAATTAGCCTGTGGCAGTGGTGTTATGCTGAGTCACCACTGCGACGGAGTGTGATGGATAATATCAATTGACAATTACGTCACATTATGACGTCACAATTCCGACACTCGACCAGGTGCCCGTCCCGTGTGGCTGTTACAGTAACGTTATTCTATTTACAGGGACCTTTATTTATTTGAACTGTCACCGCTACGAGACATCATATGCTATTAAAAAACAACAACTCGGGACTTCACTGTTAGCTAGATGATTGAAAAATAGGAATATTTTCTCGTTGTAGATGTTACATATCACCAGCTTATCAATATAGTCCAAAAATAAGTAAGGGTAGGATATATGGATGAACATCTATATTACAATTAGGAGCGACGTTTCGGTGTAGGTTTTAAATGATGATATATCTTATCCTTAGTACTCCAACTTCTAACTGCCCCTCAAAGACGTAATTCGTCACAAATAGCTTTACCATTGATTCGAGATAGTTGTAAATGGTCATTCCGGTGTGTATATCCTGAATTTAAGTAGATATTTCATTTTGGCCACACTCGTTTTTAAAAGCTTGTTAGATTTGGGCCGTGGAGAAATGGACAATGATGAAATGATGTGTGAGTTTGGTTTGACCAGATTTAAACAATGGGCACAATTTGTGAAACCTATTACTGGTGTCGCCCGCCTGCATGGATGTGGCTGGAATATTGCTAACAGCGTCTTAAAACCATACTCAATTACTCACTAGATCACGACGTGATTCAAAGATTGAATTGTAAAAGAGACTAATGAACACGCGTATATATATATATATATATATATATATATATATATATATATATATATAGTGCTGGCAAACCAGGGAACCACCACTAGCAGTTAATCGTATCCATGAACAGCGGATCCTGGTGGTGATAAGGGGAGCAGCTCTGCAAAGCTAAATGTAGCCAACTGTTCCTTACTTTAAAAAATGTATGTTTATAAAACAAAAGAAAATATCGAGGCGTCGACGAAGAGGAATAATTAAATAACCAAATTGCAACGGCCCAGGATATTTTCTTATTTATAGATCTATGGGCGTTGTTTGGGCAGCATGGCCACCGCCATTATCATTCTTTGTCATGGACAAGCGCCGAACGTTCCAGAATATAAATGTCACTAATTGAATTGTTCTGGTCAATAACGTACATCAATCCGTATTCTACTCCTGCTGTGTGCAGCTATGGACATTGCGTGTCAGGCTCACGACACGCCTGGCACCGAATTATTCCACGTCATCGAAATCCAAATGGCAAATGTACTCCCATTCTCTGTTATTGCCCCTAAAAACAACCAAACCATACGCATCTCTTTTAAACGAATATATAAACATACTGACTCAAACTGATAATAGCTTTCGAGTCACTATCTTGTGTTGACGAGTCAAAAAATATTACTTTAGGTCATTGCGTTATAACCGGAAGTAGCGAAGTGGGAGTGAATTCAGCATGGCGGCCGGTGGAGTGATCGCTGTGTTTGTGACTGCGTGTTGTTGCATATCTTCTGCGATGGCGGCTCAATCTGCAACTATATCGCCGGCAGCATCTAATATACAAAAAGAAAAGACCGTGGCGTTGCAACACACGACAGACAGTCTTACGATTTTGATGTTGCTAGGACTTCTCATGTTGACAATTTTGACAGTCTGGCTATTCAAGCATCGACGATTTCGTTTTGTTCACGAAACGGGACTTTCAATGATATATGGTAGGTTTGTATGATGCACAATGTATCTGTTTGTGGTGGTCAGGTCGTTGAATGTATTATTTCAATGTTTATCTTTTCACATTTGTTACGAGCTGTGGTTGCACGCTGTGTCACAATACCACAATACCACTCACACAACAGCTGATATGACAAAACTGACAAACCCCGTTGAAACAGCAGCTTTATGCTACAGTCGTTACAGATCCCATTACGTACAACATATATTTAAAGAACATAAGTACCCATCCCTCACTTTCAAATTCTGAATATAAGGTGTACTTTGCATTATATTTCCTTGACAAACAAGGTATCAGTTTCGCAATGAGAGGATGAAGTATACTGTAGATCGTATGACATAGGGTGGCAGGCTTTTATAATGGGTTGAACCGTAGCCCCATGAAATGACATACTAATCTGCTGACAGTGATTAATTGATTAATGAATGAAATAAGGTATCCGGTTGTCACAGTTACTTCATTTACAGGCATAATGTCGTAATGAACCAAAGAGGTCATTTAAGATTAGATGTTTACCATGTTATTTTCATAATTCTTTTCATCTTCTCAGGTGGTTGTAAAGGAGAACACATCAGTAGTCATGTCATAAACATCAATTTTACATTCATTTCAGTAAGGTAATGTTACCATGGTTACTTAACCAATAATTTCACATGCCAGTAATAACATTACTCGCTGAGATTAATAGTTTGGTTATTTACAGGCCATCATTGCATGAGTATTGATTCACTCATTGGGATACGATAACATGCAATCAACCAAGTCACTTATCCTAACCACACAATTTATTTAGTCAGCCCTTACGACAAGCACAGATTGCTGGGGACCTCTACTTTTTCCCAGAATCCCTTGGGTCACAAAAAGGGAAAATGACTTGTATTTTTCAGCACAAGCCTAACAAGTAATGTGGGTGTGCAAACTTTCAAGAATAAGACATTTCCACTCACTGATAGAAATGTGTCACAGTGACCCACGAGCAGAAAAGGGACCTTATGGGTTTGTTTGTTTGTTCGCCCACAGCAATATTCCAGCTATATGACGGCGGTCTGTAAATAATCGAGTCTGGACCAGACAATCAAGTGATTCCACATAATTGGGATCGATGACATGCATCAACCAAGTCAAGCGAGCCTGACCACCCGATCCCGTTAGTCGCCTCTTATGACAAGCTTAGTCGCCTTTTACGGCAAGCATGGGTTGCTGAAGACCTTATCTACCTTGGATCTTCTCGCTGACTTGGTTGATGTGTGTCATCATATCCCAATTGCGTGGATCGATGCCCATGTTGTCAGTCATATAGCTGGAATATTGCTTAGTGCAGCGTTAAAAAACAAACATACATGTCATGTTGGTAAGGTCACAATACAAGACACAGTATGATGCATAAACATTTCACATGTGAGGAACCATTCTGCTCATCAAAGCAAATATATTGTCCAACCAAAACATATATTGTAAATCGAGTCAGTTACTAAAAATAGTGGCATGAAACCTCGTTTACATACAAGCCGAAAATATTATTTTACGATTTATGTCCATTTCATTATACATGTTATTATAGCTAAAATGGATAGAATTATCATTAAACCGCCCGCATATTATCAGAAATGAGAGGGCCACTGTAACTTGATAATGCCCTCATATTGCTTGACAACGGGCCAGTGTCAAGCCCGTTGTTAGGTGACGTCATAGGATAGGGATAGGTGACGTCACGTTCAATGGTGATGTCATCTGGTTTGTTCTATGACGTTTTCATATTTGTAAAAGTGGGTCAGTGACATTCGTGTTGATTGCAGTAAATGTTTCAAAACTGATATTGTTGTTTCTTTTTATTTGATAACAAATTCCCTCCATTTCAGCTATAATAACGGTCACGCATTATCATTTGCAGAAGCCCTTGGTCTTTTCAATTGCCCTCCTCATCGGGCAGTTGATGGAAGACCGCGGGCTCCTGCAAAATGATAATGCCCAGAAAAATGGCTTAACCCTTACATTAGAGTTTCATATTGAGGTATTACTTCCTGATATGACACTGTTATAGTCCCTACAGTATGTGATCACAATATATGACACCAGACAGGGCCATGGGTGAGGTGATCTGAGAGCATGGTGACTGTCTGATACTTTGTGGGGAAAACAGTACTCTTTTTGAAAAGTATGCAAATTGTGAAAAGAAGCAGTTGATATTAAATGTGAAGCTAATAAAACTGAATAATGTGTCATATTTTTCTTATGCCGCTAGTCTTGGTGGTCCAGAGATTTATCTCAGGTTCCAAACTTTTTCCCCAAGTGCCCTCAGCTTGCAAATTGGGACAGAATTTTGAAATTTTGATTATTTCAACGTTTTTATTTCTGTAAATTCTAAGGAATCAGGAAATTTTTAATTCAAATTGGGAATTTTTACTGTTATTTGCTGCAGACTTGGCATCTGAGCAGGTCTAGATAAATCCCTGCGATTAGTAGCTAGACATCCCACAGGGAAACTCCAGTCACTGGATTCCTGGTTGAAAAACTACAGACATTCGCACACTGAAGAAACATGGGACAGAAGTGCTTGGCCTCCCCAGAGGCTGATAATTGACACCAAGTTTGCAGCACATGTCTGTAAAATGTCCTAAATTGGAAATATTAACCTTCCCAATTCATATTTTAATAGCTATAACTAACGTAATGGACTTTTAGAGACTTGTACTTCATTGACAAAGTGGCCAGTAAACTGTAGGAGGAAGTGGCTTCAACGCTTATTGTTAGATTATTTGCATTGAAAGAAATGCACAATAAAATGTTAAAATACCTCTGAAATTACGAAACTCATAACTTTATAAATAATCCCAGCATTGGGCAAAATGTTTACTTTCTTCTCAGTTTGTCAACCAAGGGCATTTTTACTTGTAGAATGGAATCTCAGATAAATCCCTAGGTTTATACCCTGTCATCTGTAGACCAGTGACATTACAGCGCACCTAGTGGTTAAAGTGTTCGCTTGTCACGCCAAAGACCTGGGTTCGATTCCCGACATGGGTACAATGTGAGAAGCCCATTCATGGTGTCCCCCGCCGTGATATTGCTGGAATATTGCTAAAAGCGGTGTAAAACCATACTCACTCACTGATAACAATGTATTCTCCCCAAAGAATCATAGGATCAATATGATTCATGTTGTCCTTATGACAGAGCTTTATTGTGACTGTACCATGGCAAACCAGTATCCACATTAACTGGAATCGTGACGTGCTTCAGTAGATTTTCGATCCATGTTACATTAGTATTCATTTAACCAACACTGTAAGTAAATCTTTGCTCCCTAATATGATGCCTGTTCAGTAGGGATCCCATTCAGTTGGTTAGGCGGATGAAACCTGAAGCCATGCTGTCGATAGGCAGTATTCAGGGATGTAACTCTATACAGTGGGTAGGGTGTATTGTAGTTATTGTGTCAGTACAATTCAATACAGCTTCAATGCAAACTCTAACATATCTAAATGACTAGTTTTCCATGATTAAACTAGACACATGTTACAATGTTTGCATAGTCGGCAGGAACATGAGACAAGAGACGTGATTGTTGTTTTATGACACACTCAGCATATTCCAGCTACTGGTGTATGATTGAGATATGTAAGTAAACAAGTCTGGGGCAGATAAACCAGTGATGGATGTTATGAGTACCTTCCTTTTCCCAAGGGTTTTAAAGACACGCTCTCAAGTCCTTAAATATGACCATTTGGATCCATTAAGTTGACTCTTACACTGCGCACAGGTAGCTGGAGACCTCTCATTATCAGAATGCCCACATAGTGCCCTGGCCAGGGATATGTGTTTGCTTCCTTGATGTGATTGATGAGCAAAATAGCAATATAATATTTTGTAAGTAAATGGCTTTTGAAAATATAGTGCAGGCCGGTGGTGCTTTTATTGGGGTTGTTTAAGCTAATATGTAACCAAATTTTGTTTTCAGTATTTTTGGCAAAATCATGTTCTTCAAATACTGTTAGCCTATCACTGCCAGGGTCGTGTGTTCAAGACACAGAATATTTGGAGACATTTTTTTTTGGAAATAAAAACGAAACGTGCGGCGGACTTTATGATGAAGTGGGCGGTGCCCAAGAACCAAGACTATTATTTTTTTTAGCCTAACGATATATATCTGATGTTGTATATACCATTCACCAGAGTAATGCAATTCAATTTGTCCAGTGTGATATATATTAATTCTCTTGCTGTACCGTTTTGTTTTGAGAAATATTAAGTGCACTTCTTTCCATTTCAAGTTGATACCCTTACACCTTTTATGTCTATTACGGTATTTGTCCCATGACTTGAGACATACTATATAACTTGCTCACTGACCTGCCTGCTCATGTCTTCCTGCTAGTGTGTGTTAGGGGTGTCACGATAATCCAAATATCAACATATTGTTATTGGTGAGCACTTAAGGTCAATAAATCGATTGTTAAATCAGTTTCCGATCAATAATATCGATTTCAGTTAGGAATATTAATAGTTTCGATTGTATTTACCATATCATATGATTGAGTCAAATGCTGTTCAAATTCGTTTTTTTTTATCATGAGTGGTAAGAATTTACACATGGTAATGTGGAAGTTTCTTTTTTTTAAATATTAGGGTAAAGAAAAAAACAAAACAGTCATATCTCAAAATTTACTTTTTATTTGTTGTTATGGTTATCACATTCAAAGGAAACTTCAGTTCCAAGGTTTAATTCAACTCTAAAATCCATCTAAAATGATACACTGAAAACTATTGATATTTATCGCAATAGTAGCTTGCAATATCAATAGTTATCGCAATAGTTTCTTTCAATATCAATAGTTATCGCAATAGTGATTTCCAGACCAATAGTCACCCCTAGTGGGTGTTACCAATGTGAATTACACAATAACATACACTATAGACCAAGTTCAGCCCATTTAACTGCTTTAGAATGATTTATTTTTGTTACTATGGTTACAGGACTGATTGTTGGTGTGATCATTAAGTTCATCTATGCCACCCCCACGCCTCCGGTTACCCCCGATGATTCCAAAGTTTGGGCCGTGCTGTCCGAGTCCAACAACCAGACGTTCTACTCGGGGAACGCCCCACCCTCGCTGTACATCAGCCTCCCGGACAGCAAGAACGCCACCGCCAACGAGACGTTCAAGTACAACCTGACCAGCGATGGATCTGCGAAGCCAGAACCCATGCTGGAGAAAGCTGTAAGTGTGTTGACTTGAGGAAGAAGCCATGGGAAACATTCTTTGCATTGCTAATGTTACCTGTGGACGTGGATTCTGCAACAGTAACCTGTGCATCAGGTTTTTTTTATGATATGTGGCCCAATACGTTTTGAAAATGACCCCATGTTTTATGCTGAAGGGGTCACTGTCCCCACCATCAGGATCGCAGAACACTGTATACATAAACTGAACCAAGTTTACCTGGGGTAGCTGAGTACACGGCTTTCTGTGAGTAAACCATGTTATTTCACTGTATGATATATTTATTGACCCTGCATCCTTTCAACAGGTAACCTTTGAACCCGAGCTGTTCTTCAATGTGATGCTGCCCCTGATTATTTTCGAGGCTGGATACAGTATGAAGAGAGTAAGTAGCACACACTCTGTCAGTGTGAGTGAGTTGGGTTTAACACCACTTTTAACAGTATTCCAGTCATATCACGCCGTGTCAGCTTAATGTAGGAGGAAAGCCCGAAGTGATGCAGGTCTCAGACGTTTACCTCTTCGGTGAAACTCACGAGCATGGGTATGGTGCTGACAAACCTAGAAACATAATCGAGGCGAACCGGGATTCAAACCCACAATCATAGGTTTCTGGCGTGCCCAAGGGACGCAACTCTGCACAGCGAATCGCGGCGCCTTAGACGACTGGGCCACCCATGCTCCCTTGTCAGTGTGGTGATGATTGTTATCATTTTCATTATTACTCCTTTGAACCGAAAGCTTATCCCATCCTCAATGTGTTGGAGCCCATTTCTGGTGTCCCCAGCCATGGTATTGCTGGAATATTGCTAAAAGCATTCTTACACACTCACTCACTATGTTAAGCTGACATGCGGTGAAATAATTGAAATACCCTTCATGGGGGGTTAAACCAAACTCTCTCCAGCATTGGTTATTCTTCACTGAAATCTCCTGTCAAACATACTGACATTCGCTGAAGATCGGACCTTTGACTAAATATGTATTGGTCCTTGGGAAATGTTGTGTAGTGTTTAAAGGGCTGCAACGAACACACTATGAGGCAAAGACGATTTGTATCACGAATATAGGGTAACGAATATGATTATTAATTCACGAATACAATAACAAGTCAGCAGTTGATGTATTATTTGTTATATTCAGGGAAACAATAGCATAAATTATTTGACATGGTTTGTTAATTATTAATGTATTACACATTTATGTATTGCACTTATCCAGGTTCTAGTATCTGCTCAAATGCGACAATGACCAGTGACCTCAATACTGTCAAATTAAATATTATAAGAGATTTGTTTTTGAAGAAATCTATGCATATGATATGTTCTTATGGATATTTTTAGGTACCGGGTATGTAAATGTACATCATTGCATTTTCATAAATATTCGATTCCAGTGGCCACGTTTTATGAATTCAAGTCACGAATGGATGCGGTTTGATTCACCGAGTACGCAAGTGAATTGTAACAGCCCTAGTTTATAATCAAATACTTGTCTTGAAGTTGAGCTGAAAAAGTAGATGACTGAAGATCATTTCAGGCAATTGATGCAATAATGATTAACATGTATCATCAATGGAGAATGCATTGAAATGTTTTGTCTTTCAGCGTCATTTCTTCAAGAATCTTGGTGCGATCATAATGTTTGCTTTTATCGGCACAACAATATCCTGTCTGGCTGTAGGGTAAGTAGTGTGTCACCTATTGCTAGATGAACCCACTGAACTTTAATTCACTGACATGTCATACAGCTGGAATATTGCTGAGTGCAGCGTTAAACAGCCAAAATCTTTTTTTTTTAAATCATTTCAATAATTTCAATCCCTGGTTTGTATGTCTGCGACGTCAGTCATACGGAATATTGCAGAGTTTGGTGTTAAACAACAAACAAACAAAGAGGTCTTCATAGGATTGAACAACAATTTTTTTTAAATTCTGACACCATGTTTGTGGAATCTATGCAGGTATTTTTCAGAGCAAGTCAATGCTTGAATAGCTTGAGACTGCATGCTGTAATCTCGGTGGTTGTGTTGGCAGGGGGACCATGTTCGGGCTGACCCGGCTCATGTCCTACACAGAGTTCACACTCAATGACTGCTTCTTCTTTGGAGCCATCATCTCCGCCACAGATCCAGGTATGTGACCCAGGTGTAAGGGGTAGCCTTGTCTGTGGGGTAGGTGACCCAGGTTGGGGAGTAGCCTTGTCTGTTGGGTAGGTGACCGGGGTTGGGGAGTAGCCTTGTCTGTGGGGTAGGTGACCGGGGTTGGGGAGTAGCCTTGTCTGTGGGGTAGGTGACCCGGGTTGGGGAGTAGCCTTGTCAGAGGGGTAGGTGACCCGGGTTGGGGAGTAGCCTTGTCTGTGGGGTAGGTGACCCGGGTTGGGGAGAAGCCTTGTCAGAGGGGTAGGTGACCCAGGTTGGGGAGAAGCCTTGTCTGTGGGGTAGGTGACCCGGGTTGGGGAGTAGCCTTGTCTGTGGGGTAGGTGACCCGGGTTGGGGAGTAGCCTTGTCTGTGGGGTAGGTGACCTGGGTTGGGGAGAAGCCTTGTCTGTGGGGTAGGTGACCCGGGTTGGGGAGTAGCCTTGTCTGTGGGGTAGGTGACCTGGGTTGGGGAGAAGCCTTGTCTGTGGGGTAGGTGACCCGGGTTGGGGAGTAGCCTTGTCTGTGGGGTAGGTGACTGGGGTTGGGGAGTAGCCTTGTCTGAGGGGTAGGTGACCCAGGTTGGGGAGAAGCCTTGTCTGTTGGGTAGGTGACCCGGGTTGGGGAGTAGCCATGTCTGTGAGGTAGGTGACCCGGATTGAGGAGTAGCCATGTCTGTGGGGTAGGTGACCTTGGTTGGGGAGTAGCCATGTCTGTTGGGTAGGTGACCGGGGTTGGGGAGTAACCTTGTCTGTGGGGTAGGTGACCGGGGTTGGGGAGTAGCCTTGTCTGTGGGGTAGGTGACCGGGGTTGGGGAGTAGCCTTGTCTGAGGGGTAGGTGACCTGGGTTTGGGAGTAGTCTTGTCTGTGGGGTAGGTGACCGGGGTTGGGGAGAAGCCTTAACTGAGGGGTAGGTGACCTGGGTTGGGGAGTAGCCTTGTCTGTGGGGTAGGTGACCGGGGTTGGGGAGTAGCCTTGTCTGAGGGGTAGGTGACCTGGGTTTGGGAGTAGTCTTGTCTGTGGGGTAGGTGACCGGGGTTGGGGAGAAGCCTTAACTGAGGGGTAGGTGACCAAGTTTGGGGAGAAGCCTTAACTGAGGGGTAGGTGACCTGGGTTGGGGAGAACCCTTGTCTGTGGGGTAGGTGACCTGGGTTGGGGAGAAGCCTTAACTGGGGGGTAGGTGACCCGGGTTGGGGAGAAGCCTTGTCTGTGGGTTAGGTGACCCAGGTTGGGGAGTAGCCTTGTGTGAGGGGTAAGTGACCCGGGTTGGGGAGTAGCCTTGTCTGTGGGTTAGGTGACCCAGGTTGGGGAGTAGCCTTGTCTGTGGGGTAGGTGACCTGGGTTGGGGAGAAGCCTTGTCAGAGGGGTAGGTGACCTGGGTTGGGGAGTAGCCTTGTCAGAGGGGTAGGTGACCTGGGTTGGGGAGAAGCCTTGTCTGTGGGGTAGGTGACCTGGGTTGGGGAGAAGCCTTGTCTGAGGGGTAGGTGACCTGGGTTGGGGAGTAGCCTACTAGCCTTGTCAGAGGGGTAGGTACCATATTGATACCCATTTTGGTCAGGACCTGTGCCAACAATAAGTGCCTCCCTCCACCATCGATATTTATGCAAAATAACAACCTCTGGTCTGACTTTTTCTTTGTGTAACAAGAAGTCAATTTTGGGGGCTGGGGATACAGGAACATTGTCCGTCCGTCCTTCAGTCCACTTCTCAATGTGGAAAAAATTTCCCAAAAACTATTCAACTTAGAAAGATTCATTTTTTCGCACTGATCTGACTTGTCACGATCTCAAATGTGTTCGCAAATTGGTGTCGACATTCATTTTTTACGGAGTTATGGCCCTTGCTCCATGCTTTTCAACTCAGTACAAACTGTGTGAAAGGGGGACAAGTTTTTTCAGAAACTACTTAAGTTAGCTTATTTAAGAGATACTTATGAAGATGGAGTTATTGTCTTCCAGAGAGGGATCCTATTGTGTGTATTAATTTCACTTTTAATCATTTTTTCTGATGACATGAAGCGGGTAAAGTTCCTATCTCTTCTTCAGGCTTTATAGGACTGTTTTCTACAGTTTTTATTCACTACTGTATAAACAAACAAAATTCTAATGTGTCCCATGGTGGGGGATAGGGATACAACTGTTTTTATCAGATGTGCCTTGACATTGTTTGACTAGCCTGTGAACTGTTTCAGTGACAGTATTGGCCATGGTGGGGGATAGGGATACAACTGTTTTTATCAGATGTGCCTTGACATTGTTTGACTAGCCTGTGAACTGTTTCAGTGACAGTATTGGCCATGGTGGGGGATAGGGATACAACTGTTTTTATCAGATGTGCCTTGACATTGTTTGACTAGCCTGTGAACTGTTTCAGTGACAGTATTGGCCATGGTGGGGGATAGGGATACAACTGTTTTTATCAGATGTGCCTTGACATTGTTTGACTAGCCTGTGAACTGTTTCAGTGACAGTATTGGCCATGGTGGGGGATAGGGATACAACTGTTTTTATCAGATTTGCCTTGACATTGTTTGACTAGCCTGTGAACTGTTTCAGTGACAGTATTGGCCATGGTGGGGGATAGGGATACAACTGTTTTTATCAGATGTGCCTTGACATTGTTTGACTAGCCTGTGAACTGTTTCAGTGACAGTATTGGCCATGGTGGGGGATAGGGATACAACTGTTTTTATCAGATGTGCCTTGACATTGTTTGACTAGCCTGTGAACTGTTTCAGTGACAGTATTGGCCATGGTGGGGGATAGGGATACAACTGTTTTTATCAGATGTGCCTTGACATTGTTTGACTAGCCTGTGAACTGTTTCAGTGACAGTATTGGCCATGGTGGGGGATAGGGATACAACTGTTTTTATCAGATTTGCCTTGACATTGTTTGACTAGCCTGTGAACTGTTTCAGTGACAGTATTGGCCATGGTGGGGGATAGGGATACAACTGTTTTTATCAGATGTGCCTTGACATTGTTTGACCCGCCTTTGAACTGTTTCAGTGACAGTATTGGCTCTATTTCACGACCTCCATGTCGACGTGGATCTTTACGCAATTGTATTTGGAGAAAGTGTCTTCAACGATGCAGTGGCTATAGTTTTATCAGGGTAAGGACATCACATTGTCGCTTTGTGATGAGTGGGAAAATGGACGATAACTGTCATGTATAGACTTTGAGTAGTTCTTCGAACTGGATACCAGCGCTTTATAAATCTGTAGTTATTATATACATTATATTTTCTTGTGTATTGTGTATTTTCAGAAGAAAAACCCTGTTGAGTGTTTTTAAACACGCAGACAATGAGTTTTGATTGATTTTCCCAAACACAGACATTACTCCTTGTATCTTGCATTTAACAAATCAGTTACAAACTATGCCTGTTAGTGCCATTGTTACACCGTTTTGTATCAAAAGATGTATTTTAGGGTTTAAGTCAAACCTCCATTTTATTATTTTGGTTCAAAATTGCATTTGAAAATGTGTATATCAATTTCGGTGAAATCATGTGTCACCGTAACCTTTCTCAGATTACCACTATTGACACCTTGAAACTAACCTTAGTTGTCAGGGAATGAGTACACATCTGATAAGTGCCATACTTTGACTCATATGTCACAATGGTTGTTTTTATAAGTCAGTATTTTGTTTTGCCTGAAAGGCCAATTTAAATTTTAGGCATTATATAAAGAAATTCTAATCTTAAATTGGCCTTGATGATTTGATGAGATTACTGATGTGCACGACTTTATTTATCTTCAACTTCTACCACAAGTTGAGCACAAATGATTTGTGGTTTTTTCTTTAATTTTCTTTAGTGTTTTGATGATGTGCTGTTTCAGGTCTGTAGAAACATATGGACAGCTCTCAGGAGGGAAAAAGTTCAATGCAGAGGCATTCTTCAAAGCTCTTGGCAATTTCCTTGGAATATTTGGTGGCGCTTTCGCCATCGGATCTCTCATGGGATGTGCGACAGCACTGGTATCCTTGTTGAAGCATTTGCACAAGAGCTTGTTATCTAAAATGATAATCAGGAAACTTACTTTTTTTTGTCAGGACTAGTTATTTTTTTCCCCTACCATGGGTTTACTTATACAGTGATCGCTCGCTATTGCGCTACCAATGGGGTCCAAATAATTGGTGGGCGTTATAGACGATGAGCCGTTTAACCGAGGCCGAGGCGGGGGAGCGCGCTCGGCAAATCTCAAATCATCAATAGGCCTATGTGTTTATCTCACGTCACGTCAAAATAGTATATATTTTTATGGACCTAGATCTACCTGTAATATCATTCATTTATTAAATCTGTCATATTTCACAATGTCTGAAATACGTATTCCATTCTAATTTATCATTTTTTATCAATAAATTAAAAAATTATTCACTATTTCCCGCGATGTTATTGAAAATAAAATTCTCGGACACACATTTCGACAACGGGTCCGCATCGAACATGTCAAAGTGCAAAATAAAGACTATTTTAAGCAAATCTTTAAATATATTATACAAAGTGATAAATAAAATCAACAAAAATATATCTAAAAGTAATCAAACTTACATCTAAGTTATTATTTCCATCGTTTCGTGCGATCGCGTGTAATGTAAGTCAAATGACATCTCGGCTTTCGTCGCCTTGAATTCTCGGCTCGGACACAACGTTTAATGCAAAAATATATGCATGAAAAATCTTTGTCACAGCTCGTAACCTAGCACGATACATTCGCAAAGTTCCATATTTTTAATATATATCGTGATTTCCTGCTTAAAACGTTCAGAATAACACGATTTAACAAAAAATCTTTCGCTAACTTCTGAAATTTATCAAACACGAGCTTTGTATCACAGCTTGATTGGCTGCCTGAGGTCACGTGCTCAAAATTGACCAATCACGAAACTTGTAGCAGATTTCGGCAAGAAAGCGTCATTAGAAACAAATTTTAATCCAATGAAATCGCTTGTTATAACTACGGGGAAAAAACAGGCGATGTTACGAAAGCGCGATTACGAAATGAATGACCGCCGTGTTGTGACAGCAACTACATGTGTGTGACAGTTTAGCCTTAAATTGGATTGACCACTAATTAAGAATATAAACTTCACTTGTGGTTCTCTTTTATTGCATGCATGCGCTTCTAAGATCAAAGGATGTATAGTGTGAAAAGTTAACTAGTAGAACAATCGTATTTCCGGGACCTGCCGCGGATGTTTTCAAACAGATTATTAGAACTCCATTCAGCGATAAACCGTTGATTATGCAATGAGAAGCGTTATGTGCAAATAAACAACGAACCACAATACAATCATATCTGTGTAAAACTCTCAGTATTAAAAGTGTACATAAATTTTGGGAGCCATGCGTTACCGCGCGTAATAACCGAAGTAGCGCTTTATCGAAGAGCGCAATAGCGAGCGATCACTGTATATTAGATACTTTTTGAATACTTCGAAAATTGGTCCTGTAAATATTTTTTTACAGAGTTATTTCCCTTGCTGCTTGTTTTTAGATTTTCTTACAAAGTGCATAGTGTTTGCAAATGTTTTTTCAGAAACTACTGAAGTTAACTTATCTGAGAGATACTCATCAAGATTGATTAAGAGAATTGGCGCCATAAATTATTTTTTCAGAGAAGGTGCCTTTCACATTTACTGTTTTTTCTCATGACATAAAGCCATGCTGGTGCCTGTCTCTTCTTTATATTCACTGCTATATGAACAAACAAACTTCTAGTGTGCCTCATGGCAGGGATAGTGAAAATGCTATTTTCTTGTTGATATTATGGTATTCCTTGGTTTGTCACCACCATGTCCTGCTTGTGGGTTTCACCAAACTGTTAAATGTGTCAGACCTGCATCACTTCAGGCTTTCCTCCCACGTCAAGCTGACATGCTGGGATGTAACTGAAGTACTGTTCAAATAGCATCTAACTCAGTCAGTTGTGATTTAGCTCTGATACTGTTGGCATTCAGTATACAGAGCCTTTCTCTCACTCACAAACATACACAACTATGACATTCTGTCAAAGACACTAAATAGATCCTTGACAGACTGCAGATCACAAAGTACACAAAGATCCGAGACTTCCCGCTGCTGGAGACGGCACTCTTCTTCCTCATGTCCTACAGCTCATTCCAGACAGCGGAGGTGGCCGGACTCACAGGTAGGTCACACTGCCTGTCTCTCCATGGAGGTGTCAGGGAGGAATAGGTCCCAGCTCTCCATGCCTGTCTCTCCATGGAGGTTTTAGGGAAGAATAGGTCCCAGCTCTCCATGCCTGTCTCTCCATGGAGGTGTCAGGGAGGAATAGGTCCCAGCTCTCCATGCCTGTCTCTCCATGGAGGTGTCAGGGAGGAATAGGTCCCAGCTCTCCATGCCTGTCTCTCCATGGAGGTGTCAGGGAGGAATAGGTCCCAGCACTCCATTCCTGTCTCTCCAAGGAGGTGTCAGGGAGGAATAGGTCCCAGCTCTCCATGCCTGTCTCTCCATGGAGGTTTCAGGGAAGAATAGGTCCCAGCTCTCTGGGTTCGTCTCTCCATGGAGGTGTCAGGGAGGAATAGGTCCCAGCTCTCCATGCCTGTCTCTCCATGGAGGTGTCAGGGAGGAATAGGTCCCAGTATTCCATGCCTGTCTCTCCATGGAGGTTTCAGGGAAGAATAGGTCCCAGCTCACCATGCCTGTCTCTCCATGGAGGTTTCAGGGAACAATAGGTCCCAGCTCTCCATGCCTGTCTCTCCATTCAGGTTTCAGGGAAGAATAGGTCCCAGCTCTCCATGCCTGTCTCTCCATGGAGGTTTCAGGGAAGAATAGGTCCCAGCTCTCTGGGTCCGTCTCTCCATGGAGGTGTCAGGGAAGAATAGGTCCCCGCTCTCCATGCCTGTCTCTCCATGGAGGTGTCAGGAAAAGAATAGGTCCCAGCTCTCCATGCCTGTCTCTCCATGGAGGTGTCAGGGAGGAATAGGTCCCAGCTCACCATGCCTGTCTCTCCATTGTGGTGTCAGGGAAGAATAGGTCCCAATACTCCATGCCTGTCTCTCCATGGAGGTTTCAGGGAGGAATAGCTCCCAGCACTCCATGCCTGTCTCTCCATGGAGGTTTCAGGGAGGAATAGCTCCCAGCACTCCATGCCTGTCTCTCCATGGAGGTTTCAGGGAGGAATAGGTCCCAGCTCTCCATGCCTGTCTCTCCATGGAGGTGTCAGGGAGGAATCGGTCCCAGCTCACCATGCCTGTCTCTCCATTGTGGTGTCAGGGAAGAATAGGTCCCAATACTCCATGCCTATCTCTCCATGGAGGTTTCAGGGAAGAATAGGTCCCAGCTCTCCATGTCTGTCTCTCCATGGAGGTTTCAGGGAAGAATAGGTCCCAGCTCTCTATGTCTGTCTCTCCAAGGAGGTGTCAGGGAGGAATAGGTCCAAGCTCTCCATGCCTGTCTCTCCATGGAGGTTTCAGGGAAGAATAGGTCCCAGCTCTCCATGATTGTCTCGTCATGGAGGTTTCAGGGAGGAATAGGTCCCAGCTCTCCATGCCTGTCTCTCCATGGAGGTTTCAGGGAGGAATAGGTCCCAGCTCTCCATGCCTGTCTCTCCATGGAGGTGTCAGGGAGGAATAGGTCCCAGCTCTCTATGGAGGTGTCAGGGAAGAATAGGTCCCAGCTCTCTATGCCTGTCTCTCCATGGAGGTTCCAGGGAAGAATAGGTCCCAGCTCTCTATGCCTGTCTCTCCATGGAGGTTCCAGGGAGGAATAGGTCCCAGCTCTCCATGCCTGTCTCTCCATTGAGGTTCCAGGGAAGAATAGGTCCCAGCTCTCCATGCCTGTCTCTCCATGGAGGTGTTAGGGAGGAATAGGTCCCAGCTCTCGATGGAGGTTTCAGGGAAGAATAGGTCCCAGCTCTCCATGCCTGTCTCTCCATGGAGGTTTCAGGGAGGAATAGGTCCCAGCTCTCTATGCCTGTCTCCCCATGGAGGTTTCAGGGAGGAATAGGTCCCAGCTCTCCATATCTGTCTGTCCACGTGGTTCTAGGAAAGGCTTATAACTGTATTCCAGAATCATGTTCATGTGCCTAATGGTTCCTCAGCATCCTCATCAAGCTTATCAAGGTTATTGCAAGTATTTTCAATAATTGCCAACGAGTTGTTGAGCATTGATGCACATGTGATCTTCCTAAGATGGTATATTCCACATTTGTTCTGCATAATATTGTAATAAAGTTGAAGGAATTCTGCAATATTTTTTCTGCAACGTCCACAAATTTTCCTCATTGTTGTTTTGTTGTTGCAGGTATTGTTGCAGTGTTGTTCTGTGGCATCACCCAGGCCCACTACACCTACAACAACCTCTCTGCTGAGTCTAAAGACAGAACAAAACAGGTATGTCAGTAGGTGGGAATTCACCTGAGTAGCGGTACAGCATAAGTGTAGGGGATTCATCAATGTGATAGTGTAGGGGATTCCCCAATGTATCAGTGTAGGGGATTCCCCCATGTATCAGTGTAGGGGATTCATCAATGTATCAGTGTAGGGGATTCCCCAAGTGGCAGTGTAGGGGATTCCCCAATGTATCAGTGTAGGGGATTCCCCAAGTGGCAGTGTAGGACTCCCCCATGAAGCTGTGTAGGGGATTCGCCCATGTGGCAGTGTAGGTGATTCCCCAAGTGGCAGTGTAGGGGATTCGCCCATGTGGCAGTGTAGGTGATTCCCCAAGTGGCAGTGTAGGGGATTTCGCCCATGTGGCAGTGTAGGGGATTTGCCAAAGTTGCAGTGTAGGGGATTGCCCATGTGGCAGTGGAGGTGATTTGCCCATGTGGCAGTGTAGGGGATTTGCCCATGTGGCAGTGTAGGTGATTCCCCAAGTGGCAGTGTAGGGGATTTGCCCATGTGGCAGTGTAGGTGATTCGACCATGTGGCAGTGTAGGTGATTTGCCCGTGTGGCAGTGTAGGGGATTCGACCATGTGGCAGTGTAGGGGATTTGCCCATGTGGCAGTGTAGGGGATTCGCCCAAGTGGCAGTGTAGGGGATTCGCCCAAGTTGCAGTGTAGGGTATTCTCCAAAGTGGCAGTGTACGGATTCCCCCTTGTGGCAATGTTGGTGATTCCCCCATGTGGCAGTGTAGGGGATTCCCCCAAGTGGCAGTGTAGGTGATTCCCTATGTGGCAGTATAGGGTATTCCCCCATGTGGCAGTTTAGGTGATTCCCCAAGTGGCAGTGAAGGGTATTCCCCCATGTGGCAGCGTAGGTGATCTCCAAGTGGCAGTGTAGGGTATCCCCCAAGTGGCAGTGTAGGGGATTTGCCGATGTGGCAATGTTGGTGATTCCCCAAGTGGCAGTGTAGGGTATTCCCCCATGTGGCAGCATAGGTGATCACCAAGTGGCAGTGTAGGGTATTCTCCCAAGTGGCAGTGTACAGGATTCCCCCATGTGGCAATGTTGGTGATTCCCCATGTGGCAGTGTAGGGTATTCCCCCAAGTGGCAGTGTAGGGTATTCCCCCAAGTGGCAGTGTAGGGGATTCTCCCATGTGGCAGTGTAGGGGATTTGCCCATGTGGCAGTCTAGGGGATTTGCCCATGTGGCAGTGTAGGGTATTCCCCCATGTGGCAGTGTCGGGTATTCCACCAAGTGGCAATGTAGTGGATTTGCTCATGTGGCAGTGTAGGGTATTCCCCCCTGTAGCAGTGTAGGGTATTTCCCCATGTGGCAGTGTAGGGGATTTGCCCATGTGGCAATGTAGTGGATTCCCCCATGTAGCAGTGTAGGGGATTCCCCCAAGTGGCAGTGTAGGGGATTTGCCCATGTGGCAATGTAGGGTATTCCCCAAGTGGCAGTGTAGTGGATTCCCCCATGTAGCAGTGTAGGGGATTCCCCCAAGTGGCAATGTAGTTGATTCCCCCATGTAGCAGTGTAGGGGATTCCCCTATGTAGCAGTTTAGGTGATTCCCCAATGTAGCAGTTTAGGGGATTCCCCCATGTAGCAGTGTAGGGGATTCCCCCATGTGGCAGTGTAGGGGATTCCCCCATGTAGCAGTGTAGGGGATTCCCCCAAGTGGCAATGTAGTGGATTCCCCCATGTGGCAGTGTAGGGGATTCCCCTATGTAGCAGTTTAGGTGATTCCCCCATGTAGCAGTGTAGGGGATTCCCCCATGTGGCAGTGTAGGGGATTCCCCTATGTAGCAGTTTAGGTGATTAAAAAAAGTAGCTGAAAGTGTTATCACACTCACTCACTCAACCATTGTTAGTTTCATGAACGCGATGCTGTGTTGTAACATGTAATTGTGACATTTCTGTCATGCTACGGCTTGAGTAGAGGAGTGACTTTTGTTATCTTGAAGGTGAGCTTATTGATGATAGACTTCAACGTGTAACAATACTTTGAGTAAAGGGTCCACCCAGCTGATATTCTTGGTCAAGGGGTAGGAGGTTGTGCAGTGTTGGATGGTTTTGAAATAACTTGTTCATTAAAATGCAAGAAGACAAAACAAAACTTATTGTAAGTTTCTTATTTAATTTTAAGAGACAAAAATGTAGGTATTGAGCCAATGGTCAAAATGAATATTTCGTCCCCACCAGAATATTATATGGTTGGTCCGTTATCTTGCAGTATCTGTACATGTTGCAGATGAACAACAACCTGATATCAGTGTTACCTGATAACAGGATTCACTCCTCCACTGGAGCTTGAACTTCCTCCACTGTCTGCCCCTGACTGGCAGTGTTGGGAGCTTTGTCTGTCATCTCCTGATAACTGACTGTCAGTGTAGGGAGCTTTGTCTGTCATCTCCTGATAACTGACTGTCAGTGTAGGGAGCTTTGTCTGTCATCTCCTGGTAACTGACTGTCAGTGTAGGGAGCTTTGTCTGTCATCTCCTGATAACTGACTGGCAGTGTTGGGAGCTTTGTCTGTCATCTCCTGATAACTGACTGGCAGTGTAGGGAGCTTTGTCTGTCATCTCCTGATAACTGACTGGCAGTGTAGGGAGCTTTGTCTGTCATCTCCTGATAACTGACTGTCAGTGTAGGGAGCTTTGTCTCTCATCTCCTGATAACTGACTGTCAGTGTAGGGAGCTTTGTCTGTCATCTCCTGATAACTGACTGTCAGTGTAGGGAGCTTTGTCTCTCATCTCCTGATAACTGACTGTCAGTGTAGGGAGCTTTGTCTGTCATCTCCTAATTGCTGACAGGCAGTTTAGGGAGCTTTGTCTTTCGTCTCATAACTATTGACTGGCAGTGTAGAGAGCTTTATCTCTCATTTCTGAGAGTATAAAAAATGAAATAAATATCAGAAGATTTTATCAAATAAATCACTGTGTTTTATCGTTTCCAAGTGTATGGCTTCAAGCTTGAGTGAATGAATGTGGTTTTCTCCTGCTCCTAGCAATATCTGGGGATATGTCGGAAAGGGGATGCCAGAAATACACATTGCATCCATACGTGGAATCAAACTCAGACCTGTGGCTTTATACTTTATCCACTAATTAACTCCTAGTTTGAGATCCTGGAATACACAGGTACTTGACCTAGACAGTTAGATAGGTTGTCTGTCGGTTTAGGAGATGACTAGGTATCTATATTTTGGATTGAGCATTGGACATGTACGTTATGCTTTAAGTGTACACATAGATAAAGATAAGTATGTAAAGACCATTCAAATCCTATGCTGGGTAATGACTTTCTGTCAAAAGTGAATCATTGTTTTTCTTTATCTCATTAATTTTAACATGAAAAGCGTTATCTCATCTTTCAACATTCTCTCAAACGTATCTGTAAGTGATTGATCAATCATTTATTTTTGTATGATGCAGTGTTTGAAATTAAACATGAAAGTCAGAGGTCATTGTCACAACCCTTATATTTAAAGTTAAAGATTTGGGGTTCCAAGTTTTAGATACCAAAGGAATCACTAATGATGTCTGTTTTGTCCACAGCTGTTCGAGCTGACAAACTTCCTGTCGGAGAACTTTGTGTTTCTGTACATCGGAGTATCTGTCTTCACCTTTCAAGAGAGCAGGATCCGCTGGGATGCTGGATTCATATTTGCTTCATTTGTATCCTTTACCTTTTCTGTCTGTGGGGTGCAGGTTGAAGGCTGTGGTGTTATGCAGGTTGAAGGCTGTGGTGTGGGTGGAGGTTGAAGGCTGTGGTGTTATGCAGGTTGAAGGCTGTGGTGTGGGTGGAGGGTGAAGGCTGTGGTGTGGGTGGAGGTTGAAGGCTGTGGTGTGGGTGGAGGTTGAAGGCTATGGCGTGGGTGGAGGTTGAAGGCTGTGGTGTGGGTGGAGGTTGAAGGCTGTGGTGTCATGGAGGTTGAAGGCTATGGTGTGGGTGGAGGTTGAAGGCTGTGGTGTGGGTGGAGGTAGAAGGCTTTGGCGTGGGTGGAGGTTGAAGGCTATGGTGTGGGTGGAGGTTGAAGGCTGTGGTGTGAAGGCTGTGGTGTTATGGAGGTTGAAGGCTGTGGCGTCGGTGGAGGTTGAAGGCTGTGGTGTGGGTGGAGGTTGAAGGCTATGGTGTGTGTGGAGGTTGAAGGCTGTGGTGTTATGGAGGTTGAAGGCTGTGGTGTAGGTGGAGGTTGAAGGCTGCGCAACACAAATTGACTGAGTGACTGACTGACTCTTTCACTCACTGACTCACTCACAGACACTCGCTCGCTCACATCCTCACTCAATCACACCCTCACTCACTCACTCAATTACTCAAATCCTCACTCACTCACTCACTCACATCCTCACTCAATCACTCACATCATCACTCACTCACACCCTCACTCAATCATTCACTACCTCACTCACTCACACAGACACTCTCACTCACTGACATCCTCACTCACTCACTCACACCCTCACTCAATCATTCACTACCTCACTCACTCACACAGACACTCTCACTCACTGACATCCTCACTCACTCACTCACACCCTCACTCAATCACTCACTACCTCACTCACTCTCACAGACACTCTCACTCATTCACTCACTGACATCCTCACTCACTCACTGACATCCTCACTCGCGCTCACTTGTTCAATCACTTACACTCTCACTCACGATTGCTCACTCACTTACACAACTCTCTCACTCACTCACTCCAGATTATCCAGTCGTCAACATGATCCTGTAGTTTCCTTAACTATCCTCCAGCTCGCTATAATCATTGGTAGATTTTTGAATGTGTACCCGTTGTCCTTCTTGCTGAACCTGGGAAGAACCAACAAGATCGGCTGGAACTTCCAGCACATGATGATGTTCTCAGGTGAGATATATTTGGATATCAATCAAGTAATTTCATATCAGTAAAAGATTTAAATATTCACTTATTTTCACTATATATGTACATAGGAACCTGTAGCTATATCTCTCTCCAGGTAGTGGTGATATATCTCTCCTGGTTACAAGCAATGTAGTGATATTTCTCTCTCCAGGTTTACGAGGCGCCATCGCCTTCGCCCTGGCTATACGGAACACGTCGACATTGCCACGGCAGTACATTGTGTCAGCGACGATGATCATCGTCCTGGCAACTGTAGTCCTCTGTGGAGGCCTCACTACTCCAATGCTGCAGTGGCTCAAAATAAGGTGAGAGCTGATATGATCCTGGTGTAAACCAGGTGCTAGGTCACATCATGAGAAATACATGGGCTTTTCACCAATGGCCCCTCTCAGGATTCTGGGAGAGAGAAGGTCACAAGGGTCCTTTAAGAACAAATCAATGAGGCTGGGGTGGTAACAATCATTAAGTGACAGCTAGAGTCCAGTTGCCACCCTTGCCGAACTACCTTTGAATTTCGTGGCTCACTCGTAGCGCCACCAGTGACTATTGCCAGGTATTTCCCTTTTATGTCCCTCCTACTGACCAATCAGATTCCACCTCCCGTATCGCTTGCATTTACTTCAAACAAAATGTCAGCGCCCAGTCAAGACGATCTGATCAATGATCAAGATCTATATTGTAATAAAGTGGGTCTTACCTCAGGAAGTGCATCAAAACATTTGAGCACCTTGTTTAAAAACATGAAAAGATTTGTGAAATATCTGTCGACGCCGTGTGGACGGTACACATGTTTGCAAGTTTTGCCGTCGATCAAATTCTGCATGTTGAAATCCATGTTGTTTACAAACCGGATGTCTAGTTCATTGCTCCATTTTCAGACTCTTTAGTCCAGCCAAAATATAACTCTGGAATTCCAGCCTTGCTCGGCAATGGTGAAAACTGGACTTGCCTTGCCTCAGGAAGATGGACTATCATGGCATTTTAGCTCACCTGACGGCTTGGTTTTTGTTCACATACTTAGCTCCTAGTTTGGTTGTACTGGTAATGTTGTGGTGATTTAACTTAATCAAAAGTGTCACCTTGACCTCATTGATAGTATGATGTTTGTATTTGATGTCACCTTGACCTCATTGATAGTATGACCTTGGTATTTGATGTCCCTTTGACCTCATTGATAGTATGACGGTTGTATTTGATGTCACCTTGACCTCATTGATCACCTTGACCTCATTTAATAGTATGACCTTGGTATTTGATGTCACTTTGACCCAGGGGTCCTGAAACCGTCATATGCGCCGGACATGTCCGATTGGGAATCTCAAATGTCCGTTTTAAAATATTGCTTACCGGACATTTTAAAAAGTATTGTCCGGACATTCTTAAATTTTGACCGGACATGATCAACAGTTAGGACTGAGCAGTTTCTGTCTGCAGTTGCAACACAATGAAGATTAACTACACTGACAAGCTTTGTTTGTTTTGATTGCTGTAAATACATCGTACCTACATGATAGTCCAATCGGTCAATCACTGTAATAGGCAATAAACTGAGTTGACACTGATTAATCGAGGATTAATTACTGAGAACATCTTGTTAATTTGAGTGAAAGGTGTTTACAACTGTACATTAATACCTTGCATCATCGATGTACCTCATTATCCTCACAATGCTACGATACGTAACCTCAGACAAGAAGCGAAAGCGTGACGACAGCCAGTAGACCGATGCAGATCAGTCGAGCGGATCTGCCAAACCCTCAAAGTCTGGACGATCATTTTGTAAGTCGTGGCTAACGACTTTCACTTGGTTGACATACAATGAGGATTTGCAGATTTTATTGTTTTCAGTAGCTAGTCGTATATTGAATCTTGATTGACCGCCATTTAGCTTTCTCGGACGATCGATATCCAATTTTTTTATGGTCAATAAATAAGTACAGATGAAAAAAGTATTCAAATAACTATTGCTATCAACGATATTTTTGCATTTGTGATTAAATTATCTGTCTTGTTTTTAAAAAAATCTTTAGTTTAAAAAAACACATTTCCCGTGAGGTCACGTGATAACCAAATATGGGATAATAGTCTCGATCCAAATGTTACAACGCGTACACTTGAGCAAACTCATGAATATAACTCATGAATATTAAATAGACCATTCACTACGTTAACAGATCGTTATTATAAAAGAAACAAACGTATGTTTTCCATGTAAATCTAAAATGATATTATTTGTTATTAATTGTCCGGTGAATTAAACAATTTAAATTGAAACATTCATAACATTCATAAACATAACATTCATATTATGAATACGTAAACTTGTAATGTGTGTGAAAAGTCGTACTAAAATACGCTATTTGAAGGGGGCGTGGCCTAAATGCAAATGTCCGATTGGGATTTTAAATTTTCCGGACCCCTGCTTTGACCTCATTGATAGTATGACCTTGCTATTTGATGTCACCTTGACCTCATTGATAATATGACCATGATTTTTATATCTAACCTTGACCTCATTGATGATGTTACCTTTGTGTTTGATGTCACCTTGACCTCATTGATAGTATGACCTTGTTTTTTATCTAACCTTGACCTCATTGACGATGTTACCTTTGTATTTGATCTAACCGTGACCTTTCTTCCAGGGTGGGTGTGGATGAGGAGTTGGAGATGCAGCAGATGCCTCCCAATGCCGTGAGGAGTGTAAGTACTGGACTCCATTCACACTTACCATGTATACTCTCAAAGCTAACACTTTAACTTTCTGTGCTGAAGACATATCAGCTTCCACTTACAATTATTTTATAAAACTCAAGAATTAGTTTTTAATGAAGAGATATCGTTTTATTGTTTTTTTTACATTCTCATTTGTTATGTATGATATTATTTGAGATTATGTCAGAAGTAATTATGTCTCAATCAACCAAAAGTGCAAGTAATAATAATTCTGAATTTTCTATATATCACCATTTTGTCCATTTGACACTGCGGTGAGGCAACCCAGTGGTCAAAGTGTTGACTCATCACGCAAGAGACCCTGGTTCAGTTCCCCTCAAGGGTACAGTGTGTGAAGCTAATTTCTGTTGTTCCCTGCCCGAATATGGCTGGAATATTGCTAAACCGGTGTAAAACCCCCACTCTGTACATGGAAGAACTATTTGTTTTTGTTTCTGTTTTGTTTATCAAGTTTAGGTTAAGTCACTTTTATTTCTTTGAATATTTTGCTATTACTTATAACGGTTTGGTGCTTGATGTCACTAACAGACTAAACATTGCAGAAATGTATTATGTATAATCTCTTTGAGATTGTTTATGCTTTTGTTTATTGTTTTTCATTATCTTTTGAGTTTTATCAGATGCTGCAATAGTATTCCGATGTAATGAAGATCCAAGCGGTTTCACTTCTATGTTTCATATACAAAAGTTTTATTTCTTTAAATTTGCATGATGACTTTTTCTTCTTTTAATCACTGTGCAGAGTAATTTACCCTGTAAAATGAAAGTGATATTTGTGAAAGTAAAATATTTAAAATTAATTCTTTCTCTTGGTAAATCTAAATTATATCTGTTAAAGTTTGTTCATGCTTCTTTTTTGAACAGGAGACCAATAAGAATGATTGTATACTGAGAAATGAAATGTACTTTAGCCAGTGGACATAATATGAATACGCTTTGTCAAATCAGTCTTGACACTATGCAAAATAGTACAATGGTTACTCCCTGTGTCTGTCTGTGTGTCCAGGCTATGCAGAGCCAGCGTCAATACAGCACAATGAGCAGTCCCTCCGATGACCAGCCTCCCACGCCCCATGTCACCACGGCAAACCGGCCGGTTGGTTAATTCCCCCAAAACCTGTGCATTCCTGCTTGGTTTTCATGTGTCTTAGATAGTGTGATAAATTCTTGTTAGAAGTCTTTTCTGAGAGTTGTTTCCCTTAGTACAGTGTCATTTCATTTGGAAACAAAAAAATAATATCATGAAGATATGCCTTTTATGCAGACATTGTTAACATTTGTTCCATGTGTGCTTCGTTGGAGAATTAACTACTGAACATGTGTTCGGAGAGTAATGATTGTTCTAGAATGCTGCAAAGGGGAGATAACTCTCAGACCACTACTTGTTTGAAGTTCAATCACACATCATCCTTCACGATTCATTGAAAAATTTGTAATTTTTAGTTTCATTTCTGGTTTTTGGGACATTTTTCTTCACGTTTTCATCCTCTTCCTCTTTGTGTATCCTTGTTTACTTGCTGGTATTTTGGTATTGATTAACACCACGTTCTGATTAATTTGAAAGTTTTCTACTTTATTTTCATTAATTCTAACCTTAGTTTCCATATCCCATTATGTACTACAGGTGGAAGTGTTTCAGCATTGTCTGTGGTTGGGTACTAAGGGACCGAACATTGGATATTTTGTGGGATGTTATCGAAAAAAAACCAATTGTCCCTTTGGAAAAAGAGAAATTGCCTGCGCAAACATTATTTCATTGTTGCAAGGTGTTTCTTCTTTTTAAAAATTCAGGCTCATAGTTTTAAATACAAAAATATCTGGTTTTGCATCTGAAGCAGAAATATCTAATCTTGATACAAAATTGCCCCCATTCCCCCCCCCCCCCCCCCTCCCCGAATATCAAATGTTTGGTCCCCGACCAGGTGTTTGGACATGTGGACATGGTAATGGTTTGTGTTTTGTTTTCCACGCTTCACCTTCAACCATCCTGCACTGTATAGCCCATTCCCTCTGCTGTTCACCAAGTGTGTGTATTTGTTCCCATTCTGAGGTCATCTTAAATCACCTTGACCTCATCTGGACCTCACCTTGACCTCAGTGTCTCTGTGACCTGGCTTTTATCCATGTTACATCTTGAAATGGTGCTTTCCGTTTCCTTTTTTGGCACATCTTTTGCTTTGAGTGTTCTTGACCTTTGATGACTTTTATCACATGCTTCCATGCGTGACGTTCTGTCGATTTCACTTGGTCTCTGTACAGTTATTGTTGACCTTGATCATGTGACCCCATGTCATGATGACTTTTAAGGGTGGTTTGACCTTGACCTTGAGTAACGGGGTCATTGTGTGTTTCAGTACCAGGAAGATGCCAATATTGATGCCACACACTTTGCACATTATTTTTCTGGTTCTTTAGTTTATTTTTGATTTGTATTTATGATTTGTATGACACAAACTATTACTCCTTGTCAGACCGTGTGTTTTTTTCATGGGCACTTCACAGACATAGACATATTGCTTCGTAAACATCACCTTTGCATGAAGATTCTTTTCTTACTGTGGGTATTCCTCTAAGAAAAGTCTGCATCCAAAACAAGAAAACAAGCAGAAAAAACATGTCTGTGACAAGACTCTCCCCCAAACATAGGAGGATAGTTGCATTTTGTGCATGAGATTCAGATCAAATCATCCTTGCACTCTCAATGGGACAGTGGCACTTCTGTGTTAAGTTGCTAAGTTGCTGCATGAAAAACTCAAAGACTGTCAATGTCTGCAGTTTTACCGAACAGAAATATTTGGGGGGTGTTTCGATGTTCATCCTCAGTCAGTCTTGTATCGTATTTATTGCTTTGGCCACAAACAAAGGATCATGTCACATCTGGAATTCAAACCTACCATTCAAGGAAGAGGATCCTGATACGGCCAATGGAAACAACTCTACGCAGTTAGTTGTGATGCCTGGAAAACACATGCCCTCTATTTATTTGTGAATACAGAGAACTAGTCAGTTGTTCAGCTTGTATATGAAGAGAATATCCTGGCAATTTGTTAAACACAATTATATTATTTATATTAATATTTATTTTGAAGGCCAATCCTATTAAACAAGCAAAAAGTGCAGTTATCTTACTTAATAAAAATTCTCAGTACATTATATGTGGGCGGTTACCATTTGAAAAAATAATTTATGAGCATATATATAATTCAAGAGAGTTTATGTCGTGGCCAGTTTGTCCATCATGCGTCGCCTTATAGCATCTTCTCCGACGAAACCCAAATTTTTAGAGAGTTTGAGTTGGGGGAGTGCCACACATTGGGAGTGCCACACATTGGGAGTGCTGGATTGGGCTGGGGGTGCCAAATATTTTGAGCGCCTGAGTCTGGGGAGTGCCAAATATTTTGAGCGCCTGAGTTGGGGGAGTGTCACACATCAACAGTGCTGGGAGTGTCACATCGACAGTGCTGGGAGAGCCACACATAGACAGTGCTGGGAGAGCCACACATCGACAGTGCTTGGAGAGCCACACATAGACAGTGCTAATGGAGACAGCCACATGTTGTAGGTCAACTGACACAAATCTTGCTGTGTTTCAGTTTGAAGCCGAAGAAGGCCAGTCCCTCGCTGGCTCCCCCCTTTTAGAACAGGTACACGTGCACCGAACGACACTCTTCAACTTATTGGCATCTAGCTGCCTTCTTGCATTTCAGTTTGTAGTTTTCTTCCTGGTGTCATTTGGTAAAGCACACTGTTTATTCTGTTGTTTTGCTATGATTTCAATGTAGTCATGTCTTTATTTCCATGTAGTCCTTACTTGATTTGAATTTTGGCGGTGTCACCTTTCTCTCTCGGGGTTTTGTCTTTCCAAGATTAGACATTAGGTGTAGATGGATGTTATTTATTCTGTGTGAGTTGTTGGGTGGTAGTGGTATTTTGAGAGTTTTAGTCCTCATGGAGTCTTCACAATCGGTAAGTTTGATTCATTTCCTGGGCTGTTTATTACTTCTTGTTTATGTATAGTTCTGGATTATCTTAGTCTGTGTTGAATGTTCAAGTTATCAAAGACTTGTTAATCATTCAAGGCATCAAAAGTTTTATTTATGTCTATCCATCAAAGAACTTTAGACACTTTAGGTAGAAACATTCAAGATTATGAAAGACTTTAGGTTGAATTGTTAAAGGATATGAAAGACTTTAGACTTAATCATTCAACAGTGCCTTTAGGTTGAAACATTCAAAAATTGAACAATTTCATTAAATTTGGAAGGGGGCACGGGTGGCCCAGTCGTCTAAGGCGCCGCGATTCGCTGCTCAGAGTTGCGTCCCTAGGGCACGCCAGAAACCTTTGATTTTCGGTTCGAATCCTGGTTCACCCCGATTTTGTTTCTGGGTTTTTCAACACCATACCTGTGCTTGTGGGTTTCACCGAAGTGATAAACGTCTGAGACCTGCATCACTTTAGGCTTTCCTCCCACATTAAGCTGACACGCCGCAATATAACTGGAATACTGTTAAAAGCAGCGTTAAACCCAACTCACTCACACTCACTAATTATATTTGATATTTTACTTCAATGCGATATCACTCTGTGTGAAGGTCTGAGTACACTACCACAGGAGACGTAATAAGCGCCCAGGGTGCTCTCAAAATTAGAAATACGGGGCTTTTATTAGAATATTATTTTGGTGAAGTTGAAAGATAAATTTTGTAGTTTATGCTTGCAGCCTGAAATGTTTAAATACGACAGATAATTAGGATTAGGATAGCAAATATTTCCGTGGGCGCTTATTAGAGCGGAGCGCTTATTACGTCGAATACCGTATCTGATTTCGGTATCGAAAACAAACTAAAACAAGTTCCGAAAGTAGGATGTATAGCTGTGTCAATGTATTGAACTGAATATTTCCAACATCCCGTTGTTCCTGAGCACTAACGCATCTACACCCAAAAGGGAGTCCCATCGAAGGATTAGTGCTGTTCTGTTTGGGTTTTCATTGTACGAATCAAAATTTCCTTTTCAGGGTGGTATAAAAATGAAACCGAATCGCTTTTGTAATCTAACATCTGATTAGCTCAAGATCCCATTCAGCTGTCAAATTTCATGATCAGTGTTCAAAATAAGCGCCGGACCGTGACAGGTAGATCTCGTTTTGGGCCCGTAGTTCCAAATTTGTATGGGACCTTGTGGCCAGCAGTAAATATGTTCATTGATAAACAAGCTGCAGTTTTTTAAATGAGGACCTGAAGAGTTTGGTCTGGGCCTACAGCTCCAAGCGTGTGTGGTTCCTCATGGCAGCCATTTTGTTTTATTTCTAACACTACTCCGTGTTCACCTGAAGCAACCTTCCTTAGGGTGTCCTGAGGTCTTAACGTAGAGGAAGAGATCTGATTTTAGTGAAATCAAAATATGAAAGTTTTTTTTTGTGAAACGTTCAAGAATATTCAGAGTTGACACAATGTATTACTATAAAGGCGATGTTTCGGTATAGGTGCTTATAGACTGCTTGACAACGTTATAAGGATCGCCCTTACAGTAACTGAAGAAGTTGTTATCCATAAATTGTGTCTACTTTGTCATCCGTCCTCTTCTAAGTAATGACTATCAAACAATTCAAGAAAACTCAAGTTGACACATTGAAGTAGTGTTAGGGTTGTAGTTGTGTAGGTTTTAGGTTCTAGTGGACTGACCCACGAGCAGAAGCAGGTTTCCAATGAAGTTCATAACAGTTTAGTGTGAATCTTTGGAGTATCTAGACTGGTTGTCATGACAGCAGGAAGCAGATAAATGTCCTTTCCACTTCTGTGTCTTACTCGACTTCAGGCTTTTGTCAGGCTTGTATTTTTGTTACATGGCTTACATGATCATCATTCTCAGGCTACATATAGTGATATACTCTGATATATACTTGACTGAAGACAGTTAATACTGATATTGTGATATACTCTGATATATCCTTGACTGAAAACAGTTAATACTGATATTGTGATATACTCTGATATATCCTTGACTGAAAACAGTTAATACTGATATTGTGATATACTCTGATATATCCTTGACTGAAAACAGTATATCATCATCATCATCATCATCATCATCATCATCGTCATCGTCCCCATTCTCACTACTAATAGGGTGCTGACAGCTCAACTTTTGTTTCAGTGTGGGATACAAATGTGTTGGTCGTTATACAATATACAATATAACAAACATACCATATTTCCTCTATTAGACACTCAGGCGTCGCCATGATCGAAGAAAATTAGTCCTTGGTACGGGATCTGTGAAATCTGCAGTCAATAATAAGGACATTTTCCCAAGGCAAGAGCATCCACTAGCCTTTTGATCTGTCTTGTTTCCACCCTTGCCACATCAAGCCCACTTTCCTGTGCTAAATAGGATTGGACTGTCACACGATAGTCCAGTCCGAGAACATTTCACAAAATCAACATCAACAACTGGTACATCTTCGTATGAAAGTGACTTACAGCTGCCTGTCTTTGTTGACAATATGTCCTTTTCATCTTTTAAACCCCCCATGGATTGCCTATGTTTTTGTGTCAGAGATGAAATCGCAAATGTGTTCGTTATCTGATCGACTAGGTCGTCACCTGTAGTAGCCGTCATCTTTGTGAAGCTCTACAAGATAAGAACAGTGATCTGATTTGATATCGCGTTTTCATTACAAGGGACACAACTTGTGATTTATGCAAGGTGGCGCCAGGGCCGAGCCAAGTAAAGTGGCCTTGATGTGGCAAGGGTAGAAACTAGGCTTTGATATAGGCTAGTGGACACACTTGCCTCAGGAAGATGCAATAAGGATGGCCATGGGACAAGCATGGGGCACTGGGGATATTGTGTACACGCAGTACATTCTTCAATATTATATTTTGAGAGAAAGTGAGCAAATCAAATAGAAACTTGAGCTGTACAGTTGCGCCTGCTCTCTCCTTTAACATGTCTTCCCCAGTGCATGCTGGTATTGACATAGATGTAGAGGATCTGTTGGTTTGGTGTATTTAGGCACTTGGTTTAAATAATTCAGGAACAGACACTTAACAAGTACAATGTCTACAAATACACATGTACAATACCCGAATGTTTAGTTCTTACGTTAAAATTTGAAAGGATTATGAATGTTGCCATACCAATCAATGTTCAAAGATGTTGTAAAACTTTGTTGAACCTGTTCCTGGAACCAAAGTGGATTGCATGAATACACCAATGTAGTTGTAGCCATGGTGGATGCTCTAGTGTTTGTATTAACCTCTGTGGTGGCAGTGATGTGATCCAGCAATGTTGTATGACGGATGTATGGGCTGGTATTGCCTGCGGTCCATCCTCGGCACACAGGGGTACAGGCTATCGTCTTTCCCAGGAAAACAAGAGAAAACAGAAGGAATTGATTAGACAAAATGGCAATTCTCTTCCTATTGTATGGTACCATTATGAATAGTTGTGTTTCAGGTGAAATCTCCTTGACAGGAATATTTTTGGAAGGTTAAAGAAATAATATTATTTTGATTTAAGTTTTGATGAGTTTTCTTCATGGATACAAATTTCAGGGTTACTTGTTAAGTGATTGGCCAGTGGGTTCAGAAACAGAACATTTGTTATTTCGGCCTACGGGAGGTTGTATAAGATACCCCTGTGTACCGAGGACTGTGTAACAAATCTCAGCCATCAGCTTGTTATCATTCAGTATGTGCATGTGAAATACATGATGATGTACATGATACAGTTATCTTTATACATCTAAGGTTATGAAACTCATAACGGGGATTCTGGAGGGACCTGGGATTATATATTCTAAAAGACTACATATTTTCAATCACTGCACCACTGACTTTCCTTTTAACCAACAACACAATCGTTTTCAGGACATCCACTGGTCAGCTGTTCTTTTTTAGTAAAAGCTGAGGCAAAAAAAAAAATTTCCAGTATATTCTGGAATATTTAAAAGAAGAAAATCCCATGTCCTGCCCAGAACAGTTTAAAGTTGTACCCTTATGATAAATACATATACTTTGTGAGAAGGCAGAAAATAATTATGCTGAGCGAATTGAGTTCTTGAATTGATGGCATGAGAACAGATGTAGCAGAAAAAACACAGCTAGGGTACTGTAACATGTATTTGAAAAGGGCAATTAATTGTAATCTAAGTCAAGGGACTCTTACATGCATTTAGTTTCTAATCTTGAAGTAAACTACGACATAAACAGAGATCTGTTGGCCACAATGACTCATAAATGTGGATTGACTTGTGACCACCAAGGGAGACCACTCTCAGCTTGGACCTCATGTGCATACCACTGATTGATGTCCAGACTCAGTGACAGTGATTTAACATGCTTGCTAATAGTGTTACACAGCTGCTGCATCTGGAAAATAAATTCTTACTTTTGAAAAAATGATTACCGGTGAATGAAATGTCAAGTCATTTATTGTCAATACTTTATAATTGTAATTTTGTTTTGTTAATGAGACTAACTTTTTTATAAGATATGTAATTATTTTTCTCTGAAGTCATTAATTGTGTGAAATTTGTAAGGAACGACTGTTTCCTATCGTTGAGTCTGGCTGATAGGTGTGCCATTATCATATGTACATGTATCTACATGTGTTGTCTGCAGCAGAATTCTTATACCACAGGAGTTTTAACCATGTTATGTTGATATGTAGGAGTCTGGAGACCCTGGGGAGATACCAAGGACAAAAGGGAAAGCTTGGCTGGTTGCCAAGTGGTATAACTTTGATATGGTGTAAGTATGTTATCAGATTTACTCACAATAAAAAGAAAGACAACAGAAAACCTTTTTGCAGCAATGTTCAAAACTTGTCAGAAACACAGCCAAAATGACCCGAGATAAAAGAGATAATGTTTCAATCAATAATGTAACAAAGGCTGATTTTTGTGAAAAATGGTGAATATCACTTGTTTCTGACTTTTTGTCCTGCTATACTGAATTTGTCATATAACACCCCCTGCCTAACTTGGAGACCTATATGTAAGTATTCCCTGTACAAGCCCCAAGTGAGTCCGAAAGCTTATGTACATCTGTATTTCAAAAACATATGAAGGCAGCAGAGCTAGAATAATCTTCTGAACTGTAAGTTTTGTTCTGCAAACTTGCTTCTTGGAAGATGCAAGAATCCTAGTGACATCTGTAGACTTCCTACTGTTTCTTACCTCAGGATAATATCCATGAAATTTATCCAGGAATTTTATCCAGGATGTTTTTGGGTGGTATAAACAAGATAAACAAGATGATATCAAATCCCTAATTTGGGAATGGACATGTTCCTAAAACAGTTGAAATTAAGTACATTGAGAAATGGGAAAATATTTTTGAAATATTAACTAACTTCTTACCATCAGAGAGGGACTGTTTGAGAACATCTTATAATTACAGTTAAACCAATCTTTTCTTTTTCAGGTTCATGAAACCCTTTTTAACAAATTGTCGACCGACGCTTATGGAGACATTACCAAAATGCTGCTTACCCCTGGCCAAGCTGTTGACCACAGAGGAGCAGATGACACAGGTAAGGTTGGTTGGTTTCTTGTTTCACGCCGTACTCTGCAATATTTCAGCTATATGATGGCGGTCTGTAAATAATTGAGTCTGGACCAGACAATCCAGTGATTAATATCATGGGCATCGATCCACGCAATTGGGATCAATGACATGCTTCAACCAAGTCAGAGAGCCTGACCACCCGATCCCGTTAGTCGCCTCTTACGACAAGCTTAGTCGCCTTTTACGGCAAGCATGGGTTGCTGAAGTCGTATTCTACCCCAGATCTTCACGTGTCGACACAGGTAAGGAGGGCTGCCGACTTGCTTGTTGCCGAAGCATACATAATTAGTGCCCTGGGATGAGGCCAGTGTCTTGTGTGAATCCTGTATGTGATCACAGCATTGGTCAATTACAGAATGTTTTGATGACTTTGCTAAAATCCTTATTTTGATTGGTTAATCAGAGGTTTCAAATCACAATAAACTGTTTTGATTGAAACATCTGATTTGACTCATCGAAGAAGCTGATGTGTTTTAGAAAATGACTTCTTTCTCAGTCATTGGTAGCAGGCTGTTTGAAATAGTATGTCACAAAATGCTGAGTTATATTAATATTCAAAGTAGGGGAAGAAAACACAATATAAATTATCTAAGAGAAAGTATTAATAATAAGTAGGATTGAAAGAGAGATTTAGGATATTATATGAGTTTTCAGGTCATACTATGTTTATGACACAAATGTCTAAATTCCGGTATTTCCCTCGCTCTCACTTGGGAAATACCAGAATTTAGGCACGAGTGTCGTAAACATAGTATGACATGGACACGAATATTATGTTCTATTTAATACCGAAGAAGATGTCTACATACAAAGACAAATTTTTGTGTTTACCTATAAGGACAGCAAGTCGCAACAGCAGCTGAACCACAATTTGTTGATTGAAGTCAACAATCTTCAGCTATGATGTCGTTTCTTGCGTGCGGTCATTCCGACCTCCTGTCACAATAAGATTTGAATGACTTCAACAATGCCATCTAGATGACGGAAACAATACACTGTTGTCTCGTGACGTGACCCAAGGGCACATATGATTTTCATGAACCCCAATATGTTTGCCCGCGCAGGTAATAACTTGAAATATGTTTGTTTCTATGTCCGACCTGATAGGCTGTGAGGTCATATGTTTTGCATCGCAATGAGAGGTATGCTGTTACAGTAGTGACATGCAGTGGAGACGTTTGAAGGCTTTGCAAGGCTTGCCTAATAGTCTTAAGGGCACTGCATGTTCATTTCCAAATTCACCTGACTGAACATATGAGACACTCCCACCATTTCTTAATGGAGGTAGCTTTGATTACAGTCTGATATTGTGGCGTTGGGGTACTCTTGTGGTTAAAGCTTTCGTTATCACGCCGAAGACACGGGTTCGATTCCCCACATAGGTACAATGTGTGAAGCCCATTTCTGGTGTCCCCGCCGTGATATTGCTGGAATATTGCTAAAAGCGGAGTAAAACCATACTCACTCACTCTCTTACAGTCTGATATTAAGTTTCGCACATGTCGGAAACTGTCTGTAGTCTGGTATGGTAACGATGTCAGTGAGTGATATTTTACCATATTGACAGTAGCGGGTGACCTCGCCTAGGTGAACACTACCAAGCTGACTGTTATTCATTTCCCAATAAACTTCAGTATGTCACGTGATTACGTGGTCAATCGCGAGGAGATATACAGAAATACTTTAGGGGAATTCCTCAATGTCTAAAAGTAACATTAAAAATAATTAGGGAAAAGTGAGAGCGACATCGATTCAGGCTAAGTATGATGCAGGCTTTGAAGCCAGACAGATCAGGTATATGTCGGGTGACCGAAATGAAGCGTCCATTCAAAGCTATAACAGAGAATGCTCGACTTACCAAAAGAAATCACCAAGCTCCACATTATCGTGCCCCGGGAAATCCAACTGCGCCGCCTCAAGCGGTAATCCCCGTCATCAGCAGCCGTAGTATGACTCAAACACACATCAAAGTTCACAGAACGTTAATGTGTATCCATTTTCAGCATCAGCCGGGTCTTGATTTCTTTCCAATTCCAACGCTAACTTTACTGGGTGCAACTTGTATTTCAAGCGAATGACATTGCGGTAGCCGCCATTTTCTGCTGTTTGTAAAAACAGGGGATGTCACTCCAAATGGAATGTTTGGGATGAATGATGTCATGACGTCACGACTCTCCGCGTTGATATAGTTCGCTTTCAAAAATTAAGGTTTGATGTTTAATGGATTGTTTTGTTATGATTTATGAATCTGTCAATATAAGGATTGAAGTTGTATTTGTTGACGTTCATCAGCTGATGAAGACAGTGCCTCACGTGAGCAAATTCCATGATGCGCTTCATCAGCTGATGAACATCAACAAATACAACTTCAATCCTTAATTGTTGATGCAGTATTGTAAACGGGCCACTCACAATTTAATGCATCAACAGTTTCAATAATATGGTGACATATATTTTTTATATTTTCAGGGTGAGTCTCACCGAGACAATGACTCTGACACTGACATGATAATCGACCACAGCCAGCTGTCTATCGGCGAATCGGAGCTCTCCTCCATACCCTCGAACCACGCGGAGAATGATACCAGTAGAAAACTCCCCATACAAGTAAGTACAGCCTTGTGATGTACGTGTAATGTGAAGTGCGTGCTCTCGTGGACATCTGTTTTCAGTTATATAGGGAACAATGTGGTCACAAAGCTGTCATTATTATGAGGCTGGCATTTTAAGGGATCTGATACAGGCATCCTGCATTATAGGGCTGGGGGACGGAGGACTTGGGTACTCGGGTCGGGTGGGTACTGAGAAGGACCCGGGTACCCACAGAACTACCCGGACCCGCTGTTTGTCATGTGATATATTGTTTATTGACAAAAATGATCTTGAACCATATCGTTACACCACAATGTTTAAGTCAATAATGTTGGCATTTCTTTCTGACTATGCACCCAGAAGTCTATATGTTTGAATGAAGATTAAACTTCCGTCAACTTCAGTCAACTTCAGTGTATGCATGACCAGATCGTTTTATACATGTATCTAAATACATTTTGTCCAGGGCTACAGTCAAACTATTCCCAGTTGGACATTTTGTACCTATCTCTCGAGACCTACAGTGGGTACCCGGGTAGGGTCAGGTAATAGGTTGGTGGGTACCTGGGTAGTAAATTTGGACTCATCCCAGCCCTGACACTGGTATCTGCTCTTTGATGAAACAGGGATTACAGTGAGACTGGCGTTTTAGAGTATCTGACCCAGACGTCCTACCTTATGATGAGATAGTGAGCTGTCATTATGACAAATATGGTATATGAATGAATCCGACACTGACAGCTGGCGTCATGACAAATGTGGTTTAAGGAAGAATGGGGAGAATCTAATCTTGGCGTTCTTCCCCACGTGGTTGTGATGCAGATGGTGAGATACTACATCCGTACATCATGGGTGTCGTTCAACGTGAACGTCATTTATTTGTTTTGATTTGACAACTATGACCTCACAAGTCACACATGAAAGGTCTCACTCGAACTGTATTTCATTTGTCATTATGAGACTTCATTATCAGCACTTAACCCAACAATCATGTCGCGCACTTAATATAAAGATGGATTTATACGCGTCATGTTAAGATGAATTAAGAATTTTGCTGTACATTCTTTCTTTAATATGCCAACATAGATAATCATCTACAACATAAAATGATCTACATCATTTGACTTTGTACAGATATCGGGTCACTTGGTCAAGGCCTATATGCTTATGCACCTAACCACTTATAATTCAGAAAATGAAGCCAGTTTACACTGTTTGACATGGTATCTAGACTTGCTATAGGTGCAACTGTGCAAAACAGCAAAAACACAACTGTGCAAAACAAAGAACAAACAGCTGTGCAAAACAACGAACAAACAGCTGTGCAAAACAGTGCCCCTTTATTGCATATTTTGCCACTGCATTTTTTCGTTTATCCGGATCCCCAGTTGTCCTTTTAGTTTTCAGGTGGTGTGTTTTACTCATGTCATACGACAACGTTGTTATATACTGCTAAAATATATGTGTGGCTCCTATGCATGTTGATACACTGCTACACATGTTGAGAAATCACATGACTGACACACACAGAACAAAGATCTAGCAATTCACAATAAGACCGAAATACTGAACACTGAGCTGTGAGTGAGGGCAATGGTGCCCCAGTCGGTAGTGCCTTCCCTTGTGGTAGGGGCTCATGTCACAGATGGTATATGTGATGTCACAGATGGATGTGTGATGTCACACATGATTGTGTAATGTCACAGATGTATGTGATGTCACAGACAATTGTGTGATCTCACAGATGTTGTATGTGATGTCACAGATGATTGTGTGATGTCACAGACGATTATGTGATCTCATATATGTTAAATGTGATGTCACAGACAGTTGTATGATGTCACAGATGTTATATGTAATGTCACAGACAGTTGTGTGATGTCACAGACAGCCATGTGATGTCACAGATGTTATATGTGATGTCACAGACAGTTGTATGATGTCACAGACAGTTATGTGATATCACAGATGTTATATGTGATGTCACAGATGATTGTGATGTCACAGATGTTATATTTGATGTCACAGACGGATGTGTGATGTCACAGATGTTATATGTAATGTCACAGACAGTTGTATGATGTCACAGACAGTTATGTGATATCACAGATGATTGTAATGTCACAGATGATATATTTGATGTCACAGACAGTTGTGTGATGTCACAGATGTTATATGTAATGTCACAGACAGTTGTGTGATGTCACAAACAGTTGTGAGATGTCACAGATATTATATATGATGTCACAGATGGATGTGTGATGTCACAGATGTTATATGGGATATCACATATGTTATATCTAATGTCACAGATGATTGTGTGATATCACAGATGTTATATCTGATATCACAGATGGATGTGTGATGTCACAGATGTTATATGTAATGTCTCGCCCGGTTATGTAATGTCACAGAATTATATGTGACGTCACATATGCAAACATAATGTGTGAAATCACAGATGACTATTTGTGCTGTTGTAAGTTATACCATGGACCTGAGTCCTTCAATGCCCTGAGTATCAAACCAACTTGTACTGACCGTAGGAGGTACATCTCCAACATGATACTCATCACTTGTGTTTACAGCTTATTTGTTGATGCGAATTAATGTTGCACCGAGGTCGGAGTTAATTTGCTTGACAAACAAGTATCATAAGCTGTCATTCACAACAGACTACCAGTGTTTCTTCTTTTACTAGTGTTGGAAAATGATGTAGGTTGTATGATAAAATAGTGCAGCCATGTTGGAAGGGGAGATAATTCCTGACTAAGTTATCTCCCCTTTTAGCTTCTCGTTATTAACAAGTAAGCTGGGGCAAGAGTATTCGGCGTCAGAACATTCATCACTTGTTTACCAATGTAACGATTGGTTGCGAGTTCAACTCTATGCATGGTTACGGTCTAACACAGTGGGGAGCTCTCACCAGAGGCAGTGGTAGTATATTGACTGGGCTCCTGTCTTCTGTAACTTGGAGACAGGTGGCAGCCGATTGCTGGATGCAATTCAACAACTCTAGACATAGCATTCATTGCTTCTCGGTATGGAATGAAAATGAATAGTGGATTTGTGAAGTTTGTTTGAGAAGTGCTCTCAAAAAAGTTAACATTAGCCGAGCAGTTTGTTGTAATTATTTTCGCTCAAAACAAATTTTAGAGGTGACACGTGAGTCAAAAAATAACTGGTGATCAGAACGCCACACATACACATATGGCAAATAGCGGTAAGCTTGCATTGCCTTCCAACAGTGGAGGGGCGGTCGGGTAGCCTAGTGGTTAAAGCATTCGCTCGTCACACAGAAGACCCGGGTTCGATTCCCGACATAGGTACAATGTGTGAAGCCCATTTCTGGTGTCCCCCGCCGTTATATTGCTGGAATATTGCTAAAAGTGGCGTAAAACCATTCTCACTCACTCACTCCAACAGTGGAACCAGTTTCTGATAACATGGGGAGCTCCACAGGTGGGCTACCACTGTAAGGAGCTTGGCTTCACACCCGAGGATGTAAAAAAAAATATTCTTTAGATTTGTTGATTCTACATAAATGGACTTGCATGTCTTCTCTCTGTGGTTTTGGGTGTCATTTCATGGTGTTGTTTCTTGGCTGTGGTTGTGATATATGCTACTCAATTTTTGATAGGGATAATTCAGACATTTCATTGTATTTAAATATACTTGACATATTATGAGAATAATTTGTGTGTGTGTCATGGAGAGATGTCCCTATCAAGAATAGAGTAATATAAGTTACTTAATTTCTTAAACTGATTGCTTATTTTGTCATTATCATTCCTGATATATATTGCTTACAAATCCTTCTAATCCTTGAATTATCCCTGTGTCCATTAGAGATTGGACAAGTTCTTTTTTTGTGCAAGAAACAGTTGTATTTGTGATGTGCTTATGTTAATTTAGCAAATTGCTAAAATATATATAATGTTATAAGCATGAAAAAAAATGGTAAATGATCAAATTTTCAGCTGACCATTGAAATATGTTTCGAAAGCAGGCAACACATATGGTTTATCATTAAGTTTGGTTCTTATTCACCTTTTTATTTGATTGGCTTAAATGATAATGAAACAGCCAATCAAATGGCTTGTTGCTCATAGATGCCCACACAGTAATAAGTAACAAGTCAACAAATATTTTGAAAAAACATATCATATTACAGCCTATTGGGCATAATATTCAGAATATATTGTATTACTGTGTTCCACTGATATTATTTGGAAAAAATCTCTTGAAAAGGTTTCAAAGTATAAATGCTCTTATAAAAATCAGAGATATAGTATGTCAAAGTACATGATTAATATCAGTAAATTTAAAAAATTATAATTTTTTTCAGCATTTTTTGACAGACAGACAGTTTATTCAGTAATTTAGACATCAAGGCCCATAGTACAATGCAGATTGGATATTAACATTTGTCTGGGGGTGATCTGGAAAAGAAGTAATTTCCCCAGCAATATGTAATGGAAGATAATGACAAATATGGTTACTTATTGAGTTTTCTTAATAATATCAGCTGCTTTTGAAGAAAATCTTCCTTATCCTATACCTATGACTGTCATTTCCATTCGTCTTGTGGCTGTCCTTGGTGTCCTATTTTGTTTCTTTTTTGTTTTTTCCAAAGATGGATGTGTTTGCGGTCGATAACGACAGCGATGATCGACCAATCACACCGTAGCTTGCATCATTATGTGTTAGTGTGCTGAACAAAGTAAGTTCCTGTTGCCAGCTGATTGTCGTGGTTCAATCTCAAACTGTCATGTTCCCCAGAGAAACAAAATTGTGAAGATCTTTGGAGAGACTTTGAGTATTTCTTACATGTTAATAATATCAAAGTGATATTTTGTAAATATGAAGAAACGAAGTTGTGAAGATCTTTGGAGAGACTTTAAGTATTTCTTACATGTTATTAAATCAAAGGGATATTTTGTAAATATCAAGATACAAAGTCGTGAAGATCTTTGGAGAGACTTTGAGTATTTCTTACATGTTATTAATATCAAAGTGATATTTTGCAACTATTGTTTGTTACCAAATCAAAATATGTCTGTTTCAAGTCAGGGACATTTCTTATGGGGTGGGGTTAGGGGTTCCTGGGGACAAAGATTGGTCTTAGGACTGTATCATATTTGGCTGACCCTCCCCTTTTAATAGGTCACATTTTATGATAAAACCACCACCATCCCAAATACACGGAAATTTTGTACATACCCCCACCCCTCCCCATCCTATGAAAATGACCAGTCCCCAAAATAATGATCAAAATTTCTTAATTTATGTGGTTGTCTCTCTCACAATGTACAATTTTGTTGATGATGCTGTTTTGTCATTGTGTTTTCATTTTGGTATTGTTTGCTAGATTTTGAGGAGAGGTTGATTTTGAGAAAGAGGTTTTGCTTTATGTTCAAGATATAAGTTTAAATTGTGTGGAGTTTGTCATTTTTGTATTATTAATGGTTCATTTATGTTGCCTTTCAAAGTTGGAGATTATGTCTGAGTGTAAGAAGTATTAACAATGAAATTAATGATGCAACAGCAGATTGCTTTTATCATCCCTTTTTTAAGTCATAAGTGATGAACTAAAAAAGATACCAAAAAATAGGCTGTTATAAACATGATCACTACAAGAAATAACAAAAATTATCTCCAAAATGATTATGTCTATCATAAAGCCTTGGCTAGACCATCAAATATTACATAAAACTACCTCATCAGCCTACACATCACAGGGATACAGTGTTCACACCTTTGTGATGAGATGAAACCCGTTTTATGACAACATATATCTTGATTATCGATCTGATCGCCCTGACTGGGCACAGCCATTGTGTTTGAAGCAAATGCAAGTGGTATGAGAGGTAGAATCTGATTGGTCAATAGGAGGGACACAGAAGGAACATAACTTGTAATAGCCACTGGTTTGCCAGTGATCTGCAGTGATGTACCTAAAATAATGTTTAATTCAGTATAAAACCAACTCACTCACTTACTCGACACACTTTTTCCATGGTGTGTAACCAGTATGCCAATATTTCATTATATCTTTCTGTAAATTATCAATATATGTATCAATAAATACATATCCAGGCATTGGCAGTCCTAGGAAACAGAATATTTCATAATCTAGCTGAGACTTTCATCACTGTGACAACTTGATCTTTGATTTATTTTTCTTGCCAAAAGTATTGTTATACCTCATTCATATCAGTTTGCTAGATGATTATTGCTTATGATATGTGAATGGTATTCATATTTCATTCATATCAAGATCTTAATAATTTTGATACAGGAATGCATCTTATTTGTATATTTGCCCCACATTTATATGTGGCTAAGATCTGAGATATAATTTCAGTGTGATCTCATGAATGACAAATTTTATGAATGAATCTGTACTAAAGTTATTTTGTATTTACTACATGGATCATTGTGGAAAAAGGGAACCTGCTTTTGTATTGTGTGAATGTTTTGTAATTCAAATGTACTCCTTGGCTTCTGAGACGGATACTGGGAAATGGAAGCCTGTTGGTGCCATAATCTTTTAGATTATTGGTGATAAGTTTTGGTATCATGTTGGAATTTTTCAGAACATGAACATCCCTATCAAAACTTGAAGAGTATACATTGTGTGTTTGTTGCGATGAAGTCAGGACCAATGGTTCCTTGTTTTTAGACTGACTTGGCCAATATGTAGGAAAACTGAACAGATACAGGTCAATCTTAGATCAAGTTGCTAAAATTATCTTGAAGTAACACTTTTTACAAATAGAAACACAAATATGATTTAAAAAGTATATTTTCAATCAAAAACCATTTTTGTTTATTTTCAATCTTCTTTTACCTTTTGCATAACTTTGTATAGGCTTAACTGTACAATGAATAAGGTTGGTCTTGACAATAAATCACATTTTTCTAATTTTCTTTTTATTCTATGGTATGTAAATGGTGTGTGTGTGTGTGTGTGTGTGTGTTGTGTGTTGTGTGTTGAATATAACACATTGGAAACACAAGTTGTACTGAGGTATGATTTGTCTGTGTGAAGTAAAGGGCATTGGTGGCCAGTCTTCTGTGGCAGTGTGCTTTGTCTGTGTGAAGTAAAGGGCATTGGTGGCCAGTCTTCTGTGGCAGTGTGCTTTGTCTGTGTGAAGTAAAGGGCATTGGTGGCCAGTCTTCTGTGGCAGTGTGCTTTGTCTGTGTGAAGTAAAGGGCATTGGTGGCCAGTCTTCTGTGGCAGTGTGCTTTGTCTGTGTGAAGTAAAGGGCATTGGTGGCCAGTCTTCTGTGGCAGTGTGCTTTGTCTGTGTGAAGTAAAGGGCATTGGTGGCCAGTCTTCTGTGGCAGTGTGCTTTGCTGTGCAGAGTTATCTATTTCACTTCTTTTTTTTAAGTTGAAAACGTCTTTCTTAACAATTTCAAAATGTTTTCATTTCTTTAATTATGGAGATCTTGTTGGCCAAATAGGGCCATCATCACACCTCATCCTATACCACTGCCAAGACACATTAGCTATGGTAATATGACAGAATTGGGTGGTCCACTTTTTTGGAGGAGCATATTCTTCACAAGTAAGCTAAATGTTCTGAGAAGGATTATTCATCCCAGTATGTATGACGTGTGGCTAGTGTTACATCCACTATAGATCAGGAGATACGGCATTATATTAGTTTGTTTTGTTCCATAACCATTATAACCTCATTTTAACACCATTCTCTAATACTTCTTCTACCAACTGATTGTTACTTTTATACATTGTAGAAATTACCCTGAAGCGAATATATTTATGCATCAGCTAAAATTTAAATTTTAAAAAAAAAGCATGTGAATTTTGTCAAAAAACAACAACTGACACCGTGACATAACTGATTCTGTTCAAAGTGGCATTAAACCCAACTCATTCACTCATCATAATGTTGTTATTCTTGAATTGTTTGACTGTTTGACTGGCAATGTAGAAGTTGACCTGTAAATAAGAAAGCATACAACTTTACGGATAACAACTTCTCGTTTCGATGTAGATTCTTACACCATTATCAAGTGATACATAGAAATGTCGCTAAATTAAAAAAAAGAAAAGAAATTGTTATCCAAAAGGTTGTATGTTTTTTTAACGGTAAGTTTTTTCTCAATAAAAACTAGAAGTTGTTATCCATAAAGTTCTATGTTTTATTATTGTTGTCATTAACATGGGTAAATGTAATATTTTTGTGAAATGTTAGTCAATCGATGTGTACACTGAGAAGTGTGTCTGTGATTTGTTATTACCTTGTGCAAGGTTAGAGTGGAATGTGAGGAGCTTGTTTTACAAATTATTAATCTAAAAGAAACACATCTATGGAACTGAAACAGGCAGTGGATTTACCACTGAAGACTACCAGATGTATCCCCCTTGTTTTGGGTTTTTGTATGCTTAAGAAACATTCATAGTTTTCTCTCTAATCACATGAACAACTGTAAAACATCTCCATCACTTATAAAAAACAATTTTCTCTTGAAAACAAGCCATCATCTGAGTATATACAATGTCTGTGCGATGTTACAACCCTCGTTATAGCTCGAGTAATCGCAATAAACATGGCCGTCCGAAAACATATGATGTCCAAAAACCTATGATCCAACGATAATGGTACAGATACCATACTTCATGTAATTGACGTGGGGCATGGGTTCCACAGGGGGCCCGGTCGTCTAAGGTTGCGTAATTCAATGTGCAGAGTTGTGTCCCTTGGGCATGCCAGAAGCTTATTGTTGTGTGTTTGAATCCGGGTTCTCCCCAAGGTTGGTCCTAGGTTTGTGGGCACCATATCCATGCTTGTGGGTTTCACCGAAGTGGTAAACGTCTGAGACCTGCATCACTTCGGGCTTTCCTCCCACATTAAGCTGACACGCCTTGGAATATTGTTCAATTGGCCTGAAACTCCCTCACTCACTCTCGTAAATAACACCTGTTCCAGATTGTATGTGTGGCCTCCTTTGTTGAATACAGTGATCTTGGCCTCGTTCCACACAGTGCACACGACTGTCCCTTAAACCCTTCATGCTGGGTGAAGTAGGGGGCCAGGTTTTTTCTCTAAACGTCCAGCGTGTCTAGATATGTAGGGGCGGTGGGGTAGCCTTGTGGTCAAAGCTTTGGCGAAACCGCATTATTAGTGGTTCATATTGGAAAAGGGAGGTCACTCTAATTTCAAACGGGAGCTATCTCCGTTGGTTTCATATTTGCGAGAAATGGCGTCAGTCACACTGTACGTTGTTGGTCCAGGTATTAAATGCCCAGCTTATCCCTAAGGTAAAACGTATTCTTAATTAATGTTTAAATGCATTCTATATTTATGTTATCATCCGTACATCTTCTTAGATTGGTTTAGTGCTGATAACCATTTTCTAAAATGTGGGCCCACATTGTTCCCATCATATATGGTAATAGAAACAAGTAGGCCCACATTTGTATATCGCCTAGCTTCGTTAGGTTGTTTAAATTAGTTCTGATAATCAATTCCTAAATGTGGGCAGACGTTCTTCCGTCATATTGATTGCAACAGGAGGGACCACATTTGTTAATCATGAAGTTCTACTTAAATATTGATAATCATTTTCTCAAATGTGGGCCCACATTGTTCATGTCTTATAGTGATTGAAACAGGTGGGCCCACATTTGCAAATCGCTGGGCTTCATTGGGTTGACGAAGTCATTTAGGCTAGTGGGCTCACATTTGTCATTACTTTGCATGGGTATGTGACATTATATATTATTCTCATTTTGTAATATTGATGGGAAATATCTTATAGATTATTAATTCCACGAAAGGCACACAAAGTCTTTGAAGTTTGAATAACATCATCAAAGCTGACCACACTAGTTTTGCAAAAATAGTTACAAAGCAAGAACTTAGATCTACTTCAAATTAAATTTACAATACCACTCATTTTACTTTTTCCAGTATAACACATCAATCTAATCATAAGTTTTGGTGGCGATATAAGCCTGAAAATTTGTCTACACTTGAATTGATCTCGGACATTTTCCTCAAACTTTTCCGAGAACTTGTTCCATAAAAGGAATAACTCATGTATATATTAATGAGCCCACGACCTAGTTTGGCGATGTTCGTAGAAGTGAGTTCTGCTGTATTGTCATCGCATTTGTACATTCTAATCCAGTTATAAGTCATAACACTTATTTTAAATAGACAGAATAGCAGTTCGTAATGCGGGTTTGTTTACATTGTACATATTCTCAACAACAAGTGCGTTTAGTTTTGAATGTGGGCCCACCTCGAACTTTTGATTAGGCAAACGGAGTTAGCTCCCTTCTTGAACCACCGATAATGCTCGTCACACCGAAGACCCGGGTTCAATTCCCCACATGGGTACAATGTGTGAAGCCCATTTCTGATGTCCCCCGCCGTGATATTCCTGGAATATTGCTAAAAGCGGCGTAAAACCATATTCACTCACCCTCTCACTCACTCACTCACTCACTCCAGATTATCTTGCAGTTTCGGGATCATCAATCAGACCCCACCCATCACTCTCCGTCTTTCTCCTCTCTTTCTTTTTTCTTTCCATTCCCTCCCTCCTTCTTACCCCCCAAACAGAATTTAAAGTAGTCAGTCAGTCAGTGAAAGTCTTCATGCTAAGATCACTTTGTGGATGGGGCCCCTCTGTAACTGATGTGAACGACAGTTTGAGAGTTGAGAGGGTTGTAACACAGAAAATGTACATGCCTTTTTCATAATGTTTAACCCATCTAGTCATAATCCATGTTCTGTATAAACCGTTTTGTTACACAGGAAAATATCTCAAAATTATTAAAGTTCCCAAATTGTCCAATTGAATAAACATTACTTAAGCATGAAATGTTGGGATGTGATATCAACATTGAATGTTCTGATCAGATCATGGCTTCATTTGAAACAGACTGTGCTGACATTTTGTGTATAGCTTAGCAAGATAAGACTTATACAGTGATATGTACCAGTTTTGTACAGTAGTTTCCATGTTGACATTTTAAACCTGAAACTTGTTGCTGATGCTGTGCACATCACTTGTGCTGTCTGTCACTGTCATGGTAGAGTGCTGAGTAGGATGTGGAACTGCCTGTGATTGCCTGTCATGCTTGTGATCTTGGCGATGTACTTACTATTACATATTATTTATAGAAAATAAAACAAATTGATAGTTTATGTGTTTTGTTAGTATATTACCCTTTGGGTTTCCCCTATTCATTTTCCAACACTGGTGATATTTGATAGATGTCACAGTTGTGATCACCCTAGAGAGAGATCTGTTGGGATGTCACAGTTGTGATCACCCTTGAGTGAGATCTGTTGGGATGTCACAGTTGTGATCACCCTTGAGTGAGATCTGTTGGGGTGCCACAGTTGTGATCACCCTTGAGTGAGATCTGTTGGGGTGCCACAGTTGTGATCACCCTTGAGTGAGATCTGTTGGGGTGTCGCAGTTGTGATCACCCTTGAGAGAGATCTGTTGGGGTGTCACAGTTGTGATCACCCTTGAGTGAGATCTGTTGGGGTGTCACAGTTGTGATCACCCTTGAGTGAGATCTGTAAGGGTGTCACAGTTGTGATCACCCTTGAGTGAGATCTGTTGGGATGTCATAGTTGTGATCACCCTTGAGAGAGATCTGTTGGGGTGTCACAGTTGTGATCACCCTTGAGAGAGATCTGTTGGGGTGTCACAGTTGTGATCACCCTTGAGTTAGATCTGTAAGGGTGTCACAGTTGTGATCACCCTTGAGTGAGATCTGTTGGGATGTCACAGTTGTGATCACCCTTGAGTGAGATCTGTAGGGATGTCACAGTTGTGATCACCCTAGAATGAGATCTGTTGGGGTGTCACAGTTGTGATCACCCTAGAGTGAGATCTCTAGTGGTTTCACAGTTGTGATCACCCTAGAGTGAGATCTATAGTGGTATTACAATTGTGATCACCCTTGAGTGAGATCTGTAGGGATGTCACAGTTGTGATCACCCTAGAGTGAGATCTGTTTGGGTGTCACAGTTGTGATCACCCTAGAGTGAGATCTATAGTGGTGTAACAGTTGTGATCACCCTAGAGTGAGATCTGTTGGGGTGCCACAGTTGTGATCACCCTTGAGTGAGATCTGTAGGGATGTTGCAGTTGTGATCACCCTTGAGTGAGATCTGTTGGGGTGTCGCAGTTGTGATCACCCTTGAGTGAGATCTGTAAGGGTATCGCAGTTGTGATCACCCTAGAGTGAGATCTGTTGGGGTGTCACAGTTGTGATCACCCTAGAGTGAGATCTGTTGGGGTGTCACAGTTGTGATCACCCTTCAGTAAGATCTGTTGGGGAGCCACAGTTGTGATCACCCTTGAGTGAGATCAGTTGGGGTGTCACAGTTGTGATCACCCTTGAGTGAGATCTGTTGGGGTGCCACAGTTGTGATCACCCTTGAGTGATATCTGTTTGAATGTCACAGTTGTGATCACCCTAGAGTGAGATCAGTTGGGATGTCACAGTCGTGATCACCCTAGAGTGAGATCTGTTGGGGTGCTACAGTTGTGATCACACTAGAGTGAGATCTGTTGGGGTGTCACAGTTATGATCATCCTAGAGTGAGATCTGTAAGGGTGTCACAGTTGTGATCACCCTTGAGTGAGATCTGTAGGGATGTCACAGTTGTGATCACCCTAGAGCGAGATCTGTTGGGGTGCCACAGTTGTGGTCACCCGTGAGTGAGATCAGTAGGGATGTCACAGTTGTGATCACCCTAGAGTGAGATCTGTTGGGGTGTCACAGTTGTGATCAGTCTAGAGTGAGATCTGTTGGGGTGTCACAGTTGTGGTCACCCTTGAGTGAGATCTGTTGGGATGTCACAGTTGTGGTCACCCTTGAGTGAGATCTGTTAGGATGTCACAGTTTTGATCACCCTAGAGAGAGATCTGTTGTGGTGTCACAATTGTTATCAAGCTGTAGTAAGATCTGGTTCTAGGTATCAAATCTGTGATCACAGTAAAGTGAGTAAAGGTTCCGCCTTACCACAATTGTGATGATTTTATTTTGAGAACTTTGATGATCCTGTTGGGGTAGTCATCATGACAACTTGTATGTCTCTTTAGAAAAGATCGCTACTACTGATCAGTCGTAAAACAGAATGAAGCTGAAAGTCACAAGGCCCTTGTCGTGATGTTAAAAGATTTAGGGTATCCCTAGATTGAAATACTCCATTTGTTTTGGAACATTTGATGATTTTGATGACAATGACTGACAATAATTTTACCTCAATATGATTGAAACCAACTGCTTTTTTTACACAGTTATTTGATATTTGAATGGTGAGTATACTTGCTTAGATTGATCTACTGTGAGGAGGTTAGTACTAACACTAACTGTTAGCATGATGACTGACTAACAACATGACTTGTAGTCACCAAACACCAACAGTCCTGGCTTGAAGTGAGGTGTGCTAGGGGTAGTCTCCAAACACCAACAGTCCTGGCTTGAAGTGAGGTGTGCTAGGGGTAGTCTCCAAACACAAACAGTCCTGGCTTGAAGTGAGGTGTGCTAGGGGTAGTCTCCAAACACCAATAGTCCTAGCTTGAAGTGAGGTGTGCTAGGGGTAGTCTCCAAACACCAACAGTCCTGGCTTGAAGTGAGGTGTGCTAGGGGTAGTCTCCAAACACAAACAGTCCTGGCTTGAAGTGAGGTGTGCTAGGGGTAGTCTCCAAACACAAACAGTCCTGGCTTGAAGTGAGGTGTGCTAGGGGTAGTCTCCAAACCAACAGTCCTGGCTTGAAGTGAGGTGTGCTGGGGGTTGTCTCCAAACCAACAGTCCTAGCTTGAAGTGAGGTGTGCTAGGGGTAGTCTCCAAACACAAACAGTCCTGGCTTGAAGTGAGGTGTGCTAGGGGTAGTCTCCAAACACAAACAGTCCTGGCTTGAAGTGAGGTGTGCTAGGGGTAGTCTCCAAACACCAACAGTCCTGGCTTGAAGTGAGGTGTGCTAGGGGTTGTCTCCAAACCAACAGTCCTGGCTTGAAGTGAGGTGTGCTAGGGGTAGTCTCCAAACACAAACAGTCCTGGCTTGAAGTGAGGTGTGCTAGGGGTAGTCTCCAAACACAAACAGTCCTGGCTTGAAGTGAGGTGTGCTAGGGGTAGTCTCCAAACACCAACAGTCCTAGCTTGAAGTGAGGTGTGCTAGGGGTAGTCTCCAAACACCAACAGTCCTGGCTTGAAGTGAGGTGTGCTAGGGGTTGTCTCCAAACACCAACAGTCCTGGCTTGAAGTGAGGTGTGCTGGGGGTTGTCTCCAAACCAACAGTCCTGGCTTGAAGTGAGGTGTGCTGGGGGTTGTCTCCAAACCAACAGTCCTGGCTTGAAGTGAGGTGTGCTGGGGGTTGTCTCCAAACCAACAGTCCTGGCTTGAAGTGAGGTGTGCTGGGGGTTGTCTCCAAACCAACAGTCCTGGCTTGAAGTGAGGTGTGCTGGGGGTTGTCTCCAAACCAACAGTCCTGGCTTGAAGTGAGGTGTGCTGGGGGTTGTCTCCAAACCAACAGTCCTAGCTTGAAGTGAGGTGTGCTAGGGGTAGTCTCCAAACACAAACAGTCCTGGCTTGAAGTTAGGTGTGCTAGGGGTAGTCTCCAAACACAAACAGTCCTGGCTTGAAGTGAGGTGTGCTAGGGGTTGTCTCCAAACCAACAGTCCTGGCTTGAAGTGAGGTGTGCTAGGGGTAGTCTCCAAACACAAACAGTCCTGGCTTGAAGTGAGGTGTGCTAGGGGTAGTCTCCAAACACAAACAGTCCTGGCTTGAAGTGAGGTGTGCTAGGGGTAGTCTCCAAACACCAACAGTCCTGGCGTGAAGTGAGGTGTGCTAGGGGTAGTCTCCAAACCAACAGTCCAGGCTTGAAGTGAGGTGTGCTGGGGGTTGTCTCCAAACCAACAGTCCTGGCTTGAAGTGAGGTGTGCTGGGGGTTGTCTCCAAACCAACAGTCCTGGCTTGAAGTAAGGTGTGCTGGGGGTTGTCTCCAAACCAACAGTCCTGGCTTGAAGTGAGGTGTGCTGGGGGTTGTCTCCAAACCAACAGTCCTGGCTTGAAGTGAGGTGTCCTGGGGGTTGTGTCAAAACCAACAGTCCTGGCTTGAAGTGAGGTGTTCTGGGGGTTGTGTCAAAACCAACAGTCCTGGCTTGAAGTGAGGTGTGCTGGGGGGTTGTCTCCAAACCAACAGTCCTGGCTTGAAGTGAGGTGTGCTGGGGTGGGGTGTGCTGGGGGTTCTCAAAACCAACAGTCCTGGCTTGAAGTGAGGTGTGCTTGGGGGGTTGTGTCAAAACCAACAGTCCTGGCTTGAAGTGAGGTGTGCTGGGGGGTTGTCTCCAAACCAACAGTCCCGGCTTGAAGTGAGGTGTGCTGGGGGCTGTGTCAAAACCAACAGTCCTGGTTTGAAGTGAGGTGTGCTGGGGGGTTGTCTCCAAACCAACAGTCCTGGCTTGAAGTGAGGTGTGCTGGGGTGGGGTGTGCTGGGGGTTCTCCAAACCAACAGTCCTGGCTTGAAGTGAGGTGTGCTGGGGTGGGGTGTGCTGGGGGTTCTCAAAACCAACAGTCCTGGCTTGAAGTGAGGTGTTCTGGGGGTTGTGTCCAAACCAACAGTCCTGGCCTGAAGTGAGGTGTGCTGGGGGGTTGTCTCCAAACCAACAGTCCTGGCTTGAAGTGAGGTGTGCTGGGGTGGGGTGTGCTGCGGGTTCTCAAAACCAACAGTCCTGGCTTGAAGTGAGGTGTGCTTGGGGGTTGTCTCCAAACCAACAGTCCTGGCTTGAAGTGAGGTGTGCTAGGGGTGTGGTGTGCTGGGGGTTCTCAAAACCAACAGTCCTGGCTTGAAGTGAGGTGGCCTTAACATGACTTTCTTTCAGACACCTTTGTCTTAGCACCTACAGATTACATTTTCTAGCACATACATTTAGTATTACAGAATGCAAGAACTTTCTAAAACAAGCAAACCATTGCTTTATTATTACAATATCATAATCTTACAAAATGTGTATGTGAAAATGCATAAGAAAGTTAAGAAATTTATATCTGCTTGTGCATGTGTAACATTGTGCATCTTCGTGCATCCCAGGTTGTGCATCACTGCATGGCAAGTGCAGTTAAGATTGTGAAAGGGGCTCAGAAATGTGAAGCATGATGTTTAGTTGAGAATCATATTTGACTCTGGACCTTTCCGATCCTGTATCTCATAAATTGGTCAACGATATATCACATATCCGTTAAAATATGATGTTTCTTGAGACTCACTTATTCACAGATCCCTTGGGCACGCCAGAAACCTGTGATTGTGGGTTTGAATCCCGGTTTGCCCCGATTATGTTTCTAGGTTTGTCAGCACCATGCCCCTGCTCGTGGGGTTCACCAAAGTGGTAAAGGTCTGAGACCTGCATCACTTTGGACTTTCCTCCCACATTAGTTGTTTTGAAAGAAGCTTTAATTTCACCCAGAAGATCTGGGATAGAACAGGCCTTCAGTAACCAGTACTTACCATAAAAGGCGACTTTGATTGTCAGATTGTAAGAGGTGACCTACGGGATCTGGTTGTCAGGCTTGCTGATATGTTTGCTGCATGTCATTGTTTCCCAATTGCATGGAACGATGCTTCTGTCAATCACTAGACCGTCTGGTCCAGACTTGATTATTTACAGACTGCCATGAGTGCAGAGTTAAAAAAAATATTAAAAAAAATAACAAGTTTCATTTTGACGTGAAGCAAGATCAAGGCAACAGCATCCTGAGTTATGCAGTGTATTGGTTTCTCCATTGTGTCACAATACATTCCCGGGACCCATGCACCACCAATGCTGGGTTTCTCCATTGTGTCACAATACATTCCCGGGACCCATTCACCACCAATGCTGGATTTCTCCATTGTGTCACAATACATTCCCGGGACCCATTCACCACCAATGCTGGGTTTCTCCATTGTGTCACAATACATTCCCGGGACCCATTCACCATCAATGCTGGGTTTCAGAATTGACTTCACAATCTCCATCTTTCTTGAAGCCTTTGATTGGCATTTAGAAGTTGGAAGAACATGAATACATGACACTTTTTATGGATAGCAACTTCTTTTATTCTTTGTCATGACGTTTCAGAACTACTTCTTGCTCCTTCATCAGGTGAATGCTTGTCACGATGTTTCAGAACTACTTCCTGCTCCTTCATCAGGTGAATGCTTGTCACGATGTTTCAGAACTACTTCTTGCTCCTTCATCAGGTGAATGCTTGTCACGATGTTTCAGAACTACTTCTTTCTCCTTCATCAGGTGAATGCTTGTCACGATGTTTCAGAACTACTTCTTGCTCCTTCATCAGGTGAATGCTTGTCACGATGTTTCAGAGCTACTTCTTGCTCCTTCATCAGGTGAATGCTTGTCACGATGTTTCAGAACTACTTCTTGCTCCTTCATCAGGTGAATGCTTGTCACGATGTTTCAGAACTACTTCTTTCTCCTTCATCAGGTGAATGCTTGTCACGATGTTTCAGAACTACTTCTTGCTCCTTCATCAGGTGAATGCTTGTCACGATGTTTCAGAGCTACTTCTTGCTCCTTCATCAGGTGAATGCTTGTCACGATGTTTCAGAGCTACTTCTTGCTCCTTCATCAGGTGAATGCTTGTCACGATGTTTCAGAGCTACTTCTTGCTCCTTCATCAGGTGAATGCTTGTCACGATGTTTCAGAACTACTTCTTGCTCCTTCATCAGGTGAATGCTTGTCACGATGTTTCAGAACTACTTCTTTCTCCTTCATCAGGTGAATGCTTGTCACGATGTTTCAGAACTACTTCTTGCTCCTTCATCAGGTGAATGCTTGTCACAATGTTTCAGAACTACTTCTTGCTCCTTCATCAGGTGAATGCTTGTCACAATGTTTCAGAACTACTTTACATGACAATCCATAAAAAGCGTCATGTATTCAACCATTTCTCTTGTTGCTATCTTAGCCAAGGATATCGCTTTGATATTGAAGCAATGGTAGAGAATGGTTCCAGGTATTTATCAAAATAGAATGGATTGATAGTATGTTTGCTGATTGAACACTGGTAGCAGAAGACCATACAGTCAGTTACGTTTCTGTAAGTTTTACATGAGAAGTTGACCCATGTTGTGTTTTAATCCGAGAAGTTGAGAATATTTAACCTTATGTTTTTAGAACCAAAGAAATGTGGCTTGATCTATTTTAGTTTCAGATAGTGCATGCAGCTAATGTTAATCCTTTGTTTTTTACAGAAATGTGAGATTGTTTTAACTGTGCGTGACACAATAATGGCATGTTTTGCCTTGTTCAGATATTTCACACCACCAGTCACTATTTACTTGCTCTATCAACACTGTACTATTCACTTGAACGTCTATATACACAAAGCAACTAATTGCAACTATTCACATACATTCACATAAACTATTCATGTACCTGAAACTACTGACATACCTACAACTATTCACATATAATCAGCTATTCATATACATTAAATTATGTTTGTGCATGACTATTCAGTTGTTTCAGCAAATTCAGAAAAACAGAATATTAAGAGACGTCTATACCATGGGTGTGCAATACAAGCCGACATTTAGAATGGAAACACAGCACATTAATAGAGGTTAAGTTGGCAAATAGTCTCACTGAATTACAAGCACATTAACACAGGTTACGACATACAGATAGTACATGCATGAAGGTCAACAGGCTCATTGACACAGGTTACGACATACAGATAGTACATGTATGAAGGTCAACAAGCACATTAACACAGGTTACAACATACAGATAGTACATGCATGACGGTCAACAAGCACATTGACACAGGTTATGACATACAGATAGTACATGTATGACGGTCAACAATCACATTGACACAGGTTATGACATACAGATAGTACATGCATGACTGTCAACAAGCACATTGACACAGGTTATGACATACAGATAGTACATGTATGACGGTCAACAAGCACATTGACACAGGTTATGACATACAGATAGTACATGTATGACGGTCAACAAGCACATTGACACAGGTTATGACATACAGATAGTACATACATGATGGTCAACAAGCACATTGACACAGGTTATGACATACAGATAGTACATGTATGACGGTCAACAATCACATTGACACAGGTTATGACATACAGATAGTATAGCATGACTGTCAACAAGCACATTGACACAGGTTATGACATACAGATAGTACATGTATGACGGTCAACAAGCACATTGACACAGGTTATGACATACAGATTGTACATGCATGACTGTCAACAAGCACATTAACACAGGTTAAGACCTACAGATAGTACATACATGATGGTCAACAAGCACATTGACACAGGTTATGACATACAGATAGTACATGTATGACGGTCAACAATCACATTGACACAGGTCATGACATACAGATAGTACATGCATGACTGTCAACAAGCACATTGACACAGGTTATGACATACAGATTGTACATACATGACGGTCAACAAGCACACTGACACAGGTAAACAAGCATGTTGACACAGGTAAAGACATACAGATAGTGAATGCATGAAGGTCAACAAACACAGTCAACAAGCACATTAACACAGGTAAACAAGCATGTTGACACAGGTAAAGACATACAGAAAGTGAATGCATGAAGGTCAACAAACACAGTCAACAAGCACATTAACACAGGTAAACAAGCACATTGACACAGGTAAAGACTTACAGATAGTGATTGCATGGAGGTAAACAAACACAGTCAACAAGCACATTGACACAGGTAAACAAGCACATTAACACAGGTAAACAAGCACATAAACACAGGTAAACAAGCATGTTGACAAAGTTAAAGACATACAGATAGTGATTGCATGAAGGTCAACAAACGCAGTCAACAAGCACATTTACACAGGTAAACAAGCATGTTGACACAGGTTAAGACATACAGATAATGAATGCATGAAGGTCAACAAACACAGTCAACAAGCACATTAACACAGGTAAACAAGCACATTAACACAGGTAAACAAGCATGTTGACACAGGTAAAGACATACAGATAGTGAATGCATGAAGGTCAACAAACACACTCAACAAGCACATTAACACAGGTAAACAAGCATGTTTACACAGCTAAAGACACACAGATAGTGATTGCATGAAGGTCGACAAGCACATTAACACAGGTTTAGACATACAGATAGTGATTGCATGAAGCTCAACACAGGTAAAGACATACAGGGTGTTTAGTATGCTGCAGTATAGTACAGGCTGCTGGTGGCAACACCTGTCACTGGGGCTAATCATGCCGTTGTTGTTATTTATTGTGTAATGTTTGTTGTGTTTTGTTCCAGGGAACAGTTGATGCATGAGGTAGATATTGGGTTTTGTTGTTTGGCTTGGCTTTGGTTCACAGCACCTGTTGTTCTCTAGATCATTTCCGCTGCATACTTGTCACACAGCATGAGATATTGTCAGCACTTCACAAGCACGTCTGTCTAGCCAAGCTCCTTTTATTTATTTTTACAATCCTGAATTTACTGCAGATTTTGAACTGGATAAATGTGTTTCACATATTTGAAATGTCGGGTGAGCTACAGTACCTCTGTCTCTATGTTGTAAGAAGATTGTGAGATACCGACCAGGACATTCCGCCCTTACCATATTTGCAGGCACACAGGAACTGTGGTCCTTCATTAGGCTTTGTCTGAGGATGAGGGGTGGGGTGGGCAGTGGTTAACAGTTCAACGCACAGAGGGCCTGGTTCAATTACCCACATGGGTACAATGTGTGAAGCTGTGATGAAACTGGTATTGTAAAAAGTGGCCTCCCCGCTCAATCACTCTTGCTACCCGTGAAGATCTGGGTTCCCTCTTCAGCAACCCATGCTTGCCGTAAAAGGCGACTGTGCTTGGCGTAAGAGGCGAGTGACGAGATTGGGTGGTTACAGGTGGTGGTTATGATGCAGACTATTTTTTTAAAGATATCGTTTGTAAGGCATTCTTGGTTGTGGAAAGTGAAAAAAGGAAGAAATGTTAACATATTTTGTAGAATGACAAATCATTATGTAACTTCCAATTTCCACTGGACCAACTGAACATTAGTCAACTCATAGTTAGTGAGTGAAATAATGTTCTCATATTCTTATTTCTGTTCCAAATTGTAGAAATTTGTTTCAGGGCATCTGCGACCTGAAAAAATAAATGTGTCCGCTTCATGTTTGGTTGGTTCATGGACATGGCCCCTAGATTTGAAGCACTCATAAAATATAAGCTGTTGTGTCGCTTTGTTCAGATGTTTTGTCCTGCAGAGAGTTCGTATGTGTGGGGCATTTGGTACAGACATCTAGCATGGCAAAGTCCCTCACAGTCACAAACACTGACCTCTCTATAACTGAGACATTAGACCTGACTAGATGGGAATTCACTTAAGCGCAGTTTTTGACCTGGCCTGTAGTGTAGTCATGGTAGTCGTGAATTGTTGCTTATACTATCAACCACTAGTTTTGCTGGTCCAGATACAATAACCCTAGAATAGAACCTTTTTGGGATTTTTAATTAGGAATTTGAATATTTTAACATTTGTTTGCCATCCAGGGATAATGGTCACTTCCTTTATTCTATTTTGTTTTGTTAATTGATTTTGTAATTAAAGAGATGATATATGTATATATACATGAAAAACTTCTGATATCTAAAAGAAACAAAACATTTCTTTGGTTTCTTTTCAAAATCCTTGTTTTTTCTTTTTAAAATTTCTGAGTTTCTAATTTACCACTTGACAGTAAAATCATGCTATATATCTGTGACCATGTGTGAAAATACCAAGCTGGAAACTTCTTTCACACCAAAATGCATGGTATATCCCAGTGTCGATCCACACATCCTGTCACAACTAATCCAACCCTCCTATCATCCCAGAGTTGTTGCAAGCAGTGAAAACACAACATCTCTAACTCATTCAAATCCTGACCTTGGCTCCTCTCCACTGGGAGATATGACAACACCTCTGCTGGTCGTGGCATCAGGTGAACACTGAGTGATTCTTCACAGCCCAATCTAAATGTAAGATGTGTAGGTTCTTGAAGTCATATGTCAGCTTTCTCAGACAATTTGTCTTCATTTCCTTTGAAACCTTGATTCAGAAATCTTTATTTTAACAGAAGAAAACCAACTCAGAACACATCTATTAGTTTGATGGTACTCCCTTTGGGATGTAGATGCCATTGTGTGCAGGAACGACAGTGTATAAAATATCCACATGATGTGGCCTTTATTATTTACATTCAGAACAGGCTGATTCACTTTTGTTTTTCGAGATACAGAAATCAGATATGCTGGTCTAAATGTTAGCTAAGTAGTACCAAGAATAGACAAGTTGACTGACAGTTGAGAATGTTCTCCGGATGCGACTTTCTATTAAGGTGTTTTGAGATCTTCACGCAGAGAGGTATTGTCTCAGAGGGATCTGATTGCAGTGAGCTTGATGGGTTTGAATCCTAGGTTCACCCTGATCTGGATTCTTGGTCTGGCTTGATTAAGTTTTAAACATCTCTACATGTACTCATGGGGTTAACCAAAGTGGTAAAGGTCTAAGACCAGCATCACTTCGAGCTTTCCTCCCCAATTAAACTGTCACGCCGTGATATAACTGGAATACTGTTTAACGTGGTGTTGAACCCAACTCACTCACTCACTCTGTAGGTGGTCAGGAGCAATGTGTGTCTGCATGTTCAGCCTTCACTTCATCATCTCTCATCAAAGAACGGCACAGGTCAGTGTCCCACCCAAATAACTTCCTGCCCCCTTGCCCATGGCTGCTAACTTTACTGTCGGGCTGCATGAAATTTTCCTCCGCCTACCCAACTGTTTTTAAGACTACTTATGTATTCAGTGTAATTATAACTCCTTGTAGATTCTCAAGTGATTGTGTGCATTATTACAAGTGAATCAAGACGTAATTTGCGATTTTTCAATATTTATAATGTCTGAATGCAGGCAGGTAACTATGAAGATGGGCAGGCAGCAGTTATGGGTCACCTGCCCGACTGTCCTTTTTTTAAAAAATTATTTCAAACACTGGCACAGGTAGCCAAGTTGTCGAAAGTGTCCCAATTCATTGTTCAGAGTTGTGCCCCTTAGGTGTGACAGGAACTCAAGATCATTGGTTCAAATCCGTGTTTGCCCTGATCCTGTTTCCTGGTTTGCCAGCACAATAACCGTGCTTGTGGTAAATGTCTGAGACATCACTTTGGGATTTCCTCTGACATCAAGCTGACATACCGTGATATACATTATACTGGCTTCCCTTTGTCATCTGTCATCTGTCATCCAAGAATGTTTCATGGCACTCTTCATTGCACCCTTCATGACACTCTTGCTGGCACTCCATTGAGTCTGATGTGGCACTGATCTTGGTGAAGGTTGGGTTGTGGTATGGAAAAATTGGTTGAGGCTAGAATATTTTACATGCTCAGACATTTTAATGCTGTTAACTTCTTTTCAGAAAGTGGCCCAATAATAAGTAAACGATGCATACAATCTCAGATTGTCCAGTATTGTGTTGTAGATGTTTGTAAATTTTTGGAAATTGAAACAAATCTGGCTATTTCTTCGATGGTAATCTTTCAGGATTTCATCTCTTCTGACTAAAACGAAACATTTTCTGATATACATGCAGTATTATGTTTTAAAAAGAAGGATGTTTATTATGTGTTTATGACTTGCTTACTTGCAGTGTTTCATTTTCAGCTCACCTGACTGACAGTCACAGTTAAGTGAGCTTATATCATGGCCTGTTTGTCCATTGTGCATTGTGTGAACCTTCACATGCATGTGTCTACCAATGATAGCACCTTAATCTGTTCCTGAGGTTCAGATATTATTTTCCCTGCTTTCATTTTGCTGAAATATTGCTGAGTGCAGCATTAAACAACAAACAAACAAAAATACTAATTTCATTTTGACAGCAGCAATCTTATTGAAAAACCTATTTGTGGCTATACTCAGTCATTTCTATTCAAAATGGAATGAAATTGGAGACATGTGTAGTTAGTAGTGGGGCTTAAAATATATTTTTGTTTTTAGTGATATTTTAAATTTTGACCATAATTTGACCTTTGCACTTCGCCCTCACTAGAAGCTGAAATTTCTTATGGCAATGACTCAGCCATTTCAGTTCAAAATGTGATGAAATTGGTGTACGTATATTTAATACACATATGTTCCGTTCTTCATAATATTTTCCATTTTAACCACTGAATTTTGACCATGCTCAAATCTTTTTTCTGTTTTACCCGCCTTGTTCAAACACCTAAATGGCCATTAGTCATTAGTATCAGTATTTTGGATATTTTAAATATATTTTGACCTTGTTTTGACCTTGTTTTGACCATGCTCTTAAATTCTCTCAAAGGGGTATTATCTGTGTAAATTGACAAACTGAGGAAGCTGAGGTTTAGCTTGAATGTTTCTCCTCATGATGACATCATAGTTTGTTCAAAACATTTTATATTTGTGTTTTAATTCTCAGTATTTATTGCAGAAAATATTTGAATTTCAATGCAGACAGCTCTTTTCAATATCTGTCTTTGTTGAGATTTAAGTCTGTTTACTACATATCCAGGTGAGCCACTGTGCACCGATGGGCTACACTCACTCTGACATTGAGAACAGAGCGAGTGACTTGGCCTTCACCTTCTTTGTGAACTATAACGATGACTGTGAATCACAACCATTTCTACTCTTTGTTTGCAGGAGCCAGAGACCTATGATCTGGGACTTGGTCACAATAGCCAGCCAATGAACTTAAGAGTTAATCTGCCTGGGCCAGCTGGCGACAAGGTCTGAGAAGGGGAGACTACTCTCACTATGGGAGATAACTCTTGTCTGTTGAGATTCCAATACTGCCCATATCTTTCAGCAAACAGGAATTCCATGACTGAGTCTTCGGAATGGAGTTTTCTTTGCACCGAATGCACAGTGCTGTGAAAGGTTATATGTTGTGTGAATCTGTTCAAATATTCTTATTTTGTGTGTAGCTTGTGTTGAAATGTGATGTGCTTGCATATGCCTGTGTTCCTACACAGTAGATTCTCATAGTTCAAAAGAACATTACCAACGTATCAACTTCCCACAGACTATGTAGCATTGGATTTTGTGGATGATTTTGTCATGTAAATGATGATGAATTATAGATAATATGACATAAGTAGCTTATTAAGACCATACATTGTTGATGATTTCTCAATAGCAGTTTGTTAGTCACTGAAGCAGAGAGTGGTAGTTTATGACGTGATCTAGGCATGTTTAGGCTGTGACTTCACACAAGGGTTGACTATGCCAACAAGCATGTGAATAGGACAACTCAGATTTTGACTTCAATGGACCTGTGGTGTGTTTTTTTCAAGGTGAAGGGGGTGGGGGCTGGGGGCTGGGGGTTGGGGGGGTGGGTTCATAATTTAAATCATTATGATTTTTCTTTTTTAATTGCACCCATTTTCTTATAGTTTCAAAACTGGGTGATTGTGGGTGTTGCATATCCTTAGCTCTCAAGAGGGTCGTAAATAGCTTCGATTCAGCTTAAGATGGATATGTTATACATCATAGTATACTTAAAATGTTAGACACATGTTAACATGTAGTTAACTTCATCCTAAATGGATTATCTTTACCTGTGATTAACTGTCTTCACAAATGGGTTATCCTAAACTTTGATTAACTGTCTTAAGAAATGGGTTATCCTAACTTTGATTAACTGTTTTCACAAATGGGTTATCGTTAACTGTCTTCACAAATGGGTTATCCTAAACTTTGATTAACTGTCTTCAGAAATGGGTTGTCGTTAACTGTGATTAACTGTCTTCAGAAATGGGTTATCGTTAACTGTGATTAACTGTCTTCACAAATGGGTTATCCTTAGCTGTGATTAACTGTCTTCACAAATGGGTTAGGGGCGGTCGGGTAGCCTAATGGTTAAAGCGTTCGCTCGTCACGCCGAAGACCCGGGTTCGATTCCCGACATGGGTACAATGTGTGAAGCCCATTTCTGGTGTCCCCCGTCGTGATATTGCTGGAATATTGCTAAAAGCGGCGTTAAACCATACTCACTCACTCACTCACTCACTCACTCACTCACAAATGGGTTATCCTCAACTGTGGTTAACAAATATGTGGTTTATTGATGTGATTATGTAAATCAACGGGGATTTCCACAGATTTCCTATTGGGAATGACAGTGAGTTAAATTTAACGTCACATCAGCATTATTTCTGCCATAAAGCGAGGTTTGTGTTATGTGTCTGTTTGAAACCTATGATTGTGGGTTAGAATCCCGTTCACCGCGCTTATGTTTCTAGATTTGTCAGCACCATATCCATGCTCGTGGGTTTCACCGAAGTGGTAAACATCTAAGACTTGCACCACTTCGGGCTTTCCTCCCACATTAAGCTGACATCCTGTGATATAACTGGAATACCGTTAAAAGCGGTGATAAACACAACTCACTCACTCACTCAAAAGAATAAGATGATTAGGATTAGCTGAGGTATGGTTAAAGCAGTATTAAAACCCAACTCACTTGCTCGCATGCATACACCCACACCCTTTGAACGGTGAAAGGTCAAGGTCATGTGACTGAAAACAAGGTTTGTCGTTACACCTTCTCAAACGTAATGCAATTATCCTTAAACTTGGTGTACACACCTTCCTCAGGATGAACTGGGAGACTAGACGCTTTGAGAAAATGGCAGTCACAGGGAGGGCTGCTCTGTTTCTGCAAATACTTAGAAACACCTTTAGTTATTTCTGGAATAATAATAATTTGGTTTCAAACCAACTGTTACATTGATGGAATGAAATGTTATCTGAATGTTTTGGATGAGTGTGTTTTTTCATATGTCAACTTTATATTATACCATGGCCTTCACCAAAGCACAAAAATCTACCCTCTTATTTTATCTGAGATTCTGTTTTAAGCATAATTAGGATTGTTTTGTTTGACTTTTCTTTGTGGATTTTATCTCGTTTCAAACCAGCTGACTTTACATTGATACCGTTGTTTTGTTGTTTTGTTGAGGACTTGATTGTTTTGTTGAGCCATTTTGTCAAAGGGTTCCTTAATTTCAACATTTTTAGTGCCGTGTGTGTCTTTTGGTGTCATATTTTGAGACATTTTATATACATCTATAAACTGAACTATTAACAGAAAGACGCCAAAGTTTCTTCATCGCAAGTATCTCAAGGCAGGGCTGTGAGGTAGTCTCATGGCCACAGCGTTTACTTGTCCTGCTAAAGGTGCAATTGTCCACATTGGTACAATGTGTGAAGCCCCTTTCTGGTGTTCCCCACTGTGATATTGCTGGAATATTGTGGCATAAAACCAAATTACTCGCCCATTTGTAAGCTTTCAAGATTCAAGATCTTGTTCTTTATACTTTTGCAAAGTGTTGTCTTTACAGTAAAGGATGGAATCTCACCGAGTCAGAACTAGCTGGAGCTCTTTGGCAAATATGGATGGCAGATTTGATAACATATCCTTGTGCAATCTCACTACTTCTTTGTTGATTTTTTTCAAAGTATATTCCTGCAATGGAAGTGGATGTAAGGAAGTTGAAATTTTGACCACAGCAGAACCCAATGGTCAAATATATTCAGTGATTTAGTTGTCCTTTTGATACAGCAATTTGTGTTCACCATTTCCTGATTTTTTATCAACATTGATATGTGTGACCACTTCATGATATTGTGTGACCACTTCATGATATAGCGTGACCACTTCATGATATAGCGTGACCATTTCATGATATTGCGTGACCATTTCATGATATTGTGTGACCACTTCATGATATTGTGTGACCACTTCATGATATAGCGTGACCATTTCATGATATTGCGTGACCATTTCATGATATTGCGTGACCATTTCATGATATAGCATGACCATTTCATGATATTGCGTGACCATTTCATGATATTGCGTGACCATTTCATGATATTGCGTGACCACTTCATGATATTGCGTGACCATTTCATGATATTGTCACCACTTCATGATATTGCGTGACCACTTCATGATATAGCGTGACCATTTCATGATATAGCTTGACCATTTCATGATATTGCGTGATGATTTCATGATATTGCGTGACCATTTCATGATATTGTGTGACCATTTCATGATATTGTCACCACTTCATGATATTGTGTGACCACTTTTAACAATGTGTCACCATTAGTCTGATTCATCAGATGGAACCATACAAGTTCCATTGAAGACTAGTTTAGTCTCAGCCTCTATTGGTCCGTCTCACAGATAGTGAACACCACGTTCACGTTTTCAGCCAAGACCAACTGCCTCAGCTTCACATGAATCGAGTCAAGGAATAACCTCTTCTTCTAAACAATAATTAAATGGAGACCTAATTGTCTGTTTCAACTTGTCCAACTTATTGTGATACTTAGAAATACTGTAGACGCTTGTCTGTTTTCATGGTTGTTGTGCTGTCATGTATTAGGGGATTGATATGTGACTGTGTCGCCTAGGGCTGTTATGATTCACTATGTATTCGTCGAATCTAACCGTATCCGTTCATGAATTGAATTCGTTATTCGTGGCCACTAGAATCGAATATTTATGAATATGCAATCATGTGTATTTACATACCCTGTACCTAAAAATATCCAGAAGAACATTATATGCATAGATTTCTTCAAAAACAACACTCTTCTAATATAAAATTTGACAGTATTGTGGTCACTGGTCATTGTCAAATTTGAGCAGATACTAGTACCTGGATAAGTGCAGTATATAAAATGTATAATATTTTAATCATAAAAAAAACGTGTCAAATAATTTAGGTTGTTAATGTTTCACTGAATATAACAAAATAATAAATCAACTGCTGACTTTTTATTGTATTCGTGAATTAATATTCATATTCGTTACCCTATATTCGTGATACGAATCGTATTCGCCTCCTAGTGTATTTGTTGCAGCCCTGGTGTCGACACAGAAACTGCTACGATTGTTGATCCATGTATGAAAGGCTCTTGCATTGTTTGGTCATGTTTGGATGAGGATTTGTAGAATGTAGCTTTGTGATTTTCAAATTATTTGTGAATAATAATGATGTACGTCCCATTATTGAAAAACTGTTCATGAAGTTCTTTTGTATTGTAAATGAATTTCGAAGTTGTATGTGGTTGTTGTCGAGTTTCAAATACTTTGTGGTTTGTAAAAATGAGTGTAGTTGGAGTGCGTACTCCTTGAAAATTAGGTTACGAGTTTTCCCCCTTTGAAGTATAGATTTGAGAGTGTTCTCCCCTTGAAGGAAGTTTTCAGAGTGCTCTCCCTTGATATGTATATAAAAGCTGATCACTGTGGTGAATGTGCACCTTGTTTTAATAATGATATTGTACATATTGAATCTTTAACATGCCCACAATTGTTTCCTGAAATGCTTTCAGTTGTTAAGCTTCTAACACTCAAATGATCTTCAAATTTGCTTAGTTCTTAGATATTTTGCTCACAGTTTTTCTTGCATGGTCTGCATAAAATCAAAATAAGTATTTCTTTACCCTTTTACTTTATACATTGATAACAAATGACTTTACGACGTTACCTTCTTGTACAATTTTTCACAAGAACATATAAAGCATTAGACATTGATAAAGTGTGTTCAGAAGGTGGAAGTGCTGGTTCTTGTCATTTTATTGTTCATCTTCTATTATCCAGGGTGTTATATCTATATTCTATTTTAGAATAATAACCTTGGACTCTATCGCCTGTGTAGCTTCATTTCAGTAACATCTCCATGGCAATCACCATTACCATCTCTCTTGTCAGTAGCTTTGCAAAGATTTTCTCTAGCTCATGACTAAATTTGAAGGACGCCTATTTTTATCATTGCATGTTTTGAATCCTGATTCAAAGGGAAGCTATAGTATTGAATGGATTCAGGATATCATCACAATACAATGGTGATATAACACACTGGTTTATCAAGGATGTTTATTGTTGAACAATCAAGATCTGACGTTTTTGATAACGTCTTTACCATGAAATTGGGAGTCAGATACAAGTCTTATATAGAATTGTTTCTGATAGACGAATAGTTCCATGTATCTTATGTCCGTCTGACATCGGGGTTGATTAAGGTATGCACTTTTTTCACAATATATATTTGCAAGATGGTTCAGGTTTTTGAAATCTCACATAAGAGAAAATGGTATTATAGTGTTTCTACACAATCCCTTGGATGAATTTGTAGAATGTATGTATTGCGTGTCAGAGTAATCTTTTGTATCTCATACCCTACAACATGAAGACATCTTAGATGGACCTCCATTTAGATGGTGATTATTTTATAAGTATGTTCAAGTATTTTGTGTCCTATATCTGTCTTACAGTTACAAGATGGGAGGTTAGAAGAATTGATTCAGTATGCTTGTACTCCTTTATAACATCTAGGTAATAAAGACTAATTATTTATTTGCACATTATATATTCTATGTATTTATTATGCAAATATTAGAATGCTCTGTGACATCACTTAACATCTGAGAATTTATTTTTTGTTTCTGGTGATCCTTTTTGCAACCTGGTTTTAGTCCTATTATAATGTGAAAGTGTTGACATGTGGGCTGTGTTTGTATTGGCAAATGGATTGTGTCTGTTATCAGCTTGATATTAGGTATGTAGTTGGGCACTTTAAACTTGGATGTGTTATCTGCTCTGTAACATTCGTGATTATCATGTATTAAAAATACGTCTTTGTGGTGATGGTAACTGTAAATTCTTCACCTGCCAATTCTCAGTCAGTTCTCTTAGTAATTGCAGCCTGTGTTCCTATTCTTATAACCTGATTAAATAATTGGCTGATGTCTCATTAGAATTAGATCTTAGTGTTGCTTCTTGTCATGCGGTGTCAAGAACTAGGATCTGATTTAATGAGATTGGGCTAATGTAGAAAAACAACTTTCTGTTTGCAAAATCTGGTGTCGATGTAACATTGAAAATTGAACACGTTTAAGAAATTGGAATATTTTTTACTGTAAGTAATTTTGCATAATAAGCCAATACAAATGATAGATACTGATTAATTAAAGTTTATTTACCTGTGACAGACATAGCATAACTACCCCGAGAAAACTGTGATAATGTCTTTAAATGCCTCATGATATTGAGAGCATCTTCATCCTGAAACAGAACAGAACACAACATCACAACACGACAGAATACGACAGAGCGCGACAGAGCATGACAAAACACAACATGATATGACAGAACACTACAGAACATGACATGACAGAACACTGCAGAACATGACAGAACACAACATGATACGACATAACACTACAGAACATGACAACATTACAGAACACTACAGAACATGACAACAAACATGACAGAACACGACATGATACGACAGAACATGACAGAACATGACAAGATACGACAGAACATGACAACATGATTCGACAGAACATGACAGGACACAACAGAATGCTACAGAGCCCGACAGAACACGACAGACCATAACAGAATACGTCAGACCACAACAGAACACTCTTACTGTTGTCCTGGAATAAGAAGTAGGGTGGCAGCTTGGATGTGTTTTCTGTTTCTGTTTGCCAATAGTTATCACTTGGTTCCTCAGTACCGAGGTTGGAAGTAAAAGTGCAATCTTAAATGAGGATTGGGTGGTTAAAGTATGCGGGTTAAATGAAATATTTACAGATTACAGTGGACAGGCTTGATGACTTGATTGGTTTGGTGTTGTGTAATGCTCATAATATCAATCACTACTTTGTCTGCCTCAGGCCTCCATTGAAATATTGCTGACTGCTGTCATGTTTATTTGATAACAGATTGATGGTAAAACATAAGTGAAGTTTATTGACCGTAAGACACTGTGATTGTATCTGTGCACAGATCTGAGTGGTATTAGTGGACTGTAGTCACTTGATTATATCATAGGTGATATTTGACTGAATGTCCTGTTATTACGTCTCATAGTTTATGTGAAAAGTGTTGGGTTTTATGCAAACGTTATATTCATTATACATATATTATGTTTATAGAATAGATGTGGGGTGTCAGTGGTCGGATTAGACTACCATTTAGTCTCTGAAATGAACATGTTTTACACAAAAAACAGTTGTTATATCATCGTAATAGATATAATAAAAAAGAGTCCAGAGACTCTCTTCAATTGCAGTAATCTAGACTTGCCCACAATTATAGACTTGCATGGACTGTATTGGATATATTTGTTCCAGGGTCTGTAAGACATGTGGAGGTTCCGTGAAATTGCGTATTTCTTCTCCAACGAATAATTGATGGTAGGAGGACAAAGGTCACATTGTACGATTGAATTAGACAGTGATGTGTTTGTCAGTTTATAATTCTAAGATGGATGTTGTAATAAGGTTTCATTAAAGAAATACATTCTTATTTTAATGTGTTGCGGTCTGAAGGGAATGATGAATTACACCGATGCCCAAGGAAAGTATGGATAGATGTTCAGGTCATATCTTTGTCACTGTCTTCTAAATGTGTTGCAGGGGTGGTCGGGTAGCCTAGTGGTTAAAGCGTTTGCTTGTCATGCTGAAGACCTGGGTTCGATTCCTGACATGGGTACAATGTCTGAAGCCCATTTGTGGTGTCCCCAGCCGTGATATTGCTGGAATATTGCTAAAAGCGGCGTAAAACCATACTCACTCACTCATCACAGGGAGCACTTGGCAAACAGTCAGGACCTATAATAATGACTTTGAGAATGCCAGGAATCAGGAAAACAGGTCAAAGGTGTCAAGAACTAGTGTTTTGAATGTGTAAAGGTGAAGGTGACTAAAATGTTTGAAAAAAAATCAAGAAAAATAAGTGTAAGATTAAAACAGAAGAAATAGGCTCTGAAAAATATTACTTGTTCACCATTATTAAATCCCGAGATTTATTTATGAGAGCTGAAATTGTTTTCAGCACACTCCTTTGACTTAATTCTCACAACAATGCATACACTGATCTACAGAGAGGCAGATTTTAACACCAAAATGTTTTCAATCTCAACCCTGCTAAAAATAATAATTAAAAAAAATTAGCAAGAAAATCAAAACAAATAATTAAGGTAAGAAATACGTCTTCATCAAACCCACCAATGTTCTGCAATATACAGTTTAACTCTTGCATGTGTTAACTCTGCAACTATCTCTTCAATCAAAATTACTATCATATGTACGTTATATCAGTGTATGGTTAACATTTCATCATTAAAACATTCATATTATGGTGTTAACAAATGCATTCTTGTTTGTAATGACCCACCAGCACCTAATCTTCCCCCAAGTTTCACTTAAGTCTCGTATAGGAATCCTCTATTTTTTTTACCAGTTTCGATTTATTGCACACGCCATGCCATTCATAGTGTTACCGATTAAAAGGGAAAATATAGCGTGGCCTCATGGGCTAGAAATATGATTTAAAAAATAATAATAACATCTTGCGGTGTCACTTTGAAATCGTTATGAGAGAGTGGAGAAATAAAATGTATCAGTTTTACCTAACATCTGTATTGTCAGAGAAAGGATAGGGTCATCGAGAATGATACTATGTTTGTACGGAGATGTCTCCGGGGGCTGTCTGGCCAGGCTGTTAATTCTGTTCAATGATACTGTATTTCATTTCAACACGTAACTGTTTCCTTAATACGTCATCATTTGGCGATATTGTATTTGGGTATTTGGCAAGGATACATATATCTGGTTGACAAGGAAATGGGACGTTTTTGACAAAATGTGTTGGTCCTTTTTTACTTCCCTCCTTTGGCAGTGCTAACTAACGATTTGTCTAGATGTAGTTAAAGAATCATCTACCAGTTTAATATCATGTTAATGCAGGTATCCCAACTGGGCGAGGTCTTGCTATGTACTCATGCAGATAGTTATGTTCAATAAGATACTTTTGTGGAATATCTTGTTTAACACCCTGGATGCCGAAAGGACATTTATATACCTCCTCTTTAATTCTTTTGTTGAATACAAATGGTGTGGTCGAAATGTTTTAATCTTGTCTGAGCTCATAGATCAATTAAATTTCAACCAAACCCTTTTGGTAAAATTCTGTTATGAAGTTTTTGTATTGATGTTCTTCTACAACTTGTTAGACACGTTTGGCCCAGTTATGAACAGCGCCGCAATTCGCTGTGCAGAGTTGCGTCTCCAAAGCGTGCCAGAAACCTATGATCGTGGGTTCGAACCCTGCTTCGACATTATTGTGGATCTTGGTTTGCCACAGAGTCTCGTCCTTGTGGGTTTCCCCAAAGTTGTAAATGTGTAAGACCTGCATCACTTCGGGTTATTCCCCCACCTCAAGCTGACGCGCCTGATAGAACCAAAGCCCACAGCAGCATAGAACAAGACTCCCTCACTTACTCTTATTGTGTTGCCTAAGAACGTGTGACATTTCTGTTTGATCTTATATAGTTAATGTAGGTGTATTGTGTGCATAAAAAAGAAAACGAAGATGTATGTGTATATCAAAAGCTGGAGCTTCATTTTGAAAGACCACATTCTGCCAATACAAAGTAAACTTTTGAAACGGGTTTGTAGATTTATTATCGTTAGGGGATTAATTGACGTTCCTCTGAAATGACGTGAAAGCTTTTGACACCTTCCCTCACTTTCTATTCTACTGCCCACCCCGTCTCCTGTTGGTGCGCGACGTGCTCTCATTCTCACCGAGCCTCGTCTGCTTGTCGGCAGATATTTGTAATAAACAATATTTTCAACGAATCACGTTTGTTCTGTATTAACCCCATACTAAACCTGGGACCAAGTGGTCGAACATGCACATGTTACCCTGCCTGGCTGTCGGCATTATGGGGATGAAGCAAGGACTGGTCGGCTCGGAGTCAGTACACTGAGGGAGGTATTCATGTTAAACTGTGGCATGGTATCCCAGTGGGCTAGTGCTATTAAACCGGCGGTAGTCCGGATTAGTACAAGCAGCCACACACATGCATGCACGCCTCCATATAAAACCAATAATCTTGACCGCGATGTTAAAACCCATTTCATCTCACATTTGTTTTGATACGAGGGCTGGTCAAAATTTTTTAAGCCTGACTAACTTTTAACTGTGCGTCATAAAGTGACCTAGTCAATGTAGTACATTGTTTGAGTAGTTCATTGCAAGTGTATCTGGTCTGTTGGGGCCGTTTGTATTTAGGCAACAACCAGTTGAACGTGATAGGGGTCAATATGGACACAGAAATGGAAAAGAACGAGTAACGAGCAGTCGTCAAGATTTTGACTAAAGAAAAGTACTCCCCAAGAAATTCATGACCACATGTCACAAGTGTATGGGGATAAGTGCCCTAGCTATTTCGCTGTTAAACATTTGACAGCTATGTTTAAGGCTGGGAGGTCAAGCCTTGTTGATGACCCTGGGTCTGGACGTCTCTCAACTTCCATCAATGAAGATTCAGTCAAGGAGACAGAAACACTTATACTGTCAGATAGACGTTTTACCATTCCTGAACTTGAGGAAGACACAGGTCTAAACCATAGATCCATAGAAACTATATATATTATTCATGAACATTGAAAAAGATATCTGCTCGTTGGGTGCCAAATTTTCTATATTCTGATCTTTAGGAAATAAGAACTGGCATTGCCAGAGCTAACTGAGATTAGTAACGGGTGATGAAACATGGGTCTACCACTATTATCCCGAGTCAAAACGTCAATCAAGACTGACTGAGTTGTCATACTTTGGAAATTGAGAATGGACGTCATTATAAAATCCCAAGAAATTTAAGAAAATGCAAACTTTGTAAATTAGACTGTGTTGAAACTGAGTACCACTTCCTGCTTATTTGTCCATCGTATGTCAAGTTACGGCAACTATATCTCAAAGCAAAGTTCTATTGTCACCCTAACGTTCATAAATTTAATATGCTTCTGTCATCACCAGATACATATATTATTACAAATGTAGCAAAATATCTATATTATGCAAATGAAGTAAGAAATGCGAAACTGAAAGCTTAAAACCTGCCTGTATTCACCTTTTGTACACAAAGGCCTGTGGCCTATATGTATTGAAAATAAAATGAATGAATACCATTGTCAGAGCTAACTGAGATTAGTAACGGGTGATGAAACACGGGTCTACCACTATGATCCCGAGTCAAAACGTCAATCAATGGAATGGCACTATTCCACTTCTCCGGCAGCAGAGAAATTCAAGTCTTCAAGATCAGTGAAGGAAGTTATGGCCACTGTATTCTGGGATGCAAAGGGCGTGATCCTTGTTGATTACTTAGAAAGTCAAAAGATGATTACCGGTGCCTACCATGCTGATTTGCTTTATCGCCTGAGCGATTCTATCAAACAAAAGCAGCGAGGAATGCTAACTGCTGGAGGTGTACTTTTTCATGACAATGCCTCTTCTCACACCTCTCGACTTGCAAAGGCTGCTGTGCGACAACGTGGGTTCGAAGAGCTTCCTCGCCCTCCATACTCGCCAGACCTGGCATCAAGTGATTTCCACCTGTTTCCTAAATTGAAAGAACACCTTCATGGAAAGCACTATGACAACAACGATGACCTCAAATCTGAATTGAATGTGTCTTTCAAGGGTTGCTCTAGAAAACTTCTTCCTGAATGGAATTGAAAATGTTCACTATCGATATGAGAAGTGTATTGAAAAGCAGGGAGATTGTGTTACAAATAAAATTACAAACACTTTCACAATTGTTGGTTTTGTTTGTTGTTAGGCTTAACACTTTTCGTCAAGCCCTCGTATATACAGAGAGTTGTGCTAAAGCTGCAGTAATCACTACGACGTAACACAACATTCATCCAAACACTCCCTTGATCAAGTTACCTCTTCCTCTTTTTTGGAGTTACATTTCTTTTTTTAAAAAGTACACACTTACATTTCAAAGTTGACCAAAACCAATTTCAGAAATCTCTGGATTTGTTTTATAATGTTTGTGAGTTTTGTTTTCCGTGGGATTAGGTACGGTATTGGCCCCGTGAAGATCCGGGGTAGAACATGTCATCAGCAACCAATGCTTGCCGTAAAAGGCGACTATGCTTGTTTCAAGAGGCGACTAACGGGATCGGGTGGTCAGGCTCGCTGCATGTCATCGATTCCCAATTGCTTGGATCGATGTTCATGATGTCAATCACCGGATTGTCTGGTTCAGACTCGATTATTTATAGACCGCCGTCATATAGCTGAATTATTGCTGAGTACGGCGTTAAATTACAAATAAACAAAAGGTATGGTTTTGATATATTAGGCAATAATGTATGTTAATAAATTCATGGCTCTCACACTTCTCCTACGTATACATTTACAACTATTGACGCTAGTATGTTGTCTCGGTAGTACTGCCCAGTGACCCTTCGAGGGACAATATGCGGTGGCGTTCTGGCAGTGACAGTGATCTCACCCAATATCATAATAGGTCGACCCACCACAAAATCTGTCGTATGGCCTTGTATTGACGTTTGTTCGGACGCCTCCCGACACGTACACGCCTTTCCAAGAGAGAATTTGAACTCATCTGAAAACATAACACGAGACAATCGGCGATTTCCCCAGTTTCTACGCTCTAAACACCATTGACGTCTGGTTAGAATGTGTCGACGGTGATACAATACGTGGTCGACAAATATGCTTGCAGATAAGCTGCTTGCACACAATTTCACTCAAGATGCCTGGCGCGAGTGAACAGCGATGTGATTGGCTTTTTGGGCTCGATTTCTGAAAGCCTGGTTTCTGAATAATCGATCCTGGATTTCTGTCGTTGACCTAGGGCGTCCCGTGCGGGGCCGACAATTAACATTTTTTGTCTCCAGAAACCTGTTCCCAAGTCTGCAATCACAAACACTGAACATATTGGCTACTTTTCGCTGAGTTCTATCAGTTTGAAGCATGCCGATAGCACCGGCGTTCATCACGTTGTAGACGAAGCATTCCCAATCTGATCTCAGAGACTGCATTAAAGCAAAAGTAGAGAGCTTACCTGTTACTTTTGATAATGAAAATCAGCTATACTAATGGCTCAGCGGTTTGACGACCTTGTCAAAATATTTTAAAAATGACCTCATCACGTGGGCAGAGGAACTGCATGGTCCTCGTGCAATGTTTCGGGTGTGTTTGGGCGTTAGGTTTTGGTTCATTTTTCAAAGTTGATATTTCTTCTGACAAATAATCATAACATTTACATTTCTTGACCTACCGTTTTGGAGAGTATATTGCATGGCTGCTGTTTTGTTACTGGATAGGGGGTACGGGTGGCCCAGTCGTCTAAGGCGCCACGATTCGCAGTGCAGAGTTGCGTCCTTTGGGCACGCCAGAAACCTATGATTGTGGGTTCGAATCCCAGTTCGACCCGATTATGTTTCTAGGATTGTCAGCACCATACCCGTGCTCGTGGGTTTCACCGAAGTGGTAAACGTCTGAGACCTGCATCACTTCGGGCTTTCCTCCCACATTAAGCTGACACGCCGCGATATAACTGGAATACTGTTAAAAGCGGCGTTAAACCCAACTCACTCACTCACTCATTATTACTGGATAAGACATGCAACATTTGTTTGATATTCAATTCCGCACTCAGAACTACATAACCAGCCAGCTTAAATGACGGCGGTCTGTAAATAATCCAGTGACTGACATCATGAGCATGATTCCACGCAATTGGGATACGATGACATCTATCGACCAAGTCAGCGAGCCTGACCACCGGTACCCGATCCACTAAGTCGCCTCTCACGACCAGCATAGGTTGCTGGAGATCTATATTCTAACCAAGAATCCCCAGTGGTCACAGGGTTGGTTGGTTTGTTGTTTAACGCCACACTCAGCAATATTCCAGCTATATGACGGCGGTCTGTAAATAATCGTGTCTGGACCAGACAATGTCTGAACCAGACAATCCAGTGGTTGACATAATGAGCATCGATGACGTCCATCAACCAAGTCAGCGAGCTTTACCTTCCGATCCCGTTAGTCGCCTCTTACGAGAAGCATGGGTTGCAAACAAACAAACAAATATCTGTGACCCATTTAAATATGTTTTGTTTGGAATTTCCTGCTTTTGATTTCATGGAAGTGCCATCACGTGCAAAGCAGTGAAAGGTATAATATGTGTGTGTGAACTACCCATACTGTACCATGGAGTCTTCTCGAAGATGAGTTTTTATAGTTCAAAGGCAAGGCTACTTGAAGTAATTACATGACACATTCTAGGCCAGGGGTCGAAACTCGCATTAATTTGGTGACGCATTAATTTCATGATTTACTGCATTTAAACACAGCCGCTATTTATAGATGGAATATTGCTGATTGTGACGTAAGCAAATAAACAAACAAAAGTAATTAATCAGCCTTACCGCAACAGAGCTGTTAAGGCAGCATCCGATTACTCCATCCCGTGTCAACAGTTATTTCCTTGTGAATCTTCATCTGTGCGTATAAAGGCAGTCTGCACTTTATTGTCTCCCGCCAATCCTGACTTCATAAACATGTGGCAGGGCAGTGAATGATGTGATAGCCAAACACACGCTACGGGTGAGAGACGTTTATTTCGCCAATGGATCTGTCACATATTTATCTATCTAATATGTAGTATCTTGTATCTACACCCTGAAACATATTAAAGGAATGATAAGTAATATTAACAATATACATAATGCAATCATCGACATCCCAGTATTACAAACCATTTTACATTACAAACACATCTTATTCATATATTAGTTGTTACACTGTACAATGATCTGCTAACTGATGTAAGAACCAAATAGAATAATTATTCATATATTATATTATCTAAGTGTAAAGCGATTACAAATCTCTTTCAAAATACATACATATATATGACTTTACGGGTGTGACACACTTATGTGTTACACAAATGTAGAAACTGACTACACAAGTTATTATGTGCCTACCCTGTGGGTGAGACTGGAGTGTCTTCCCGACTAGCGCCGCAACTTGTAATGCCGGATATCTGAATAAAACATATACTTTTATAACAATGACTAATACAACTATTTATATACATGTTAAAATATTTCTCCGGATCCCGCATAGTACAGACTGTATATTATACAGAACTGATCACAAAAGCATTTAAAACATAGCCTATTCCATAAAACAACACATACACTCTTCCTCATACATACAACAATAAAGAGACAGAAAAGTGATATATTAGTAATTACCAAAGCTTACAATTTATAATTCTTATTTACCACATTTACTTAAATAGATTGTAACTGAGAATATGATAATATTAAACACGTTTAGTTAAGTTTTATAGGTTTAATATACTGCAACATTTAACTGCAATAACAACAAGACAAGTATACACATACATATTAAACTAACCTGATTTTAGATGATTTCACCTGTCAACTTGTCTGTGCAGGAAATGTGTGCAGACTGAGAACATGCAGTGAGACAATGGGTCAACTTTGAGGGTTAGCTTGGCCAATCAGTTGAGCATGTCATGGCTTGGGTTTGTTAAGGCTTACAACATGAAGGACACAATAACTACATTTAATCTATCTTAACTAATGATTTATGTTTAAAGTTGAACACTTAAAAGCAGATACTGAAGGTGAATAAAATAAATATGGACAATGTTGTATCTGTCACAAAACGTTTTCGTGTCTCAATTGTCCCCGCCGCTGTGGAAATGTATGCCCCGATGTAATACAATTAATACTACTACCACTGCATATTCATAAAAAACAAACATGTCAGCTTATTCTTTCTTTAGTTATGTTTATTAAAAATTCATTTCCGAAGCAAAGCGACTCGATCTACATCATAAATTAATTTAAAGACTGACACCAAAAAATCATGGTGTTGTATAACTATCATATTCGGAATTACTAAAGTTGACTATATATATGACTCTCTAAAAAATATAATTTACTGGCAAACAGGACATGTTTTGTCTTAACTTGTGAAATCTGTCACCCGTATTTGCGTTAAGGGAAAATGGTATGCGTGAATTCCAATGCACTTTGCTATTAACCCCGGGGAAACAAGGTTCGGATATTTACTTAAGGTTAGTTTGTTAAGTGTTCGACGGCAATTATCCGAAATAGACACTTCCTCTCATGTGACCGCCCTTGACCTTGCTTAACTGGAAACAGGTGGGCGTAATTCGTTTAAAACAAGGACGCTGTGTCTACAACGGCCATTGTTTTGACTTGATGCATTTGTTGACGGTATGGAACGGGTTTATAAATAGTCATCGAAACAATATGTGTTTACTGATATACACTTATCGCCGTATGCTTTAGCCGCTGTGTGATTGAAATGCATTAAAACGCGTTCATGAAAGCCCTTTAAACATGTAGTTTCTTTGATCTGTTTTAAGAACCTAAAGCACAAAGTCGTTGATGGAAAAAATATGTGAACGAAACAAAGGTACCTTTGCTTGTTTTTTGTTTGTTTTAATTATGAATTGTTTATATCCTACATTATTTTACAAATACTTTCTGAGAGCGTTTGATAGTAAACGTAATAGTTCGATTGCACTTAGCATAAACCTCTGTGGGTTGGTTGGTTAGTTGGTTTGTTGTTTAACGCCGCACTCAGCAATATTCCAGCTACGTGACGGCGGTCTGTAAATAATCGAGTCACTAGACCAGACAATCCAGTGATTGATGTCATGAGCATCGATCCACGCAATTGGGATCGTACCCTGTGTGGGGATATCGGGGTTCGAATTGGCCCAAGGACACTATGTTTGTTTGTTTGTTTATTTGTTGTTTCTCAGCAATATTCCAGCTGTATGACGATGGTCTGTATATAGCTGGAATATTACTTAGTGGGGCGTTAAACAAAATAAAGCCCAGAACTTAACTTTACGTTATGTATTGAAGGTAATAATTGTAATATGAGAAGTGAATGAATGTTATTTTAAGTCACATTTGAATCTGTGACCTGGAAGGGTGTGGTGTAGGATGTGGTGTGCAAACAGCCAAAGAGGTGATAATGGTAAATATGTCACGAGTGTACCAAATGTGAATTAATGTGTGACAAATTTCGTAATACATATCTGTAAGGCGTCTAACTGACGTTATCTATTGTTATCTGCTGTTATTACATTACAAAGTGACCTCATTTATTTTGTGGGGATTAAATTGCCATTTTAACGGCCCAACAAGCTGTTACCATCTCCATAACACCTCACTTGGGTTGGATGAAGTGAGGGATCACTTGGATACAATGCATTGAAACATTGTCAACCTCTACAGTAGATTTATCTAAAAATCATGTAGACAGACCATAGTTGTTCAAATCTTATCAAGTAACTTATATAAAAAGTGCATCCCAACCGTTTTTGGAGACTTTTGTTTTGGAGACAAAAATCTTTATGTATTCGCTCTCTGTTTGGGCAAAGTATTTCATGATGAAATACAAGCATGGAACTATTACTAGACTAGTAAGCTATGTTAATTATTTCATCGCATAGGAACATTTTGTGCTGCAACAGTATATTGCAATGTCAGTTCTTTGCTGAAATTTATCGAAAACGTCTCAAATTTCACTAATCTCAATAGGTCTCAACCCATGCTTGCCGGTAAAGGCGACTATGCTTGTCGTAAGAGGCGACCAAATGGATCGGGTGGTCAGGCTCGCTGACTTGGATGATGCAAGTCATCGTATCCAAATTGCGTAGAACGATGCTCGATTATTTACAGTCCGCCGTTAAACAAGAAACAAACAAACAAACGCTAATCTGAACAATATTGATCTCGCAACCACCTTTCTGTTCTTACATTACATATATAATTATATACATTACATAAATAAATACACTGAATCGAGTCTGGACCAGACAATCCAGTGATTGACATCATGAGCATCGATCCACGCAATTGGGATACGATAACATGTCCCAATATGGATTCCTGTCGGTGCTGGACAGAGTCGAGACGGTGACGGCCCATTGGATAAAGGAATGGAGAAGCGTTCACACAATCATCAACTTGATCCAGGACGAACTAGCACCAGTAAAGTTAACCTTGAGTCCCGCCGGGCAAGAGTGAGTGAGTGAGTAGATGGTGTTATACGTCGAGGTGAAGGCCACGAACTGAAGATGAGGTGGACCAGTGAAGATCCGGGTGAAAATTGGTTTTCAGAGAACAATGCTTGTCGTAAGAGGCGATCAACGGGATCAGGCTCGCTGACCTGGTTGATGCACGTCATCGTATCCCAATTGCGTAGATCGGTGCTCATGATGTCAGTCACTCGATTATGTGTTCCAGACTTGAATATTTCCAGACCGCCGACATGCGCCCCTCGGGGTTTATTCTCCCTGCAGTGGTCTATTGTACGAAACAACAACTCCACCTCGTCGTTTATTTCTTAAATATTAACCCAAACCATCTACATAGAAGGCTGACGTTTCTACTTTGATCAACATCCGTACGTGTAGGGGGCTGTGGGGTAGCCTGGTGGTTAAAGCGTTCGCTCGTCACGCCGAAAACCCGGGTTCGATCCCCCACATGGGTACAATGAGTGAAGCCCATTTCTGGTGTCCCCCGTCGTGATATTGCTGGAATATTGCTTAAAGCGACGTAAAACCATACTCACTCACTCACTGCGTACGTGTAGAAATAAACCCCAGCAGCCTCCACACACATACAGAAGGAGACTCGGCGGTGTTTTGCAGCCCCTCCAAACATATTTATATATCCTCATCAAAACTCCAATCTCCAAGAATATGGCTACGTTCTATAAGGGATTATCAAACTCATAGGACTATGTTTTCCCCCCTGAAGCGTCATGTGTAGTTCGCTGTCAATATGAAACGCAATTAGTCCACTAATTTGATCCTTCGTATACAGGAAATTATCCCACAAAACCTTGAGACAAGGTGATATATAGAGACAATGTTTAACACTGGAGATGACAATACGACTGATGGATGTGACGATGTACAGATTATCGGGGTCTGGCATTCCACCCACCAGATTGCAAGGGTTACCGGCACTATGTTAGTGCAATGGCATATTCTGCTGTTCCGGTTGTGGAAGCACCATCGCAATGTTTCGGGTGTTTTAGCAATTAACCAACAACGCTGTTTTTTTTGTCCATAGGCTCACATCAAATGTATGAATAAAAATAGTTAAACAATAGTTTTGGTAAATTGTCTTTCAATTGTTTCCTGGTTTGCAGAAGATATTTGTGTTTCATTTGTGTTGCTACTATTCGTTATTATGCTGCTGTTACTGTATGCTGTCCATTGCTAGTTACAACAGTGAGGCCATTGCTGTTGCAGATACGACCATAAGCGATGTTGCCGATACATCTATCAGTATAACGTTGCTACTATTCTCTCTTTTCTCTCACTGGGTCTGTATCTTTTCCTCTAACTCTCACTCACCCACTTCTCTCTCTCTCTCTCTCTTTCTTTATCTGTGTCATTGTCTCCACCATCGCACTCTGTACCGTTATCTCTCTCTCTCTTTATCTGTGTCGCTGTCTCCACCATCGCACTCTCTCTGTACCGTTATCTCTCTCTCTTTATCTGTGTCATTGTCTCCACCATCGCACTCTGTACCGTTATCTCTCTCTCTCTTTATCTGTGTCGCTGTCTCCACCATCGCACTCTCTCTGTACCGTTATCTCTCTCTCTCTCTCTCTTTATCTGTGTCATTGTCTCCACCATCGCACTCTGTACCGTTATCTCTCTCTCTATCTGTGTCACTGTCTCCACCATCGCACTCTCTCTGTACCGTTATCTCTCTCTCTATCTGTGTCACTGTCTCCACCATCGCACTCTCTCTGTACCGTTATATATATATATATATTTATCTATATCTCTCTCTCTCTCTCTTTCTTTATCTGTGTCATTGTCTCCACCATCGCACTCTGTACCGTTATCTCTCTCTTTATCTGTGTCACTGTCTCCACCATCGCACTCTCTCTGTACCGTTATCTCTCTCTCTCTCTCTCTCTCTCTTTATCTGTGTCGCTGTCTCCACCATCGCACTCTCTCTGTACCGTTATCTCTCTCTCTCTCTCTCTCTCTTTATCTGTGTCGCTGTCTCCACCATCGCACTCTCTCTGTACCGTTATCTCTCTCTCTCTCTCTCTCTCTTTATCTGTGTCACTGTCTCCACCATCGCACTCTCTCTGTACTGTTATCTCTCTCTCTCTCTTTATCTGTGTCACTGTCTCCACCATCGCACTCTCTCTGTACCGTTATCTCTCTCTCTCTTTATCTGTGTCACTGTCTCCACCATCGCACTCTCTCTGTACCGTTATCTCTCTCTCTCTCTATCTGTGTCGCTGTCTCCACCATCGCACTCTCTCTGTACCGTTATCTCTCTCTCTCTATCTGTGTCACTGTCTCCACCATCGTACTCTCTCTGTACTGTTATCTCTCTCTCTCTCTCTATCTGTGTCACTGTCTCCACCATCGCACTCTCTCTGTACCGTTATCTCTCTCTCTCTCTCTATCTGTGTCGCTGTCTCCACCATCGCACTCTCTCTGTACTGTTATCTCTCTCTCTCTCTCTATCTGTGTCACTGTCTCCACCATCGCACTCTCTCTGTACCGTTATCTCTCTCTCTCTCTCTATCTGTGTCGCTGTCTCCACCATCGCACTCTCTCTGTACTGTTATCTCTCTCTCTCTCTCTATCTGTGTCGCTGTCTCCACCATCGCACTCTCTCTGTACCGTTATATATATATATATTTATCTCTCTATCTCTCTCTCTCTCTCTCTCAACAGCCAATCTCACCAACCGCGAAGTGCAAAGCAATATTCTATATTCCAAATCCCGCACAGATATGCAGGATCGATCCATGCGTGTCTTTGGCGTCTCCCCAACGCTCGGAAACTCCTATTGCCAATTTTGCCAGCCCAATTATCTTTTCAAACATATGAATTACCATAAGGCTTGGGAGATTGAAGCAAAACACAGTGCATCAGTTATATCAACAGCGCGAGGAATAATATCACGATAAACCAGCATTTGGACTTGCCGATTCCTCCTCGAGCCGCACTCGGAGATTACGGTGCTGACTGCAATGCATTGAGAGCTGAAGTAGGGAAATTCTAATATCTCGGTAATCTCCATTTTAATAAGTATGGTTGCCAGAAACCACGCATTAGACACTAAATGGTTGGTACATGTGGTGGTGTTGGGGTCATCATCCAGCTTACTAGGTATATACATTTATGTAGAACCAATCAGAAAGCGATAGAATAGATTTTCTTTTACCAATCTTGCTACGTTGTATTGACCAGACGAGACGGAGAATTGAGGAAGAATAAATTTGCATATTCTTAAAATATTTATTATATTCTCAAAATATTTTTCTCTGCCTCTTCCGATGAAGTTTTTGTTCCGTTCAAGTTATCTTGGTCTTCAGGGTTGCACGTCGCATTTTCGACAGTTTTGTGAAGACAGTTTGGGAAGGTGTATGAACAAGTAAAGGAGGAGAAACAGTTTGACTTTGATAGCATCAACGATCATCGGCACCACTGCTGTTGTTACATCCTCGATTATCCAAGGAACTACATCTCGGGTCTAATATGACAAATACACTCGACCGGTTCGCTACCACAGTTCTGTTTTGACCACAATTCGAACAATGAGCGAAACACTGTTCTGCGTTTGTGATAAGAGCGAGCGAGAGGGTGACGTCAATTCAGAAACGAAACTATATATAGTGTTGAATGGGTCCAGGGTGTTTATTGTAATAGAATGGAGATATAATACCCCGGATACTGGAGGATGCTGCTACTACACGTGCTACTACTACTACTACTACTACTACTACTACTACTACTACTACTACTAGTACTGCTACATGACTGCAACTACATCTACTACCGTGCATTATCCCCAACGAAGATATGGGTTAGACTTGGTCTTCAGCAACCCATGCTTGTCGTAAGAGGCAACTAACGGGATCAGGTGGTCAGGCTCACTGACTTGGTTGATGCATGTCATCGTATCCCATTTGCGTGGATCGATGCTCTTGATGTCAATCACTGGATTGTTCAGACTCGATTATTTATAGACCGCCGTCATATAGCTGGAATATTGCTGAGTGCGGCGTTAAACAACAAACAAACAAACATCATCTTCCTCTTCTTACCTTGACCTTGACTACTCACCGTCATCTTCATCATTATCATATCAAAAAGACGTTAAAAGATCGTACTTTTTGTTACCCTGCCTGGCGCTCGGTATTAAGGGGCTAAAACAAGGACTGGTCTGCTCGGAGTCAGTATACTGTGTCTGAGTGGGGTATTCATGTTAAACTGCGGCATGGTATTTCAGTGAACATCGGCTATGAAACCTGGAATAGTACCAACAGCCACACACACACACACACACACACACACACACACACACACACACACACACACACAAACACACACACACATATATATACGCACGCACGCACGTTTATCAGTACTATTTTCGCGAGTATTACCACACATTCTACAGTACTGTAATCACAAGTACTACATTCAATACTTGAAACTTTATCAGTACTATAATCACGAGTACTGTCACAATAAGTTACTTAACCTTTTATCAGTACCATATATTTACGAGTACTACAGCAAATACATAACCTTTTATCAGTACTATAATCACGAGTTCTACAAGCATCACTTGGTGCTTTATCAGTGCTATATGATAAGAGTACTACTTTACATACTAACCTTTTATCAGTACTATAATACCGAGTACTACAACAAATACTTCATAATGTATCAGTAATATATCATTAGGTAGTTCAACAAATACGTTTATTACTTTTACATTGGCATGCGTCGCCATATTTCTCGCCTCTTGGATGTTGAGCTCCGACCGTCATACACCAAGCGCCTTGGATACGGAGAGGAGTTTATGAAAACATGTTCACATATGGAACCAGCTTTTCAAGCATCACGTGAAGGCTTTGAGTGTCACTTTTAATGTGTTCGGGGAAGGCAAAATAAATGAGGAAAGGTCTAAGGTCGCCATTTCAATTTCCATGCTTTTACAACTGCGTGTAATTGAACTATGAAGACGACGAGACACCGGACCACTTGACCAGCGTGGCCGGAATGACCGTTACAATTGAAAACATGTCCACATGTGCCAGTTTTTAGTTCAAACAATGCCTCGTCGAAATCTCTGAAGATAGCAATCCGTTATTCGGTTTAAGGCAAAACTGATTTTTGGTTTCTCAACTAAAGTAGGAGACAAGTTTCTGAACCTTTTGTTTTACCTTAAATTGTTTGATATTAATAAATTGACGAAAAGCATTCCATACAAAAACATTATTTTAAAGAAATCAAGTTTTAGTAATTCTAAACTTAAGATATTTGGATGTGCCATTTTTGTGTCAGTTCTTTGTATTTACATGGCCATCTGTTTCATGTTTCGTGATTTAGAATCAATTACGGAGCAAGTGTTGTCAGTGGTGAGTTATTGATATCTTGACAAATGTCAACTTGTTCCCTTTATTGGTATACGTTTCCAAGATATGGTCAACGTCATAAATAGACGACATTGTGTCACTCAATGTATATTCATCACGAAGTGATGAATGATTTTCTAGCTATATATATGGATTTTCTATTTGAGAGGCAAAAAAGGGAGAAAAAACAACTAACATACTCTTCGCTTGAGGTTACATCTTTAAATTACAGAAAACTGAGACAAACTGTCATCAGGCCGAAAAGAAAAGTATGGAACGGTCAAATTCTTCTGGAAAGTGAGAAGAAGAAACGGTTAAACATAAACAATCATCTGTTCGGCTCAAGATGCGCGTGTCTGTGCGCTCTCATTAGTAATGTCACTACGAATCTCAGAAACCAGCGTGTGCGGCTAGCAGATGAGACGGAGAGCCCATCGAGAACGCTTCTCCTACACATGTCCGATATCTGATCCTTCGCAACAACAGAACGAGACGAGAGGGTTATTTTTAGCACAGCGCCGATATTCTTGAACTAGAAGCAACACATACTCGCCTAGCTGAAGGAGGGGCGAGAATATCTCGTTTACCCGTTTCGCTTTGAACACAGATTCTGATTGGCTGAAGTTATGATTGACAGCTAGCACGTGCTGGAAGGCCCGCCCCACGAGTGGCAGACGTGTAGTTTGGATGATGGCAGAATGAAGACAAAATGGTATACAGTGATTGTAAAGTTCGGACACGATCTACGATGGATAGACAAGGATTGTTTTCGAGTGGACTTGTAACAGTATTACTGGCCTTTATAATACAGACTGTGCATGCGGCGAAAGGTAGGTTATTTCTTAACATATCCCTCCTCCATCTCGTAACAACCGTCTCGTGCAAACGTTTACATTTAACCATGTGGTCTTTAGACAGGAGCGGTGATTACACGTCGTGTACTCAACTCACCTCATCGACTGTTGGCTTGGAGCCTGCGGATGTCTGAATAATGTTGACGTTTTTTTCATACTCAATTAATGCCAAAGAACAGGAATGGATTTTGTAATAGAAAGGTCTGTACAGCTGTACGCTTGGTTGCAAAGTTTTTCTGTCGCATATGTAAACACTGCATTGACAATGACTAGTGTAGAGATATGCTGATATGACGTTACAGTATCTCATTAACAGCTCCTTGACCGAAATAACAAATGGTTGATTGATAGTAACGCAAATAAATATTTACTTTTTTATTCATGAGCTGTTAGAGAAAAAACGCTATTTGTTGACATATATGTGATTATGTCAATTAACGTCTGAACTCAACATGAGATAAACAGCTTATTACCAATTACGTCTATTACCAATGTTGTATACCATTGTATAATCAATATACTGTGGAACTCAACCTTAAGCATATTCAACTCTAAAAATTGTAATATTTATAAATTCTATTAGAAAACATAAACAAATGTAAGAAGAATCAATATTGTCACAGTGATTGTCACGCGAAGTGATAAAAATTTACGTAAAAGATCCATTCAACGTCTGTCTGGTTGAATACGATCCGCTTCTCGCATCGGCGTCTGAAAAACAATTCCACCATCTGGAGCTTATGAGTAAAAGTGCAAGATTGCATAAGCCTTAATTGTGTTCTCATAAATCTCCCCATGCAGGCATCGAGTCCAGGTCTTAAACATTTATATTACCTTCTGTACCGTGAGAGGCATTTGGACACCCGCGGTCTACCGTCTACGTTTATAGGGTACGTGTGATATTTCTAGCTGTAAATTTTAATCCCCCTGTGTTAACGTTGATGTAGAAACGTTTTAAAGAACACGTGCATACCCGTTTACTTTTTGTGTGACAATACAAAATGCCTTCAAGTCACCACCCACTTGGCCCAGCTGTTGTGTGCTCAGTGACTCAGTCACTTACTTTCAGCCTGTCTGTCTGTCTTGTTTGTTTCTTGTTTAACGCCGCACTCAGAAATATTTCAGCCATATGACCACAGTCTGTAAATAATCAAGTCTGGATCAGACAATCCAGTGATTGACATCATGAGCATCTATCCACGCAATTGGGATACGATGACATGCTTCAACCAAGTCAGCGAGCCTGACCACCTGATCCCGTTAGTCACCTCTTACGACAAGCATAGTCGCCTTTTTACGGCAAGCATGGGTTGCTGAAGACCTATTCTACCCCGGATCTTCACGGGCCTCTCTGTCTGTAACACAGCCTCCCAAGAGGGTAGGTCCTCTCGAGGGGCGGGCCTTCCAGCACGTGCTAGCTGTCAATCATAACTTCAGCCAATCAGAATCAGGGTGCCATGCGAAACGGGTTCATGTTGGTCCAAACGGTGGCTGGTCGGATTGGTCGGATTGGTCGGATTGGTCGGATTGGTCGGTTAAACAGAAAAAAAGCTTGCATGTTGTCATACCCTGATGGCGTGGATCGGTGTTCATGCTATCAACCACTGGTCATCTTGGTGCAGTTTGGATTTTGTTGAGGCAGCCGTGATGTTGTTGAAATATTGGTATCTGGGGTAGAAAACGACACTCACCCACTGTCACGCGACTTAGTGACAAGAGAATATGCCGCCCTCAGCAATATTCCAGCAAAATCACATCGGGACACCGGAAATGGCTTTAACATTGTACCCTTGAGGGGAATCGAACCCGGACCTAGGGTGAGACGAGCGAACGCTTTAACCAGCAGGATGAACATAATGATGATGTCTGGTCGGTCATACAGACCCTGAAACAAATATATACAATACAGCCCATGCAAGTCTATAATAGTGGGCAAGTCTAGATTACTGCAGTTTCAGGTCTGAAATTGAAGGGATTCTCTCATCTTCCCGAGGCAAGGCAGTTAACTGACTATAACAGTCCAGATTTTTACAGTCATTTAACGCCCTTGCCTCGGGAAGATGAGAGTCTCTAGGCTCCTTTTCATTATATTTTATGAAGATAATTTAACAAGGTTGTTTGTATGTTCATTTCAGATACTAGATGTTAGTCCATGAGGATTAACTACAAACGAAAAATTAGCTGCAATCAAATTACACACCCCATTACAATTATTATTCCGGGCAGAGTAATCATCCACAATCCGATATTTGTCGTAAGAGCCGACAAAATTGGTATCGGAGCTTCTCTAATGTGTTTAGGCATTCTGCATGCTATCGTATAAGGGTAACGCTATTTTTCAGGGCATTATCATTTGCAGAAGCCCGAGGTGTTCCATTAACTGTCCGACGAAGCTAAAATGGATGGAATTTGTTATCAAATAAAAAGAAACAACAATATCGGTTTTGAAACATTTACTGCAATCAACACGAATGTCACCGACACGCTTTTACAAATATGGAAACGTCATAGAACAAACCAGATGACGTCACTATAGAACGTGACGTCATCTATCCCTATCCTATGACGTCACGTAACAACGGGCGTGATAACGGCCCGTCGTCAAGCACTATGAGGGCATTATAAAGTTACAGTGGCCCGCTCATTTTTGATAACATGCGGACGGTTTAATGATAATTCTATCCATTTCAGCTATAATATATGGGTAACGCTATTTTTCAGGGCATTATCATTTGCAGAAGCCCGAGGTCTTCCATTAACTGCCCGACGAAGGAGGGCGGTTGTAAAGACCGAGGGCTTCTGCAAATGATAATGCCCTGAAAAATAGCGTTACCGTTATTATAGCTAAAATGGATAGAATTTGTAATCAAATAAAAACTGTCAGTTTTGAAATATTTAGCGCAATCAACACGAATTTCACTGACCAACTTTTACAAATATGGAAACGTCATAGAACAAACCAGATGACGTCACTATTGAACGTGACGTCACCTTTCCTATCCCTGTGAACAGTGGTTCAGCTGGACCGAACTCGATCATTTACTGGTCATCTTGCAATAACCTTAATATTGCTGATGGTGGCGTGATGCAACATTTACTCTCTGGGATGAAGTTTGTGGTGTTTATCACATTACTCATTCCTTGATAACGATGATGGTTAAAGACAGCTGGATAAATACACCTGGTAGACAATATTTACTCGAAAACTTATAATATATGCTATGCTGAACTATAGGCTTTTAACGTTTCTCATTCAAGACATTTTTATCATAACGTTAGGCTTCCAAAACGCTTTGAAATTGACGAGCCTGAATCTGCACCCAGAAGAACGTTCTGAACATACCCAAGTCCAGAGGTCAAATGTTTTGTTTTAACCGTATTTTGAACAGATTAAAGTTACCTGTTTACAGTGAGCACCGTTGGTCCGGAGTCCCGTATTTCTGACTTTTCTGTCAGAAATGTGTAAATGCATTCAAGGGAATGTCGCCCTGTTTATGTTTCTAGGTTTGGCAGCACCCTAAGTGGTGAGGCGGTTGGGTAGCCTGGTGGTTAAATCGTTCGCTCGTCACGCCGAAGACCCGGGTTCAATTCCTTTCATGGGTACAATGTGTGAAGCCCATTTCTGGTGTCCCCCGTCGTGATATTGCGAGAGTATTGCTAAATGCGGCGTAAAACCATACTCGCTCACTCACTCACCGAAGTGGTGAGCATAAAAGATCTGGCTCACTTCGCGCTAACCTCCCACCTTAAGCTGACACGCAGTAGGGGATACAGTCCTCATCTGGTCTGTCTGCCCGTCCGTCCATATTTCGTTTCTGGAGCATAACCTGAAAACCATGAAAGACTTTTCATTCCCACTTGGTACAAGTATAAACCAGGCACTGTGGTGGTTGGGGGCACGGGTGGCCCGGTCGCCCAAGGCGCCGCGATTCGCTGTGCAGAGTTGCGTCTCTTGGGCACGCCAGAAACCTATGATTGTGGGTTCGAATCCCGGTTCGCCCCGATTATGTTACTAGGTTTGTCAGCACCATACCCGTGCTCGTGGGTTTCACCAAAGTGGTAAACGTCTGAGACCTGCATCACTTCGGGCTTTCCTCCCACATTAAGCTGACACGCCGTAATATGACTGTAATACTGTTAAAAGCTGCGTTAAACCCAACTCACTCACTCACTCACTGTGGTGGTGCCTTTTGCTATTGTGGGGGCCGGGGCGATGTGTCTTCTTTTGATGGCTCTTGTTTTTTACAGCTGTTGACAAAAGTGTTTTAGTTAGCACATTTTATGATGGTTCCCCAGTAATAGTGTCTTTAGAGGCGACTCAACAGTGAATGTTGTGGGACGTTGCTCACACTATCAGTCACTACTTTGCCTGTTTCAGATGCGATTATTTACAGGCCGCTTTCATATAGCTGGAATATTGCTCAACGCAATATTTTTTAAACACAAAAACAACCAAAACAATTTTGATCCTAAAATTAATACTACTGCTATATACGTAATGATAAGGGCTAGAATAGGTCTCCGGCAACCCATGCTTGCCATAAGAGGTGATCATGCTTGTTGTAAGAGGCGACTATGGGGATCGGGTGGTCAGGCTCGCTGACTTGGTTGATGCAGGTCATCGTATCCCAGTTGCGTGGATCGATGTTCATGATGTCAATCATTGAATTGTCTGGTTCAGACTTAATTATTTACAGACCAGCATCATATATCTATAATATTGCTTAGTGCGGCGTTAAACTTAATTCAAACAAACAAAAAACCTCCTGCTACTCACAACATTACAGAACAGACTACTGATCCCATCTGTATTTCTGTTGTTGATATTGCTCAGTTGCGGTGGGGTAGCCTAGCAGTTCAAGGGTTCGATTCCCCACATTGGTACAATGTGTGATGCCATTTCTAGTGATTATCCCCGCGATACTGGAATGTTGCGGATTTAGAAACGTTCATTGCGACAGTGTTGATGATCAGCAGTAGATACAGTTGATACGGTTGCTGCCACAAATACAAGGCCCTGTGTCAGCTGCAGTGTAGCCAAGACTTAAAAGGGAACCGTAACGAAGAAGGCCACGGCCTGTGTTTACAATAGCCATACACAACGCTAGTGTCTACTAAACGTTGGTGCCTATTAGCCTTTCGACGGCCCGGAAGTTTATCAACACGATGCCACAAGCATGTTGAAACAATCAGCTGCGAAGATAATTTATGACACACCAGGCTCGAACCTACGTTTTGAACGCCAGCCGCAATGCACCTGGAGATATATATCTGTCACCAGTTCCATCACGCGCCCGCTGACAGAGACGTCCTATACGTGATGTAGTAATGTGAAGGCCGTTTTAATGACTAAAAGAGACTTGTTTGCTGGTTCGAATGTATGTATCGTGTATGTACGCATGTCATCAAGCATATTTGTTGTAATTAAAGAGAATGCTTCCACTGTTGACGAGGTATGTTCGTAGGGAATAATAATCGGCCAATTAATATTGAAATAGATGCCCCCCCCCTGGATTTTTTACAGAAAACATTTTTCCTTGTGAAAGTTAACTTGAATAAAAAATGAATAATCTTATTTGCCCTGTTGACGCAATTGCCCACGATCTATGCCCGTTTTACAAGACACTGCTGATTGCCGCGCCTTCCTCTGTTATCTACAACATGCCTGTCAATCACGATCTATGGCAGTTCGGATAATTAACTGTGAAAAGCTTATGCCGCAAGCCGTTGGTACCATAAAAAATGTCGATCGCGTTTTGGTAAACTTACGATGGCTGGTCAAATAATGCTGAAAAACCTTTCTTCGGCGTATTGACCATTAACAATCGGCGCTTATTGTTTCTTTAGGAAAATACAACTTGCTAAGTAGAAAGGGTCTCGAGATCAATTTCAGGAACGTGTAGGCGTTGGATGTAACAGTATGTATGTTGAATGGTCTATGTATTTAGATTCCTGTCAAATAATCATAATGCCATGACATGTAACCCACAACTGTCGTTGACTGGTTTATCGACCTTGCGCACATTTTTAACATTGCGCTGAGTTTGGACATCGAAGCATGGAGAGTTAATTGTTGTTTTGTTGCTAAAATTTGAAGGGTATGATAATTTTACATAGCATTCACATTTGCAGTCAGCAGGGGTCGCTTCATATGAAATGAAGCTTTCACGCACGTGGGTTTTTAACAAGTGAGTCGACAGTTTGAACAGATTGGATCGCAGGCATATTGCGGTTTGTCATTTAAGTTCCCATTTCTCGCTAGCGTTGTGTTTCAGTATTATCTTGAAATCTGCATATCTGTCAAAATACCAGCCTGATAATGACAGCAAGATTGGTCTTGATCGATGACTGACATTATCTATAAGAGTTTGTAGCCGTAGTTACACAGCATAAGCAATGTGATACGTTATAGATCTAGTGTCCGATGTGAAGGACGCGTTTTGTTTGTACCGAGTTTACACTTAGTTTGGTTTGTATGGCTTGTAATCACTACTGACGACTAGCTGATCCTAATGCTTAGAAAGGTCTTGTGACCATTGTTACTTTTCCCCAAATTGTTCCTTTTATGTTTCTTAAGATAAGCATTTGTATACATTCTTGCTGAATACAAAATAATTGCTTGATAGATCAGCTATTTTTCATCGTTGCGTAACATAAACTTCATATTGCTTATGGTAAGTTATTAATTACCATAAACTGATTGATACTGCTTTCGATGACCCGGGTGGTCCCGTCACCTCAGTCGTCCCAAGTCAATGTGCGGAGTTGCGGCCCTTACGATCGCTGGTTCGAATCTCAAATTCATCCTGATCATTGTGGTTGGTTTGACAGCACTGTACCCTGCTCATGGGATCCCCAAAGCGGTAAACGCCGGAGAACTCTTAAACTCTTAAATGGAAACAAGAACTTTGCAATTGGTAGCTTTATTTTGGTTTGAACCAAACTGTTACGGCGTTGATACAAATATCACGTGTCTGTGTGAGGATTCGACCCCGGTCTTCAGAACCGAGAGATCGATGATGTTTATTGTATCCCAAAACTAAATTTACCGTTGTACAACGTAGGAGGTATAAGCTTATATATGGGGGTAAAACAGACTGTGATATAACCGTGCAGATAAACACTTCATTATAGTGGTCACACAGGGGCCAAATATATTCCAATGCCATAATGATACATACTGTGGACTGAACTTTACCTTTTTATTTGTGTTTGTAAAGTTTTATAGGTGTTTTGTGAAAGGCACAACACATGCAGAATCTTCTTCCCGAATCAACAGAGAACTTAGTCAAGCGACAATGGCATTGGTCTGAATCAAGGAGTCAATCACTACCAGAAACAAGACCAAATTTATCGATTTCAATACCAATGCCCTGAGATACAGTGCCCATAGACTTCATGATTAACCGAATTATCCTAAAAGGAAAGGATCAAGACTTGTCAAAATATATCATGCTGAAAATTAGCCCGCAATAGCCGACCTGAATTCAATAAGGACTTGCTGATTGGGGATACCAAGAGCCAGTGTGGTATCGGATTGGAGCAAAACTGGCACGTTTATGTTTGTGTCTCACGTGACATGATGAGACAGGTCTAATGATTGGATTTTAAGCTTTGTTTTCAATAACGCTTTTTCCTTTACGGATTTTCGAAATGACCCAGTTTGTAATGCCAGACTATTTTCTTTGATATGAAGATGATTCGTTTCTATTGTCTGGACAATATTAAACCGGACGTGGTAAAACTCGTTCCACAGAAACAGCCTGTATTAAACGATTCTAAATTGTTTACTTGCAACGAATTTTCCCTCTTTTGTTGTTTGTACTCTGGGCCATCTATGTCTCTATTGAAATCCAATTTGTCTAATATTCCATAATTAGACGTGCCAGGATCCGCTCGCTGCTTGACCAGGATCCGGTGATCGTCAAATTCATCCATGAATATGACCCACGTCTTTGTGGCTTCACCAACCTATCACAACCACCATCTCTTCCGGCTTTCCTCCCGCTTCCAGACTAACATATAGTCTCTGACATGAAAATATTTCATAATTTCTTTGGTTAACTTCTATTAATAACAGAAAGGAACCCATTGGATATTTCTCACCCCAGAAATTGAACAAATCTAGACTTGCAAGGTGTTTCTCGGATATATTTGTTTCAGGGTCTGTATGAGACTGACCTTGTTAATGCGGACAGGAAGAATGATATTACTTCATTAATTCTGTACTTACAAGCGACAAAACATATGTCGCGAATTAGGAACTGTAAGTGATATATGTTACTGAATGCCAACAGCTGCGTTGTTGCTATGGTGTAAGGTTTTGGACCATGGTATCCAGGTAACTCCGTCCCTGAAGCAGCAACTTGATGTATGGACAATGGCAGGCCCAAAATGAAGAAGACGGTTCCTGATATTCAACAGACCTGATCCCTATCGTACAGTCTTTGAAGTTTTTCTGTTAGAACTCCCGTCGGTGGCTCTCGGAATCCCCAGACTTAATTGTGCCTTTTCAATATCGTCTGTGTTTTGGGATGTTGAAACGGATGAAGAAACTACCAGTGTGTTCTTGTTTCAGAGTGATCACACACTAGAACGTCCAAATGGAAATATTTAGGTATTTAGCGGCACAATTCGTCCACATCTTTGTAGAATCTCACAAACTGCGGTAGGACTAACGCTGCAACCTTCTGCGATTTAATAGCCATTAACATGAATGCTTTTGTTAAATACTGCAGTGAGATATTCATTATGAGTAAGTATGGTTTTACGCCGCTTTATGCAATATTACAGCAATATCACACCAGAAATTGGCTTCACACATTGCACCCATGTGGGGAATTGAACCCCCGGGACTTCGGCGTGACGAGCAAACTAGGCGAGCCCACCGCCCTGAGATATGAAGAAGGAAAATAGTGTTAGCATTATCTGTCATTTATTTTTTAAATATAACGTGTAAGTGAGACAGACATGAACTGATGTCAGACAGCCAGATTCTCAATGAGGCACAAAACTCAATTAGAGACGTTGTCACTCCAGGAGATAGGGAACAAGGGAGTAAAGACATAAACTGATGTGCGGAGACGTACATATTTAGGAGGTGATCAAACGGGTGGACGGCTAGATAATAGTGATCCTGAAAAATAACTGGCATCGCTGCCTACCTCCTAGTCCTGCACCATGACCGTGGAATATATTTATTTTATGAAAAAATAATAATCTAGAAATGCATACAAAAGCAAGTCTAGCCAGCTCAAGCTAGCTCTATTCCACATAGGGATTTTTTTTTATTTTTAGAGTCAAGAAGGATATTGTGTATTGTGAAGATTTCAGAGACTAAATGTTAGTCTACCTACCTCCCCAATGACATAACCCCCCCCCCCCCCCCTCTCCTTCAGAGCCCACACATGGGCATAGTATTGCTAACAATTGTGTTGGCCTAAAGATGCACACAGTTTTGAGTCAACCATCGCTGCCTCTAAATTACCTAGTCAATGACGACCAATGTTCCAGGCACGCAGAATTCATTACCAAGAACCTCGTAGACTCGTTGCTCTCTGACATAGAATAGGCCCATGTTGAATGCGCTGCCAACGGTGTATCTGCTGCAGTCGGAATTACTCTCCTTGAGTTAATATGACTGTAATGGCCGGAGTAAACAGCTCATTTTCTTCTAGACTGGCTAAGATTAGGGTATTGAGTTATGGGCAAACGGAAATCTTTACAGGGTTATTTTCCTCTCTTGGAGAAATACATTATTGCATTAATGCTGCACGGAGTTCTCCAGAGCGGTTATGGATTATCTTTGCTCACTTGTAGATATGGTCTGCGGGGATTCTTAATGTAACATTTAGCTCTATGGGATTGCATGATCTATGGCCATAGGTGAAGAGTGGTTCCAAATCATTACCGCAAGTGTAACTGTTTATGATTACAACTGCTTATGACAGTCACCACTGTTACTGCGTCCACTGTAATCTAGCTGTAATCTAGCCACGTGTACGATTACTACTGGAATCACTGCCATAACTGCTTCGACATATTTGGACTGGTTGGTCCTTGCTCGGTGACTTAGTTGGTTACGTGCTATTGTTAATATCAACCACTATTAAGGTCATCGTTATATTGCGTCGTAAAACAACAAACTACTTTGACAACTATTATTGATACTACGACGGCGAAAACTTCAACCAACTCTGGTACTACTGGGACTGCAACAACAACTTCATCTGTTGCTATAATTATTACTACGTCGAACACCACGTCTTTCGCTAATAATATCACTACTACTACTACTACTACTACTACTACTACTACTACTACTACTGCTACTACTGTTCATGATATCAATCACTGGATTGCCTGGTCCAGACTCGATTATTTACAGACCGCCGTCATATAGCTGGAATATTGCTGTGTGCGGCGTTTAAAAACAGACATTGCTACTTCTATAACTGACACTACCACTACGACTATTTGTTCTCCATTTTTGGTTGTTGCCATATATAACCTGAATGATATACAGTTTTCTTTAATTTATCTTCGAAATGTTCTCATACTACTAGTTCCAAAATATATATGTTACCGGTATTTGATTGTCCTTTGATGTTGGGTTTTTATCTATTACAAAAACCTTTAAAACCCTTTTTGTCACAGTATGGCGGAAGTACTGCAGACATGATTTTAAATTTTAACCCACTGACTCACTCAACTACATTTGCTACTACGGCTACAACGTCTTCTTTTCCTGCCTAATACACTCGGTGAAAACAACAGAAAACTGCTCATTCTACCTGACGCACATCCGGAAACGCCCCTTTCCTCGGCACAACATACGCAGTGGTCTGTTGTCATAAACATAACTCCAACATGCAGACTTCAGTAACCGTCTATGCCGACCCCGTCTGGCCATTCCCCCAAACAACATGCTCTTGGACTACCTCCTTCATGGCACTTCGTGTCTGGTTTACGAGCACAACAACCTACAACTGTGACATAAAGGCGTCCAACAGTGCATGTCCAGTGCAAAAAGTACCCCCTTGAACCACACCGCCCGAGTGGCCATCTGTTGATCGCATCTCGCCCTCTGGACACAAGCCCAGAATGACCATGACATAAATTGGTGTTAACGACCTAATTACTGTCTTAGCAAATGCATTACGACTTCCTCAACTTCGGTATCCCCCATTCTTTTCGTCTCTCGCCGCCATTGCCACCTAAGTGGTTACTCCGTTCGTATGCGCAGCGAGAACGCGCTACAAGAATAAATGCATGTCTTTGCCCAGAAGCCATGAAAATGCTTTTCGCGCATTTATCGGACAGATCTGTAATCACGGGGCTCTGTAGCTCTCACAACAGATAAATTAAGCGTAAGGCGGGATTATGGCGTACGCTGTGTATACAGCAACATTACTAGATCTGGGACAAGGCAGAGCCGAAAATACCATGGGATGATGGGATGATTATTAATGCGTAAATGTAGGGTCATGTGTTCGGGGTTTAATGCTGGAAGTAACATGAAACATCCGTCGTTGTTTGGTTTGATGTCTTGTGGCTTACTGCGTGTTAGCCACGTCGGGGGTATATTCTTACAGGAAGGAAGCGGTGGTTGTGTGTTTCTCTACAGTTGTGGAGTAGCCTTATCGTGGAGAGCGCTCATCACGCCGACGACGCTGGTACGATGTGTGAAGCATAGTCTTCCACACAGAGCCTGAAACAAATATATCCATGACAGCCCATGCAAGTCTATAATAGTTGGCAAGTCTTGAAAATGAAGAGCGTCTCTGGTCTCCTTTTTATTATATTATTTTAGCAGCTGTTTTTTTCCGTAAGATATCTTCATTTCAGAGACTAGATGTTGATCTGTTTGAAGCCCAGCGTTGGTGTCACCGCCCCGGCTGTACATGTAATGTCACTACAAGCGACGGATAAACACTGCATTTTCTTGCTCTCTTTCAGGATCAGGCAGGCACTCGATCTAGTATTTCGTAAACAATATATTTCCGCTGCTGCTTTGTTTGTTTGTTTGTGACGTACTCAGCAATATTCCAACTTTATCACGACTGTCTGTAAATAGTCGAGTCTGGACCAGACAGGTCAGAGATTCATATCATGAACATCGATCTACGTAGCTGGGATACCACGACATGCATCAATATTAATCAAGTCAGCGAGCCTTACCACCCCATCCCGTTTGTCGCCTTTTACAGCAAGCATGGGTTGTTGAAGACCTATTCCAACCCGGTTTTTCACGGGTCTGCTGCTGCTGATGTTGATTATGAGTGAGTGAGTGAGTGAGTGAGTTGGGTTTAACGCCGCTTTTAATAGTATTCCAGTTATATCTCGGCGTGTCAGCTTAATGTGGGAGGAAAGCCCGAAGTGATGAAGGTCTCAGACGTTTACCACTTCAGTGAAACCCACGAGCACGGGTATGGTGCTGACAAACCTAGAAACAGAATCGGGGCGAACCGGGATTCGAACCCACAATCATAGGTTTCTGGCGTGCCCAAGGGACGCAACTCTGCACAGCAAATCACGGCGCCTTAGACGACTGGGCCACCCGTGCCCCCTGTTGATTATGAAGGAGTTAATGGCTGTCGGTGACTGCTAATAGTATCACTTAATACAGGCGCGTGTGATACCTTTAGGTGAGAATAAGTGAATAACTTTTGATGGTGACGATAACGGTTTAGAGAGAATTCAGGTGAAAACGGTAATGATGGCAAATATAGTATGAAAGGTTGAGCCATATTTCTCTATCGTTTACCTGGGTTTTATACGGCGCAGAAATGTTCATCCAGTACGCACAGATGTTTAGAGTAGGGGGGACAAAACATATTGCGTCCCTGGGGACGTACAATAATACTCATTGTGCCAAATTCCTATCAAATCTTGCAGTACAGTACACAACACCATTTTATTACTTTGTCCATGTGGGGAATCGAACCCGAGTCTTCGTCGTGATGTGCCACAGTTTTAAACACTGGGCTACCTTTCCGACCCATGTAGGGTAATATGGTAAAACTGATAGCAGCGGTGACAATGATTTGTATGTCTGAACAAGGGCGATGTGCCCAAGGAGAATAATGACGACTGGCGTCGATACGGTTGATGGTGATGATGATGATGACGATGATGATGATGACGACGATGATGATGATGATGAGGACAAGAGATTTTGAGATGAAGTAAATTACAATATGTACCCCATCACTCGTCTCTCCTCATGTTACCATTACCGCCACATAAACCCCTCAAAGTCGCATTCGAACCTTAGCGACCCCGTGAAAGGCGTTAAAAGAACATAAAACCAGTCCACAGCACTGCGTCAATCAACGCCAATATGAAATCACATACCGGCGAATCTCCATTACAAAGTTTTCCTTTAAACCATGTTTGTCATTTACACGTACGAAACATGTGTCGGTGTGCGACGAATCATCTAGCGACCCCCTCCGCCACCAAAGAACGCTGAAACTGACGGGCTTTGATCGTGCACCCCCCGAACTAGCCCCAGTGTGTCCGTATCGTTCGCTCCATCCCCACATTCCGTCGAAAAGATATTTATTAACTAAATATGACGAACAGCTGAACAGAATGATATTCGGGTTCAAATATGTTGTTACACTTGATAATAACCTTGAAGCATTTATTTCAAACATCTTCTTTGTAGTGTCAACTCTTTGGGGAAAATTCTGACACTAAGTTGCGACAATATTTAAAAAAACAATGCTTACTGCATCCACCTTTAAGCCTTTTTTGTCATTTGGTTTTGTTCGGAAAAAAGGTAAAAGGTAAAAGTAGCAACAGTATTCAACAGTTTGAATCAGTCGGATGCATCCGACCATGAGCCAAGACGTAAATGGTTGATAATACCAATCCTTTGTTACTGATCAGGAAATAATTTTAAAAGCTTTTTTTTTCTATTTTCGCTTTTGGATTAATCGTTCAGGAAGCGCTGTATGAGATATGCCACGTGTCTATTTATTAAACAATCAGTGGACAGGGCATTTCATGAAAATAATTCTGAAACAATTCCATTCTGTTTTATCAATCTTTCGATCCCATTTGAAGTTAAGTAAGGATAAGAATGAGGATGAACAACTTCTTTATTACAATTAAGACCCCGAAATCCATAAATTCTTATCCTTACTTAGTACTCCAACTTCTAAATGCCTATCAAAGAAGCTATTTGAAGTTGTCAATTCAAGTTTTATTTCTTTTGTAAAGAAAGCAGTTCACGTTTATTTGATCAATCTGACATATCTGCTCGTGACGAGCCGAGATGTAAATCGTGGACAATAGCGCTGTGACACAGGGAAGTGCACTAATTGATTGTTTGGCGAAGTTGCAGAGTGTTCTACAGGGATACACTGTATGTGTGTTGATCATAAACCGTCTGTGGACATCGCCTTGAATCTACGTTTTTTTCCTTTTTTAAGCTCACACATGCATGTCGTCTTATTTGCAATGTAGCCATTGCACAATGAAGTCAGAAGATATATAAAGTGATAATTTGACATTTTGTGGGTGAAATCCTACGTTACTGATAAGTTAGGGAGTGTGGGGTTAACGTCGTTTTGAACAGTGTTTCAGTCTTATCAAGACAGTTTAATATTGGAGGGAAGCCAGATTCGACACACAGGTACATATTCCATATTTGTGATACCCACGATCACGGATATTGTGCTTGACACACCTAGAAACATTATCAGAATGAATCTGTTATTTGAGCGAATTCGGGTCAGAATAGTGAATAGTGAACACTGTTTTACACCACAGTCAGATACTTGGAAACTTGGAAACTTGGAAACTTGGAAATGCTAGCAGCCTTGATATAGACTATTTCGAAATAATAATAGAAGGGTTCATCGGGCTTTTGAAGCAAAAGCCACTTACCAGTCTCGGAACAGATGTTGGTATCGTTTTACAATTGAGCCGATGTTATTTAACGCGATAGTCACCAATATTCCAGCTTTATCACCAAGGACTGTATAAAATCGAGTCTGGACCAGGCAAACCAGTGATTGAACGCAAGAGCAGCGCCCCATGACCACGGGCACGACGACACAATCAGCCGTGTCTGATCAGCCTATTTTCTTTAGTCGGCGAAAGCATTGGATACTGGGGACTATTCTTCCCTGACATCCTCAAGGGATCTAGGATGGTGAACAATGGAACTCGCAGTCAGCACCCCATCTTTGTAATTCCAAACTCCCTGTAACCCGGACAAGTGACCTCCACGTCCGGATGAATGAGGTTCCGCTGTACTTAAGTCACTGCTATTGTTGGAGTCTCGTCCACAACCTCACGGACAACCCTTACCACAAAATCGCAACGACGTAACTCAACAGTTGTCCTGATGGTGTCCATGTGTTGGTCTGACCTTGTCCAAATGGCAGGGTACCCCGAGTTGAAGCCACCGAGACAACGATGCATACCACGTGTGGAAGTAGTCGGGATCAGTGTAGTTGCTGAAAGGCTAAATATTGGTTTATGTATGCATGTTTACGTGTTATGATACACTTGGCCGACATACTTGTGGGTAGAGTTCTGACTGTTAAATGCCAGATTTGTTTTTGGTGGTCTGCTTGTGGTTTTTGACTCCGTCTCCTATTGTCCTAGCCCGTTCAGTTGCATTACAAAACACTTAGAGGATATTTGTAAATGTGAAAGAATTCCTGAACAAAGTTGATAAACACATGCCTCAAGTCACTGGTTGGGAGTGGGGTCTATTTGCCGACTGTTTACGATATATGAACATTTAGTATACACAAAGCAACATTTCTTAGTGTGGTGTCCAACGCAGCTGTTTCCAAGGCCCTATTCCTCATGACTCTTCTACCTAATTCCTAGTTAACAGTTGTGTTATTTCTTACTGTAATATGATCGAGAAAGTAAGTATTTATCTTCCTGAAGGGCGAAAGGTTCCAATGAGTAGTTTACTGCCAATGCTTATTCTATCATCAAAATCGGCAACAATTAAGAAATGAGAGACGTTATTTAAATGGTGCGTGTTAGCAAGCATATTACGCCCCATTGAGTCTCGGCGGCTGAAATAAGAGAACGCTTGTGTGAGAGGCAAGGGTCCAATGTCTTCCTTAACACCAACTGCAATAATTGCCAATAAAAATAAACATCTTTAACAAAACTCAACAGCATGTTTATTATAAGATGTTTTTAATTTATCATATTTGTTATGTTTTACGTGAATAGTTCCAATTAAGTCCAGACCTCGACAAACATCTAGTCTCCGAAATGAACATGCTTGACACAAAAAAACAGTTGTTCAAATTAACTACACATAAAATGTAATCAAAAAAGAGTCAAAGGGCCCTCTTCATTTTCTGAAACTGCAGTAATCTAGACTTGCCCACTGTATTAGACTAGCATGTGCTGCATTGGATATAGTTGTTCCAGGCTTTATATGACAGACAAGTGCAGACCGTCCCTCCCTTTATGTGTGTCAGTTGGTATGTACATGTGGCAGTTGTGTTCTGCTTGTCTGACTGTTTGCTTGGCAGTCAACCTACCCACCCGACTATGTTATTACATGTATACAATATCCACAGGTCTGCCAGTCACGCCCATGCCTCATATGTCATGATATAGATGAAATACTGTCTATAGACGTGTTAAAGCAGTGTCTATCAGGTGAACAATTGACTTGCCTGTGCATGTGTGTGAATCATATACTCGACTCTGCTTTTAGGAGAGATTTCTCACGAATATGGAACAGGTTTAGTCGCTTTTATTTCTTATTTAACCAAACTCACTCATGATACGACCCGATGTAGATCCGCGGTAGACTAGGCGTAAAAGGCGACTATTCTTGTCGTAAGAGGGTGGTCAGTCTCGCTGACCTGGTTGATGCATACCATCGTATCCCAATTGCGGATAACCATGCTCATGATGTCAATCACTGGATTGTCTAGTCTAGACATAAAGTTGGAATATTGCTGACATAAAGTTGCGGCGTTAAACAACAAACTCGTGAAATATACCTAACACTCACGGCAGCATCAAACACAAATAACTCATTTCTGTTTCCGTCTCACGTGTCCTACTGCCAGCGTGTGAAAACAGACATGTTAATAAAAAAGTTTCTCTGGAGCGTTCCACCGTGACTTGCACCAGAAACTATTCAATACACTAATTAGTGAATCCAAAACATGACTAAAGTACTCAAGAAAATATATCGAAATTCCACATAAACATACCATATCACACTAAACACTGATAACGAATCTCATTTCAAGTTTGGATAGATAATTAAGCGATAAACAAAGCTTGTACACACATAACATAAAGACATCAATCTGTCACCCAAATATCATCAAGCCCTGAGACGTTAGTTTTGCACCTGTTCGTTGTCCGACACGACACCGTGACATGGGCAATTACCCCGTGTTCCTCGTGCAGCACGGGTGCCACGTGCTCGTTGACGTAACCTGATCGCCAGATGGATGCGTTATCAGTCTGATTTCTGACCCAAACGTTCCACAGCTTTCAGCATTAGAATTGTTTACATTTCTATCGTAAATCTGAAGATATTAATATTTTCATTCAGATCATAATCTGGTGTGTTGACTATATCTCAAAGTCTTCGCCAGTCCTCCGTCATAACGTGAGGTGAGGTGTTATGGGTTTAACGTCGCGTTCGAGATTATTGCACTTATGAAGCGACGTGCATGCACGTGTGTGCGTGCGTGCGTGCGTGCGTGCGCGCGCGCGTATACTAGTCCGGACTAATGTTGATTTTATATATAGTGCTAGCCCACTGAGATACCATGCCGCACTGATCGATGCTCATGATGTCAATCACTGGATTGACTGGTCTAGACTTGATTATTTACAGACCGCCGTCATATAGCTAAATTATTGCTGAGTGCGGCGTTAAACAACAAACAAACCATGACGCAGTGAAACATGGATACCCTACTCACACAGAGTATGCTTCCGAGCCGACTAGTCCTTGTTTTAGCCCCGTAATGCCGAGCGCCAGGCAGGGTAACAACAAGTACCAGCTTTAAACGTCTTTTGATATAACGCGGCCGGGGATCGTACCCCCGACTTATAACGCGCACGTGATTCTTGCTCGTTTTTATTTGAGGATAGAGATATTTATTCGAAAGTGATGAGAAAAACTGACTCGTTAGGAAATAATAAGAAAAAACATCTTGCTCAAAAATAATATTAGAAAAAACACGCATGAATAAAATATGTGAATGTGATACCAGACATTATTAAACTGGTAACTTGTATAATTGAAAAGGTGCCCGTGATCACATAGCACGTGCTGTTGAGACAATGACGACAACTGGTACAGTTTGTAGACGGGAAAGTCATATTTCCACTGTTTTTATGTCTTTGCACTGTTTTGTCATTTTAAACATAAATCGACTCAAACTTTTCCACGGACAGAAATATGCCCACTTGCTTAGTTTCACAAACATCAGAGTTATTGGTAAAGTCAACTTCAAACACGGAATATTTTAGAAATAACATGAAACGTACAGGCGGAATCAGTTGGTTATTGAAGGTGCCTATTTATACGTCAAACATAATCCAAGTTCAAATGCGTGTTCAACGTATCAAGCCCCTTCTTGTATCAGTTCTTTTGGAAGAAGAATATGAACGTTACAGGCCATGCGTAACTAACTTGTTTTGAAAACTGAACCACATTTCAAAGCCAAGGTCATTGCGGTCAAGGGACAACAATAATCGTCATATCATATGATCAATATCATTCACATGGATATAACATTCACCCCCATTCCTCCCTCACCCCCTTCTCTGCTCTTGCAGCCAATGTACTCATCCCCTCTACAACTCAAGGAAATTTAAAAACTCTTATACTTGACTCAATGTCCCTGAATATATGTTAGTCTACTGGAGCATTAGCTTCGTTGTAAATGACCGTTCGATAAAACCGATTGTTCGTTATAAGAAACTATTCGTTGAATCTACTATATTGGTAAAAGTGACGAGCCGACAATTTCGTGTCGAACAGAGGCCACACAATACGTTAAAAACGTTACGTAGTGACGCAAATTTGAACCTGACGGCGACTCTCCAGCCACACGCCTGCATGTTGGCGCACCCCGAGCGATGTTTGAGTGATAACCTCTACTGTCAGCCCGGGGGTGCAGCTGGCAAAAACACTCACCCACAGGTATTGCTGTTTCATCTCCCAGAAATGTTTTTCTTCGTAGTCAAAATGATTTATTTGCGATCTGGCATTAAGTTACACTCGCCTAGGCAATACGTTTAACATAGAGATGGCCCTCGAGCCCTGTGTAAACATACATAATTAAGCTACCTTCCGCGTTTTTCAGAAGGATTATAACCGAAGCGTATTTCTGTATCATATGGGAAAAGGATGTGCCCTTAGTGCATGGATGGTGAGGTTAAGTGGAAAATTTGTTTTACATTTTCGTCTGCCCGAATGCTTATTCTTATCATTGAAGACTATGTTATTATGTCTGTTGGTGTGAAAGTTTCGGTGGGTTTTGAGTAATGCTTTTAAACTCACCCATGTGTAAGTACACACAATGTTTAGGGCGGGTGCGCCATGAGTTGTTGACGTGTATACGATAACCTTGGAGACCTCCATATACATTATTGGGGCGAAGTAATTTCTGCTATCTTATACAATCTTGCAAGTGGTGGCCGTAAGATAAATTAAATTTGAGCGGGGCAGCGTAAATAACACTTTCTTTATGTATAGGAAATAAAGAGAATCAATAAACTCATTAAAACGCTACTTTACATCTTGTGAAGAGATTACATCAGAGTACAGAGCAGTTGCATTCCCCTTGAACAGCACAAAGGCAATTTCGCGACGCTCTGTCCCACAGCGGCTGTTCATTATCCGTGTCTGACGGCTAGAAAGCAGCCCCCATCTAGCCTTGGCTGATCTTGGCCAAGACATTTATGTTCTGGAACTTCGAAGCAGGATCGAGCTTGTGGATGTTCCGTTACTAAGTGTAAACTGGCTGAAAAGGGAGGAAGGTTTAACCACCTGGACCACTTTTGCGGTTGGGTTGCAAGAGTAAACGTTGAAGTATATTGACTAGAAAATACAGATGGTAATGCACGCGCTTCGCCATCGTCATCATCATCACTGCCATGATGAATATCATTATCAGCATCAGCAACAGCATCGTTACTATAATCGTCGTCGTCGTCGTCATCATCATCATCATCATCATCACCACCATGATGAACATCATTGTCATCAGCAGCACCAACATCGTTACTATCATCGTATTCATCAACGCTGTTATCATCAGCGTCAGCAACGTTATAGTCACCATCTACAGCATTATAATCATTGATGATCATCGACATCAATTCCTGACGTTTTGTAGCTAGCTATAATACACAGTCTACTAAGACTGCTGAAGGTAGAAGACGTTGGAAGATTTCCTTTCCTATAAGTGCTGTTTGAGAATCTGTACAGTTGGAAAACAACATGGGGATGTAGAAAGCTAAGAAATGTTTACCTGTCAGTGACGAAAGCTTGGAAAGAGATTTTTTGGTCATGTTAATCAGTTTCGAAAATTCTAGTAGACGCCTGAGGCGCCACAATTAGCTGTGCAGAGTGGCATCCCTTATGTGTATCAGAATCCTATGGTCGCGGGTACAAAACACTATTCACCATGATTATTATGTATGATTTGTCAGTATCATACCCTTGCTCGGTGGTTTACGTTCAACAAGGCTGGCTTTCAGTAACTTCTATTTGCCTTGTAGCCTCGCGGACAATACATGTCGGACAGTATATTTTCGAACTACCATGGAAGTACGGCTATCCATCTTTGCCCCAGCTGCGGTGATGTGTCAGCGCACCCCGATGGCGTGGGTAATGGCTCCCACCAAGCAATAATATGTTTATGCTAGGCGGCATTAGACTCATTGCAAACCACTGGAATATGACTCACTGCAATATTGCCAATATTGGCGTTAAGCCTGCACACAAAGTGCATACTTTCTTCCAGGCGTGTGTCTTTAACAAGCGAATATCGACCATCATCCCGATGGCTGTGGGCCTATCTTTTATTAGTTACGTAAACGTATCAACACTCGGATTCACTCGGCTTTGTCCGCTACCGACTTGAAGCGTGCCGTTTGAGCGCATCACTTGTAACTTGTATTACGTGTGAAATGTCTCTCAGTCGAGACACCAACTGAACTCAGCGTTTAACTTCCCCCAACTAGGTTCGTTCCGAGTGACCCGAGATGATCTGAATGGGCAACTTTTTTTTCAATTACACAGCGCAGTAACAAGCAGGAACCAGTCATGCCACACATAGCGCGTACCCATTCAGATTTTCTTATCTTGCCGTAATAAAAGACACGGGGCAATTAACATGTCTTCACACGTGATTTAAGGAACAGTTCGGGGCAAAAACTGCAATGTACTAATATAAATTAACCGTAGTGACAACAAGCGTTGACAAGCGAACGTACAATTCACTCACGAAAAAGCGCGAATTTACTGCCTTTGTTATTTTCTTTGTTTCATCTTTTCAAAGTCAAACGTTTATACGAGAAATAAGGTCAATTTCACACATATTTGGTATGTTTTTAGTATTGAAACCGACGAATGTGCAATAAACTGGTTTGTAAATAAGCGTCGCGATCATGACGTCCTCTGTACTCTACATCAGGACTAACCAGGCTTAACTGTAGTGCCTACATTCATTCTCGATATAACTGCTATACAGTGGAAACTCCGGTAGTTTTCCCACTTATATCGTCGAGATCAAGTTTATATTTACGGAATAACGGATTATTGTTTGTTGTTTCACGCCGCACTCAGCAATATTCCAGCTATATGACGGTGGTCTGTACATAATCGAGTATTGACCAGACAATCAATTGATTGACATCATGAGCATCGATCCACGCAATTGGGATACGATGACATGCATCAACCAAGTCAACGCGCCATTTACAACAAGCATGGGCTGCTGAAGACCTATTGTACCCCCCGGATCTTCACGGGTGGACAAACGGATTCACCATACTACTTTGTGAACATGTGAGCTTTCCAAGGAGGTTTCGGGATGAAAACAAACTGGGTCCAGACTGTCGTTGTTTCATTGTACTGTTCAATGCCGCGTTAAACCCAACTCAGTCACTTTGGATGCGCTCGTTTGCTGGCTCCGTACTATTGATACTTGGTGATTCCGAGTCTGACTTAAGTGATGATATGACGGTCATAATGGCTGCAGAAGATAATCACTGAAGGGAAAAGGGACACCAGCACGGCGAGTGTGTTTGTTAAAGTATGGGAGGTATGGCTCTTTGTCCTTTCAAAAAGGGGGTCTTTGTGTTGCGATTGTCGTAATTCCCACACCCTAACAGTACATAGTTCATCTGTAGTAATAATTATTACAATTTAAAGATTCACATACGATTCACAATTTGTCTGTTGCCACCGAAGTCATTTAAATCTGTGGCCATAAATTGTTCTAAACCAGTTTTAAATGGCCTGCGTAATAGAACAGGTGACATGCAACATGACAGTCCTCGCAAAGCACACGCGAGATTTATTGTGAAATCGCGTGACTGTTATTTCCATATGGTAAATAATCGACATGGTAACAGCAAATTCCAATAGGAATTAACTTGGAGACTGGGTCACCAAGTTGAGTTGTTTCCTGCGGAGCTAATTTAATTCATGTGTGTTGGAGATTTACACGAATGTGGGTTATACGGGCATTGTGAGGTAATGGAGGTGGGGTTAGTGCTTGCCGCCATCACGTCGCGTTTAATGTTGACTTTATTGCTGCCATAAAGGGCAGTTTTGGTTAGATTGGGTTAGATGCCGTTTTTTCGTGTGTGTTTTTTTACGATGTGTCAGATAAGGGCCCTTGTACTCAACGTGGGAAGATATGGCGCGGACATTCCAAGGATGATAATCGGGTTGAGTCTGGGATTCGAACGCACGGTAATACGTTTTTTATGCACCTCACACTGTGAAATGCGGACCGTTAGACATCTTTCCGAGGCAAAGGAGTTAACTGACTATAAAAGTCCAGTTTCCACCCTTGCAGAACTAGGCTGGTATTATGGAGTTACGTTTTGTCTGGACTAACGAGTCTCTGCATAGTCCAGTCAAAATCGTGCAATGAAACCGAAATCCTGTTCGGAAACTGTCGTGCAGATTTCGGTCGATTGCAGGATGTGCAAATCATGTGCACCGCCAACTCGTTGTCAACAGATATTTTCCAGTCATTTCATGTTTTTAATCAAGGTGCACTTCGCGATGTAAGATCCGTTTTATCACAATATAGATCTTGATTTTCGATCAGATCGTCTTGACTAGGCGCCGCCTTTTTCTTTGAAGCAAATGCAAGTGATACGAGAGGTGGAATCTCATTTGTCAATAGGAGAGGCTCAGAAGTGACATAACTCGTAACAGCCACTGGTGGCGCTACGATCGAGCCCAGGAATTCCAGCCCAGTTCGTCAAGGGTGGAAACTGGACTTTTAAAGTCAGTCAACTCTCTTGCCTCGGGAAGATGACCCTTAGAAGACTTAGGGCTACCTGTGCCCCCTACCCACGCAATGATCAATGCAGATCTTTAGCTGACCTCATTATCTATCACCCTGAATATAGAAAACAACATGTCTCAGTGCTAATTTCAAGAAAAATCAAAATCAAATGAGACATGGTAATTCATATTAATGATCAAGTTGATTCCATTAATCACAGAAATTCCGGTAAAATGTCGATTTGCACGTAAAATTTCCTCTTCTTGTTTGCTCTGTGATTAGGTCTGACTAAGGTACTCATTCTGATCGGTAGTGACGGGTAACCGTCGCAAGAAACAACACATGATGATCATCATCATCATATATTTTGGCACCAGTGATGTTATGGTTACGAGATATCCGGTTAACCAGATTATATCGGACCATTAAGCAAGTGCATTTCAATGGCCCTCTCACCCCGCTACAGATGTATCAAATTAAAATAGCTTGACACTTTTAGGCAAATGTCATATCACTTTCACTGATATGAAAACTAGATAAAATAACTGAAGCAGTTCTCACGGCTTCAACTTTACAAATATGAATGTATGTATGAAGTACTGGCAAGCCAGGGCAAAGCATTGATGTAGTCGTCTGTAGCACCTTGAACAAATCCCCGTCTGTGATACATATGGGGGAAAAGATATTTGCCATATCCCCCTTGCATTACTACCTTGCATTATTTATTTATTTTGGGCTTATCGCTTCCGAATATATTGTTTCTAGATCTACTGTACCGTCTAAAGGCTTAAACAATTGTCATAGCTTTCTTCTAACACCAAATTCCTATTAGAAAATATATATCAATCAACCTATATCGGTAAACTAATCTGACTATTCTTAAAGTAAATTCAGTATAGCGAATGCACTAACTGACCGCCGCATACAAGATATTTTATGTTTCACATATGCGGCTAAACTCACGGTCACTCCAGCTGTGAGACAGTGGCTCATTATGCAAGTCTGCCCAGACAATACTTCCTCTCGCGAACATATATTAGTATATTAGTATATAAGTATACTAGTTGCACGGCAACATCCCAATATGAGTATGTGTACCAATGTCAATAACTTGTACGTTCCTACATTCAGTGACACATACTCATAGCAATGATTTGCCTGCAACTTAGTAACATTGAAAACTGAGTCGGCCAACATGTAATTATATTGTCTCTTATAACAGAATATCCACGCGTGACTGTTTTTCTACTGTTTTCTACCAGACACATTTTCGCGTAATTAATGCCTTTTAATAACCATCCGTTAAACAAATATATTGTACATCTTTACAGTCATGTTATTACCGGTTGTATGCCGATTGTATTATTATGATCGTACGTGTTGTACACGTATTGAATTGTTATAATTACATGTATACAATTAGATGAATGTGACTCAACCTCTTATATATATTATCGTGCCATTACAATTAAATGTACTTCTGTGTAAACTTCACTCTGCTTCCACCAATAAACGCCACCAACTCAACAGCCTTCTCTGTCCTTCAAGGTGATAGCCAGTCGTGACCGCTGCTACCGACTAATTCCCCCAATTAAGTAGTACACCCAAAAGACAAGCTACGTCACCCAAAAGACGCCCTACGTCAACTGGTGAGAGGATCCTTTCTTGGACCAGGTCAACGACTGGCAGAACACCGAAGAATCACAGAGAAGAGCTGCAAAAGTCAGGTGACAAACAAACCAATCGCCTCAAAACAAGTCAGGCACCAGTCAAATCAAACGCCTCAAAACAAGTCAGGCACCAGTCAAACCAAACGCCTCAAAACAAGTCAGGCACCAGTCAAACCAAACGCCTCAAAACAAGTCAGGCACCAGTCAAACCAAACGCCTCAAAACAAGTCAGGCACCAGTCAAACCAAACGCCTCAAAACAGGTCAGGCACCAGTCAAACCAAAACGCATCAAAACAAGTCAGGCTCCAGTCACCTCAGTCGTTCCAACAATCGACTCCTGAGCAGGGCCGTGATCTTCTAACATCCATATCGGATGATGTCGCACAGATCCCAAAATGCTCTAATGTCACCAGGTCAACCTTCTCGCAAGGACCTCAGCCAACCGAACTGCCACGATCAAGCCAATCGTAACCTCATCACCCAGACAGGTAGAAAACGTAACCATAACATTTTCGTAAATCATAAACTTCCATGTCCAACCAATATATCTACGTGAGAATCATGTCAACATTGTGGTGAAATGAAGGGTTAACCAAAGTAACTCAATGATACTGATCCCATCATTGCTTCACTTTCTTACCCTAATTTTCTTTACAGCATTACCATCTCTATCGTAGGTATGCTTCGAATTTCGTAGGGCCACACAAGCCCTTGTTTCCAAACTTCCTCATCACCAAGTGCTCTTGCCCAACTATTCGGTCTTTATGTTTTCTCATATCTGTCTTGAACATCGCAACAACAAAAACTATTAATTAGAACAAATAATAATGATGATAATCCATTTTGTACCAGAAATGATTATGACCATTATCGTTGATGAACATTAATCAAATGTTATGTCTTTTTTGCATTGTATTGCCATGTCTGCATCACATCTATTGTTTTTTGCATTGTATTACCATGTCTGTATCACCGTTTATCCTTACCTAATTATGTCAATTCTATTTTTTGCTTTTGAGGACAAAAGCTTCCTGTCGCAGAGGGGTATTGTCATAGCTTTCTTCTAACACCAAATTCATATTAGAAAATATATATCAATCAACCTATATCGGTAAACTAATCTGACTATTCTTAAAGTAAATTCAGTATAGCGAATGCACTAACTGACCGCCGCATACAAGATATTTTATGTTTCACATATGCGGCTAAACTCACGGTCACTCCAGCTGTGAGACAGTGGCTCATTATGCAAGTCTGCCCAGACAATACTTCCTCTCGCGAACATATATTAGTATATTAGTATATAAGTATACTAGTTGCACGGCAACATCCCAATATGAGTATGTGTACCAATGTCAATAACTTGTACGTTCCTACATTCAGTGACACATACTCATAGCAATGATTTGCCTGCAACTTAGTAACATTGAAAACTGAGTCGGCCAACATGTAATTATATTGTCTCTTATAACAGAATATCCACGCGTGACTGTTTTTCTACTGTTTTCTACCAGACACATTTTCGCGTAATTAATGCCTTTTAATAACCATCCGTTAAACAAATATATTGTACATCTTTACAGTCATGTTATTACCGGTTGTATGCCGATTGTATTATTATGATCGTACGTGTTGTACACGTATTGAATTGTTATAATTACATGTATACAATTAGATGAATGTGACTCAACCTCTTATATATATTATCGTGCCATTACAATTAAATGTACTTCTGTGTAAACTTCACTCTGCTTCCACCAATAAACGCCACCAACTCAACAGCCTTCTCTGTCCTTCAAGGTGATAGCCAGTCGTGACCGCTGCTACCGACTAATTCCCCCAATTAAGTAGTACACCCAAAAGACAAGCTACGTCACCCAAAAGACGCCCTACGTCACAATCATGGTCAATGTTGTCTCCCGTTAGGAAGCTGGTAACATAGCTTGCAAGTGTGGTATCCAGAATACAATGCACCAGCTGAAGGTCTTTATTTTGCAAACATCAGTGATGGCAGTCATTAGGAAGCTAGTTCCATTATTTGGGAATCCTGTCTCCTGACACCCAGGCTCCATCTGAAGATCTTTACATTACAAACATCAGTGATGGTAGTCCTTAGGAAAGTAGTGCTGAAGAAAACCGTTGCAATTATTGGCTGAAGTTACGCTTCTAATTCTTTACAAACAGTAATGTGTTTTGTTTGGCTGAATTTTTTTTGTAGTTTCGCGGTCCGGGCAATGTGGTGTGTGATGTTCTGACCTTTGCGTGAGACGTGTAGTACATTCCTGCGTTGTTACATGAAAGTTTGGCTTACTAAGGAGAGTACTGATGTCAGAGAGCTGGCAGTGTGGAGCATCAGTTCAGGCGCCACCGGACCCGTGTTATTTCAGTTAATTTGCGACAACATTATCCATTGATGCGTCATATAACTACCCTACGCTCATCTATTACCTTGACTTACGTAACGATCAAAGGATGTATTCTAAAATATATAGTGCAAACCAGAGACCATATACCGATATATCGGTATATGGTCTCTGTGCAAACCAAGAGGTTTTCGGAACCACAAAATACTCTTCAAATTATCCGTAGTTCGAGACGAGCGGAGTGACTAAAGACACCAGCTAGCTGCTGTGGATAATGCCGGGACAAGGTCTCATTTTGTATATATCAAGCCCCCAAGGGCGTGGTTGGTAGGTCCCTGCCTTTAGTTTTGGTTCTGTAGAGTACAGTGCTTGTGCTTCGGATACAACGAAGTCCAATCTTATAACCGCATATCCGTCATGTCAACGAGTTTTCACGAGATTTGTTCGTTACCGCAGTTCGCGCATTATGTACCTGTATGTATTGTCTAATTTCCCATTTGTGTCATTGTCATAGTTATTTACAAGCGCAACTTCGGTGAGGTGAGGTGAAATGGGGTTTAACGTCGCGTCCAAGATTATTGCACTTATATAGCGACGTGCATCCACGTCTATGTGTGGCTGCTTGTACTGGTCCTGACGAATGCCGATTTTATAGTACTAGGCACTGAGATACCATGCCGCAGTTTATCAAAAATACCTCACTCAGACACGGTATACTGACTCCGAGCCGACTAACCCTTGTGTTAGCCCCTTAATGCCAAGTGTCAGGAAGGGTTACAAGCAAATACCATCCTTAATGGTCTTTCGGTATGACTGAACCCACTACCTTTCGCTCTCCGGGTGGACTCTCTAGCACTAGACCGCGGAGGCAGTGCAGCTTCAGTGCTGTTTGTTTGTTTGTTTGTTGTCGAACGCCGCACTCAGCAATATTCCAGCTGTATGACGGCGGTCTGTAAAATAATCGAGTCTGGACTAGACAATCCAGTGGTTGACATCATGAGCATCGATCCACGCAATTGGGATCGATGACATGTATCAACCAAGTCCGCGAGCCTGACCACCCGATACCGTAAGTCGCCTTTTACGACAAGCATAGTCGCCTTTTACGGCAAGTATGCGTTGCTGAAGACCTATTCTACCCCGGATCTTCACTGGTCTCAGCGCTCAGTAGTCATTGCGATCCAGTAAAACGAATTTTTGATAACGTTTGATTCAGCGTTGATCATTTCAATTCAAATACAACTAAACGGCCAAATGGTAAGTTCAGTCTAAACAATGCCGCCACCATCAACAGCCCTTGTCTAAGAATATCACGATGGTTCACCACAACATCTGATCCGAAGAAACCGGTATCATTATATCAAGAGAATTACCTTCAAAGTATATTTTGATGGCATTAATTCGGCGTGTGATAGACTGGCCTGGCGTAATTAGTACATTTTTTTTTAGAAATTAACGATCTCTTCATTAGTAGTCATTAACTGACTAAAACCAAACACAGTAATTTAGTTAAACATTTGATAACGATAAAATGTAGAATGTTTGATAAATGTGATCTGGAAAACTTTCATTTGACATCAGCAGTGAATCCTTCCTCGAAATTAGACGGCGGAAATAATCCGACCCAGCATGAGCATCTGTTTATCAAAGGAAAAGATGACCAATGTTATCTCACAAAAGAGAGAATTAGTTCCAGGACGGTTTATGTCCCCACCCTGCTGTGAAACTAGGCCGCTAGATGGCGATACTGCCAATAACATACTTTGCAAACATGGCGGCATTGAGACCCCGTCGTCTCCACTGTCTAATTGTTGACGTCTGGGAGATTGTGCTGGCGGACATTCAGTGAAGAATGCATTAATTGCAATAGGAATTGAATTAGTTAAATTGATTCGTTTATTGCATGGCTTAGTGTCTGTTCAACTAGCTGAGAGAACTTGCGTCGTTTGTTAAGACGTAATGTTCTCGCGCCAAACTTGGCTTCCTTTTCATCAGAGATATTGGCTATAAAACTCGTCGTTTCCAAACGTTTACGTTTAATTTAGTGTTGGAAAGTTCACCTTATTTCCATTTGTCCAAAGACAAAAGTATCACTTCAACAATTTCAGAGAGGGTTTGGTTTTAAATTAGTTGTCGTTTACTCATTCAGCGTTCAATAAATAACACATGTACTTCTTTGTACAACAAAACAAATAAGATGGACGGAAATAGACTAACTCGTTCATGCCATGTTATATATTACTCAAAAGAAGTCAAGAACCAGCTAATGTCATGGCAGAATAACTATAATATTATGGGATAATCGGGGGCTTCTTTCGAGTAGTATACAAGGGATACTGTACCTTTTCGCTTTATGAAATTGTGTGTGATTTTTTTGTGTGGATTGAATTAAATGCTTGTTTCTGTTAATGGCCTTCAGACCTAATTTGCAGAGATGGGGGGTGGTCGTGGTTCGAATTAAATATTTACGTCTGAAAATAACGTGCGCATTTTTGACACTAACCCTAAACGTTGTTCATCTGGTTTTGATGATGTAAGGAATTACACATGCAACATGATAGCGGTAATGATCATACTGCAAGATTACCACTGCTTCTCGTCATATATACGACGAATTATGGTGGAGGTAGAAAACGAGTACTTATTCAACGGATATATTTACTGTAGTTTATCTTTAAACATGTTAATGTACGTCTTGGGGTAAAGTTAGACAGTGTCTCTTTAACGTAATCGATAACTAACATCATGCGGACTAGGAGTACCAATTTGACAGAGTGATTGAGTATCGTTTTACGCCGCTTTTAGCAATATTCCAGCAATATCACGACGGGGGACGCAAGGAATAGGGCCTCATATATTGTACCCATGTGGGGAATCGAACCCGGGTCTTTGGCGTGACGAGTGAACGCTGTTACCACAAGGCTACCCCATCGCCCCAATTTGCCATAGCGTTGTCGCATTTCAATTGCCGTTATAGAACATGACTTATATTTTGTAATTTGTTATGAAAATATTACATAAGTGCAATACCGAGTACAAAGTTATATACGTTTGATATTGATTTCCGCTAATTTTCTGTTGCAAATGTGTATCGCGATATGACTGATTGTATACAAATCAGGTTCCTTAAACTACAGCAAATAGAAAATGGAGTGAGTGAGTGAACAGCGTGTCATCTTGACAGAGGCAAGCCCGAAATGATACAGGTTTTAAACGTTTACAACTTTCAAATGAGAAGGGGTATGGTGCTGACCAACCTTCACATATAATCAGGGCGAATCTGGGATTCGAACCCAAGATCATATACGCTTCTGGGACGCCTAGGGGACGCATGCCCACACTCCACAGCGCAATGCGGCGCCTTTTTCATAGTGAGTCCATATTTTGATGAGACTTGCGGCCGATTACGTATAGTCCCATCTAAATGAGAACGTCCTGTGCATGTGTGAACGGTACATGTGGCAGAGACAGTGATTGACATTTATGCATGTACAATTATGATTTATGAGTCTGCATGTCAAGCCAGACTCTAATGCGCATGCGCGTTGAAATGAAAACAACGTGTTTCAGTGTGAGGCAGCTGATTAAAGTGATATAGATACCAGACCGTATGCTGTGATACATGACCCCTATCATGACCCACGGGGCGGAATATTTAATGAGATGCATGTTTTGACTTTGATCCTAATAATTGGCCGCCTCGCGAGGTAGGGGGTTGTTTATGGGCATGGCTGGAGAATGCGATGAGTCTTCGTGGTCTACTTGACCTTGAAGTGTATAATTAAGTAATTAGTTACTCATTCACGTGTGACGCGCAATATGGGATCAGTTGAATATAATGAGATAGTATCAACATGGATATGCATTATAATTTATTCATTTACAATTTGTTAGTATTACAGTCCACGTTTATGTTTGTTGGGTTAATTATTGTTTAACGCAGCTTTCAGGAATATTCCAGCTATTTGATCAGACAAACCAGTGATTGGCGTCACGAGCAACGTCCCCAACTGGAGTCGCCTCATTCGACAAGCATAGATTGCTGGGGACCAATTCAAACCCTGAATCTCCACGGGATAAATGACGTTATGTTTGGAATCATATTTGTTTTCAGAGAAATTTGCAACAGCTTTGAGAACAGAACATGTTTACGTCAGGACAAAGTTAAAATGTACAAGTAAAAACGTATCCCTTTTCGTGATCTGAATATTTCAGATGCTGGATCAGCGAGAATAACGATGTGACAGAGACGTTACACAGTGAACTATTTGTTATCTGGTTTCAGTTAGGATATACAAACATCATAACCTGAACCGTCGGTCGTTGGTACCCACCCGTTCACTTACAACCCATATTTGATAGCGTAGATAAAGTCAATTTCAATATCTTACTATAATCAGGTGATCTGACTGTAGAGACAAGGTGTCATTTACATTGAAGGTAGCGATACCAATGTCTAGACCTGGAATGGAAATGGTAACAAGACTGTGGAGAATAGCCCTGGAGACAGTTTCAGAGATTGACCAATCAGTTCGATTGCCATTAATGCTGTCTGCTAAGATGTGTCTCTGTGCTATTATTTTCTTACTGTTCAAAATGGTTGTGTTCGTGCATATTGTGAGAATAATACATGACAAAAATATATGACTATTTTAACCTTACTTTCCACATTAACCTATTACAAGTTGTACCTGGGTCATAATGCTTATTTGGAAAATTAGAAATGAGTGTAAAATTTATATATCATGACAAATTCGACAGTAGTGTGTCTGCACAATGCGTCTATACACAGAGTGATTAAAGATTGGTTTCCACGCTTCCAGCGGTATTCCTGCGCTATCAGGCGGGATACCGGTACCATGACCGGTCTTCACACAATGTACACATGTCCCCGTGGGGACCAGGTTTAAATAGACCCCCCCACCACTCTTTTGCTTGTCGTAAGTAGCGGCTATATTGGAAAGGGTGGTCAGGCTCTATGACGTTAATTACACGTCTTCTCACCCCGACGGCGCGGGGGTGGGGGTGGGGGTGGGGGTGGGGGTGGGGGGTGGGTGTTGGGTGGGGTGTGTGTGCTCATAATATCAACCACTAGTTCGTCGAGCAAGACCCGATTATATACAGGTCGCCGTGATAAATATTAACATTAACGCCACTGGATAGCCTTGCTCCAAGGCTGTGAGTCCATGGATGTATTGTAACTCTACCCTTATAATAGGCAAGTCTAGATAAGCGGAAGTCGTTTAATGTGACAACTTGTTCTTATTGTTTATATAATGTAGAACTTATGATTTAAACTAATAATTATTGCCTTATAAGTCCAGGCACTGGTCTACCCAAGCGCTATGTTCACACAGACGGACGATGCAACAGCCATGTTATATGTACGGGGCCCATCGTGACCTGTGCGGGTGCAGTGAAGCTTTTTGTGCCTAGGTCACCTTGATTGGAAATGATTCTGATATAAAAAGCCGAATGATCGCGAACATTTACTGAATTCTGTTCATTCTTAGTCATTGATACTGTCTATCCGACGACGATTAATGACATCGGCATCCTGAAGCTTTCCATATCAAACACATTTGCCCATGTCCGTACGTCTGCTTGAACAGTTAACGTTACACAAGGGTTATTACTGTCATCTATTTGGGCAGACAGCATCAGTTTTGTTACATGGCCTTTTATTCAGTATCGACCTTTCTCGTCATATATGTGTATTGATACGGAAAGGGTCTACGGTATTCAATTAAGGTCGCCAGCCGACTCCAGAAATCGGCCATCCATTTTGATACCAACTTCTGTGACATGACGTAATCGGCCTGCAATTAATTCAATTATGTCAAAACAGGCTTTGATGGATAATTTATGGATTTCTGTCATCGGTCCAGATTGATTTTTTGGAAGCTGTCTGACTTCACGTTTATCCTAATTTCGGAGGATTTCCTTGGTAATATGGGCAATTTAGTACAAACATGGTTTTGATCAAGGGGTAGTACTTTATGCTGGGAAATATTGGTCAATAACTCATAAGATTAAACACATGTAATGGTCAAGAATAATCAGCCTTAATCACAGGGCAAGCAAGAAGGGTAATTTTTACGTGCAAATCGAAATATTACCGGGATTTATGTGATTAACGGAATGAAATAAATCATAAATCTTAATATCCATGTCTGATTGATATTTTGCATTGAAATAAATAGGGCACTGAAATATTATGTTTTTTCCCCATATTCAGTGTGATAGGCCGGTAATAAGGACAGCTAAAGATCCCCATTGATCATTGTGTGGGTATGGGGCACAAGTGGCAGAGTATTCTAAGTCGCCACAATTCACTGTACAGAGTTGAGGTCCTTAGTTGTGCCACAAACCTCGTATAACCGACTCATTGATCGTGTGTTTGAATCCCTGATTCGCCCTGATTATGTTTCTAGGTTTGTCAGCACCATTCCGGTGCTCGTGGGTTTCACCAAAGTGGTTAGACGTCTAAGATCTCCAACATCTCGCCAAGTTCGGACTTGCTGGCACGTCGTAATATATCGAGTAGTGTCCAAAGCGGCGTTCAAAGCAAGGCTCTCTATTACGTGGTTATCCCCACTCTTCGATGGATCTGAGGAGAATGTTATTATGCTAGGCCTATGCTAGACACATCGCACATTGCACAGAGATGTACAAGTACTGAGTTACGTTGAAACAGCTTGCAGTATTATTGTTCAGAACTCATTTCAATGAGATCACATCTTTTCATATTTTTCTTTTCGGAAGTACCATTTCTGAGGATGTTTGTATTTATCTGTCGACTGCACATGTACGCTTGTCGGGGGATGACGGGATTAATTATTTCTTTACACTTCCGCTTCCGGCGGAAATTAATTTCTTCCTTCCGGTTTGGAGCAGGGTGTCGGCAGATACTTTAGATATTCCGTCTCCAACTTCAGATGTGGAATCTGGAGGTTGGACTCCTCGACAACTTTTATTAAAATAAGAATAACGCGGACAATTCTTGATGTTTCGTATACGACATTGACAGGTGACTAGATCCTCGGGGTTATTGCAGTATAAGTAGTTCTGTCAAGCGGAGTGCCGATAGGAAGGCGCTAGAACACGCCCGCTACGTTAACCATTATGATAGACACATATGTATCTATAGTGTCTATTCTCCAGACAAAATTCCAGCCAATATCAAATGGTCGGTCCACAAGAGGACAAAAATAGATTCATTCACTGTACAAACAACTCAAAAGAAGTTAAAGAACATCACATATTATCTATAGTAGTTTAAAGAATGGCGTTTCTTTAACCTATTGTGAGTAGTATATACACACATATAAATAGACAGCTGGGGGGAAACGAGTGTATTAAGATCTTCTCTCAAGTTCTTGTTTGTTTTCAGTTGTGAATGTTATTCTCAATAGGTGTACTGCAAAAAAATAAGTTCGTTTGAGATTAAGAAAAATATAAATAAAAACTTCATGACATCGAAATTGATGCTGTTTGCATGCAACACGACTGATTTTCCACCCAGTGTGGCATATTGCAACAGGATTTCCACTTTCCCGACACCCTCCGAACCCCGAACATCAAAGATGTGACGGTTATATATGTAACGGGTCGAGATCAAAGGTTTGGTAACGCATGTAAAACCGTTTAGTGTCAAATTTCGACTTAACCGACAGGTTAAGCTATACTGTCACACTGAAAACGTATTTGATAATATATTTATTGCGAGCTTGTGTTGGCAGCTCGCGCGGAACAAGTTTTGCTGAATTGGCGTAGAGGTGGACTGGGTCCAGTCTTGTAATGTGAGACGTGTATGATAGCGCACTCTTTCGTTGCGGAGTTGCGAAAGGCCAATACAAATGGTAAACCATTTTCGAAGCTTAAAGTACCGCGCACGACAGAAATGAGGCACAAAGTAACTGAACTGAACATAAAACATCACAGGGCTCTCTAGGAACGAGATACTTAGACATACAGAGGATGGGGATCTGGTTCCCCATGGACGACCTTCACCTTGGCCGAATGTGGCATATGTATCATTGTAGTCTGTCTTGCAGAGCATGTATTTCGTTAAAGACATTCACCCCAATTCCACTGTCATGCCCTTCTCAGCTGCAGCCTATGTCCATCCCACTTTTCAACACCTTAAGTTGAGTGAGTCAGTGAATGGGTATGGTTTTACGCCGCTTTTAGAAATATTCAAGCAATATCACGGCGAGGGACACCCGAAATGGGCTTCATGCATTGTACCCATGCTACCCCGCCGGCCCCTAACATTAGAGACTTGAGGGTTTCTTTAATGCTCGAGACCCGAAGATCAGGGTTAGAATAGGTTTTCAGAAACACAAGCTTGTCGTAAGAGGCGACTAACGGCACCAGGTGGTCAGGCTTGACTTGGTTGATGCATGTCATCGTATCCCAATTGCGTAGATCGATTATCATGATGCCATTCACTGGATTGACTCGATTATTTACTGATCGCCGTCATATAGCTGGAATATTGATGAGTGCGGCGTTAACCAAGAATTAAACTTTAATGCTGGTCTTGGAGTAAGGGCGTTGAATATTAGTTAACTGTTTATAATAGTATTTCCATTGGCAGATGGCAAAAACGTCGCTGGCAAACCCTGCGAGACAAGAACTATAAAAAGTACGAATAAATAGCTAAACAACTAAAAAAGTAACAGTTTTGTTTGTTTGTTGTTAAACGCCTCTTACAGCAATCCCCTTGCTGTATGACGGCGGTCTGTTAATATTCGAGTCTGGCCCAGACAAACCGGAGATTGATATTGCGAGCAACCTCAGCGCCGTCAGAGAACGATGACACACAATCAGCACGAGGATGAACACCTGATCCATTTGGTCGCCTCTTGCGACAAGAATATGTTGCATGGGATCTAGTCTAAGCAGGAACCCACGCGGGGGCACTGATAGTTGCAACATCTGCCACATATTGAACAAATGAATGTTTATGTAGTCCCTACAAAATTACCATAGCTGAACCGTTGCAGAACAATTAATTGAAAACAGAAGGCGAGTGGTTAAACAGTAGCTTTACATACAAGACCCGTGAAGATCCGTGGTGGAATTGGTCTTCAGCAACCCATGCTTGCCGTAAAAGGCGACTATGCTTGTCGTAAGAGGCGACTAACGGGATCGGGTGGTCTCGCTGACTTAGTTGATGCATGTCATCGTATCCCAATTAAGTGGATCGATGCTCATGATGTCAACCACTGGATTGTCTGGTCCAGACTCGATTATTTACAGATCGATGTCATACAGCTGAAATATTTCTGAGTGCGGCGTTAAACAACAAACAAAACAAAAAAACAAACAAACACTTTCCGAGCAAGAGTTGAACACTTGCATAACAGTTACCGAAGAGTTCTAAAATGCCAACAATATCCACTCCGTCCATGATGAACTTGTGCTTCGTCGCCGTACTGGTCATTTATTGTAGTTTCAACTAACTGTAAATGTGCTTCTGCGCCGTACGTATTACTCATGTGATTCATCTTACTCACTGTGTTTGTGCTTCTTCGCATTGTAGCTACTACCTATCTGACTCAACTCACCCAGTCAGTGTAAGCTGCAACTCGTGTCCCCGGCTGTAACCAGCTTACATTGTAATCTGACAGACGGGAGGAAACGGGGCCGACTCATGAGTGACAGGGCATCATCACGTGTCGGGCATCCCCGAGTATTATACCCCACTGCAGGCATAGTGTTGCAGGTGCGGTGCCACGCGGGGCTACACAGGAAGCGAACACACCTTTTACCCAAATATTGCTACAGTTTAGGTGTTTTCATATTGCTTTGGCCTTTTGGCACTCCCTGGTATTATCTACAGTGTAAGACGATATGACATGGCTGCAAGGCCAGATCGAGGGCTTTCAGCTTCTCCTGGCAGTACAACCAGCGCAGGCGGATCGGGGGACTTTACTCAAACGCGGATCCCGAGGGGTGGGGCACACCTTACCCGTCAGCCCGTGTCAGCCGCTCTCTGTCATGTGCTCCTGATCACTTTATGTCACCCCCGCAATTTCAAAAATTCTATCGATCTATCTTTCTAATTTCGTTACCTATGTTTTATCTATTTATCTAGTATCTATCTGATCATCTATCTAGAGTCTATCCACCCATGTAGTATCTATATATCTATCTGTGAATCTGTAAACGGACAAGGAGTAGCCGATACAGGGTTCGATAACCCGTATTGGTACAATTTGTGAGCCCCCCCCCCCCCGTCACAGTACTTGAATAGTGTTTAAAGCGGCGAAAAGCAAATTCACTCACTCGTATCTGTTTATGTACTGATATGTGTCTCTCTTTAACTCTTTATATATTTATCCAACTGTGAATATATCTTTTTATATGTCGATGTACATATACCTATCTATTAATCTATCTTCGTGCGTATATCTTTGCAACAAAGTTTTTGCTTTATATGTATTCCGTTCTCTTGCATAAATTCAAAAGAATCTGTTCACACAATAGACAGATAAAAGCACAATGGGAAATCACATTTATATGTCTGTAAACGTTCCCGCGATTATATATTCTCATTGACTATAATTACCTCACGATAAGAAAAACTCTCCTACCCAGCATCGTTATCCATACTTCTCCATTAACAATAATTTGGAAACGCTTTTACCTATCCCAAATTCAACTTCCCCTAATCCAGAGCACGTGTCCCCACCCCTTCCATCAACCTTAACACACTCGGTCACTACGAACAACTTCAAACATGGCCATGCCTTTAAACTTCCCTCCGCGTCCCTGTGCTGGCACAATGAGAACAGGATCCCACGATCGTTTATCTATGAATTACAATAATCAGATCAGCAGACATTGCTTCCCTTTCATGTTCACAGAAGGTTAATAGGAACCAGTAGTCTCCCCTATTACCGGTCGAGGGCGCCACCCAGATATAATGCCCTGTACTAATCGCATGGTAAATGCAATACTGATAGTGTCGTGGAAAGCGTGTTGCCTTTCATTTGAATTTCGTGTTAACAATCTCTGTCTCATTCGGTCAGCATCGTGCATTTTCGTGAATTACTCGACGCGTTTTCTCTATGGTGTCATATGTTGTTAAGTGATCTATCACTCGCTCCTTACCAAATCCCTACACATAAACACTGGTCCCCACGACGCTTTACTTACAGAGCGGTTCATATTATTGTACGGATGTAAATATTTCTTGTTGTTTGTTTGTTGTTTAACGCTTCACTCAGTAATATTCAAGCTATATCACGGCGGTCTGTAAATAGTCGAATCGGACCAGACATCATGATAATCGATCAACTAAACTGGGATACGAGGACATGCATCAACCAAGTTAGCGAACCTGACCACCTGATCCCGTTAGTCGCCTCTTGCAACAAGGGTTGCTGAAGACTTATTCTAACCCGGATCTTCACAGGTCATATTGCCCCGTATACAATAGAGTTCTTAGTAGAGTTGTACATGATGTCAATCACTGGATTGTCTATAGGATGCCTGAATGTTCCATCCTGTATTATCCAGGGCCTTATATCCCATTCTATGACACCTTGGAAACATTCCCTATGACACGACGCTCACAGGTGAATGATATTCTGTAGGACGTTAGCGGTGAGAGGGATAAAGATGGTTATAGTAACAAAGGCAATACTAGGCCACTTGTATAGAACAATATTCCACACTTCATATGCTCATTTTAAGCGCATGATATTATTACCCCGGATCAGTGTGCATGCTAATGATTGCAATTTCATCTCCCCAGTATACAAATACTAGGCTTATCAACGTGAAGAGAGACGTTTATATGACATACATGGGTATTTACATTAAATCTGACTTTTGTATGGCGTCAATTTCCGCCAGTGTGTGCATGGAATCCGGCTCTGTGATAGTATGAAAGATTTATCTACATTTCCTGCGGCCGCACTTCCGTGTGTCTCCCCACTGGCGTTACGTCACACAACTAGAGATTTCTTTTGGCACATGCCATTCCGACCATTGTTCCTTCAAGATAGATGCATTATCGCACCACATGATACGGACGCCACACATGACGTAATCAGAGCAATAAATATTTCCTTTGAGCAATACCTTCCAGACAATGCGTTCTGAATAGCTGTGGATACGTTCTACTTGAAGAATAATTAATTTATGACGCCACAACCGTGGAAATATGTCTCAATATTCCTACCTCATCTGTTCAAGTGAACATTCTGGTATCCCAATATGCCTTGTCTAAGTTCACGTCAGTGTAGTATGTGGGGGAACAGCAACAGCTACTCGCCTGAAGTCATGAGCAGGACTGTCGAACATTACTAACTCTACTGTGATGTTTTATTTATTGTTGCCCCTGGGGGATTCTTAAGGAATAATAATAATAATAATAATAATAATAATAATAATAATAATAATAATATGCAGACCTCGCTTTCGAAATGTCACGCTTGCATCCCAAGTACCAAGTTGTCCTACTCCCCATTGTTCTCGGTGCCTTTGGTACCTCCCAATAATAATAATAATAATATATGTACATTTGTTTAGCATGTATGACCTTCAGAAAGTTCTTACACCGACATCTCAAATTCCCAGACGTTTCATTGAAAATGCCTTTTGTTGAATGCTTTTGGGGAACAAAGTAGCACTTAATGTAATGTTTGCTGAGTAACAAAGTGCACATACTGTTCTCATCAGACAACCACGTCTGTGCCAACCAACACTACCGGAACCGCCATGGGTGGGGCTATGGTCTATGGCTATGGTCTTCAGGCCATGTTTGCTTTCTTCTAACACAGCGATTAGCAGATCACTTTCCTTGCAAGGATCGGGGCCAATGTGCCACCAGGTGAGACCCGTATGTAGGGTCACGTGACCCAATACCGTTAACTTCCCCATAGTTAATTCCATCATACCACATTGTTATCTTGTTACGTAAGGCGATGGTTTTATGACAGAAAGGTTACAAAATGTTCCCAGATATATTAGATTAGCTTAACACGCGCCATTGTTCCAGCGGTGGGCAATAGTAGACGCTTGTTCCGATAAGCACACACGGGATCTGTTGATGTTGTATTACGGTTTTTTTAGGTGGTGCAGATATTGTTCCATACTGTTCCAAACAAGACGATATTATTTACAAGTGAATGTAAGAAAGGCGTACATGTATACGGTATTTTAATGATAACGAGCTTTGGCAGTTTAAGTAGATTTTCCATTAGGAGAGACATGAAAAAATTTACAGGGTGGCCAAATTGCAAACATAGGAAAGATAGTTATTTTATACACAGGAAAATTGTCCCTCCCCAATTTTCAGTGTTCTTCGCAACCTGAATTTGCCGTGTATTTAAAGGCGAACGAGACTATCGTCAATTAACAGTTCAAGCAAGTTTGAAGTTCGCATTGTTTGTTTGTTAATGCGATTTAATGGACCTGAGGCGTATATCATATTTTCCCTAAAAAGGCAATATATTTGTGACAAACCTAGAAACATAATCATGGCGAAACGGAATTTGAACCGACTATTATTGGTTTCTGGCAAAGTGTCGTTTGAACGGCTTGACTCGAACTTGCCAGTACTACCAATTATACCGAATTTAGTCCTCCTTTAAGATAACCTTTTTATGTAAAAGCGGTAGGAGACATCAGTTTCACCATCAACGTAATATATTATATCTTGTATGGGTGACTGTGTTATTGTTTGTTTTGTTTGTTTGTTGTTTTACACCGCACTCATGAATATTCCAGCTATATGACGGCGGTCTGTAAATAATCGAGTCTGGACCAGACAATCCAGTGATTGATATAATGAGCATCGATCCACGCAATTAGGATTCGATGACATGCATCAACCAAGTCAGCGAGCCCGAACACCCGATCCTGCTAGTCGCCTTTTACGACAAGCATAGTCGCCTTTTACGGCAAGCATGGGTTGCTGCATTCCTATTCTACCCCAGATCTTCACGGGTCGGATGACTGTGCTAACTGGTTCCGCTCTGCGATTTCGATCTTTTGTAGACAGGCGACTGTTCAACTCCATTGCCGGTAGATGACCTGTTCCCAATCTGATCATGTAACACAATGGTGTGTGCCTTTGTCTCAGGTGCATGTGCCGATGAGCAAAAACATATTATCTTGATAAAAATCTGTTAGAAAGAATTCATCAGGGGTGTTTCGGTGCATTGATTCCACTATATTTCCATTAACGCCTGTTTTATGTTTTATATACGCGGAAGGACAAAAAGTGTCGTGATTTTTATTTGCTTTTGAGAACGTTCTGGTTGTCATCGTACAATGCTCAAAGTCAGTTCGTGTACTTATGGCGATGATTTCTTTATGATTATGTAACACGTGTTTCCGTTGTGATACATGTGTTTTCAGCGGTAAAGGTGATGTTCTACGCGTCCCCATGTCTATTGGGTTTAACGTCGCGTCCAAGATTATTGCACTTATATAGCGACGTGCATGCACGTGTGTGTGTCTGCTTGTACAAGTCCGGACTGATGCCGATTTATAGTGCTAACACACTGAGATACCATGCGCAGTTTAACATTAATTCCTCCACTCAGACACAGTATACTGACTCCGAGCCGACCAGTCCTTGCTTTAGCCCCTTAATGTCGAGCGTCAGACAGGGTAACAACAAGTACCATCTCTTAACGTCTTTTGGCCGGGGATCGAACTCCGGACCTTCCGCTCTCCGGGCGGACGCTCTACCTCTAGACCACGAAGGCGGTCGAGCTGTACAAGAGGTTAACCAAGTTTAGTGGGCGCACAATGATTAAATAGTAGGATTTACCGCGGCTGTACGAAGTTTGTTTGTTTGTTTGTTGTTTAACGCCGCACTCAGCAATATTCCAGCTATATGACGGCTGTCTGAAAATAATCGAGTCTGGACCAGACAATCTCTTGATTGACATTCATTAGCATCGATCTACGCAATTGGGATCGATGACATGCAAGTCAGGGCTGTACGGTCTTTTACGTTTAACCCCTTGGTGCGACCGCTAGCTAGGGCGAGTGCCGACACTGTCACAGACCAAAGACTATAATCGAGGAGAATCTGGGATTCGAACCCCGCCAAGGGCTGTAACGCTACGCTTTCTAGCGATAAGATACATGTCTCGAAAGTAAGGTCGCGATACGATACTGTACAGAAAACCTCGACACTGTAAGACGAAAAAACATATTCCATCATCAAACGAAGTAGAAAGAAGCCCTACCGAAATATATTTAGTAGACAACCTGGCTTTATACCTTTTATCCCATCTTCCGGAGGCAAGGTAGTTAATTGACTCTAACAGTCAAGTGTCCACCCTTGCAGAAGTAGGCTGGATTGTCTGGGCTGGATCGTAGCATCACCAGTGGGTATAACGAGTAATGTTCCTTCTATGCCCCTCCTATTGACCAATCAGGTTCCACCTCTCATATCAATTGCAATTGCTTCAAATAAAATGGCGTCGCCCAGTGAAAACGATCTGATCGATAATCAAAATCTATATTGTAATAAAACGGGTCTTACTTCGCGAAGAGCATCAAATCACGTGAGCACCTTGATTAAAAATCTGAAAAGATTTTGAAAATATCTGTCGATGCACATATTTTGCAAATCCTGCAATCGACCGAAAACTGAAAGGCAGTTTACGAACCTAATGTCGATTTCGTTACGCGATTTTGATCGGACTGTGCATGGACTCGTCACTACTACTCAAATCAAGTTAAAGAACACCCACAGCCATGATAGACTTACTATATTGATATGAAAAATATTGGATGCCCTTTAACGTCTTTCGAGTGTAGTATGTCTCTACATGTCCTGATAAGGTTATACATGGCTCCCAGAGTCGCGATGCACCGATCATTTGGTGATTCGGTACACCCCTAAGCCCACCAATAGATCCAGGTACCCATGCCCTATTGAAACAAAGGCAAGAGAACACCTCACCCGAACACAACACAGAAAAAAACAGTTTCGTTTGTTCTGTCACGGAAGTGTTGGAGAGCTCTCCGTATGTTGGCGTGTTGCTGTTAAAACGTCACAAGTACAAATCTTTTTGTTTCTTATTTACAGCTCCATGATCATCAGCAAACAGAATTGCTTTCTTTCTTTTTCGTCGTGTATTTAGTGTGATCTATGCTATTGGTACAAATTCACCAGACTGTTTGAAGCGCGAGCCAATATGCACATATCACAACGCGGTAATCGTTTTTTGTTTATTTTCCGTAAACACTCATTGCATGTACTGAGGAGAGGTAAATAAACTCATGAGACAAAAAGAAACTCTGCAAGAAAATAACACTGACTGTGCATACTTACATGTATGTGCAGCCGTTCTCGTAAGGGGTTAAACTGAATTGTGGTTCATCTTATCGCATGTCCATAGAACTATATGTAGGTTATCGCTTAGTCTGTCACAAATATATCCAATACAGCCCATGCAAGTCTATAATGTTTGGCAAGTCTAGATTACTGCGGTATCAGAAAATTAAGAAAGTCTCTGGGCTCCTTTTTATTATATTTTATAACTATAAGTTAATAACAGTTTTTATCTGTAAAATATGTTCATTTCAGAGACTAGGTGTTAATCTAGTTATCGCTTTGTAGCTCATTGCCATGCTGAGTGATATGGCTTCCGATATGATCGCGTACGTTAAGGATTACTTAGGACATTCATCCGAATACTTAATCGTGATCGATATTTTGTAAGAACGGCGTGGATATATCTTCGATTTGTGGGTGGGAGGGGTTCAAGCGTCCACTCGTAACGTAGAAGAATCAGATTTGATTCCCACGTGAGTGAAATATGTGACAGCCGTTCTTGGCGTATTCATACATTGCTGTTAAAGTGCAGCATTAAACAGTACTCTCTCACTCGCGTTCTGGCACGCCATATATCCGTGTTCAGTTAGTGTTTCAGAAGCAGGTTCTAAAATTGTTTGATTAAACGAGATTCCTTCATAGTTTTTATTAAAGAAATGAACATAAGCATGAAGATTTACTGTGATGATTATGTTCATAAAATTTAAACACCGAGGTTTCAAAGGTGCACAGTTTGTTTTCGCAGTCAGGATGTAATCATGATTCTAAAGTTGTTTGATTGAACGAGTGAGTGAGTGAGTTGGGTTTAACGCCGCTTTTAACAGTATTCCAGTTATATCACGACGTGTCAGCTTAATGTGGGGGGAAAGCCCGAAGTGATGCAGGTCTCAGACATTTACCACTTCGGTGAAACCTACGAGCACAGATATGGTGCTGACAAACCTAGAAACATAATCGGGGTGAACCGGGATTCGAACCCACAATCACAGGTTTCTGGCGTGCCCTTGATTGAGCGAGACATCGTTTTATTGAAGTAAAGACACTGGCACGAAGATATACCATTGTGATAATCACAATGAAAATCAAACGATAATGGTTGACAGGCGATCTCATTGTTTCTCTGTCATGTACAAGATTATTACTGTTTATTCCAACGTAAATATCAAACATATGTACAAGGGCAGTTCCGTAATAGCATCACTCATCCATTAACAGGAAGAGAGATCCGGGTCAGTACTCAGGCACGTGCTTCTCGTGCACCGCGGAACAATCAATTACGATATTCCAGGCTCGTGCAGGGAAACCAAATGTTTCCTTTCCGAATGTGCAAAAATATAGTCCATCTGGAAAACGTATATTGAGCATGCGCAATGTTTGTTTTAGTGAGAGTGATGGTGTTGGGAGATAGAGTATACTGTGAACGTGTGGAGTCGATGGAGTTGCAATAAGAGTATTTATAGCTAAATTCAAACAGGATAGGTGTTTTTTTGTATATTTTTAATGAACATGAAGTTTGATTGAGTATATCGTTTGTCTATTTTGGGCACAAATCTTCGTACTTGGTACACTTCATCATCTATTTTTAGATGTCTTTGAACGGAATATGATCTGTTGGGTGCTTTGTGTGATTTCGTTGTGGTTTGACGTGTGTGGTGTTTATCATGTTACAAATAAAGCGATCACTTCCTGTGATGTCCAAACTTTCAGGACCTGAAACTGCTACTTACACTCATTTCTGTTTTGCAATACATTTGTGCCCTTGAACGTACATTTGAATGTCTGTTCAAAGTATACTGAATCATTATTTTTGTTTGTTGTATAACGCTGCTCTCAGCACTATTCCAGCTACATTACTGCGGCCTGTAAATAATCGAGAGTGGACCAGACGATCCAATGATTGATTTAATGAGGAACGATCCCCGACGTCGGGGTACGAAGACAGGCAGTCAACCAAGTCAACGAGCTCGATCCCCAGATCCGTTTCTTCATCTTTCAGCACCCCCAGGAATCCCTACTGCGACCATGTCTTCAAGTGAAGGCATGAGTGTCCCATCATCATTCTGTGCAGAGTTGAGTCCCTTGGACTTGCCAGGATTTGCTGATGGGTTCGAATCTACTAGTCATGATCCCAAATTCGACCTGGTTAGGTTTCTAGGTTTTTCAGCACCATACACTTGCCTGTGAGTTTAGCCAAAGTGGTATGCGTCTATTCGAACCTCGGGCTTTCCTCCCACATCAACCTGACAGGCAGTGGTAAAACTGACAACTGTTCCAAGCCCATTAATGCCAACGCACCCACTCTTCTCAACACTTAATATTCCCTTCTGTTTATTTCTGATCATTGCACGTGTAACGGGATTAACATTTCGATGGAAGTCTTTATTCAATTTAAAAGACAAACCTATGATTGTCGAATTTGACTTAAATGAACGTCAGCCCAGAATGATAAACATGTATATACTCGTTATATCTACACCTAATGTGTACATAAAGCTATGTAGCAATACCGAAAATAATTCCCATATCACATTATATAAATCTCGATCTATAGGTTAGAGAACAACATCAGAATTGTTTTCATTTTACGATAAGTGCATTATAATGTGAAAGGTCAGGCCGTCGACGTCAATACTCGGAGGATAATGTAAACTGGGTTCTGTCTGAACACTTCACAGAACCTGTGTATCTAATGTTGTTATCTGGGGTCGTAAGTTGCTACGGGATCGCGATGTTACGTCGGGAACATTGGCGTCTCTGTGTTTACATGTGTTTATATACATTTGACAGCTTACTTCAGTTAGGATAAAAGAAAGTGGTGGTAGGATGTCACCTTGTGGTAGACCTTGCGTTTTGGCGGTTTGTTTCCAGAGACAGAAACATGTTTGAAGATTGACATATGTTTACGTGGTCTATTGGTCTATTTACCACGTAACGGCTGTATGGACGGTCTTTCGCTCAGACATCAGTGATTTTGCTAGAGACAAATAGTTCAGGACATGTTCATGAACTAATCAATCTTTGGTAGGACATTCTCCCATTACATTACAATTGAAAACACACCCGGAGGACCTTTTTTCTTACAATCAGTAAACGGATCTGACAGTCTGGATGTTGGTGCAACATAGAACCAGCCCAAAACTAAAACATATATGGCGAGGTCGGGCAACTGACTTAACAAAAATAATGCCTTTCAAATTAATCCCCGTGGAGATTTAAGATAGAACAGGTCCCAAGCACCTTATGCTTGTCGTACGATGTGTATGCGGTAATCAGGCTTGGTGACGTGGTTGGTTGCGTGTCATCGTTTCCTGGCAGAGTGTGTGTGTGTGTGTGTGTGTGTGTGTGTGTGTGTGTGTGTGTGTGTGGTGGGGTGGGGTGTGGTGGGGGTGGGGGTGGGGTGGGGTGTGCTCATGACAACAAACACTGGTTGTCTGGATTCGATTATTGACAGGCCGCCGTCATATACCTGGAATAATGTCGATTGCGGCTATAAAGACAAACTGGTCTTTGATAACAACGGCATATACTTCAGAACTATGTCTACTGTTTGTGCATTACTGGAGTACAAGTGGAGTAGGCAAGGTTTCCGGATAGTTGGGGTCCGGACAAGCTGGGTTCCACTGTATACGTATTTAGAAGGTTTCCGGATAGTTGGGGTCCGGACAAGCTGGGTTCCACTGTATACGTATTTAGAAGGTTTCCGGATAGTTGGGGTCCGGACAAGCTGGGTTCCACTGCATACGTATTTAGAAGAAGTCATGTGTAGTAAGCGTATTTGGTTCCCTTTCCTGTTGCCTAAAACATATCGAGTAACATTTTAACAGACGAAATGGCTGCGAATACACCAACCTTAGTTGAAAGTCCAATAGAACCTAATCTAAAATACACTTTTACAAGTAGATTTGAATTTTTTTATAGTTTTTTTGCCGGTCGCAAGTCAAAACACGCTTTGCTGATGACTTTCAATTCGCTTCCTTTCCATCATATAACATAGTCAATACATCACAAATGTGATTAGCTATCGCACGGATCTTCCGTTATCAACAACTCACGTAAGCCTTGCGTCTCTTAAACATGATCACCAAATGCGTTTTGTTTTCGCATGGGCCTTTCTTTATCGCAAGCCTTGCGTTTATTAAGCATGATCACGACTATACATGCGCGCCCCCTGACAATGACGTTTCATCACTTGCCAGAAGAACTGATCCCGACGAGGACGCCCGGTCTGATGTTATTGGTACATTTCTCCACTAATGTCATGCTATTCCGCTCCGCCGCGATATGTGCGATAAGGCTGCGTGTGGTTTCCTTCATGCGACGACACTGGACGCGGGCTGTGGGAGATGTAAAGCAGATAACCTTATCTTATCAGAACATAATTTCATTTTTCCCCATCTGTTCTTGGGTAGTCGAATCGGGGAATATGCTTCTGGAACAGGCCGCATGTCGGTAGGTGGTGGGTGCACGGAGATATGTGGTGCTGGAGTGATAAATGTGGACTGCTTGAGTGGAATATTTGTTGTGCGTGAGTGAAATATATGTGTGGTACGTGTGATATATGTGTGAGGCGTGATATATGTATGTGTTGCGTGAGTGAGATATATATGTGGTTTGTGTCAGAAGGATGTGTTGCTATGTGTGCGAATGAGGGGGTGTTGCTCGGAATTACACGTATATTACTTCCCCCGAAATTGAGGCTACTTTTGTTTTCTTTTATAATTGCTGCAGATATCAAACCGCTTCGTGATAACTTTAACCATCATCATTTGGGACTGTTATATATCATGACGTCACGACGTCATATTACAGATGAATAAAGAGACAGAGACGTGCGAATTTAGATGCAAAAGTACGGTTGCATTGTAGAGTTGCATTATGAATAACAATTTACTTCCGAGCAGAACGTAGATGCGTTTCAGATGAGATAAGATAATATTTATTGCAGAAACAAGTCATTCCATTACGGGACTGATGCATTTTTTATAAATGACAAAACATTATGATTCTTATATATACACAGACATACATACATTCCTGTAGACACAAACACCAATCAATATTACATATTTGTTGATATTATACATAAAATGTCATCGGGTGATTAAGATCAAAGGGTATTTATTGTTTGAAATGATAGACATGGAAACAAATGCAATTGATATTGATGGCTTCCTTATTTGACAGGATGTAGTAAAATAATTTATTTCATGACTGTGGACATTTACATTTTGTGTGGATAATTTTCCAAAGAGTATATTTCTTTCTTGAGTGTGTTTAGTACAGTGAAGTATGTTGTGTTTTTCATCATCAATGGTTGAACATGTAGAGCAGATGAAGCTGTCATAACCTTTCTTTCCTACTGGCATCGCCTCACACATACATGTTCACGAGTGTGACATTTTCTTTGGGAGACATTATGCCCTCAGCCACAAGTGTACATTATTAGTTGCAAGAAAAAACAACAATTGTTTCATACAGTCCTGTGAGGTCGCTGCTGTTTTAAACATTCCATATGTTATTGCCCTAACGTTCACCTGACTCAAAACAACATTAAGAATTCCGCGAGTGTCACGTGACGACTGACGGTATCCGATTTGGCCCAAAACTCCCATAATGCCTGCGATCTCGCGGCAATTGACGTTGTGTTGACAAAAACGGCTGTTTAGAACCCTCATCAGTAACCTTACCCCTGCTGTGGGCGAGGTTATCGGACATGCAGAGAATGGCGAGGGACGCAAATTATCTCAAAGCGGCTGTTTTGGAGAGTTATTTACAACGTTTTCTTTTGGACTGCGCATCAACAGGCGCCATCTTGAACAGACGTCACGTTACAATAGAGTACATTGGAAGGACATGACCATGGTGGATGAAAGACGACTTGTTGGATAAGACAAACAAACACGTGTGATATTAAATAATACGTCTTAGTTTGTGATTATCTTTGCTTGATATGACTTGTTTAAGGTTACATAGTGGCTGTTTATGTTCCGATTCGGTTATCAAACCACATGGAAGAGGAGAGAAAAATGACTCTATATATGATATGAAATAGTAGATTAGGATAAAGAGTGAGATAAACGCCGTTTTGAACAGTGTCTCAGTTATGAACGACGGAACCAAAGTATATAACCAACGTAAGTATATAGCCCGGTCGTCTAAGGCGCCGCGATTCGCTGTGCAGAGTTGCGCCCCTTGGGCACGCCAGAAACCTATGCTTGTGGGTTCGAATCGCAGTTCGCCCCGATTATGTTTCAAGAATTGTCAGCACCATACCCGTGCCCGTGGGTATCACTGAAGTGGTAAACGCCTGAGACCTGCATCACTTGGGCTTTCCTCCCACATTAAGCTGACACGCCGTGATATAACTAGAATAATGTTAAAAGCAGCGTTGAACCCAACTCACTCACTCACTCACTCACTCACTCACTCACTCACTCTGACGCAGACATTTACCAGTTAGGTGAAACAATGAGTGGGCATTGTACTTACAAAGCTACATGTTGGATCAAAGTCGATGTGAAATGGAATTCGGATCACGATTGTAATGTTCGATTAAAGGTGACGACTTTTAGCTTTGGAGAACTACAGTAAGCTCGACTGTAAAACGCTATTCAAATGAGATCTACTTTCCAAACTTATTCCAATATCAGTAGACATAGAGCTTCAGCCATGCGGTTGAACAAGCATGATGTATGGTCACTACGCTCACGTCCAAATACTTTTCTTGTCCAGACTCGATACTTATACCTGAATATAGCTGAGTGGGACGTTAAACAACAAACACATCCAATTGTTTCAACACGCTTATGAAGCAGCACCCGATCTCCGCATCCTAATCAAAAGACAAATAATGAACAATATGAAAGAAATACAAGAAAACCGTCCCCTCTTCCCCCAGCAAACCCCCAGCACCCCACCCCACCCCACCCCAAAAAAAAAACAAAACCAAAACAAAACAAAACCAACAAAATCCACAGCCCCCCCCCCCCCCCCCCCCAAACAAGCCCAAACTAGAAAACTAGTCCCCATCTCCCCACCAAAATCTTACAACAAACTAAACAAAACAAAATAATAATACAAAGAATAAAAAAAATCAAATCAAAAGAAAAGTATGTTGAGACAAAGTAAATAAATTGGAAATATTATCCTTGTACATTTTCAAAAGGAGATTAGTTTACCATTCAAAAACTCGCAACATGTACTCAACAACGGGTATAACACAAATCCCCTTCTATTCTGATACAGGCTTCTCACCTTCGAATGTGTTTCCCAGGCTACAGCAGAGTGCGTATTCCCGGGGGCTGAGAGGGCGAAAGGCAACACGTCAAAACACGTTCCCCAAGGGGCTGAACTTGATATGGAACCTAGGATTTATTTACAAACATATCAAATAAGCTCTTTTTGTTTTCAAACTTTGAAACTTGAAACAATCAATTAAAGGTCATCCATGACCCCTAGGGTTTCAAGGTCATGGTGTTGTCAAAGGTCAAGGAAAACAATCCGACAGTTCAAATATGACAAGTTTGTCAATGGATCAGATGAAAAATGTATCGCTGAAGGTTGTATTCTATGGAAGACCATGTTCCCAATAACATAACATACGTTGTTAGCGTACTCTATTATATGAAATACAAGTATGGGTGGTGACAGACTGATCTATTTGTACATGTAATCGATCCAATTTTAAGGGCTATTTTGTTTTATAACAGACAGTTCAAAAATAGTTTGTATGTCATTAAGCTTAGAACTTGTCTCAAGTATTGAGGGAACCTATATTTTTACATTTTGACGACTGTAGAAGTTTCAGTGGTTAACTAAGTAGCAAATGTGACCTTTACGCGCACTATGCGTTATTGGCAGAGCAGTATACACATGCATGTCTACATTTATGCTCGCCCATAGCAGCGACTGGTATGAGTGCTGCGTTTGTATGAATCGTTTCATTTAGACGGGCAAAATATAGCATACACTTGAAAATTGCAAATTCGATTTGTCCAAAATGGGTGTATACGTTCTTTTGCCTGAACTCTACAAGGAATTCTCTGGACATTTCTTCGATACATGTTGTTCTATGAACGGTTATTTGAATTGATATGGGTACAGTATAGTGATCTGTCTGTGATTAGTTTGGAATACAACGAATACATTGGCGTAACGATTACCAACTAGCCATAAGAAGTCGGTGGGTAATAAAACTAGGGATGCTTCATGACTAGATCTATGAAAGGATATACGAGCATGCGTTTCTATACGAAAAGTGATTTCCAGGAATACATCTATGAATATGTTCTTTTGATAATTCCACTGCTTGGTATATGAAAAGATAAAGTGATTTACTTTGTGTTCATAAACAGGACCTAGACCCTGGCTCTTATTTAAAAAGTCGGCTTGCCGACCAACACAGATGAAGTGTATCTGCCTGCAAGGCTATCCCACTTTACAAAGGACCACCCAGCATGACTTAAACAGGTTCTACTGTTGCACTGCGCATTCATCATACAGACACCAGATAGGGTCTCATAACACCCTTGGCAAACTGTCAAGACACGAACATGGTGTTTGAGCCCGTTAATTTTGTTAAATTACATCCATAGACTTTTATTGGAGAACTTAATGTTATTCTCTGGCTTGTAATCAGATTCAGCAAGTAGCGTCGATGATGACGTTATGAAAACATGTTTTGTCCTTTACCAAACGTTCGATGACCGTGCTGAAACCGTCTAGAATTAGGTTTGTTTGCATGCTAAAATTATGCCACATGGACAAATCTTTATTTTCCGATTATCACACTGAAGTAGCTTGAACTCGTCTTTGAACTGACGTATTTACGTAAACAAAAGTGTCAGTGGAAACGAAACAGAAGCAAGAACGATTCATCTGATAAATATCAGCTTTCAAAATCAACAAACTTCCGTAACCATGAATAAAAAAGATATAGATTCAAACAACCTGATGTCAAAGGCTTTTATATGAGTCATATGACATAACAGTTATTAATCACTTTTGTGTTTCAAAATGGCTGGTGCCATCGGGTATTATAAGAGCTCCAGACATCGTTATTTTTATCAACATAATGTTTAGAGCTTGTAAATAAGGCACGATAGCGCAGCATACCCAGGGAACCAGGCTGGATTTGATGCAGCTCTTGAGGTAATTTGAAAGAGATCTTGTCAGGGAATGATTTGTTGTTTGACCCTGAATGTGAGACTAACTTGATTTTGTGCATAGATTTGATCCGTGTTATGTTATAGAGAAGGAAGCAGTCAGTGACATTGCACTGCTCTGGGTCTGAATTGGTTGAGATAATTACGACCGGGGCGCTCGTTAGGGGAGATTGTTCACTTAACTTCAGTTCTTGCTGCTTGAAGAATCTGTGAAAGAACATCACTTAAAATGTTTATTTGAAAAACTGTTTCTCCGGATCTAGTTTGTTTCGCTCTTGGGTGAAAACTATTTGTTTGTTTTTGGAATTAAAGACTAGCAAATCACACGTGCGTTCAATGTATAGACTACCATACTTATTAACAACCATGTACCCAAAACTTTCAAAGAACCAGTTGTTTCTTGTATAACGCCACAGTCGGCAATATTCCAGGTGTGGTCATGGTGGTAACTAACCGCGTTAAACCATTGATCCTCGCCATCTGGGCCCGAGGACAACCAATCAGCCAACTCACAAAACCTGACCGACCGGCTCTCTATTGAGGGCTAGAGGTTGTGGGTCTGTTTTGTCCTGGAATTACCTTCAGGATTAATAATTGAAATGGAAAGGTTTAGAGTTCTATTACACAGATTATAGCTGTACTAATCATGCATACCGATGTTGCGAGGGGTCGTTGAGGTTGAATATACCCTTTAAGACAATAGGATTTAAATAGAAACCCCTTAATATATATTTCAATTAAGAATAGTCAGTACAGTTTTTAGTTTATCTTCGATCATTTTGTTTTGTTTGTTTGTTTGATGCTTAAAGCTGACCTCAGCAATATTCCAGCTATATGACGACGTCTGTAAATAATCGAGTCGGGAGCAGACAATCCAGTGATTGATATCAGGAGCATCGATGTACGCAATTGAGATACGATGACATGTATAAATCCAGTCAGCGAGCCTGACCACCCGATCCCGTTAGTCGCCTCTTACGACAAACATAGTCGCCTGTTACGGCAAGCATGGGTTGCTTAGGTCCTATTCTTTACCCGAGTTTTCACGGGGCCGATCATTATGTGGATTAGGACGTGATAAAAATAAATACGTAATCTTCACCAGATTTATTTCGTTTCACTTTTCAGTGCACCCGACCGTCACTCTCCAGCGTCTGCAGCAGGCTGTGTATGACCAGAGATGGCAAGAATACCCAGAATACGCCACATTCTCTGGTTACCATGGATACGATGATGTCCTGGAGTCCTTTACATTAGAATCCTTCAAACGGAGAAAGGTAGGGGCTACTTGTTTGCCAGTGTTTTGTGACGACCCGTTGGTGAGAATATTCAATGAGACCATTGCGATGCGGGAAGAAGTTTTACAAGAAAAATCCCATAATTGCATTCCGCTCTGTTTGGGGACGAAGAAACTAGGTTCTGTTCTACGAATCTTGTCAATGACTATCCAGTGATTGACATCATGAGCATCAATCCATGCAATTGGGATACAGTTGGGATACGATGACATGCATCAACCAGACCCGTGAAGATCCGGGGTAGAATAGGTCTTCGGGAATATTGCTCAATGCGGGGTTAAACAACAAACCAACCAACCAACATGTATCAACCAAGTCAGCAAGCCTAACCACCCGATCCCGTTAGTCGCCTCTTACGACAAGCATGGGTTACTGAAGACCTATTCACCGTTCTTCTTATTTCAAGAGTCTTCTCTTGTGCCCTCTTGTACGGAAAGTAGTATCTGCAAGAAATAGTTGTTTAGGATGTCCTAGATAAAAATGGGCTATGGGTCCACTCGAAAACAGTCTGGATCCTCCTTTAAGACAAAAATATTGTACGTATATAAAATATTCTAACCGCCCCCCCCCCCCCCCCCCCCCCTTCCAAACTCCTCACACAGTGTTAAATAGTCGGGCCCATACGATGGTGTCAGTTTTCAGTTGCCACGAATGTTTGTTCAGGAGTCTTTTGCGAGATCTATGTTCATAATTACTTAACAAGTTTTGACAGTTTAACTTATCAAGTTTTTTTGCAGTGTTGGTGTCAATGTAAGTGAATTTAAACAAAACTAGCTAGCGTGTATTGCCTTCAACATTCTTAATCAATTATCTGTTGTTTACTTAATAAAACCATTGTAATAACATCGATTTATGCAAAGTCTTGCCATGCACGTAACTTCGCCATCTCCCTTCAATCCGCAAGTACGCAAACCTCTATCAGTTAATCATGCCGGTTTTCCCTATTCCTCGGAATTCAGATCTGTGCCATCTTTCAACATACCGGACATAGCTGAATCAATATCCGATAGGAGCTTTATCAAAATTACTTTTCCTTCGCAAAAATAAAATAAAAATGATAAAAAAACATTCAATCGTTCTGTAATGCGTCTGTCCTGCCGAGAAGCAACGACTGGATATATTTTCGGACTGTTCGGGGAACCAACTCACCATATATTATAACGTAATGGTCCTTCGCTATCTAGTACATCTGACTCAATATCTAGAAAACACGAGACTGATTACACTGGAGGATGCACAAGTGCTTAGTCAGAAACCATAGCAGATGTTAGCTTTTCCCGTAAGCATCATTTGACCTTGATATCTCGGTAAGTGATGTAGCCGGCTAGTACACCGGCCCATACATAACAAATGAGGCCTACTAGGAGCCCAACACCTCCGCAGAAATGCCAAACATTTGGTACGGTCTTCTCGATGGTGACTGTGGAATGCTTGAACCCTAAACAGTGACAAGTGGTCTGAGGATGAGAAATGGTGTGTTAACATAGGTAAATACTCAGATACATCCTCGTGTAGAGATGGGTTGGACAGGTTGTGTTGGGTAGTGTGGCGTTGGGTAGTGCGTTGGGTAGTGATAGTTTCGGGTACTGACATGCGTATTGAGAAAGTTTTGAAATATCGGAGTGATATGCTCAAAATGATGTCTGAAACGGGTGGCAACTTCGACTGAAACAAGTCAGTCTCATGCAGCGTTTCCCCGTGAACACAGAGAAAAATGAGCAATAAACATCGGTCTCTCATTAATTATATCTTTTCTTGTTTTGCGGAAATATTGCCTGTTTTGTCAGCCCGAAGGTTGCCATACCCAAATGCAAATTCTTGGTAGGCATGTTGATGTAAACTGCAATAATACGGGAAACTCGTTCCAACTTCAAACTTCAAACAGATCTATTTACTTGATAGTGAAATTGCGTAAAATTGCCACGAAAGAAAATGTAGGTTCTCTGAATCGGAAACTGACATAAGTATATACCTTGCGGTCCAATTATGCTTTGATGTTTCGGACGTCATTTATACATTATATATACTCATGTCCGCGTATCGTATCCCAGTATATCGATGCTCATGATGTCAATCACTGGATTATCTGGTCCAGATTTGATCATTTACAGAGAGAGTTGGGAATGGAAAGAGGGAAGAACACACCATTATTATCATGTGTAGCAGCATCCTCATTGCGATGCTTAGTTTGCAATACTTAAAATGAAAAGTAGGTACAATTGATTCTTCAAAACGTTTCATAATGATTAATATAGATTTTTTATATTTTATAGCCCTGATATATAGCGATAATCAAAATGGTTTATTAGGTGCCGACACTGCACTGATGGTATGCTTGGCGCTCTAAGTACTGAACAAGTATACAGTACTGTGCCGTCCTGGGCAATGTAGCGATTAATTAACTGTATAAGACCCGCCTTTTCCTTACCACCTGATATAAGGTTACGTAGTGCGCTACTAAACGTTGATGTATGGTCCTGATTTGGTTCATTCTTGGGATTCCGGGGCTAATTGGCTCCCATTTTTCATTTCTTGTCGTCAGGGTGATTAAACTGGGTATCGAGTGACCAAAATGGTGTTTTTTTATACTTCTTGGATGGCCTCCCAAGGAAACGAAGCTCTTCGCCCCTGGTGATTGATGTGTTCGCACCGGCAGCATTGATCTGTGTTCATGTCATCGATCAGTGCTTTGTCTGATCCAATTCCGGATGCACAAGGACATCCCATTAAGAAGTCGACATTAGCCAAACAGAAAGCAGCTTTCTCGACCTATACGGCACTATTGTTTCAAATTGGCGACTACCATTCACTCGTCACCACTCGCCCCTTTCCGTAACCTGCAAGAAGACTCGTCCCCCTATCGATGAATGTTATGTGCGAAAATACGACAAACCAATCAGAATGCGCGTACGACTTCAAGTTCTTCGTCAAAGAATGCCTCAGGAATAACTTTTGATTTTACATATGTCTTGCATCTAAAAATATACCCAAGAAATAGTTAAATGTGTTCAATCATGCTGTATAATTCCGCATGTCCCGATGTGCTTTAAATTGCATCTGAAATATATATTGCCCGTTTGCGCTTAGACGGAAACCGGTCGCAAAAATGGCCACTGAAAGGTGCACGAGCCGCTATTCGGCTTGTTCCGGAATAACACGACTTGGTCACGAATGGACTTCCATTTCCCGAGTAAGAAATCGGGTCCTCCGGAACGGCTCATTAAATCCAACATCATCACCATTCCTATTTACGCTTTGAAAAATATCGATTTAAAATTTGAAAACAGAACAAATAACCATTCTGGCACGTCAAAAAGATGGCCGAGATTGTATGGCAGTGCTTCCCACGGTTTATGGAAAGTCTCTTCCGCTTAAAATATGTATCCAATAGATGCGAGAGACTGTCTTTCGGAATATCCGTGTTAACTTTTTCGAGGATGCATGATTGAAAACATATCATTCCGACTGTCACTTTCCCGGTCTGGTTAGCGACGCTGTGATCGGTCGGATGAAAGGTCGCTCTGACGTGACATATTATGGGATGTCCTCAGATCTTTGTTTAGCGGAAACAAGAACTAAGATCTGATCTTACTGAGACAGCCAATGGGAGAACCTATCCCAAGTTTAGTCGAGTGTTTCGATGAGCACGGGACGAATGAACTGAAGTGAATGTGTTCAGTGGATATGTTATATTATTACATATAAATTGTAAGATAGACAAACGTCAGTTAGTGTCATATTTTATGTCACTTTTGGCAATATTGTAGCAACATTACCGTGGGAGTCGGGACGCACAAACACTTGAACCACCAGGTTAATCCGATACGTGAGAGTGTTTGAAGCGCACGTTTGACGCATCAATAACTCTCTCGGTAGCTAATGACATACGTATGCCTGGAAATTGTGAATGCTTCAACCAGTTTAATGTGATTGAAAATTAAATATGTAACTGAGTAACTGAGATTGTGTTGATTACAGAAAATTACTAATGATTACTGATTGACATAGACGATATCGTTTTCAAATATGATCAATCTTTCAAATGTGTCGGCAAAAAAACAATTGTTAGGTTAAAAAAAGAAGCCATATCTATAACCTCAATTTTCTCATGTTGTTGGTCCTGCTCTAATGGGGGATGCAGACAGCCAGACATTTCACCACATCTAGTGTAGACCAACACGAATAAATACCTTAGAATTGTTTGTTTGTTTGTTGTTTAACGCCGCACACAGCAATATCAATATGACGGCTGTAAATAATCGCGCAACCAAGTCAGCGAGCCTGACCATCCGATCCCGTTAGTCGCCTCTTACCACAAGCATAGTCGCCCCTACGACAAGCATGGGTTGTTGAAGACCTATTCTACCCCGGATCTTGTTTTCGGATTTAAGCCACGACTTAACGATATACATGTCCAGTAGCCAGGGACTACAGTGTGTTGGAAGCATACGCATATTTATGATGCATTTATATGTGATTTGCTTCAACTTTGGTTTTAATAAGACCCATTCAAACACTGAACACTATTTAAACCTTCAAGGAAAAGGAGAGATGTTTGTGTCGCAATATGCTAGTTAAGAACATGATCATAGTTACGTTCGACACAGTGTATAGCTGCGTATGTCAGTGCTCAAGATCATCAAACCTCCTTCCAACACCAAGACACATTAGACACGTCAATGTGACAACCTCCCACGCTATCCTCCAGCCCAACATGAATGAAATTCATAACTAAAACCGGTTTTCGACAGACTCTCTTATCATACTGATACCATTTCCATAGTTATATTTTGTCTGAATGTCTTGAACTCCAGCGAGTTCCGGCTCCCTCCGACCCACCGGTGCCAAGGATCAAGAAACATGACCCAAACAGAGGCACTTAGTACAGCATCAACCCCAAATAGCCTACTTACCTTCTCGTAAACGGTGCACGATAAGCCTCGAGGTATTTGATTGGTCAATTAGCCTGTTACACGTGATTGCGCATGACAAGTGGGCAATGGCTGTATCTTTTGATTGACGGAAAACAAATTCCAGGTGGACATAGAGCTGCATGTAAAAGTTGAAACGATTCGGAATGAAATGTTTTCGTGTCAGGTGATAGTTGTTTCCTAAACTTCGGCTATTAATCGTGAACGAAGGCCAACACGTGTTAAATCGCGTTTGATGGATTCCGTGTTAAGTCGAGGGTGTAATTAGTTTCTAATTAACTGAAGAAACTAAGATCGAAGAGGTCAAGGTCGGAATCAGTGTTTTTTTCCTTAAAACGGGTCTCACGGGGCCAGTGTGCCAAACCGTTCTCAGCTATTTCCGCTACATGTACCCCTGAGACCGGACGTAGCGATTATTGACCATAACGTAGTAATTTCTAATCAATAAGAATTTGAACTTAACGTTTAAAGCATATTTTAGACAGGACAAACTTTCTTTGAAGTTTCCGTGGAGTCATATTCAGTGTTGACTGTATCTCGACCCGAAGGCTCTTTTGGCATCAACCGATTTATGCTGAATGTTCTTAAAGGTTAGAGAACATATCCAGGATGTTATTTGCAATCAGAACATACGGTTATCTGAGTCTTGGAGATTTGGAATCACCCACTGCTTCTGTGGGAATGTATTAACTCTCTGTTCTTATACAAGGCAACCAGTAACGAAGGCAAACGTAACAATAGGTTGTTACTCTGTGGTTTTTGTTAGCACACACACACACACACACACACACACACACACACACACACACACACACACGCGCGCGCACACACACACACACACACACACACACACACACACACACACACACACACACGTACATGCACGTCGCTATATAAGTGCAATAATCTTGGACGCGACTATTCTGATCTTTCTCTGCAGACCTTCTGACTCCCCCCCCCACCACCACACACACACACCCCGATCTCAAGTATAGTACTTATACATCCAATATGACGAGTTTTATAAGCGCCCTCTTTAACGAGACATGACATGCCAATGTAGGATCTCCAAGGTAAACCTATCTGGTGCATGAAATTGGAATGTATTTCTTTCATGGATCCCGCTTTTAACCAGGTGAGACAAAACTTTGATGATACCGATAACTTGACACTTCAAACAGATCTATTTTAATGATATGTGAAATTGCGTAAAATTGCCAGGACGGAGAATCTAGGCTCTCTTGCTCGGAAACTCACACTACTATGTAGATTAAACTTCGGTAGAAGCGATGTTCTAGTTATTCCTTGATAGAAGATCCGGGTTAGAATGGGTCTTCAGCAACCCAATGCTTGTCGTGAGAGGCGGCTATCGGGATCGGGTGGTTAGGATCTATGACTGGTTTTATGCATGTCATCGTATCCCAATTGCGTAGATCAATGCTCCTGATGTCAATCACTGTATTCTCTGGTCCAGACTCGATTATTTACAGACCGCCGTCACATAGCTGGAATATTGGACAAAACAAATAGAAAATGAACAAAAGTCGACATGATCTTAAGTTGTTGTCCCTAGTTTCCCAAGCAAAGGTTGAGTGGTATGTATATCAATAAACACACGATGTTCTACATGAAGAACAACCAACATCTGTTCGATTTCACACTTCTTTTTACGAATAGTACTTGTGTGTTTTTGTGTGTGTATTTTTTATTGCAGGGTATGTGGTTTGAGACATCTTGTTATTAACCAGATGGGAAGAGTGGGAGAAAACCGCATTAGCACGTGCTGAATGACTTTTGTACTGTTGAGATTTGCGGTTATGACACAGTCTCGTTATATTGCGATAAACAGCGATGTTTAAAACAGGATGTTGTGTAATTATCTGGGGATCCTCTCAAATGCTTAATGGTTTCTTTTCGAAAACTATCAAGAGATCTATGAAACATAGCTTCAGTGTGTTTCTCAAGTACAAGATAAAATCGACTTTGGAAAGGGAATATTACTTGTGCGTACGTAAAAGAGCTTATGATTATGAAATTGGTTTTGTCGCTTTTATTTAAAGTATTTGCGAAGACATTTGAAATATAGACTATATTATTTTGACAGGGACCCTTAAAAATATTTTCTGTTAATGTATTTAGGTATGATGTCTTGTAATCATCTGGGTTACTGGAGAAAATGAAAGGGAGGTCAACGGGACGAGATATACTTACATCCCACGTGACCTAAAATTCTCGAAATATCCAGTTTATGTTCTCAACAGGTGTATTAACCTATCAAATCTTGTCGGCTGGAACATCTCGCTTGACTTTCGTTGTGACTATCCAATGATACAACTTAAATAAAAAGAATAAAAGCGTCGAAAATTCCACCTAAATTGTTTTACTAATGACTAAATATGATTTTGATTTTGTTTGTTGTTTGACGCCGCACTCAGCAATATTCGAGCTTAATGCGGAGGTCTGTAAATAGCCTAGTCTGAAAGGGACAATCCAGTGATTGACATCATGAGCATCGATCTACGCTATTGGGATACAATGACATGCATCAACCAAGTCGCCAAGCCTGACCGATCCCGTTAGTCGCCTCTTACAAGCATAGTCGCCTTTAACAGCGACCACAGGTTTCTAAAGACCTATTCTAACCCGGATCTTCACGATTATATGATTTTGAGATAATGGGAAATATAGTTTGACATTGCTTCAGTATGTGTATTGGTTTAGGCAATGGTGAGCGAATGAGCTCGATTTAACGCCAATAGGAACATTACTTGAATCATGTCATGGCGTGTCAGCTTAGTGCGACACACGTCGTGAAGGTCAGTTATCACTATACTGAAAATCATTATATGGTTTCGAACCCTCACCTAACCTCCGTACTGGAACAATCACCCCCATCATCAACTCATTCTGGGTACGATGCTACACAAGCGCAACCAGGTCACGGTTTATGCTGCATTAGGTAAACATGCAAAGATACCGAAACATTTTAGCAGTATATTTTGTCAACTTTCAGGACAATTGCGAGGATATTCTGCGACAGGCCCACGAGCTTGATGCGACGCAGCTGCCAAAGGGAAGTAAGCGGGAGTTGAGAATACTGAAGTCCTACCTCACTGCGTATATCGATGGCTACAAGTGGCGAGAGTAAGTACAACTCATCGGGTGGCGTTAAAATAGATCGTTTCTCATGACACGCCCGTCCCTGAAATATAAAGCGAGATTTTCAAACGGATCCCACATTGCACACGTCATGCTACTCATAGTGTGTGAGATTTGGAGGGGGACCTGGCCACTGTCATCTCGCTCCAGCCCCTCTCTCTCTCTTCATACCTCGAGTCGCGGGGGGCGTTTCCAGAAGTGCCCACGTAGTTCACACTAATCAAAATTACTCTAAATAATTTGTCACCAACTGCTGAAAAAACAACCTTCCTCGTCATGAGAAACCAGAAAATTGTTCAACTGACCTTTTGGGGTACGATCACACACAACCAGCCAGGTCACACATTGTACCGATCCACGCAGTCGGGGTACGATCACACACAACCAGCCAGGTCACACATTGTAACGATCCATGTAGTCGGGGTACGATCACACACAACCAGCCAGGTCACACATTGTAACGATCCACGCAGTCGGGGTACGATCACACACAACCAGCCAGGTCACACATTGTACCGATCCACGCAGTCGGGGTACGATCACACACAACCAGCCAGGTCACACATTGTAACGATCCATGCAGTCGGGGTACGATCACACACAACCAGCCAGGTCACACATTGTAACGATCCATGCAGTCGGGGTACGATCACACACAACCAGCCAGGTCACATATTGTAACGATCCACGCAGTCGGGGTACGATTACACACAACCAGACAAGTCACACATTGTAACGATCCACGTAGTCGGGGTACGATCACACACAACCAGCCAGGTCACATATTGTAACGATCCATGCAGTCGGGGTACGATCACACACAACCAGCCAGGTCACACAATGTTACGATCCATGCAGTCGGGGTACGATTACACACAACCAGACAGGTCACACGTTGTAACGATCTACGCAGTCGGAGTATGATCACACACAACCAGCCAGGTCACATATTGTAACGATCCATGCAGTCGGGGTACGATCACACACAACCAGCCAGGTCACATATTGTAACGATCCACGCAGTCGGGGTACGATCGCACACAACCAGACAAGTCACATATTGTAACGATCCACGTAGTCGGGGTACGATCACACACAACCAGCCAGGTCACATATTGTAACGATCCATGCAGTCGGGGTACGATCACACACAACCAGCCAGGTCACACAATGTTACGATCCATGCAGTCGGGGTACGATTACACACAACCAGACAGGTCACACATTGTAACGATCTACGCAGTCGGAGTATGATCACACACAACCAGACAGGTCACATATTGTAACGATCCATGCAGTCGGGGTGCGATCACACACAACAAGACTGGTCACATATTGTACCGATCCACGCAGTCGGGGTACGATCACACACAACCAGACAGGTCACACATTGAACCGATCCATGCAGTCGGGGTACGATCACACACAACCAGCCAGGTCACACATTGTAACGATCCATGCAGTCGGGGTACGATCACACACAACCAGCCAGGTCACACATTGTAACGATCCACGCAGTCGGGGCACGATCACACACAACCAGCCAGGTCACACATTGTAACGATCCACGCAGTCGGGGTACGATTACACATAACCAGACAAGTCACACATTGTTACGTTCCACGCAGTCCAGACTCGATTATTTACAGACCGCCGTCATATAGCTGGAATATTGCTGAATGCGGCGTTAAACAACAAGCAATCGTGACAATATGTGACCTTGCTGGTTGTGTGTCATCGAACAACGACTGCGTGGATCGTAACAATGTGTGACCTGGCTGGTTATGTTTGGTTTGGTTTGGTTTGGTTTGTTGTTTAACGCCGCACTAAGCAATATTCCAGCTATATGACGGCAGTATGTAACTAATAGATACTGGACCAGACAATCCATTGATCGGTATCATGACCATAGATCTACGCAATTGGGATACGATGAAAAGAATCAACCAAGTCAGCGAACTTGACCACCCGAGCCCGTTAGCCGCCCCTTACGACAAGCGTTGGTTCCTGAAGACATATTATCTAACTATCATCCCGAGGCAAGAGAATTAACTGACTATAAAAGTGGAAACTGGACTTTTATAGTCAGTTAACTCTCTTGCCTCAGGAAGATGATTCTAACCCGGATCTTCACTTGTGATTTATTCTTTGTCAGCACCATATCTGTGCTCATTGATTTGACCATAGAGGTAAACGTCTGAGATCTGTATCACTTTTGGCTTTCATCCCACATGAAAATGACACGCCGTGATATAACTGAAATAGTATTCAAAGCGGCATTAAGCTGAACCTTAACGAGTTCCAAGAAGTATGTTTACAAAATGTAGAAAAGACATGTTGCGCAGAGCTCGCGGAAGTTTCTTAATTTTGATAAACGAAACCAAACGTTGGCTCACTTCGACGGCCTGATGATGTTTCTTGCGAACATCAAAGTTATTAAATTCCCTTTCACACCAAACAAAAGTGGAAATAGACATAGAAGATATTTCACCATAGTTCAAATATGAAAACACCAGCAGAAACACACCATTAGCCATATTTATTTGTTTGTTGTTTAACGCCGCACTCAGCAATATTCCAGCTATATGACGGCGGTCTGTCAATAATCGATTCTGGATCAGGCAATCCAATGATTGACATCATGAGCATCGATCCACGAAATTTGGATACGATGACATGCATCAACCAAGTCAGTGAGCCTCTTACGACAAGCATAGTCGCATGGGTTGCTGAAGACCTATTCTACCCGGATCTTCACGGGCCTAGCCATATTTAAGCTGACATTAAATGAATATGATTTAAGAAGATATCTCCTGTGGGAGCCAGATTTGGATGATAAATAATAAGGGTGGATCCAGCATATTTAAGAGGGAGGGGTCCAAAATATCAAAATGCTCCTCCCAGTCAATTTTAGTGCCTACAGCATACTACATGTGGTTTTCAAATAGGGGGTCCGGAGTCCCCCGCCCCCTCTGGATCCGTGTATGTATAAGCAGCATTAATCTACCATAGCAAAGTGAAATAATGTGTGCAAACTGGAGGTTTCAAAATACACTGGATACTCGATATAGAGAGGTTTGTTTGCTGTGTGGTAGGTTTTGTCTAAGTTATTCCCAAAAGGTTTTAGATGAAAACCCCAAGGTTACACATTCTTTTGCATAGTAATTCATAAACCAGGTACCCAAAAAAGAATTTGCTCACAGAAACGATTATCATTTTTGTGCCTTTCCCCCCAACACATCTCATACATCACCCTGAGAAGCTTCGATTTCATTATCACGGACTGCACGCTCTGAAGTTGACACGTGCACGCGCGTTGTTTTGAAACGCCAAATGTCAAAACACTCGCACCATTCAAGCCACTTTTGTGCGGACACATATTCCGTGTTGCACGCGCTGAAACGGACATCGGCACCACATACACGTGGAAATCATTGTTCAGAGGCAATGTATGTCAAAACACTCACAACTCAAAGCGAGTTTAGTTTGGACACATTAAACGTGGACCGAACGTTAACTGTTTTATGGCTCAAGCAATACCCAGATCTTCCTCTCATTCGCCTGAATTTTATGTGGCAGTAATTTGTTTCTTGGTTTATAGGCGAAGGTACATCTTGATAGCCGGGTGATGGCTATTTGGTGATCGTTTAATTACTCAGAGAATATTCTGTTACGGGCTATTTTGGTCTTAACTGTTACAACATGCGCCGTGCTCGTCTTGATATGGCTTGAAGTGTACGAAAGGTTGTCGTTGTTTAACGCCGCACTCAGTAATATTCCATCTATGTGACGGCGGTCTGTAAATAATCGAGTCTGGACCAGACAATCCAGTGATTGACATCATGAGCATCGATCTACGCAATTGAGATACGATGACATGTATCAACCAAGTCAGCGAGCCTGACCACCCGATACCGTAAGTCGCCTTTTACGACAAGCATAGTCGCCTTTTACGACAAGCATGGGTTGCTGAACACCTATTCTACCTCGGATCGTCACGGGTGCCAATTGGAGGTCCTATGACACATATGTACTCTTGTCAGAGTAAGTATCGAATTTTGACCAGGCAAATTAGTAACGTAAAACAAGAGCTATAACAATGACGCGATCCGCCTTGGCATAGCGTTTGACCATCCGATCCCCATTTAAGTTTTACGAGCAGCAAGGGGCAGCTCAGTCTGTCATACAGACCCTGAAAAAAATATATCCAATAAAGCTCATGCAAGTCTATAATGTTTGGCAAGTCTAGATTACTGCAATATCTGAAAATGAAGAGAGTCTCTGGGCGCCTTATTATTATATTTTATAACTATGATTTAAGAACTGTTTTTACTGTAAAATATGTTCATTTCCGAGACTAGATGTAAGTCATGTGCAGCTGGGAACATGGTGTACGCCGGGTCCCCACGGGAACACTCACTCAGACATGTGATGTAAATCAAATTACAACCTAACATCATCTATCTTATGTTTATTGTACTTCGACAAAAGTAGGGCTTGTTAATCATATTTTGAAAGAATTGTGGAAGTTAGAAACACGAGCAACTTTGATTATTTGGCACACGTATTTTGATAACAAGGAGTGCAATTAAAATGCTCTTTGAAAATATTTCTGCGGAAATCATGTATAAAAAGATGTTTTCCTGTATGGGAAACACCCAGTGTTTTTTTAGCGGGTCGCAGCTTTGCTTTCAGGACCATTGTTCCTGTCGACAATATGCTTGGCCACGTGCACCAATAAATGTCGTGAATTTCACGATTGCAACAATAAATGAATAACAGCAAGAAATAAATACCAGACTGTCATGAAAGTTGTTTGTCTCGGTTTTCGACCTTGATATGCGTCTCGAGTGTTCTCTTGACAAAAGAAGGTATAACAATAGAATTCCAGTATATCAAATGATATTTGATTCTTGTAATTTTTCGGAGATTTTTAACAACAACGCGTGGGAACATCTTGTTGAAATTCTGATATTTATGGCGCTTGAACAATACTTGGGCAAATGTTTTTGTTAAACAAAACATATACACATGAAACACTTTATAGCTTTTTGAAAGGAAAACTATTCTTTATTGGATTTGCAATTTGAAGTTGGTTGAACATGAAAATATGCCACTTTCAGCGAATAACTTCGATATTGTTTGTAACAATATATCAGGGCTACTTCAAGCCCATTCGTCAAGAGACAAAAAGTTCAAATTAAACCGGATGGATGGGCAGAAGTAGACTGACACGTCGTTACACAAACAAGAAAAAAATCATTTTCCATAAAAGTTTCATGTCTTCCAACCGGTTTCTGTAAAAGAAATATACTAACGCTACTCTGAATTTGAGTCAGTTCACACAATAATCACATGCTTAATTCTGTTTGTTTGTTTGGGTCATTCGCGAAAGAAACATCTTGACTTGTGTTCAACATTGGGAACCTTCTGTCATCAATCCTGTGTGATATGTATAATGCAGATAGCATAGTATCCCTTGTGTATATCAATTGTGGTGAGTCAGCTTGACTAATAAGAACCACGTGAAGCTCAATACATCAGGATACAAAGCAGTATTGGCTCAGGAAAGGTCATTTAAGCAGTGAAAAAATGGTCTGTTCATCTTAAAGGTCGTTCATTGAAATGTTGGTAGCAGTCAGTGTTGAAATAGATGAACTGCTTGTATACGTTTTGATAAATCGACATTCGAACCAGTACAAGGTGATCTTGAGAAGGGATGTAATTCTTGAAAATTGTTGATTGATTGAGTTTTTAGCAATATTCCAGGAATATCACGTCGGGGGACACCAGAAATGGGCTTCACACATTGTACCCGTATCGGGAATCGAACCCGGGTCTTCGGCGTGACGAGCGAATGCTTTAACCGCTAGGCTACCCCACCGCCCCTAATTCTTGAATAATAGACCTCATCAGTATGGGCACACGTGGGCCTTACTGTGGCCCAAGTACGCCCTTAAATAGATCAGCATAACCCTTAATTTTCGTAAATTGATTCTACTACTTCTACTTATAGTACTATCAATAATACTATCAATAATACTAGGCGACTATGCTTGTCGTAATAGGCGACTAACGGGATCGGGTGGTCAGGCTCGCTGACTTGGTTGATACATGTCAGAGATCCCAATTGCGTGGATCGATGCTCATGATGTCAATCACTGCGTTGTCTGGTCCAGACTCGATTATTTTACAGACCGCCGTCATATAGCTGGAATATTGCTGAGTGCGGCGTTAAACAACAAACAAACAAACAATTTCAATAATACTACCACCACAAGAACCGGGTTAGAATAGGTCTTCATCAACCCATGCTTGCCGCAAAAGGCGACTATGTTTGTCGTAAAAGGCGACTAACGGGATCGGGTGGTAAGGCTCGCTGACGTGGTTGATGCATATCAGAGATCCCAATTGCGTGGATCGATGCTCATGATATCGATCACTGGATTGTCTGGTCCAGACTCGATTATTTACAGACAGCCGTTATATAGCTGGGATATTGCTGAGTTTTGTTAAACAACAAACAAACCAACCATCAATAATGCTACCATTACTAGAACCACCACTACTTCTCTTAAAACCTCCGTCATAGCTCGAAATTTTCTAAGATAGTTATGCCAGGATCTGCTGGCGATGGGTTTAAACCCTGTGTGGTCTCAATTAAGTGTCTTGGTGTGTCGGCGGACCCATGTACATAGGTGTAACTGAAGCGGTAAACGTCTACGACTTCTTCTCTCACCGTGATATAACACAAGCACTGTTGCAAGGCGCGACAAACCCAACTCACTCACTCACTCACTGTATCTCCGTGTTATTTGTTCACAGCTATGGGTCCCTGAATCCCGTCAACTTCCTGGAGGGTATAGCCAAGGGGACACACTGGACCTTCTATGCCAAGTTTGACACTCCAGATGATTTTGAGAAATACCTCAAACGTTTGTCAGCGTTCCCAGTTCAGGTGTGTGAGCAACAACTGTAGCCCGATTTTGTAGTCAGCTGTTAATTAACATCACCTGTATGTTTTCCATAGATTGTCTCCTAAACTAAAGGAAAATTAAAATCTCTCGGATTTAAACCGGAAACTATTTCGGGATAATGTTATTCAACAGGACTTAAAAGTTTTCATTGTACTTTATTGTGTTGTTAAGATATCAACAAGACGAGTGTAGATTCTGAAATAATCGTTTTAAGGATGATTAACAGTAGTTCTTACAGCCAGCTTTTTTTCTCCAGATCGATGAGATGATCGCGCTGATGCGGCGGGCCATCAGTCTGAAGAGAACAAATCACCGGGTCTCAATCGTAAGTTGTAGTAGCCACGTACTATCGTATGTTAAAATCCACGTTTCTTGCTTCAAATAGCCTTGTGACTCTCAGATCTATTCTAAAGCATCTTGACTATGTAATTCAGCGTAAATTTTCTGGACATGAGTGTTAAGGCTTAATATAACAACAGTACTGCGTTGCAAGACATTTGTCCAGCTGATCATTTGAGAAAGACAGTCTTTTGTTTCACGCTGCAATAAACGATCGCGCAGTCTCACGGCATCTACCCGAGGCAAGGGACTTAACTGACAATGAACGTCCAGTTTCCACCCTTGCCGAACTAAGCTTATTTTTTAGCTGGATTAAGGTAACGAGTCTATGCATAGTCCTACCAAATTCGCGTAACGAAATCAACATCCGTTTCGTGAACTGCCGTGCTGACTGTTCGGCAAGGATGGAAACTGAACTTTTACAGTCAGTTAACTCCCTTGCCTCGGGAAGATGTCTCACGGCGACTTGTGAATGATCATTTCTGGATCAGGTCAACCAGTGGTTGACAGCATGAGTAACGGCCCACGCCGTGGGGGTTCGAAGGCACATAATCGGTCAAGCCACAGAGCCTGACCACTCCATGTCCACATCTATTACCACTTCCCACAAGCTAGGGTTGATGGGGACCTGTTCTACGGAGCTTGTGTACAAGAACCGTTTTACCAGTAGCCAGATTCCAGGGATATTGAGGTCTAACTTTATTCAAGGTCTCTCTGCTGAATATATATTTATATCTGTATAATTACAAGTGATTTAAGTAATGTACAACGTATGTACATTGTGAATATTATAATATATCTTTTATGTAGAATAGTGTTATTTATTAAATATTAAAATTCAAGGAAGCCCTAAAAGAAATTTTAACGTAAAAACTTCCGAGCACTCTTTGCCTGCCGTAAGATGTGTATGCATTGGATCGGGTGTTCTGTGACTTAGATCATTGTGTTTCTACATGTCTGGGTGGCATGGATGGTGGGTCACACGTTCAATCACTGAGTTCGCCGGGAAATAGCTCAGATAGTGTTGACTGCGACGTAAACCTACATTAAAGAGATTATTCATTAACTGACGCGTCGTTTATTTTCCAGGACCGCGTGCCGGATATTCTCAAGGAGCGGGATATCGGGGAGAACTTCCTGCTGCCCATACAGACAGCCTTGGAACTGGTGCCTCAGGACATCAAGTGAGTAGAGGCCAATAGGGCTGTCACGATAAATCGAAATATCGATATATTGCTATTGGTAAGCACTTTAAGTCAATACATCGATTGTTAAATCAGTTTCCGATCAATAGTATCGATTTCAGTTAGAAATATTGATAGTTTCGATTGTATTTACCATATCAATAAAATACATAAAATGCTGTTCAAATTTGTTTTTCTTTTGATCATGAGTGGTAGTAATTTACACATGCTACTGTGGAAGTTTCTTTTTCTTCATTATTAAGGTAAAGAAAAAAAACAAATCAGTCATATCTCAAACTTTACATCTTATTGGTTGTTATGGTTATCACAATCAAAGGAAACTTTAGTTCCAAGGTTTAATTTAACTCTAGAATCCATCTAAAATGATACACCGAAAACTATCGATATTTATCACAATAGTTGCTTGCAATATCAATAGTTATCGCAATAGTTTCTTTCAATATCAATAGTTATCACTATAGTGATTTCCAGACCAGTAGTCAGGCCTAGAGGCCAAAATCCGACCACCTGCAATAGTACAGCACATGCCGTTAATGAAAACAAACCATACAAGGTTCTATGATCGTGAATTTGTATCCCAGGTTAGAACGTATTATAATCCGTGGTTTGTCAGCACCATACAAATGATCATTGGTTTCACGGAAGTGGTTAACGTATAGAAGACCTGCATAACTTCGGGATTTCCTCCCACATAATGACACGCCGTGATATATCTGAAATACCTTTCAAAGCGGGGTAACACCCGACGCATTCTCTGACTGAACTGAAACTAGCACTACCATAATGCTCGTACATATACAAACAAGACCTCGGTTATTCACAACGCCCCCAGGACAAACCAGCTGTAGGAGACTCTGGACTCCCAGATAAGGGACAACGACCTGTGAAGATCCGGGTTCTTCGGCAACTCGACTGAAGGGATCTGGTTGTCAGTCTCATTGACTTGGTTCATGCATGTTATCGTATCTCATTTGCGTAGATCGATACTCAATCGATGCCAACCACCCGATTGTCCTTTCAAGACTCGATTATTTAATATTGCTGAGTGCGGCGTGAAACAACAAACAAACAGATCATAAGGCAAAGTCATTTTTACTTTCTTCTGATATTTCAGAGAACTGGTTCTGGTCAAAGCAAAGGAGAGTCTTCCAGATATTTCAGCAGCAATAAGAAAACTACAGAAATTCATTGAGACGGTGGGTGTGAATATATTTGTTAAAACTATCAGTTTATTAGAAAAGGTCACATTTTGACCATACACTTAGAGTGACAGGTACTGCCCTTACACACCGCATCCTGATAATACGTCGCATCCGACGCCGGGTATGTTTAGTTTTAAGATCTCCAGTCTATAAGGCGTTTGCCCGTCATGCAACAAGCCATGGTTACTTTTCCATTATTGCGACATCTTGTGAAATAAGCCTTGGTCGTGATAATGTGGTAATCATATACAGCAACCCTCAGAAACACCTCGTGGATTACTCACATTGAGAGGTAGCTCATTGTGGCAGTACCACACCACCTGTATGGCATGAAACCTTTATGTGGTCCTGTAACGAGGGTCTCCAACAAGCTCATACAACGCAGTCTAGTTTGACGTGATGTTCTTCATAGCTATTCATTCGTCCATCACGCCCAGACACCATTACCCCTGTTTCCAGACAACAGTAGCCTCCAGGAAAACAATGGCAGGTTATCACCCCGCCCCTCACACACGGTTCTACTTACACACCACAGTATTCTCGTCACCCTCTCACAATACGAGGAGACTTCAAAGAGGAGAGGAGCAGCAGGGTATTGAAGGCTTGACCCGCGGTATCTCCAAAACACCTGGCTGTGGTGAAGCGTCTTGAATGGAGGCAAGGTTCTCATGCATCTGCCTTCCACAGGCGGCTTCTACACGGAGCTGGTCTCACAGTTCCAGCTCGACCCCGTCCCTTCTTCCCCCGACCCCACTACGATATTGCCCATCAGAATCCTCATTGTGTAAAGGCACTTGCTGACGTGGCTGTGTTACTCTTGGCATAGCGAATACGTTTAACACCGTAGGTAAACAGAATTTAGCATTGCCACAGCGACCCGCAGAGGTATACCGGCCCTGAGAAGATAAACAAGTGGCAGATAAACAAGTGTTTGCAGTGACTCGAAACCGTGACGTTCGATTTCACACAGGGTCAGCACCGTAATATCGCCTGTCAGTCCCCGTAATATCGCCAGTCAGTCCCCGTAATATCACCTGTCAGTCCCCGTAATATCGCATGTCAGTCCCCGTAATATCGCAAGTCAGTCCCTGTGATATCGCCAGTTAGTCCCCGTAATATCGCCTGTCAGTCCCGTAATATCGCCTGTCAGTCCCCGTAATATCGCCAGTTAGTCCCAGTACTATCGCTAGTCAGTCCCCGTAATATCGCTAGTCAGTCTCCGTAATATCGCCCGTTAGTCCCAGTAATATCGCAAAGGCAATTGCTGACGTGGCTGTGTTACTCTTGGCATAGCGAATACGTTTAACACCGTAGGTAAACATTATTTAGCATTGCCACAGCGACCCGCAGAGGTATTGCGGCCCTGAGAAGATAAACAAGTGGCAGATTAACAAGTGTTAGCAGCGACTCAAACCGTGACGTTCGATTTCACACAGCGTCAGCCCCGTAATATCGCCTGTCAGTCCCCGTAATATCACCTGTCAGTCCCCGTAATATCGCATGTCAGTCCCCGTAATATCGCCAGTCAGTCCCAGTAATATCGCCAATCAGCCTCAGTCCCTCTAATATCGCAAGTTAGTCCCAGTAATATCGCCTGTCAGTCCCGTAATATCGCCTGTCAGTCCCCGTAATATCGCCAGTCAGTCCCCGTAATATCGCAAGTCAGTCCCTGTGATATCGCCAGTTAGTCCCCGTAATATCGCCAGTCAGGCCCTGTGATATCGCCCGTAAGTCCCCGTAATATCGCCTGTCAGTCCCCGTAATATCGCCAGTCAGTCCCAGTAATATCGCAAGTCAGTCCCAGTAATATCGCCTGTCAGTCCCCGTAATATCGCCAGTCAGTCCCCGTAATATCACCTGTCAGTCCCCGTAATATCGCATGTCAGTCCCCGTAATATCGCAAGTCAGTCCCTGTGATATCGCCAGTTAGTCCCCGTAATATCGCCTGTCAGTCCCGTAATATCGCCTGTCAGTCCCCGTAATATCGCCAGTTAGTCCCAGTACTATCGCTAGTCAGTCCCCGTAATATCGCTAGTCAGTCTCCGTAATATCGCCCGTTAGTCCCAGTAATATCGCAAAGGCAATTGCTGACGTGGCTGTGTTACTCTTGGCATAGCGAATACGTTTAACACCGTAGGTAAACATTATTTAGCATTGCCACAGCGACCCGCAGAGGTATTGCGGCCCTGAGAAGATAAACAAGTGGCAGATTAACAAGTGTTAGCAGCGACTCAAACCGTGACGTTCGATTTCACACAGCGTCAGCCCCGTAATATCGCCTGTCAGTCCCCGTAATATCACCTGTCAGTCCCCGTAATATCGCATGTCAGTCCCCGTAATATCGCCAGTCAGTCCCAGTAATATCGCCAATCAGCCTCAGTCCCTCTAATATCGCAAGTTAGTCCCAGTAATATCGCCTGTCAGTCCCGTAATATCGCCTGTCAGTCCCCGTAATATCGCCAGTCAGTCCCCGTAATATCGCAAGTCAGTCCCTGTGATATCGCCAGTTAGTCCCCGTAATATCGCCAGTCAGGCCCTGTGATATCGCCCGTAAGTCCCCGTAATATCGCCTGTCAGTCCCCGTAATATCGCCAGTCAGTCCCAGTAATATCGCAAGTCAGTCCCAGTAATATCGCCTGTCAGTCCCCGTAATATCGCATGTCAGTCCCCATAATATTGCCAGTCAGGCCCTGTGATATCGCCCGTTAGTCCCCGTAATATCGCCAGTCAGTCCCCGTAATATCGCCTGTCAGTCCCAGTAATATCGCCAATCAGCATCAGTCCCTCTTATATCGCAAGTTAGTCCCCGTAATATCGCCAGTTAGTCCCCGTAATATCGCCAGTCAGTCCCAGTAATATCGCAAGTCAGTCCCCGTAATATCGCCAGCCAGTCCCCGTAATATCGCCAGTCAGTCCCCGTAATATCGCCAGTCAGTCTCTGTAATATCGCCAGTTAGTACCAGTAATATCGCAAGTCAGTCCCCGTAATATCGCCAGTCAGTCCCCGTAATATCGCCAGTCAGTCCCCGTAATATCGCCAGTTAGTCTCCGTAATATCGCCAGTTAGTACCAGTAATACCGAAAGTCAAGCGACTGGTAACCAGAACGTATGTATTTATTCCAAAAGATTCTATCCGGCGACAGGGTTTAGTGTTTTGTCCTGTCCGGCCCCTCATAAAGTTTGCTGAAATAGAACCCTAAATTGTCTGTTCAGTGATTATAACATCCTCAATCCAATAACCATTCCTCCTACATTACCCATGCTTTATATTTTAAGGAGTATCTAAAGGCTACTCGGCCGGTAGAGGGCGTCCACACATTGGCAAACGGAAACCAGTACTACCGCGCGTGCCTGAAATGGTACCTGGGATATGAGATTTCTCCGGAAGAGGTGTTTGAACTCGGAGTCAAAGAAGTGGCAAGGATAGAGCGGCAAATGAAGAGAGTGAGTTATCTCCCTTGATTGTTGAATTGCCCCCATCTTGGTGGCAGGTTGACCCTTACTGTTGTAATTTCATTAAAATCAGATCTTAGTTCTCGCTATCGCTAAACAAAGATCTGAGGACATCCCATTACGGGTCACGTCAGAACGACCTTTCATCCAACCAATCAGAGCGTCGCTTACCAGATCATGAAAGTGACAGTCGTAATGTGTTTTCTAATCATGCAACCACGATATATTTAACACGGGGTATTCCGAACGACAGTTACAGGTTTTATGATTATATCCATACAATTTAGACCATCTATAAGCCATAGCATGTAGCATGCAATAAACACGTCCAGAGTGTTGGCAGTCTGAGCTACGGTCTCACACAAAATCAGCGTTTTGTTTGTTCTTTAACGTCGCACTCAGCAATATACCAGCTACATGGCGGCGGTCTGTAAATAACCGAGTCTGGACCAGACAATCCAGTGATTGACAACATGAGCATCGAGCTACGCAAATGGATACGATGACATGCATCAACCAAGTCAGCAAGTCTGACAACCCGATAGTCGCCTCTTATGACAAGCATATATTGCTGAAGACCAATCCTAACCGGGATCTTCACGGGTGCAACTACATCGTGAGGACCGACGCATGAGGATCGGATTATTACAATGTGTGACTCGTGTTAATCGTGTGCTATCGTGCTGTAGGTGTTGCTCTCTAGACCAATCACTTATATTGCCTGGCCCAGACTCGATTATTTTCTGGGATGTCGTGATGAAGCTGTCTGTGGACTAAAACCGATTATTGATGCTGTAATATTGCTAAACGTGGAGCAAAACTAATTCACGTAAAACAAGTTGGGCTTTCAGCTGCTATGATACGACTAAAATAATGATACGTAATCTGTTTTTTCCAGTTATCCGATTTCTACTTAAAGTTAGTGAGTTGGGTTTAACGCCGCTGTGAACAATATTCCAGTCATATCACGGCATGTCAGCTTAATGTGAGAGGAAAGCCCTAAGTGATGCAGTTACGACGAACTTAGAGAATTTCGACTGTATTGTGAAACATGCACTCTTCACAATGCAGCGGCATCAAAAGCCATGTTGTATTTCCCGCGAGGCTGAAGTAGGTCTCCAGCCACCCCTGCGGGGGTCATCAAGTGCACGTCTGGACAGCACACACTGGCAGCTCTTGACCGCCACCTGGGCCTGTTTACCTGAAGATTTATACAGGTGGTCGGCACAAACATGAGTGACCACATCGCACTCCGTGGTCGGCCGTGTGTTTCTGTTATCCATAAGTGGTCAACAATCGTAGGTGACCATAGTTCTCCCCGAGGGATACCAGACCACCAGCACAGTAGTTTATTCCCCTACGCCCCTCAAACCTTTGTAGACCATTATAGACCATTATATCAGGTCATTATCGTAATCTTATTGCACCGACCTCAACAAGGCAGGAGTAATCAAGCTCACTACCTGCGGTTACCGTATCCCAACGTTCATACATTGTTGACCATCTGCTGGTCTATACGTCACTAGTTTACGGGGGTACTCACCAGAAAAGTTGATCTGAGCTGTATGATTTACAATCTCCGAATGGCTGAAAATGATTACAATAGCTTAAACGACTACATAACTATCTCAACGTGTATCATTTATTTTCAAAAATATAATTTTGAATGAGAAATCCAGTTCGGAAAGAAAAACCAGTTTCTTTTGAAGACAAGATGGCGACCCAGACGAAACTGATGCTGTGTTTCGTTTTTGATCTTGAATTCATATTCAGTTTCAAGGTATAAAGTTATAGAGTTTTTATCCCTAGGACCAAAGGTCCACGCGGGCTTATGGTAAGGCAGTTGTTTTGTCGTCATGTTCGACTTCTTCGACGCTTTGAAGGTGTAGAGAACAATCATATGACTCACTATTTTGTCGTTAAACAGCCGTGAAGATCCAGGTCAGAATTGATCTTCATCAACCCATGTTTGCCGTAAAAGGCGATCACGCTTATCGTAAGAGGGGACTAACGGGATCCGTTGGTCAGGCTCGGTGACTTGGTTGGTGCATGTCATTGTATTGTTTGTTTGTTTCTTGTTTAACGCCGCACTCAGCAGTATTCCAGCTATATGATGACGGTCTGTAAATAAACGAGTCTCGACCATGCAATCCAGTGATTGACATCATGCACATCGATTCACGTAATTGGGATACGATGACATGCATCAACTAAGTCAGCGAGCCTGACCACCTGATCCCGTTAGTCGCCTCTTACAACAAGCATAGTCGCCTTTTTGGCAAGCATGGGTTCCTGAGGACCGGATCTTTACGGGTCGGTGAGCAACAATGCGCGACGCTCTTGTAAAGCTCCATTTCATTTGTAGTTAATCTGAGATGTAGAAGAGTGCTTTAAACCCCACAGACAGTGATAATATACTACGAACAAAAGAGATAAGTTACACGTTGCTTCCTGGGTATCCAGCCCTCACAGAACGTGTGATGGTCTCTAGGGAAGACAAATAGTTGTTGGGAAAATGTATCTGATCTCGGACCTTGTCTTTTGATGTTCGCATATTTACAGGAGCACGCTTCTTTCGAAAAAGAAGAGATTATTTTGAACAAATCTGCCAGTTCCGGTGCCATCAAAGACCCGACTGACAGATGTGTGAAACATGCTATTTGGAAAAAACTGATTTTTGTTATCGTAATGCTGGCGTTCTGAAATGAATTTTCGACTCTTTCATGTCGATTCGTTTTACTTTGGATATCATTTTGTCAAATAATAAATAATATGATGATAGTAAAAGAAGGAGAAAATGAATATCGTATCGTCGTTACAAAATAGTTGTGTGTTCATGGGTTTGATATTTTCGCATCAAACACCCGCGTAGTTAAACAGTTCATGTTCTCGTTCACGATTGTTGTTCACTGACAGGTTAATGTCAATCATACGTTACACAATAGTGTGTGGCATCCCTCGTTTACTCTAAACTGCACGTGCAGCACGGGAAAGTCGTTTCGTTAGATGTTGATTGCAGCCAGCTGGGAACATATGCCCGATTTCCACGGCATGTGCACACATTGGGTGTGTTTATGTAAACTCTGTGAGGATATGATGTCCATTTTAATTATGGCACAAAGCAAATAATTGCTTACATATAAAGGATGCCATTTGGTCTAAATTAATCTGAATTCCGTTTCACACATTTCTTTACAAAGACGAAAGTTGAGGGTCTAAATGAAGTTAATATTTAACAAATTCTTTTTTCATAAAAAATAATATTTTCATCACACAATGTATAATCATTTCTCTGGTTGTAGTACACTTCAAATGCAGCTGTTTTATACGAGAAACGTATGGTCTGTTATCGACCTTGATTAATGATATGAACATGACTATTTGAGACAAATTTCAGCTGATCCGTTGGAAGTCAGTTGAGAATGCTTCAAACGTTAAACTGATCATAAAAGACATAGCTACCCTGTAACATGGCTAATTATTCACTAACAACATCATCGCCAAATACTTCCCCTGTAATCAGTGACAGTTAGGAGGGGGCGTGATGCTGTGTGGCTGGTTCAGGGGGGCGTGATGCTGTGTGGCTGGTTGACGGGGGGCGTGATGCTGTGTGGCTAGTTCAGGGGGGCGTGATGCTGTGTGGCTGGTTCAGGGGGCGTGATGCTGTGTGGCTGGTTCAGGGGGGCGTGATGCTGTGTGGCTGGTTCAGGGGGGCGTGGAAGGTGGGCTGTAAACCAGTTGAAGAGCGAGGAGATGAGGTAGATTAGCCGGTCGACTAGGAGGATGGGTGTGGTTGGTTAGATGGATGGGTGCGGTGGGTTTGGAGGATGGATGCAGTAGGTTAGGGTGAGGTGGGTTAGGCGGATGGGTGAGGTACGTTATCAGAATTGGTGAGGTGGGTTGGAGAATGGGTTAGGGTGAGTTGTGTTAGGAGGATGGTTAGGTGGGTAAGGGTGATGCGTGAGGTGGGTTAGGAGGATGGCGAGGTGGGTTAAGTGATGGATGAGGTGGGCTAAGTATGGGTTAGGGGGTGGGTGAGATGGGTGAGGGGTGTTAGGAGGAAAGTGAGGTGGGTTAGGAGGACGGGTGAGGTGGGTTACGGGGATGGGTGAAGTTGGCAAGGGGAATGGGTGAGGTGGGTTAGGGGGTGGGTGAGATGGGTGAGGGGTGTTAGGAGGAAAGTGAGGTGGGTTAGGAGGACGGGTGAGGTGGGTTACGGGGATGGGTGAAGTTGGCAAGGGGAATGGGTGAGGTGGGTTAGGGGGTGGGTGAGATGGGTGAGGGGTGTTAGGAGGAAAGTGAGGTGGGTTAGGAGGACGGGTGAGGTGGGTTACGGGGATGGGTGAAGTTGGCAAGGGGAATGGGTTAGGTGGGTTAGGGGGTGGGTGAGATGGGTGAGGGGTGTTAGGAGGAAAGTGAGGTGGGTTAGGAGGACGGGTGAGGTGGGTTACGGGGATGGGTGAAGTTGGCAAGGGAATGGGTGAGGTGGGTTAGGGGGTGGGTGAGATGGGTGAGGGGTGTTAGGAGGAAAGTGAGGTGGGTTAGGAGGACGGGTGAGGTGGGTTACGGGGATGGGTGAAGTTGGCAAGGGAATGGGTGAGGTGGGTTAGGGGGTGGGTGAGACGGGTGAGGGGTGTTAGGAGGATGGGTGAAGTGGGTTAGGAGGGTGGGTGAAGTTGGTTGGTAAGGAGGATGGGTGAGGTGGGTAAGGCAGATGGGCGAGGTGTGTTAGGAGGACGGGTGAGGTGGGTTAGGAGGATGGGTGAAGTGGGTTAGGAGGGTGGGTGAAGTTGGTTGGTAAGGAGGATGGGTGAGGTGGGTAAGGCAGATGGGCGAGGTGCGTTAGGAGGATGGGTGAGGTGGATTAGGAGGGTGGGTGAAGTTGGTTGGTAAGGAGGATGGGTGAGGTGGGTAAGGCAGATGGGCGAGGTGCGTTAGGAGGATGGGTGAGGTGGATTAGAAGGATGGGTGAGGCGGGTTAGGAGGATGGGTGAGGTGGGTTAGGGTAAAGCAGGTTTGGGGGATGGGTGGGGTGGATTAGGGGGATGGGTGAGGATGGTTAGTAGGTTTGGTGAAGTGGGTTAGGGGAATGGGTGTGGTGGGTAAAGGGATGGGTTAGGCGGATGGGTACGTGGGGTGATGGCATGGTGAGTTGAATCTGGTCGGGTCGGGCGAGGTGGCGGAAAGGATGGGATCGGGTGAAGGAAACAAATAGTTTATTTTCATTGGTTCAACTACTTGGAGATTTACAAGTTAACGGACACGTTTCACTGACTCGGCGACACAGTGTATGATGCAGGAGGCATCTTGCGTTCAGTACCGTGCTTAAATGCCATGCAATAAGTGCCAGACATACAGTATTGTGCTTACAGTTACAGACTAGTGTTCATATATCGTACATGAAAGTAACATTATAATGTATTCTGCATAACGTTTCGTGTAGTCTCGTGTTTTCTGGTACGAGTGGCAAGGGGTGTTGAGGGAGAGGTGGAGGGGGTGTCTTTGGTAGTCAGAACGCCACTCTGTGAGATATCTCCACTTCATCATCTCTGCTCATACTTCATAAATGCCAGCCGCACATGTGTTGATGAGACAGCGGGACTGGAAGTTGATTATCTGTTTCACAACTTACAGCTGGATGCCCATAAGATACGTGTTGTACATTCTTATTGAAATGAACAGCTTGCTGGGGTGGGTTTCACAAGTCAACAGGAATTATCTTATCTAGGATTCATTAACTTAATCATGTGCAATTAATACGGGTATGTGTAGCGCCGACTACGGTATTCGTTCAATTAGGAGCTGATGGAGCATATTCATTATATCTTTGTTTGTGGTACATTGCCTGACTTTACTGGAGCCTATGATCGTGACTACGAATGACCATGATTATGTCCCCATGTTCTTGTCCTCCCACATCCATGGTCTAGTGGTAGTGCGTCCGCCCGAAGAGCGGAAGGTCTGGGGTTCGATCCCCGGTCGCGTCATACCAAAAGACGTTAAAAGATTGTACTTGTTGTTAACCTTTCTGGCGCTCGGCATTAAGGGGCTAAAACAAGGACTGGTATACTGTGTCTGAGCGGGATATTCATGTTAAACTGCGTCATGGTAAGTGCAATAATCTTGGACGCGACGTTAAACCCCATTTCACCTCACCTCCTCCCAAATCAAGGGGACATGCCGGGATGTACCTGAAATACTGTACACTCACTCACACACACACTATGTTCCAGCAACCTAATTTATGTTGGATGAATCACTTGGTTTACTTGAGTGAAAGGAAATGTTTCTTAGTTGTTTTCACCTCAGCTTAATAAGTGAAAAGCTCCACCTTCAGATCGATTTGCTTGTAAATTATTTTTTCCCTTTTTTCAGGTGATGGAGAGCGTCGATTTCCATGGTGACTTAAAGTCTTTCTTTCAGTACGTCAAATACATTCCAAAGTTTTATAATCACACAAAGGTTAGTATCTCTATGTTTGTAAAGCTGTAATGTATCGTTCAACGGTCCTTTATCGAGTGCTTGCTGTGGAATGTCAAGTGTGGCTGTGGTATGTCAACTGCTGGCTGTGGTATGTCAAGTGCTGGCTGTGGTATGTCAAGTGCTGGTTGTGGTATGCCATGTGTGGCTGTGGTATGTCAAGTGCTGGCTGTGGAATGTCAAGTGCTGGCTGTGGTATGTCAAGTGCCATCTGTGGTATGTCAAGTGTGGCTGTTGAATGTCATGTGTGGCTGTGGTATGTCATGTGTGGCTGTGATATGCCAAGTGCTGGCTGTGGTATGTCAAGTGCTGGCTGTGGTATGTCAAGTGCTGGCTGTGGTATGTCAAGTGCTAGCTGTGGTATGTCAAGTGTGGCTGTTGAATGTCATGTGTGGCTGTGATATGTCATGTGTGGCTGTGATATGCCAAGTGCTGGCTGTGGTATGTCAAGTGCTAGCTGTGGTATGTCATGTGTGGCTGTGATATGCCAAGTGCTGGCTGTGGTATGTCAAGTGCTAGCTGTGGTATGTCATGTGTGGCTGTGATATGTCAAGTGCTGGCTGTGGTATGTCAAGTGCTAGCTGTGGTATGTCATGTGTGGCTGTGGTATGTCAAGTGCTGGCTGTGGTATGTCAAGTGCTAGCTGTGGTATGTCATGTGTGGCTGTGATATGTCAAGTGCTGGCTGTGGTATGTCAAGTGCTAGCTGTGGTATGTCATGTGTGGCTGTGATATGTCAAGTGCTGGCTGTGGTATGTCAAGTGCTGGCTGTGGTATGTCAAGTGCTAGCTGTGGTATGTCATGTGTGGCTGTGATATGTCAAGTGCTGGCTGTGGTATGTCAAGTGCTGGCTGTGGTATGTCAAGTGCTAGCTGTGGTATGTCAAGTGTGGCTGTGTGTTGGCCCGGCCTGTGGGTGCGATGGTACACAGCCAGGCTACACACAATAACCACCTGATCCACGGTGACACACAGCCAGGCTACTCAACATAACCACCTGATCCACGGTGACACACAGCCAGGCTACACAACATAACCACCTGATCCACGGTGACACACAGCCAGGCTACACAGCCAGGCTACACAACATAACCACCCGATCCACGCTGACACACAGCCAGGCTACACAACATAACCACCTGATCCACGGTGACACACAGCCAGGCTACACAACATAACCACCTGATCCACGGTGACACACAGCCAGGCTACACACAATAACCACCCGTTCCACGGTGACACACAGCTAGGCTACACACAATAACCACCCGATCCACGGTGACACACTGCCAGGCTACACACAATAACCACCCGTTCCACGGTGACACACAGCTAGGCTACACACAATAACCACCCGATCCACGGTGACACACAGCCAGGCTACACACAATAACCACCCGTTCCACGGTGACACACAGCTAGGCTACACACAATAACCACCCGATCCACGGTGACACACTGCCAGGCTTCACACAATAACCACCCGATCCACGGTGACACACTGCCAGGCTACACAGCCAGGCTACACACAATAACCACCTGATCCACGGTGACACACAGCCAGGCTACACACAATAACCACCTGATCCACGGTGACACACAGCAAGGCCACAAAGCCAGGCTTCACACAATAATCACCCGATCGTCGGTGACACACAGCCAGGCTACACACCATAACCACCCGATCCACGGTGACACACAGCCAGGCTACACACCATAACCACCCGATCCACGGTGACACACAGCCAGGCTACACACCATAACCACCTGATCCACGGTGACACACAGCCAGGCTACACACCATAACCACCCGATCCACGGTGACACACAGCCAGGCTACACACCATAACCACCTGATCCACGGTGACACACAGCCAGGCTACACACAATAACCACCCGATCCACGCTGACACACAGCCAGGCTACACACGATAACCACCTGATCCACATTGACAACACAGCCAGGCTACACACCGTAGGCATGGATTTAGGGAAGGATGTTGCCAATCGTCTGTCGGACATAAAAGGTAAATCACGCAGATGTAACTATGTGTTGCTGTCTGCGTTATTTACTGTGTTTGATTCCAATGAACATGTGCCGGGTTCTTATCATTACGAGGCAAACTTAAAGGGGATTGTGTCTTTGTAAATTGTGTGTCTATTGGAATGTGTACTTATTCCATAGATTTGTACCTCTGTGCTAGTCATACATCATCAAATAGTGGGTCATCGGACTGGTCCATGCTTGAACAATTACTATGTTTGATTATTATCCACCCTTCTGCAGAACCACTCGTCTAGATTATAATCAACTTGGGATTCAGTTACATTACCATCTCTATCACGAATTGTTAACTGAAATTATTGATATTCTGGAAACCCATCTTTCGTGTTAAGTCATTCAGATTTAAAATCGTTGTAATCTCATCATTCATGATTTTCGCACCGTAATATTAACAAGGTTCGTACTTTAATTTAAACTACATGAAATGAAGTCATTAGATTTGTGTGCATAGCGAAGGGGAATCTCTTATCACAATCTATCTATCTTGACATTTGCCCGCCGGTTATTTCACAGCAGTCGTTCATTGCAGGGCGATAAATACCTGCCATAGACGTTATTGGAAGAGCCATTCAATCATACAATTATCTGGTGTATGGACTACTGCGCGGCGCCTCACAAACCACATCTAATATTCCTGGTATAATGTACGTGTCCCCGAGTCAGACAGAAGAGGTCCATAACTATCTAAAATGTTTTCAATGACAGCCTGTGATCTCGATCATTAAGTGATTTCACGATGATGGCAAAATATTTGGTGAATATCTCATATAGAAAACTGGGGACGCTGACATAGCCAGACACTGTGTGACGCACGTGTCTTTCAAGGCACTTCGATCTAATATTGCGGGCTGAATGGCATGGGTTATTGTTATATATAATAACCGTGGCTTGTAATCCTGTTGATTATTTTGTGATATCCATAGTTATTGATAAGCCACACGGCTCGCATTTGAAGAACTACTTCATAATATTTCTTCTTCCGACGTGTGTGATGTTTATTTTTTCCATTAAGATGTCACATGTTCCTGGAAATCAAATCTTTTATGTCACTAATGTCCAATATTCAGTGGCTGTAAATGATTGATATATCGTTCGAAGATACAAAAAGAAATGAGAATATGAAATGAAAATGGACTTTCGTGGAGTTTTTTTCTCTCCATAGAACAGTGACATGAGATGTGACTGTGGCGTGCAGTGAAGAATGAGACACAGTTCTGAGATATGCCGGGGCCATGTCATGAAGGATATTTATCCTGAAATCCACACACGGCACGGGTTAACGCCGCTTTGAAAACTGATTTCGAAAGCCGTCGTCGTTGACCAATTTTGGTTAATACTGGTGTTTATCGTTGTGCTTGTAGTGATGGCCCCAGTGGTGCTCCTACTGGTATTCATATTGGTGTTCCTAGTGGAGTTCCTAGTGGTATTCATAATGGTGTTCCTAGTGGAGTTCCTAGTGGTATTCATAATGGTGTTCCTAGTGGAGTTCCTAGTGGTATTCATATTGGTGTTCCTAGTGGAGTTCCTAGTGGTATTCATAATGGTGTTCCTAGTGGAGTTCCTGGTGGTATTCATATTGGTGTTCCTAGTGGAGTTCCTAGAGGTATTCATATTAGTGTTGAAGTTGATCAAGTGATATTCATAATAGTTTTCAAGTGGACCTGACCCGTGAAGATATGGGGTAGAGTAGGTCTTCAGCAACCCATACTTGCCATAAACGGCGACTATGCTTGTCGTAAGAGTTGAATAACGCGATCGGGTGGTCAAGCTCGCTGACTTGGTTGAAGCATGTCATCGTATCCCAATTGCGTGATCGATGCTCATGATGTCAATCACTGGATTGTCCAAACTCGATTATTTACAGACCTCCGCCGTATAGCTGGAGTATTGCTGAGTGCGGCGTTAAACAAAAAACAAACCAACAAACTGCTGGAATGTTGCTGCGTGCGGCTTTAAGGAACAAACCGACAAACAAACATGTTTTTCTTTTCGGAAAACACCGTGTTTCACTGTGTTATTCTTAGTGCTAACCAAAATATTTGCACAAATAATTTTAGATTTGAATCCTTCAACGAACTTAATGTTTCACTCCTAAAAGTCACATCATGCAACAATCTCTCACTTACACTGTCGTACATATATCTAAAATTAGGTAAAGAAAGATATTGTTCTATTTTTGATTGTTTCTTCACAGGAGGAGCTGCTACATCGATATCACTTCCTCATCACAAAGAAGATTCTGCCTCGGCTACAGTTTATGTTCAGAAACATATCGCTTCCGGCTCTCACGTGAGTAATGCAATAGCTCCGAACAGTGACGTCGTCGTCCATCATGCTCGGCAGATCTGTACCGTGGTGAATCAGGTAGCACGCCCTGATATGGAGCCTAGTACTTCTATTGTTCTGATGGGGAAACGATATCATTTGTTTCTTAGTAATACTTAATTATATGGTTGGCTCAGTGTTACAAGATATACATGAAGTTTTATTGTTTGGATATATTTAAGGAAACTTCAATCTCATTAAAATCAGATCCTAGTTCTCGCTACCGCTAAACAAAGATCTGAGGACATCCCATTAGGGGTCACGTCAGAACGACCTTTCATCCGACCAATGAGAGCGTCGCTTAGCAGATCATGAAAGTGTCGGAATGTGATTTCTAATCATGCAGCCTCGAAAACTTTAAAACGGAGTATTCCGAACGATAGTTACGGGCTTAACGACTGAATCTATACAATCTAGACCATATATAAGCCCTTCGAGAATGTTCTTTTGTTCAGTTTTCAAATTTTTAAGCGAGAATTTGTCAAAATATGTTTCGAAGCGTAGTCGCCAATTTGAAATTAGTTCTGTAAAGCACGAGAAATCTGCCTTTTGATAGGTTAATGTCGACTTCTTGTCAGTAATTCCATTGGTCGGTCAGAGTTCGCGAAAGGTCGTGACCCGTATAATGGGATGTCCTCAGATCTTTGTGCAGCGGCAGCGAGAACTAAGATCTGATTTTAATGAGATTGAGGAAACTTTGAAAGTTTGAAATTGCTGTGAAAATGTTCATTGGAAAAGGGAAAGAGCCGTATACTGAGAAGTTATATAGTGGGATTGTCTTTTGATTTAGACCAATGCACGTGTTGACTTCTCATATGCGCGTATTATAGGCCAGGCACTTTGACAATGTATGACCAAATATTTGCGTTTATTAGAAATGATATACGGTAGGATAATTGCGGGTGATATAACGGTTGGTTTCACAAAAGGACCTGGCTTACATAAAACCTGTTCTGTTTCAGCATCGTGCCTGTTGACACAGACGGCCCGTGGGGATCGTACGGGCAGAATGTCTTCTACGCCAACCTCAAAGAACCTCAGAAACGGTAAGATGGTTATGCTTCGTGTTTACTACACTATGTCCTAGACATGACGCTATGTAATGTCACATTCATACTATACTATGTACTAGACATGACGCTATGTAGTGTCACATTCATACTAAACTATGTACTAGACATGACGCTATGTAGTGTCACATTCATACTATACTATGTACTAGACATGACGCTATGTAGTGTCACATTCATACTATACTATGTACTAGACATGACGCTATGTAGTGTCACATTCATACTATACTATGTACTAGACATGACGCTATGTAGTGTCACATTCATACTATACTATGTACTAGACATGACGCTATGTAGTGTCACATTCATACTATACTATGTACTAGACATGACGCTATGTAGTGTCACATTCATACTATACTATGTACTAGACATGACGCTATGTAGTGTCACATTCATACTATACTATGTACTAGACATGACGCTATGTAGTGTCACATTCATACTATACTATGTACTAGACATGACGCTATGTAGTGTCACATTCATACTATACTATGTCCTAGACATGACGCTATGTAGTGTCACATTCATACTATACTATGTCCTAGACATGACGCTATGTAGTGTCACTTTCATACTATACCATGTCCTAGACATGACGCTATGTAGTGTCACATTCATACTATACTATGTACTAGACATGACGCTATGTAATGTCACATTCATACTATACTATGTCCTAGAAATGACGCTATGTAGTGTCACTTTCATACTTTACTATGTACTAGACATGACGCTATGTAGTGTCACATTCATACTATACTATGTACTAGACATGACGCTATGTAGTGTCACATTCATACTATACTATGTACTAGACATGACGCTATGTAGTGTCACATTCATACTATACTATGTACTAGACATGACGCAATGTAGTGTCACATTCATACTATACTATGTCCTAGACATGACGCTATGTAGTGTCACATTCATACTAAACTATGTACTAGACATGACGCTATGTAGTGTCACATTCATACTATACTATGTACTAGACATGACGCTATGTAGTGTCACATTCATACTATACTATGTACTAGACATGACGCTATGTAGTGTCACATTCATACTATACTATGTACTAGACATGACGCTATGTAGTGTCACATTCATACTATACTATGTACTAGACATGACGCTACGTAGTGTCACTTTCATACTATACTATGTACTAGACATGACGCTATGTAGTGTCACATTCATACTATACTATGTTCTAGACATGACGCTATGTAGTGTCACTTTCATACTTTACTATGTCCTAGACATGACGCTATGTAGTGTCACATTCATACTATACTATGTACTAGACATGACGCTATGTAGTGTCACATTCATACTATACTATGTACTAGACATGACGCTATGTAGTGTCACATTCATACTATACTATGTACTAGACATGACGCTATGTAGTGTCACATTCATACTATACTATGTACTAGACATGACGCTATGTTGCGTCACGTCCGGACTACATGCGATACCAACACCACATATGCTTGATTCTCTTTGTGCCAACATTTGACATGAGTGTATAATTTGTTCACCCCGGCAGTTTAGATTAAACAGCAAGACTGGAGGTTATAATGGCTTTGAAAACAATCAAAGCTGACAACAGATGCTGCCCATGCCGCCTCTTATTCTGCTGATGTGTTGATATGTGAGGACATTTCACAAAGACCGTTAACCAAGAAGTTTTGAGAAAGCATTGTCAATGATTGCAGATGCAATGGTGTGTAACTGATGTTGTCATACTCGTCATTGTAGATCGACGTTCATGATGCTGCCGCTTGCGCTGCACGAGACGGACCCGGGGCATCACTTCCAGGACGCCTACTCCAGCCTGCATGGCATCCCTGACTACAGGGGGGAGACACTCAACAGTAAACTGTACTCGGTACCATTCCATTTCCCCATATACAGCGCATACGCAGAGGTGAGTTCCACACTGTAGTACATTTGTAGTAATCGGTGCTCTAAACAAGGAGTTGATAGACTGTCAGAAACGCATTTTTTTTCGAAATTCATCGTTTTTATTAAAATATATAGGAGACGTATTAATCTGATATAAGTTACACTTTAGCAAGTTTTCGTTTGTATCCCGGATCAGAACAGGCAGGAATGAGGATCGGGTGGTTACCTAGGTGGATCGTAGCTTATGTCATCGACCGCTGGTTTGTCTGTCCCGGACTGGGTTACTTACAGGCGGCCACGATACATCAACTGTTATTGCTCATTGTGGCCATAAAAAGTCAGTCGGTCTAGCGACCCATGAAGATCCGGGGTAGAATAGGTCTTCAGCGACCCATGCTTGCCGTAAAAGGCGATTATGCTTGTTGTAAAAGGCGACTAAGGGGATCGCTGGCTTGGTTGATGCATGTCATCGTATCCCAATTGCGTAGATCGATGCTCATGATGTCAATCACTGGATTGTATGGTTCAGACTCGATTATTTACAGACTGCCGTCATATAGTTGGAATATTGATAAGTGCGGCGTTAAACAACAAACAAACAGTTAATCTATCAAACTTTCTCCTCTGGTCCAACGACACTCATGGGCACTGTGGTGCTTTCCTGCTGCAAGTAATTTACAGACATGAGTGAGACCTGTGACCATGTTCTTTGTTGCAGGGCTGGGCGCTCTATGCTGAATACCTCGGAGAGGAGATGGGCTTGTACGACTCGCCCTATGATCTGTAAGTTCAAACTAATTATCTCTTCAAAGTCATGCTCAATACATTTAATAAAACCTAGAGCCATGACACAGGGTCAGATGAAAATGACACCATTTCAGAATCTTTTGATGATTATCTGTATGGAAACCGACACGCATTGCGCAGCGACATCTTCGTGGCGACCTGATCTTTACAGAGCCACCATTAGCCAATGGTCTGACTTCATGAGTGTGTCATCCTACCCTGGTCGCGGAGGTCAATGTTATCAATATCTTTAACGTATATACACTATCCAATTTAGTGCAGTTCAGTTTCGACCCACGCTGTTTCGGGTTGGAATAGGTATTCAGCAGCCCATGCTTGTCATCAGGGGCGACTAACGGGATCGGGTGGTCAGGCTCGCTGACTTGGTTGATGCACGTCATCGTATCCTAATTGCGTGGATTGATGCTCATGATATCAACCACTGGATTGTCTTGGCCAGACTCCAACCTTCATAAAGCTGGAATAATTTCAGTTCATTTAGCTGGAATATTGCGTGGGCGGATACAGAGGGGGGGGGGGCACCCCCCCTTTTAATTTCGAAAAAAATCTTTATTTCTGTATAAATTACCACCAAAGACAATAAATAGATCTTAATTGTGCACCCTCCCTTTTCAAAAAAGGTGTATCCGCCCATGCCCCCCCCCCCCCCCCCCCCCCCCCCCCCGCCCTCACGACAACCTGGTGGGGATCCAGTTATAAAACGTACCCAGGACTTGTCCTCAGAGGCGACTTAATTGGATCGTTGACTTGGTTGATTGCCGGATGCCTGACTGTCTGTCATCGTTCTGCAAAGGCGTGGGATGTTGCTCATAATATCAGTCACTGGTGTGTCTGTCCAGATTCGTTTAATAGTAAAAGGCCGGTGGGATGTAGCGTGATTACTTCTGGGTGTCTCCTGTAACAAAACATACCTAACTCCACGACCTCCTTGTTGAACTGTTCATCGTGGCTCCTCTCAAACAACGCATTCAATCCATGCCATAAGGCTATCGGAGTTATCTCCCCTGAAATGATACATTGCAAAATAAAAACGTGTCATACAGAGATGCAATTAATCGCCATGCAACATGTGGCTATTTGACATACGGACTTTATTATCGAATTATGGCCAGAGGCCATACCCTCCAAAACTTTCTAAGAGAAAATACATTGTTTGCCTATAGTGCCTATTGTGGATTTCGGGACAGAATGTATCTTTTATACCCGCCCTCATGAGGATCGACTTATGAGGATCTTGTCGTACCGCGAGGGCGTGGGACGCTGTTCATAATAGCAATCACTGGTTTGTCTCGTCATGATTCGATTATTTCAAGAGCGGCGTGGTACGGCTGGAATATTGGGTACAGCGACATTAAACACCATCCACATACACCTGATTCCTTGTACGGACGTAGTGTTACATTTAGGCGTTATTATAATCTCCTATGTGGGAGTTCCAATTTGGTTTCTAATTAACTTTTCTTCTTACTTTCAGCTTTGGCAGATATTGTTCCGAGATATTCCGTGCCTGTCGTCTTGTAGTGGATACTGGCATTCACGCGTTTGGGTGAGTTGACAGCTGTGTAGTGACACTCATACAGTGGAACCCATCAAGCCAGAAACTCTTCAGGACGATTTCCTCGTGGAACTTGTGTATATTCACGGGGATAACTCGTTTTCTTTAATTTGTTTGAAATAACCCGGAAAGAGACTTCCTTTTGGCCGAAGTTGTCCCTTAGTCAGTACTTAACTCTGTTTACCCAGACATTCCGGTGAATCGACTGTATTTGATTTCACTATTTCTGGTGTCCCTTTCGTGATATTAATGTTATATTTCGAAGGACGGCATAACGCAATACTCACTCGTAAATATCCACAGCCATGCTGCGTGTACAAAATTGCTAAAAATGTAAGGGAAGTCGGGTAGCCTTGTGGTTAAAACGTTCGCTCATCACGCCGAAAACCCGGTTCGATTCCCGACATGGGTACAATGTGTGAAGCTCATGTCTGGTGTCCCCCGCCGTGATATTGCTGGAATATTGCTAAAGGCGGCGTAAAATCAAACTCACTCACTCACTAAAAATATAATGACAATATGTATATTTTACGGACGTTTCACTCCCTGGTGAACTGTATGGACGTTTGTCCGACAGTAGAGCAAGTCTTTATCGTTGGCATCACTCGTCAAGGTGAGAGATGACATACCTGGACTTCACGTTTTTAAGCCCTCGGCTTAATTAAGGATTTTGCCGGTTTTGATTGAGTTCAAATTTAAGCCCAGTGCTTAAAAACGAAAAAGGACAAAAGCATGAGAGAAAGAATGAATACCCCAAGTGTAATGAAACAATACCCACAAATGGAATGAGAAAAACTGACATGAGTTTCGTTTTCAACAAGACTGCGTTCAAAATTGAAATGACAGATGAAAAAAAAGTAACAACAAAACAATATCGTAGTTATGCGTATCTGTCCTGTGCGTTTAAAGTTTCCCACTGAGTCTCCAGAATGCGCCTGCATGAGGGGTCCAATGTGGCTTGTGAATGTGGAAACCTCTAAGAGAGCTTGAGGGCAGTATAGATGCAAACTGACCATATATGTAGAAGCGTGGTACAACACTTGTTAAGAAAATCCGGCAATGGAGATCAATCAATGTTTCAATTTATTTTAATCCCATGGGCAAAAAAGGGTTATATTTTTCTCCTTTTAAGCCCATGGGCTAAATAACGAGAGGGCTTAAAACGTGCAGCCCAGGTAAAATGTGCCTTTGTCCTTTTAGTCAAACCTCTGAGGAAGATGACAATATGTTGCTCCATAAGTTTGAAGGGGCGCTTTTATTGGTAACTCGCCCTACTGGGGGCAGGGTTGTTCCATTGTGTAGGTGACAGATTGTGTTTCGTCGTACTCTGAAGGCATGCATCGTTTATCATGCCACGAAGCACTGGTTTGCCTGGCAAAGAATACCGCTTAAAATTATGTCATTCTGGGCCAGGCAAACTATTGATTAAAAGATGAACACCACCAGTTAAGTCACAGATTCTGACTCACCTGAATTAACCTCGTAGACTCCCACGACAAGCAAGCGTAACTGCGGACCAGTTCTTAAATTGAATCCCCACTTTGCTCGTCGAATAGTTTAACACCATCGGAGAACATAATTCTTCTGCATAATGGGCAAGGGAGTTAACTGACTATAAAAGTGATTGCCTCTGGAATATGTCGATTCGTTAGAAACATACATAGTTTAACACCATCGGAGAACATAATTCTTCTGCATAATGGGCAAGGGAGTTAACTGACTATAAAAGTGATTGCCTCTGGAATATGTCGATTCGTTAGAAACATACACATTAGCGGCAGGTTTGGCGGGGCATTGAACTGTTTTATTCCTGTTCGCTTGTGGAAGTAATATAAACCTTTTATGTTCTACAGATGGTCACGTGATCGTGCAATTCGCTTCCTGACGAATTACAGCGACTTTCCAGACAGTCAGATCCAGTCCGAGGTTGACCGATACATCACGTGGCCAGGCCAAGCCTGCTCCTACAAGGTTGGGGAGATCAAAATAAAGAAATTGAGACAGGAAGCGGAAACGAGGCTCGGTAAGTGTCTGGACCGAAAGGAATGGCGCCCACATAAGATGTGGCTAGTTTGATATATGCCTGGTAATTTTCCTAAGTCAAATCATGGAAAACAATGCTTGTCACTCTGCAGACATATTTATCCAAAATAGAAAGGCATCCTTTACGTTGGAAATGTGTTGAGGCTTGTCAAGAAGCACTAAAGAGGCTTATACTGTTTAGCTGTTTTAGGTGCATATTTTTCTTGTCTATGCGCAAGACCTACATGTAACTGGTAGTATTGACACTGGTGTCCTTTACAGAAAGGAAAATCCATTGTTACGTAATAAGGTCATGTGTTACTTTGGATCTTCCAACCTTTGGGTGTCGCTCAATGATGTCCTGTAAAAGTGGACCAATGAAGATCCGGGTTAGAATAGCTCTTCAGCAACCCATGCTTGCCGCAAAAGGCGACCATGCTTGTCGTAAGAGGCGACTAACGGGATCGGGTGGTCAGGCTCGCTGACTTGGTTGATGCATGTTATCGATCCCAATTGCGTGGATCGATGCTCAAGATATCAATCACTGGATTGTCTGGTCCAGATTCGATTATTTACAGACCGCCGTCATACAGCTGGAATATTGCTGGGTGCGACGTTTAACAACACAACAACCAAACAACCAACTGTAAGAGTGTTTTGACATTTGGCAAAATCACAACAACCAGGGGGTTTGGCGGGTCACGATGTGTAACCTGACCTGTTTCAGCGTACCCAGACGGCTTGTCGGGATCGGTGATCATGCTATCACTCACTGGTTTGTCTACTCTTGAATCCAACATTTGAGACATCTGTAATATGTTCATATTTATTTCTGTCTAGGCCGGAAGTTCAACATCCGGGACTTTCATCATGTGGTCTTGAAGCTCGGGAGCGTCCCCCTTGACATTCTACAGGAGGAAGTTCATGACTGGATAGACTCGGAGCTCCTTGATGAGAAAATAGTCACCATTCCTGTGTTGTCGTCTGCCGTTATGTACACATATAATACTGTCCTCACGACTAGTATAACAATAGTTTTATTGCTTGCAAACAGATAATATTGATGATATTTATGTTCTGTGCAGTGTACAGTGTTTTGTATCATGGTAGAAAATCTTTGTCTGTTGTAAATAAATTTGTCCGTTGTGTAAGAAGGATGACGTCGTGTTGTCAATATCTGTTCTGTGTGGTTGCAGTGGGATAGCTCAGTGGTAACAGTGTTGGTTCGCATGCAGAAGGTTCTATTCCAGGATGGGTGTTATGTGACAAGCCAAGTCTTGGTGTCCCCCGCTGTGATACGGTTTGAATATTGCATAAAGCGGGGTAAAGCTCACACACCCATCCCACTGTGGCACCGTAGCTTTGGATATACTTGGTTTCAAAAGGTCAATCAGAATGAGTGAGTGAGTGTGCAGTGAACGTATTTCAGTTATATAACTGCGTGACAGTTTAACGTTGGAGGAAAGGTCGAAGTGGAGGGAAACTTAGACCTTAGACTTTGCCACTTTGGTAAAACTCACTGACCCTGGTATGGTTTAAATGCAGGAGACGAACCACAGGTTTCAAAACACAATAACATTTGCTGCTATGTGACTAACAATTGATTTGTTGACCGCCTCGCCGGGACGAATGTCGTATGTTGAAGCAAGTGTAAAAGTCAAACTAAGATGTTCCGGTGTCCCCCGCCGAGATATTGCTAGAATATTGCAAAAGGTGGCATTAAATAATATCCATACGTACATATCCACAGCCTTAATGCATTTAACCCCAAAACACCCACCCACCAACATTACGTACTTTTACGTTTCACTGACTAGTGCTCTCAATGGACGTTCATCAGCACAATACTTTTTAAACTGTTATTCAATAGGAGTTGACCATCTGGTCAAACAGCTGATTAGCATGACAAATGTATTGTCAAATGTACTTTTCTAAAAAACTTGGGAGGATCTTCATGGAACAATATGTACAGTTCATGTTCAACAGAGTTATGTCCCCTTAATTCTCTCACTCGCTCTTCGTCACAACTCGCATCTTTCCGTAATTTACAAGAAGGTGTTCAGGATTTACAAATCATTCATCAACAACGCTTCCTGTTATTCAGTCGATTTTCAGCAACGATTTCTGTGAATTTCTACACAAAGTGGTTAACATCTGAAAACTGCCTCATTTCAGGCTTTCCTCTCCAATCAAGATGACTTGCCGTGATAAGTACTGTTCAAAGCGGAGTTAAACTTGTTCGCACACTCACATCAAAATAATTTGATAACTTTCCCACAAAAGGTGTTGTTATCAGGGTTATTATGATGAGAATAAATATGTCACCCAAAAACCTGCAAAAAAGGACAGCAAGACATCTTGTGACATATCACATAGAGTAGAGCCGACATTCTGCCAAATCCAACAAAACCTTTGGTCACAGCACAACCCTTATATGTTATCATGTAGAAATCTTTCTCTAATTCGACATATGTGTATTCCACATTTCGGCACAGTTTTCCTAGCCTCATGGGGAAATCCACTTTGTATGACCCGATTTAAACCTAATGAACTGGGGGACAAAAGTAAGTATACCGAGTTTGCCTTTTGTGTAATTTAAAATTGAAAGTTGTTAAATTTGATTGTGTCTATTTAACCATCTCTCATTCCTTTGTTTGCAACTACATGACAACTACCATGATTGAAATGTAATAAATGTGTGCCTAAATTTTTTAAAATTTATTTTTCAAAGATAAGATGTCTAAGATACCCATCAGCAGCTGTGCATTATGCTATTTGTAATTTGTTTAACAGTTTTAAATCAAAATAATATTAAAAATTATAAAACCATGTGGTAGTATTCTTGAGTGCCGACTAAGCGCTAGTAAAGTTTCCTCTTTGGACATAATATCCTTAACTTAATCTATTTTCAACTAAAACTGAAACGTATGATAAAAATCAACTGAGATGTATAGCGTCTTTTGCTCCTCAGTTTTAAAAAAAGACTACGTTAAACACCTAAAGACGTTAATCCGTCTAAACTGAGACGGAAATGGATTGAATCTAACATGTCTTTGAAGGCATTAAGAAGTGATACACATTAGGAAGAGAATATATGAATGTCAACCTCTTTATTATGAGGACAAAACGTTTTGGAGTATCTGCTTACTACTTCATTCACCTGTACAGACAAGCATGGGTTGCTGAAGGTCGAATCTGACCCGGATCTTCCCGGGTGGGAGATGATGTAGATCTATTGTTTGGAAAAAGTTCTTCTGCAACTGCTCTTAAATCAGGTTGATATAATTTCCGTTGTGAGTGAGTGATGATATTCAGCCATATGGCGGGGACACTTTGTGGGGATGGAAGCCAGACATTAGCCATGGCGAGCGTGGCATTTGTGGTTCATCATATTGTAACACTGACAGTGAGACAGAGTCAGCAGGCAATCATCAAGATCAGGGGTGTTCTCATATACTGGCAGGTGGTTGATTGTTTGTTGTTTAACGCCGCACTTAGCAATAATCCTGCTATATGACGTGAATATTCAACAAAGTAACAGACATTTTGGTAAAACAAACGTGCATAATATTTTGTCAACGATGCATGCTTGAATGTGCACACATGGATGAAAGTTCAATATGACCACGATCGCGACAAACATTACTCATTCACTTTGGAACCGAACATTATTTGAACTAAAATCTTTCAAAATTTATTTTTATTTGCACTTTGACGCATTCCCTCTTGCAATATAATGACTACTGAAAACAAACCAGGTGGTTCAATGCTGTGTAACTGTAATATTTACCTGGACAGTGTCTTGGGGTGTGACCTGGGGCGGTGGGGTAGCCTAGTGGTTAAAGCGTTCACTCGTATCGCCGAAGACCCGGGTTCGATTCCCGACATGGGTACAATGTGTGAAGCCCATTTTTGGTGTTCCCCGCCGTGATATTGCTAGAATATTGCTAAAAGCGGCGTAAAACCATACTCACTCGCTCACTCACTAAATACACCTACGTAAATAGATAAGGTAATACGATCTATAAAAGGTTAGTATAATGCAAGCAAATAAAGATGTATAGTTCATTGGATTCATATTGCACATTATACGTTTTGTTCATTACCCCGAGCCACACGGAGATATAGAGCCTTGGGTGCCGTCTGTCGGTTTGTCGGTCCTTTTGTCCATCCCTCCTCCTGTTCGTTCAACAGGGACAAGTAACTTGCGCAAACCCCATGGATCTAGATCGAAACCAGGCACTGAGAATTAGTCTGTTGTGGCCCTTGCCATATCATTTTGGAAACGTAGATGTTCTCAAAAGTGGGAAACCTTTCTTGGATAAGAGGATTTTGAATACAGTTTCAGTTTATTAGTGTTGCACTACTTTGTAGCGATGAAACCGTGTAAACACAACAATTTGCATGACGGTTACTTGAATAGTAGCTCAATGGAGCTCCTCTCGACTTTCATTTTTCATTGCACGGTGAGGTGTTACTAGTAGGTTTGGTGAATACAAATCAAACTCAATACAATCCATCAACTGTAAGGTTATGGAACACTATTCCTGCAGCAGGTAGAAATTGTACATCTGCATCCCAATTCAAGTCAAACATACAAAAAGAGCAAGTTATTGCCCCTCCATATTTTTCCTATGGTGTTAGAAAGTTGAATATTTATCATACTCGATTAAGATACATGAAAAGCCAGTTAAATTATGATTTCTGCAGAATAGAGATGAAATGTGATCCAATATGTCAATGTGGTAATCCATGTGAAAACGCATTTCATTATTGATTAGAGTGTCCACCAAAGAAAATCTATGTTAATAATAATTCGAGACATTTTGCAGAACACCGTGGATAAAAATGTTAAATTAGATTTAAGTTTGATGTTAAAGGGAAATGAATGTTTGTCCATTATCGAAAATCAATATATCTTTAAGGCAGTGCAAATGTTTTAAGTCATACAAAGAGATTTGGGTAACACTTTAGTGTAAATATACTAGTCTCTCTCTTTGGTACATTTCTTTTGTTAGCTAAACACTCATCTTCTTTTCTGTTTTCCCTGTATATGACTTACTGTACAAGCTTCTGTAAATACCATGGATAGGGAGTCCTAAGTTGGATAACTTGTTCCCAATCCATTTCAATCTGAATAGAATATGTTTAAACTATACAAATCAAATTGAGATTGCATTCATGATACAAGGTGTGATTTAATTTCTCACACATGCTCCAATTGTGTCTGACTTAGGAGTGTCATTTTCATAATCTCGTTGTAGACACGACACCCACGTGGTTGTACAAATTGATAAAGAAAACGGCTGTGATCAGTGAACTGCTGACAAACCTACCAGGTCAACATCAAATGTATGTTGCTGTTCTGTGTCTATGTGTTTTGCTGAGTAGGTCTCTCGCCGGACTCATTTTGCCCATGGTGAAGCCCGATGGCGCTGTGGATCTGTCAAGCCTCGTCAGCGCCGTCTCCCAGCTTGAGGAGACAGTGACCAGTCTCCAGACAACCACGGGACGGTTACAAACAGATCCACAACTAACGGGGAACCAGCTGCAGACTCAGGCAGAGCTACTTATAACTAAGCAGGAACTGTTGATCAGTCAGTTGCAACTACAATCGCAGTTGAAGAAAAGTCTTTGTTGAAAGATGAAGTGGCAGCAATTAAAACTGACGTTCGGTTATCAGATGAAGGTATTGAGGCGAAAACAGAAATCAACAGAATGACACATGGTAAAGCTAATACACAGTTGAACCAAACGATCCTGTCTATTGTGAGTGAAGATCTGAAATTAAACAGGGCACAGGTATATACAGTGCGGTCAGAGGTCAAGATGTTAGGCAAACAACTAAACAAGGTAAAGTCGTCTGTGTATGAAGCAAGCAGTTTTATCCAGAATACGTCATCATTTGTCCAAAAAATATGACAAAAGCAGTTGGAAGAACATATTGAACTACGACCTACAAAGTTGCTGGCACAGAATATGTTGGAACAACTCGAGAGACTTCAGCTAGCCATGATCACCGATACCAGCACGACATAGAATATTCTCAGTTTGACAAGCTCAGAAGTAGCATCTTTGCGAAGAGAACTGTCTGTACAGAAACAATCCCTGGACAACTACCAGTCGTTGAAGAATCTGTCACAACGTATGTGTAAGTTACTTATTCATCAGATTAGTTCGCTTATGGTTGAATGTAAAAAGCAATACACATGGCCATTATGCTTTTAGAGAGCACTACTGTTAATACGTGTACCAGTATGGCATTGTGTTGTGTTTGCCCCTCATTGTTAAAACAGACAGTTTTGGGGATATAACCACATGTAGGGATTCGAGGTTAGAATATCTTCCCAGTAGCCTATGATGTAAGACGAGACTTAATGGAATCGGTTATCAGTTGGCTCAGTTGGTGGCTTGGACGTTGCTCATAATATCAACCACTGGTTTGTCTGTGCCAGACTAGATTATTTACAGGTCGCTGTGGTAAAGTTGGAATACTTCTGCCTGTGGTGCATTCAACTCACGGACACTATTAAAGTAGTATGATGCTTGAAAACATGGGTCATGACAGGGACGAATGTCTGACCAGTTGATCATGGCAGTCCAGAGAGGCAATTGCTGGAATTCCTGACTAAACAAATAAACATATATTCAACATATTCAATCAAAAATCGTAATTACACGTGAATTATGCCATGTGTTTTGAACTTTGTTGAACTTTAACCTTCTTCTTTATTAATAAATGCACTGGCACGAGGCAATGAAGAAGTTGCCACAGATATTGCAATGAAATCTCATTTGCACTGTTAAAATGTAGATGCGGTTTCAATGCATTGGGTGTTCAGGTATAGAGAAGAAGCAGGTCTAATGATTAAGAGAACGAGTTTGTGTGCTCAGAACGTCATGTACTTGAAGATGAAGCGCACATAATCTCACAGATAAGAAGTAAATATTTGTCAGCATTTGTTGAGCATCTCAACATTGTGTTAGTCATGACATGGTAAGTATGTTCAACAGTTATAATGGTGAGATGATCTTTGATATAGCAAAGTGCCTTTGTACATGTTCTGTATAAGAAACGAATTGTAGTTTACTACAGATATTGATGTATTGAATGTTACAAGTGGGGATTATAAGTGGGATGGGACTCAACCAACAAAAGTACGAGAATTTGTACTTTAACAAGAAATTGTTATCCCAAATATAACCATTTTTACATTTGGCCACTTCTAAATGGTATTGTGTGTTCATACGTATATGGTTATGGATGATCGATGACTCTCCACACGTCACATAGCCAATAACAGCAGGTATCTCTCATGAGGGTGGAGAACATGCTGAGGAATGAACTGGGCATGACAAGTTTCAGCCGCTGTGGGGTCAAGGCTTCTGACTCCTGATAAGAAACACTTCAGGTTCAGAGAGAATTTATGTTGTTTCGCAGCAGACCCAGCTTATTTCGTTAAGCGATTTGTAACCATATATACGTTTTGCATTCAGAGCTACCTATCATCCAGGGACTAAACAATAGTCAAAGCAGTTGAAGTGTCGAAAGTCTCCTCATCCGAAGAAGGCAAAGTCTGTTCAATCACCTGTGTCACGGTGATGGCTTCTGTTATTCAGGTTTCTAAAGGAGTCCTACTGGTCAGACCATGCAAATAATGATGACGTCTTTCCACCACCAGAAGGAAGCCTCAACACCACCAGGAGGAAGTCTCAACACCACCAGGAGGAAGCCTCACCACCACCACCACCACCACCAGGAGGAAGCCTCAGCACCACCAGGAGGAAGCCTCAGCACCACCAGGAGGAAGCCTCAGCACCACCAGGAGGAAGCCTCAACACCACCAGGAGGAGGCCTCAACACCACCAGGAGGAAGCCTCAACACCACCAGGAGGATGCCTCAACACCACCAGGAGGAAGCCTCAACACCACCAGGAGGAAGCCTCAACACCACCAGGAGGAATCCTCAACACCACCAGGAGGAAGCCTCAACACCACCAGGAGGAGGCCTCACCACCACCAGGAGGAGGCCTCAACACCACCAGGAGGAAGCCTCAACACCACCAGGAGGAGGCCTCAACACCACCAGGAGGAGGCCTCAACACCACCAGGAGGAAGCCTCAACACCACCAGGAGGAAGCCTCAACACCGCCAGGAGGAGGCCTCAACACCACCAGGAGGAAGCCTCAACACCACCAGGAGGAAGCCTCAACACCACCAGGAGGAGGCCTCAACACCACCAGAAGGAGGCCTCAACACCACCAGGATCCAACTCCGATTTATGCGGTTTTCAGCGCCATGTCTCTACTGCGCGGGTGCAACTCCGTGTCCCTCCTCCCTATGAAGAACACGCATAGGCAACCCATTGGTTGGCCCTGTTTGGCAGGCAAAAATCACGCGTAATAATGGCCGCTGAATTGTATACTTGCAAACAGTGCTAAAGTTGTTGTGAGTGTAACGTCAGGTCAAGGTCGGGTCAAAGGGATGTTTCCAATAATGTAAGTTAAACTCAACTCAACTACATATATTGACATACCAAAGACTTCTTAAAGACACCCTATACCTACTCGCTTATATTTCTTGCCAGCCAACTGTCTAATCTTTCTGAGGTGGAAATCACACTGCAACCAAATTTTGCATGCGATGCGATCCGACGCATTGACATTCGGGGCTGCACCTAATTTTAACGTACCGTTTGAAACCCCATGCATAAGGCCACAATGTACAAGTACAGTCAGGCTTTCCCAAAATGTAAGTAGGTTTCTTGGTGTGTATGGTACGTTTAGATACATACATATATCTATGTATGTACGTTCAGTCTGGACCTGTCTTTATACTCACTCTTGTGACATGTGAAAACGTGAGAGTGTAACATTTGAAAAGACAACCTGTTTGACTGGTTAGTGTGCCACACTTACACGCGCCGTAGGTAACACTTTGTTAGGTGTCACGAGAAACGCATAGTCATCCATGCCGATAGAGGTGAGTCGTTCTATTTTAAAGGCAGCACATTTCTCGTTTCATGCAATAACACGACCCCACTACAGGGAACATATCCAGTGTTTCAATTTGTTTGTTTCAATACGTATAGGCCTATATCCATTGCAAGAACAGGAAAAAACATACCAGTGACCACCTATAACAGCGCCAAGTATGATATCGTTATTCAATTATTGGATTAAGTTCGACTTGACTGGGGGTATCAAGGGTGCCTTCATTGCTCCTTTTCTGTCTTGGTTTCTAACTTTAAGGGGACACTCTGAATTATAAATATTTTCCTCGCAAATGTGAACATTTTGCTACACATCTGTAACTATATAATTACATTTGCTTCGTCATAAAAGATATACAAATATATTTTTACACCGGGTTAAAGAAAAAAGACCACATATACATTGTCTCATTGATTTATATTTATATTAAACAAATGATTGAGTGAGTGAATGTCACTGAATTAAATGTGAATTAAAGCTGCAGAATTATATCAGACATATCATGGCTGCCTCTGAATTATTTAGTTAGCGCCAGGTTATTTTGAGACGGAATTATTAGCAACGATTCACGCCGTCAGCAAAACAACACCAACACAGTAGGTCACATACCCTGACCACCCAATCCGGTTGCCCCTTTCAACAGATCTGTGAATATCCGGGTAGACAATAGTTCTTCAGCAATTCCCATGCCTGTCGTAAAAGGCGAGTGTGCTTGTAAGAGGCAACTAACCGGATCGGGTGGTCAGACTCGCTGACTTGGTTGGTGCATGTCATCGTATCCCGTAGATCGATGCTCATGATGTCAATCACTGGATTGTCTTGTTCAGACTCGATTATTTACAGACCGCCGCCATAAACCTGGGGGGCACGGAGGGCCCAGTCGTCTAAGGCGCCGCGATTCGCTGTCCCTTTGGCACGTCAGAAACCTATGATTGTGGGTTCGAATCCCGGTTCGCCACGATTATGATTCTAGGTTTGACAGTACCATACCCATGCTCGTGGGTTTCACCGAAGTGGTAAACCTCTGAGACCTGCATCACTTCGGGCTTTCCTCCCACATTAAGCTGACACGCCGCCATATAACTGCAATACTGTTTCGAACTACAGACGACTTAGTGCATTACCGGTTGTCCTTGTGAAGCTTGTGTGTTTTTCAGGTAAACAATTGACGTACCTGTGCATGTGTTTGTGACAAGTGTGACCGGTGAGGCATGACACGCTCACTTTTTCACGAAAAAATACTGTATGGTCATACTGTATGATCACTGCTTGATAGTGATTCGTGATAGAGTCGGAATCGTACAATCAACCGTGCTTTCAGCAGCGATGTCTTATGAATGTGTAAAGGGTTTGGCGCTATTATTTACTTTTACAACATGAAATCTATTTCATTTCAACACAGCTTGCTAGGTGAATTTTCTTCATGCAAACAAGGATAAATATATATTGTTTTATGGATCACGATTGACAGCAAATTAAATCTATTTGAACTTGTTACTAAAAAATGGAGAGATGCAGGATTAAATCAGGTCCTCCATCACGGCAAACGTATTGTATACTGCATTTAACATTTGTCCGCCCCCCATAGCGACTGATTATGAATGAACTAGAACATTATTTATTCGGTTTAAAGGCGCTGTTAACACCATACCAGTTCTATCACAGCGTGTCAGCTTAATGAGGAAGGAAAGCCAGAAGTGATGCAGGTCTCAGACGTTTCAGACTTTGGTGAAGCCCACGAGCATGGTGCTGATAAACCTAGAAAATAATCAGGGCGATCCTGGATTCGAACCTTCTGCACAGCGAACATTGCGACGCCTTATACTGGGCCACCCGCGGCTGATATTAACTGTTATTGAATGTCGTGCTTCATAAGTATCACGAAACCCCACAAATTATGAATAAGATGTGATTATTTCTCTTCAAGTGAACAATGGATCCTTCTAAAGACCAAGGCTCGAAAAATACTGCTCTCCACCACGCCTGCCTAGCGGGGGACCTCAAACGTGTGACAACCATTTTGTCTGATGGCCATGACATCAACGCTCGTGGGATGCTGAAGAGGACGCCAGTGATGTTGGCAGCGTGGAAGGGACATAGAAAGGTGTTGGACTTTCTTTTGAATAAAGGAGCTGACGTAGATATAGTTGATGGCCGTCATGACAGCATCCTTCACTTGGCTTGTGTTGGAGGGGGTGTAGACATAGTAAAGCGTATCCTCTCCTACACCACAAGAGTGGCCATCAATGGAAAGGGCAACTATGGTAAGACTCCGAGCATGGATGCAGCATGGACAAGGCATACAGACGTGTTACAATTACTTGTCAGCAAAGGAGCAGATATGTCGTCGGTGGATGATGGTGGTGACAATATTCTACACTGGGCATGTGTTGGAGGACATGTTGAGATGGTCAAGTATGTCCTCTCGATGAAACGTTTTGACATCAACAGTAGGGGAGTGTGTGAGAGGACTCCAGTGATGGAGGCAGCGGTGCACGGTCATGATGAAGTGTTTCATTTAATTGTGAGAAGTGGAGGGGATTTGACCCTGGCGGATGCTAAGGCGAGGAACATACTGCATCTAGCCTGTCGTGGACGGAATCTTGAAATTGTGAAGTATGTTCTGTCCAAAAACATTGTCGACATCAACAGTAGAGACCAGATGGGAAACACAGCAGTGATGGATGCAACTGTACAGAGAAACAGAGAGATGGTCAACCTCCTTGTGAGTAAAGGAGCTCACAGTAAATAACTAACCCATGATGGTCAACCTCCTTGTGAGTAAAGGAGCCCACAGTAGATAACTAACCCATGATGGTGAACCTCCTTGTGAGTAAAGGAGCTCACAGCAGATAACCTCCCCATTATGGTCAACCTCCTTGTGAGTAAAGGAGCTCACAGTAGATAACTAACCCATGATGGTCAACCTCATTGTGAGTAAAGGAGCTCACAGTAGATAACTAACCCATGATGGTCAACCTCCTTGTGAGTAAAGGAGCTCACAGTAGATAACTAACCCATGATGGTCAACCTCCTTGTGAGTAAAGGAGCACCAGATAACTAACCCATGATGGTCAACCTCCTTGTGAGTAAAGGAGCTCACAGTAGATAACTAACCCATGATGGTCAACCTCCTTGTGAGTAAAGGAGCTCACAGTAGATAACTAACCCATGATGGTCAACCTCCTTGTGAGTAAAGGAGCACCAGATAACTAACCCATGATGGTCAACCTCCTTGTGAGTAAAGGAGCTCACAGTAGATAACTAACCCATGATGGTCAACCTCCTTGTGAGTAAAGGAGCTCACAGCAGATAACTAACCCATGATGGTCAACCTCCTTGTGAGTAAAGGAGCTCACAGCAGATAACCTCCCCATGATGGTCAACCTCCTTGTGAGTAAAGGAGCTCACAGCAGATAACTAACCCATGATGGTCAACCTCCTTGTGAGTAAAGGGGCTCACAGCAGATAACCTCCCCATGATGGTCAACCTCCTTGTGAGTAAAGGAGCACCAGATAACTAACCCATGATGGTCAACCTCCTTGTGAGTAAAGGAGCTCACAGCAGATAACCTCCCCATGATGGTCAACCTCCTTGTGAGTAAAGGAGCACCAGATAACTAACCCATGATGGTCAACCTCCTTGTGAGTAAAGGAGCTCACAGTAGATAACTAACCCATGATGGTCAACCTCCTTGTGAGTAAAGGAGCACCAGATAACTAACACATGATGATCAAAATTGGTCATAATTTATTGTTTGATGTGTGCACAGACTGAGCTTGACATCAGTGTTGTGTTGGTTCACACAGTGATAATGAGCGAGTGAGTGAGCGAGTGAGTGAGCGAGTGAGTTAGGTTTAACGACGCTTTAACCAGTTTTCCACGGCGTATCAGCTTAATGTGGAAGGAAGTGATGCAGGTTCCCACATTTGTGAAACCCACGAGCACGGAACTTCAAACATGATCGGGGCATGCTCCCTGCTCACACTGGCAGACGAATGATTCAATGAAAGTTGATGTATGAATATGACAGGCCATTGAGGGACATTGTCAATGCAGGAGGACGTGTTTGTATCGGAACTGTGTCAATAGAATCTCAATGGTATCTACAAAAGCTCCTCGTTTCTTCACAAAGCAGTCACATCAATGGTTTTGAAAACCAAATAGAGTACACTGCATTCTGACTAGAACAGTAACTACCTATACAGGATGTCACCTGTTGTGGGGTTTTGCTGACAAAATTAGAAGTTTAATTTAAATTTAAAGCTCGTCAGTGTAACTTGTGCTACATGGCCGATACCACTGAGGAATGTGTGGCCACGTGACAGCCTTGATACCCTTCTGTGCTTGAATGTGCCAGTCATTCATACAACAGAATTCCTGTAAAATATCATACAATTTCAAATGAACATTACACAGTATTCAATGCCTTGCTCGGCAAGTTAGACCTGAAGCTGATATCTATACATGACACTTCTGACTATGTATGCCATACATGCATATTTATCAGGGTCAACAGTCGGGTGACGGTTTTTCCTTTCTCTGTTCGTAGTTATAGTGTCAGGGAAGACTGGTGTAAAGAGGTCGTTAATGCGTCTTTACAATGTGTACGAATGATAATTATTACTCGCCCGTTGACGATACAACTGTTTAACAACAAGCAGGTATAACGTAGCTATTAATAGCAAAGTGCCTACTTTTGTACTGTCAGAACTAGTTTCACTAACCATTAATGAACACTCTCAACATCGCTTGGCTTCTTCAATGACGTTGCGTGTTGAGAAAGACAGATCACTGAGAGGGGATTATGCACCCTCGATCACCCCACCAACTCAGTTGCTCGGCTGACGTCATTGTTTCTGAATGTTTACAACATTTCACAAGGGTATTTTATAGGGTATTTTAACGTGTTTGTAAACTTTGAGGTGCTGAATTCTAAAGGTCGGCCGTTGTATGAATTAAATTTATACATGTCAGCGTTTAATGTGTTTGAAGTATTATTCTGTTAAATTCAATTGGATTATGCTGTGGATCGCGTCGTCGATTTACACACGACAGTGAAATATTGTATTCATAAGCTTGACTCGCTTTCGCTCGTCAGATATCAGAACTATTCACTCGTTTCATAAAATTGGTATCACAAGCTCGAGGGAGCGATATTAATATACGAGCTTAGCGCTGATTATTATCTGTGGGGGCATGTATCAGGTGGGATATCAAAACGTCAGTTTAACGTCCTCAAGGGGCGGAACTACCATTGTTGCAGAAAAGCAATTCCTTACACTTAAAAAAAACACAGCTTATTTCTTAAAATAAGTAAACCTCAATTTATCATCAATTTATCATCAATTTATCCCCATCCACAAGGACATTGACATTGACATTGACATTGACAAAGTGACTGTAGACTTTGTCGGAATTTTTTTTGAATAATAGCCGATTTGTCACAAACATTTCAAAGTTAATTCAAAGATGAAGATTCTGCGCTTCGGTCGATGACTTGGTCACTTTATACTGAATGTGTATTTCAATGTTGTGATCAAGGTCAAATGTGTGTTCAGTGTTTATTGGAAAGTTAAACAGCAAGAACAAAAAACAAAATTTGTTTTGTATTCAAGTTCATGTTGCATTGAGATATCAGTAATGAAACAACGAATCTTAGGAAATAATTTGAATTTCATGTAAATGGCCAGACAAAATGAGAAGCACATGTATAAAAGCAATTAAGCATATGTTTAATGTAAATACTACAAATCATGTCTACACTCAAAACAAGAACGATAGACAAGAATGTATTTATGGATGGCCACGTGTAACCAGACCATCAGAACCATAGACACCCAATATATCCTGTGACTTATTGCATGCTATTCATCCTATTGATCAGAAGTCCGAGTCTCATGTTATAAGAGCCATATTTGACATGAATAGAGAGTTTGACTTATTGACAATATTGGCTAGTAATAGTGCGACCCTTCTTAATGTATTCATGAATTGAATCTTCAAATGTCAGCATATTATAGTCCGTCCCTAGCTGTCCTTTATTCATTTGATAAATACCATTATAATTCCTAATTTCAAAAGTTTAAATCGCCTCGGCAATATTACAGCCTTGCAGCGATACATTTTAAAATATACCGTAAAAAGGAATACATCTATTCCTATTCGACCACCAGAGAACAGAGAACAAAGTTGTACCACCATACTGGGGATACCAGGGGCTTACAGTGCCTACGCTCGTACGCTTCCTGCATGATTTCCAAGTAAGATTCATGCCATCCCTTTGGTCATCGGTGGCTGAATGTCTCGCCATCTAATATAAAAACATCCAAACAATCAAATTTCTTAAACTCTAGTCATATAACATACTTATGAGAATGAGACTGGATTTACTTGTCACTGGCAAATAAATGGCAAAGCTTTGTTTTGTTTGAGAAATGAGTCAAAGGACATGGTGCACTGAATTTTTTACGAAGCCCAGATGGAACAAAGTAAGAAAACAAGAAAAGGAATCCGAAACATTTATAAGCCTTGACCAGATAATGCCAAATGGAACAGGCTATTTTGGAGGAATGAGTTATTCTGATGTTCGGAGTGATTATTTGAAGCAGAAACCCGAGTTCCAAGGCATATTTGATTGTCTTCAAGAACAATAAAATCATTGCAAGGATATAATTGCTTTGTTGAATTGTGAGCTGTAATTTACTACCTATTGTTATCACTCGCCCACTGAAGATACCAATGTTTGATATCAATGAGCTGGTGTTACACAGTGTTTAATATCAATGAGCTGGTGTTACACAGTGTTTGATATCAATGAGCTGGTGTTACACAGTGTTTGATATCAATGAGCTGGTGTTACACAGTGTTTAATATCAATGAGCTGGTGTTACACAGTGTTTGATATCAATGAGCTGGTGTTACACAGTGTTTGATATCAATGAGCTGGTGTTACACAGTGTTTGATATCAATGAGCTGGTGTTACACAGTGTTTGATATCAATGAGCTGGTGTTACACAGTGTTTGATATCAATGAGCTGGTGTTACACAGTGTTTAATACCAGGGCGCGTGCTCATGCACTGCTGAAACTAGTTCCCTCAATAAATATTGAAAACTCTTGACATCCCTGGGCTTATTCAATGATTGTGTGTAGAGATAATAGATCCCTGCAAGGAGCTTATGCACGCTCAACGAGCCCAGTTACACTGTTCGTAGGCGACGTCACAGGTCATCGTTGCAATAATATAAAATTGAATCAATAAAATAACAACATTTCACGGTTTTGTGACGTGTTTGTAAACTTTGTGGTGCTGAAATCTAAATGCAGGCCGTTGAATGTACAGACGACAGTGAAATATTCGTACTCTTGTCGCAGTTTATGACGGGAATTTCCATACTTCGATGAAATGTCTTTTAAAGGTTATAAAAGGCAAGTAATAAATAACATACTAAAACAAACTTTATGAACCCGTTAATCGCCCTGGGCTCACTGCACATAGCGAACTTAGGCTACGATGACCGTAACTTCCATATTCAAACATAGACTTAAAATTGTCGTAGCGCTAAGATCGCTTTGTGCGAATGGGCCAAGGTATCTGACGAGTTTGAACAGTCATTTGAACAGAAACATCACTGCGGCAGCATGTTCACATTGGATTATTGTGTGAATACTGATAAGACCCCAACGTGATGACATTATGAAACATCTCACACCATATCCAAGGTTTGTTTTTTTGTCTGTTGTTTAACGCCACACTCAACGATATTCCAGCTAAACGAAGGCGGTCTGTAAATAATCGAGTCTCGACTAGACAATCCAGTGATTGACATCATGATCATCGATCTACGCAAATTGAATAGGATGACATGCATCAACCAAGTCAACGAGTCTGACCACCGATCCCGTTAGTCGGCTTTTATGACAAGCATAGTTGCCTCTCAGGACACACAAGGGTTGCTGAAGTTGCATTTTAACCCGGGTCTTCACGGGTCGTCTCCGAGGTAGAAGTGAGTGCACGTGTTGTCTTCACCACATTCAGCAAAGTTACAACTAATGCCATGGTGCTCCGCAAACTAATCTGGTGCACATAATCCTGTGATCGATAGTGTGAGTAAGTGTGTGTTGCCTCCAGCGTAAACGTGTTACAGCTGAATATCACGATCGCCCTCCACTTTTTATGCAGAGTCTCTTCAAATTGTTGTATGTTCTGTGGCCGTCCAAGTCGTCGTCTCAATCGTACCCCTAGATGAACCCCTAGGCCTAGGTGTTTGACAGGAGGGGCCGGCCATGACAAAACCAGTTCCAGTTCATGGTAAGTCTGGCTGTATGTGGTCTGGCGTTGCGGTACTGGAAACGTGCTCCACGTGCTTGTTGTTGCACAAAGGGCACAATAAATAGTGCCCAAACTTGATCCCAGTATGCTTGGGCGTTCACATTTTCTTGAATGGTGACTAACGGTGTCTTTTGTTGACCACAAAATGCCCCACCAATAACATTACTCCATCGCCTCCAAAGGGACGTACTCCTGAACACATGCTTGGCTTTGCCGTTCATATCTGGTCCCCTGGTATTGACAGCGTAATAGCCGAGGTGTGTTTCGGAATTCATCAGATATAATTGTCCCATATTTAGAAGTTTTATTTAATGCTAGTTTTGAAAACTCCAATTTTCCCAAAGATTGGTCAGTGGGCATTATCATTCCTCTCCACAAACAAGGTAATGTAAATGATACCAATAACTACAGAGGCGTCACATTATTAAGCATACTGAGTAAAATATTCTTAGATATGATTAATAGAAGATTGGTATTTTGGGCTGAATCATTTAAGAAAATAGATGAGGCCCAAACTGGTTTTAGAGAGGGGTATTCAACTGTAGACAATATTCTTTTGGTACATTCCTTAATTCAACGTTATTTATCAAGTAAAGTAGCTGAACTTTATGCGCTCTTTGTAGATTTTTCTAAAGCATTTGACTCCATTAACCGTGTAACATTGTGCCTTGCTTAAATTGCGAAGAGTCAGCAGCAAGATGTTGAAACTCTAATCAAGTAGCATGAACAAGTAAAGACTCGTGTAAGAAGTAATGACAAGTACTCAGAGTGTGAGTGAATATGGTTTTACGCCGCTTTTAGCAATATTCCAGCAATATCACGGCGGGGGACACCAGAAATGGGCTTCACACATTGTGCCCATGTCGGGAATCGAACCCGGGTCTTCGGCGAGACGATCAAACGCTTTAACCACTAGGCTACCCGACCGCCCCTTCTGATTTTTGAAGATATTCAAACTTCGAGGCAACATTAACAAAGGAGACGAATGTCATGTGTTATTCAAATGTCCACAATATCTAGAATTTACGGAATACGTATTTGTCAAAATATTATGTGAAGCGTCGTAAAAACATTTGGTAAACATCTACAATTGATGACATCCCCTTGTTATTTAAATCAACAATTATTTTTACCCATAAGTTCACTTTGAGGAACTACAACGTTCACATTACCAGTATGTATAAGCGAGTGTAGCGATATTGATAACTATGTTTAATGTCAATGTGAAATAAGTTTTCCTAGAATACTGTACTTGTTGTTACCATGGACACGTTTTGTGTACACAGCCACTCAACCAGAATAAACAGCTACTACAACAGCGGCAGCAGCAGCAGCAGCAGCAGCAGCAGCAATAACAACAGTTTTCATCAATGTATGGTGCTTATTGAATGTAGTTATAAGCGCAAGTATTTGATCGTGATGCCAAGTTTATCAGATTGGTGTATGGCATCTCTAGCACCATCAATTATGTGAAAAAAAGAGTTGAAATTGAAAGGTATAGCTGATGCACAGTTATCACATTAATGTCACTTACTAGTTATCTTATACTGATTTAAACACGCTACCTTTGACAGTGGTGAGAGGAGAGCAACTTATCAATTCTGCGGTTATATCGTCTGAAGGAATTATTCAATTCCCGTCTGTAGCTGATCCTCGAACTCATATCTCAGTAAAAACAAATAACTTTCAAGTAAGTTAGGTCTCAGAAGAAAAACAAAGTTTCCCATGCTTACTCTGTAGAAATAACCGCACAGTTTTTTTGCCTCTGAATATGTCAAACCTGCCACATTGCCAAAATCTGACAAATTTCATTACCACACGAAGGGTAGGAGCCTTGAGAAAATACGTTCAATGTTTCCAGTCACACGAAAGCAAATAAAAAAGTCCCCTACATTATTAGGTATGGTTTAGGTTACATACTTTATTGGGTTCCTTCGGTCTTATTCTAATTGGAAGCCAGATCCGTATCAACTCCCGCCATCATGGAATCCAGGGAAATCAGACATTCGCTGTTCAGGTGCACATGTACCTGTTTGATACTAGTATTCAATATAGTTTATACCTGTTTATGTCTGGATATAACTAGCTTGGTGATCACCTGGTAACATCTATGATCTTCTGTACACTAAATGGAAGTTATGTCGATGTTCTTTTTGTTTCTGTCTGTTTGTTCCTCAGAGCCACACTCAGAAATATTCAAGCTATATTACGGCGGCATGTCCCAAATCGAGTCTGGACCAGACAAACATGTGACTGATATTATGCGCACCGTCCCCCATTGTTGGTTTACAAGGGCAACCGAGTCAGCGAGTCTGACGACCCGTTTCGTTACAGGGGTGGATCCAGGGTTTTGTAGAAGGGGCAGCACACTACCTTGGTCAATATTGAACGAAAACAGGACAGATAAACCGACACCTACGTCGGGTGTGGGGAAATAGCGGAATGTTTGCACCAAATTCACACATCTTGATCCGCCAGTGCCTTCAGTCGGCTCAGGCAATAAATACTTAATTTTTTATGCAAATTGTGTCAATGGCGTTGATACCGGAAGGGCAGGACATGCTTACCCTTTTCGCGAACACTTGGCCACTCTTTTGCGTTGACATTGTATATATACTTACGACGGCTGGTCAAAGGTTCTGAGCCTAACAAACAAAACAAAAAACTGTGAAAGTGTTTATAATTATATTTTTCAACATAATCTCCCTGCTGTTCTATACACTTCTCTTTTCTATAGTAAAGCTTTTCAATTCCAGTCAGGAAGAAGTTTTCTGAAGCCACCCATTCACAGCAGCTTTGAGGTCATTGTTGTCGTCACAGCGCTCTCCATAGAGGTGTTATTTCAGGTTAGGAAACTGGTGGAAGTCACTTGGTGCCAAGTCTGGCGAGTAGAAAGGGTGAGGAAGCACAGCAGCTTTTGCAAGTCGAGAGGTGTGAGAAGAGGCGTTGTCATGAAGTAGTGGAACTCCAGCAGTCAGCATTCCACGCCGCTTTTCTTTGATAGACTCTGTCGGGCGAAGAAGCAAATCAGCATAGTAGGCACCGGGAATCGTCTTCTGATGTTATATGTAATCAACAAGGGTCACACCATATTCTTACGAATAGATTACATTTGTTAATACATTTGACTGCCCGGGTGGTCCAGTTGTAGAACGTCTGCCCGGAGAGTGAAAGGTCAGTGGTTTGATCCCACAGCGTCATACCAAAATACGTTAAAAGATGGTACTTGCTGTTAACTTGACTCACGTTTAGTATTGCGAGGATAAAACAAAGGCTGGTCGGTTCGGATTTAGTAATATGTGTCTGAGTGGGGTATTCATGTTAAACTACGGCATGGTGTCTTAGTGGGCTAGAACTAGTACAATCAGCCAGATACATGTAACCGTGCATGGGCGTCTCTGTAGGAATGAAATAATCTTGAACTCGGCGTCCATTTCACCTCACTTTACAAATACAGATATGAATGTGACAACGTCGAGGGAAGGAGTGTGTGTGATTTAATGCCCATCACGGCAATATCATGGCGTGGGATCCCACGGATAGGCTTTATAGCTATGATGGGAATCGAATGTTGGTTGGTCTTTGTCTTGAGGAATCTACCACAAAACTTCCCTAAGGCGGTTGAAATGTATTATTCAGGCTGATATAGTTCTCTACTATTCTTATTTCTATTTTCATATGTTAGGTTAATAAAACAATAGCCATAACTATAGCTGAAAATGCACATTTCGTGTGACATGACAGGAATCGTTGTTAGCCTTGCTTCTCAGGGAGATCATGTTTCACATCGGTTTGCTCCTGTTATTGTGTTATGTACTGTTTACTATATGTGCCAACCTGGCACATAACATTAAACAGATATCGGCTGCCTATAAATAGTAGGTAATATAACGGCTATTGTGGGATATTTTCATAAGGAAAAGGTTCTGCGATTTGTTCCGGTGGCGGACAAGACCAGGATGCACGGAGCTGCTACTTGTATTCTACTGCTGGGAATCTGCATCCTGTGTCTCACCGATCAAAGTAAGTCCACCCTTTGAGTCTGACAATTCAAAAACTGTGTTTTCAATGAAGAGCTGCATGTATGTTACGTTATATTGTGACAATGCTGAATTGAATCGAAAGCGCAACGTGAGGTTAAAGTAACATTAAGCACATATATACCCGTGCAGAGCAGCCTCTCCGTGAGCATACGTGAGTGAATGAGTGAGTGAGTTTGGTTTAACGCCGCTTTTAACAGTATTACAGTTAAATCGCGGCGTGTCAGCTTAATGTGGGAGGAAAGCCCGAAGTGATACAGGTCTCAGACGTTTACCACTTCGGTGAAACCCACGAGCACGGGTATGGTGCTGACAAACCTAGAGACATATTCGGGGCGAACCGGGATTCGAACCCACAATCATAGGTTTCTGGGGTGCCCAAGGGACGCAGCTCTGCACAGTGAATCGCGGCGCCTTAGACGACTGGGCCCCCCGTGCTCCCCGTGAGCATACGTAAAGTGGTTTCCCTCAAAGAAAATGAACACGCTTTGCAAGGTTTGGTTCAAAACAGCAGAGCTACACTATGACGCCTGTTGTTCCAAACAATTGAAATACACACTGTAAGTCGATTTCCATCGTGAGTTCTGCCCTAAAAATATGTTACTACGCATAATTTGAATATTGCAGAAACCTAAACCCTTCATTATGCAACCTAAACTAACAGTCGGGTAGCCTAGTGGTTAAAGCGTTCGCTCGTCACGCCGAACACCCTGGTTCGATTCCCGACATGGGTACAATGTTTGAAGCCCATTTCTGGTGTCCCCCGACGTGATATTGCTTGAAGATTGCTAAAAGCGGCGTAATACCATACTCACTCACTAACAGTCATTATTTCACCATGCCTACCTACAATGATAATTTCTGACATAAATACCCAAACTCACACACCTTTTCAAAACATCTATGTTATGGCCAAATCTCAAGAGCCAATCATGGATACATTCGTTAAAGATGTGAAATTGCGTTAATATTTGCTGCTCGTATATACGGTAAAGGTATTCATTTGTTGAGTATTATCCTTTTGCTACACTTTAAGGATTTGTATGGAACTGGTGATGTGTTCATTTCTGCCCTATACGCGATGGCGACCCAGTCATCTAGGGTGTTATTATAATGGAAATGTGTTTCACAAAGGATAGGTTAACTTGCCTGAGTGACAAAGAAACAGTTGACATGACCACAAGAAGTTACAAATACAAACCCAGTAAAAACACTCCAGGCCCGTAGCAAATATTTTATAAAAGTTGTCTATTCACGATATTGGTACGAATATCTGACATTCGATGAAATTGATAACCATCTAATCAATGAATTACTTCTAGTGAAAGTTCAACATTAAATGAATTAATGGATAATTGTTTGACATTGATTACAGCCCGAAAATGTATGCAAGTTCACTTCGGAAAAAGATTTTTACTTATGACAAAAATGTGGGAGCGCATGAAGAGTGATTACAAAGACATCATGTTTAGGCAAATTCAGAATTTGGCGGGAATAGCTCCTAGCAGAATGTTCCCAAACACCTGCATGACTTTGTTCGGGTGAAATGTTTGGCGTTGGGGAACTCCTGCTGTGTTAGAGTAGTTTTCTTTGCGAGACAGCACATCACATAGCGTATAAACGACAAGCACTAGGCATGTTAAGATTGGAGAACTCAATCAGATGTCAACAAATCAATCAGTGTACTGTCTAGGTGATGGAATTAGAATTGGCAAACCAGTGATGTGAAATGTGGTTCACCATCAAGCATACACCATGAGTTTAATCCCATCACTCGCATGTAAGTGTTGATATTATAAATAATGATACTTCTTTATTAAAGGTCTCGAAGGACGAAGACGCTTTTGTAAAAATACAGGCTGTGAAAGAATAAGTCCAAAAAGAGACAAATGGTAAACGCATATAATTCCGTAAGTGTATGCCTGTTATCTTAAGTATCCCAGTCGTCTAAGACGCCGCGATTCACTGTGCAGAGTTGTGTCCCTTGGGCACGCCAGAAACCTATGACTGTGGGTCCGAATCCCGGTTCGCCCCGATTAAGTTTCTAGGTTTGTCAGCATCATACCCGTGCTCGTGGGTTTCATCGAAGTGGTAAATGTTTTCCTCCCACATTAAGCTGACACGCCGTGATATAACTCGAATACTATTAAAAGCGGCGTTAAACCCAACTCACTCACTCACTCACTCACTCACTGTTATCTAAAGTAAAAGAAAGCATTTCTTTATCCATGTGCTTTCATGAGCCGAATGAAAGGGTTTAACGTTTTGGAAAATCTTCAGTATGTCTAATATTCGGCCGATATATGCTGTCAACGTGGTAACAGGACTCTGTTTGTTCCTCCAGATGATCGCAAGAGCTGCGTGACATCCTATCATGCAAAAATACAAAGGAATCATTTAGGTTACTGTAAGCGTGGAACAATTTCAAACCATGTCATTAGGTACTCGATTTCGGTTCCGTCATTAGATACCCGGTTTCAGTACCGGCATTAGATACACGGTTTCTGTACCGTCATTAGATACTCGGTTTCTGTACCGTCATTAGATACTCGGTTTCTGTACCGTCATTAGATACTCGGTTTCTGTACCATCAGTAGATACTCGGTTTCTGTACCGTCATTTGATATCCGGTTTCTGTACCGTCATTAGATACTCGGTTTCTGTACCGTCATTAGATACTCGGTTTCTGTACCGTCATTTGATATCCGGTTTCTGTACCGTCATTAGATACTCGGTTTCTGTACCGTCATTAGATACTCGGTTTCTGTACCGTCATTTGATATCCGGTTTCTGTACCGTCATTAGATACTCGGTTTCTGTACCGTCATTAGATACTCGGTTTCTGTACCGTCATTTGATATCCGGTTTCTGTACCATCAGTAGATACTCGGTTTCTGTACCGTCATTTGATATCCGGTTTCTGTACCGTCATTAGATACTCGGTTTCTGTACCGTCATTAGATACTCGGTTTCTGTACCGTCATTTGATATCCGGTTTCTGTACCATCAGTAGATACACGGTTTCTGTACCGTCATTAGATACTCGGTTTCTGTACCGTCATTTGATATCCGGTTTCTGTACCGTCATTAGATACTCGGTTTCTGTACCGTCATTTGATATCCGGTTTCTGTACCATCAGTAGATACACGGTTTCTGTGCCGTCATTTGATATCCGGTTTCTGTTGTGTCATTAGATACTCAGTTTCTGTTGTGTCATTAGATACTCGGTTTCTGTTGTGTCATTAGATACTCAGTTTCAGTTGTGTTATTAGATACTCAGTTTCTGCTGTGTTATTAGATACTCGGTTTCTGTACCGTCATTAGATACTCGGTTTCTGTACCGTCATTAGATACTCGGTTTCTGTACCGTCATTAATTAGATACTCGGTTTCTGTACCGTCATTAGATATTCGGTTTCTGTTCCGTATTTGCTAATGGGTATGCCATGTTGTGTACACAAACAAGAGTGCTCCGGTCTTAAAGTAATCCAAATACGAATAAAAAACATTACTTTTTCGCGTGCGAATACATAATAAGCGGTATAGAGCTTTTTTCCAGTGTTGGGAGTTCGACAATACTTTAAGTTGTGAATGTTTCTTTTTAATATTAGTTGACAATACTCTAAGCCTATATTGTTTGTCAGACACCACTGTACTTTATAGACATAAGATGTAATAGATGATGTAATATGTAATAGATTGTAATCTGTCATTCCTTACTTATAGGTGATGCAGTATGTAAAGACAGAAAACGTAATTGTAAGGAACTGGCTGAGATGGGATTATGTACCCAGAACAAAAAAGCAAACAAAATTATAAAGAAGTGCCGGGCGTCTTGCAATCTGTGTAAGTGTTGATTAATACTCGTCCGGGATGGACATGTAGGGTTAAAGAAACATTTCAATATTCATCTGCCCTCGGATGATCGTGTACCTTTTGAATTCTATTTATCATTGTTCAGTTTATATAAAAAGCTGAGAAATATAATCTTTTCAGGTCAAGACAAAGCCTCAATTCTATTTCTACAGTTCTATTTCTGATTTGTCTTCTCGGAATTATGACAGATGCTTATAAAGAAAGAAAAAATCCTTTTGGTATACTGTGTTGATTTCTAAACTCATATGGACTTCTGTTTCAGTATAACATCAACTGTAGAATGTTTTCAGTTTCGCTATTTAACGTCTTAACAGGTTCAGCTGACACAGGAAAAGCAGCTGAAACAACAGGTATGTTATACATGCGAAATCAAGACCACAGATTTTATGTCGTGAATACGCGGGATTACTTTATGTTGACGATATAAAGTTGTACAGCTTGTCCAAATCCATTATTCATAGTTGACATTCGATTGAATGAGTTCTGAGCTGTAACAAATACAACGACCTCTTAATGCATAAAAATTTGATTCATATACTAGTATATGAATCTATTTGTTTGGACAATGTTTGTTAGTACGTCTGTGTGCTTCGGGTGGGATGAATTATAGATTTAGCGTTTTGCATCTGTTAAAACAAGGTTTCCTCTTTCGTCATTTTTCATTTCTTTGTTGAAGGTGTCACAGGGCGTGAAGACAAACACATTTTAATATAACAAGCCGAGAAGTCTTTGCACCAACATAAAACACCGGTTACACAGACATATTTCCCTATACCTTCACATGACCAGATTGCTGGATTCCTGATGTCTTAGATAAAAGAAAGAAAATTTATCAATGTGTGTTAAGGAGCCGAATTTAGGGAGTTAACGTTTTTGAATACAGTTATTAAAACAAGTGTTCAATTGTAAACTGTAATAGTTTCTTAAGTACAGGTGGCGCAGGGTGTACGGACAAGAAGCGGAGTTGTAAGAAAATGGCTGCGAAGGGATTTTGTACCGACAAGAAACATGCAAAGAAAATGAAGAAACGTTGCAAGGCGTCATGCCATCTGTGTAAGTGTTGATTACTCCTTGTTTATAGATACACATGTTGGGTTAAAAATATTAATCGTCACGTAACCTCGGATGATCATGTTTTGGTTGGAGTTCTATTGATCGTAGTGTCTTTGTTTTGAGTGAAAGAAGACTGCCTTCGTGGTCTACTGGTAGAGCGTACGCGCGGAGAGGGAAGATCCGGGATTGGATCACCGGTCGCGTCATACCGAAAGACGTTAAAACATGGTACTTGTTGATACTCTGCCTGGCGCTCGCCATTAATGGCCCAAAACAAGAACTGGTCGACTCGGAGTCAGTATACTGTATCTGAGTGGGGTAGTCATGTTAAACTGCGGCATGGTATCTCAGTGGGCTAGCATTATAACATCGGCATCAGTCCGGACAAGTACACGCACGTCGCTATATGAGTGCAATAATCTTTGACGTGACGTTAAACCCCATTTCATCTGACCATCTTTGAGTGATAGAGACTTAATGATATATACAATCTATTACATTGCTTAGTTTATGTTGAAAGCTGAGAAGCTGAAAGCTGTTCGGGTCAAGACAAAGCCTATATAGCACAACTGTATTTCTGAATGTGTTGTTGCATATGTAGGACAATTGTTAAAGAAAGAAAACATCCCTCTTCTTTTATGTGTTGATTTGTGAATTGATATGAACTTCTGAACTATCCATGACAAGTTTAAAAGACCACATTAGAAATAAATGTATATCAGCAGTATATTATGCTGAATATTATATTACATGAACCGTATATTTTTATTTAATGTAAATCGTGGATAATGACATGATGAAAACAACAGGTTTGTAGTTACAAATATGTAATACAATAAAAAAACCCACATACATTATGTCATAAATACATGGTATTGATATATCTTGACGGTATAAACCTTTTTACTTTGTCAGACTCCATTGTTTAAATATGACATTTGATTGACTTCGGAATCAGCTATGTAACAAATACTACGAACTGTGAACGCAAAAACAAACTCTACGTTTGTGTAATTCTGTACGTCAGGTAGCGCATAAAAGGATTACATCTGTTAAGAAATATCGTTTACATGTCAGGCATCTGAATATTTGTTGTGTCCCCTGCATATGTTTGCTTTCGGAAGCCGAATATGAAGGTATAAATGTTTTGACTCTATCATTGAAACCAGCGTTCAACTGTAATATGTCATTTCTTAATTATAGGTGACACAAAGTGTGAGGACGAAAAGCGGAATTGTAAGAAACAAGCTGGGAAAGGATTGTGTACCGACAAGAAACATGCAAAGAAAATGCGGAAACATTGCAAGAAGTCATGCAATCTGTGTAAGTGTTGATTAATTAATCCTCGGCTGTAGATACTAGTGCTAGTACACAAGGAGGGTTAAACATGAATATTCACCTACCCTCTCACGATCTTGTTTCTTGTGAGTTTAATCGAACATTGTGTCTCTTGATAGTATTTTGTATACTAAAGGAAAAAGGTAAAGGTATAACGTGGAGTCAATGTTGTGATGTATTTAATTCGTCTGATCAATGTTTTATCTTACCAAATTCATTGACAAAACCAATACCTGGTAATTGGAGACAGAGCGACACGTCCTAAAAGAGGGGTGGTGTTTATTCAATTAACAGTGTCAACATAGGGTGTGACCACCATTTGCGTTGATACAGGCGGTGCATTGAAGACATTGGATGACTGAAAACAGTCTGGGGGATGTTGTTCCAACTGTCATGCATAGATTGGCCCAACAGCTACCGGCTGGTTCTGGTCCTGTCGTAGACGTTTCTGTATCTCATCCCAGACATGTTCTATGGGGGAGAGGTCTGGATATGCGGGCGGGCATTATCCTGCTGCAATGGGACGTTTCGGACCTGCATTTGCATGATCATGATCTCGAACATGCCGTCCCGGTAGCCACTCAAAATACCATTAACAATGATGAGTTGTGTTCTTTCATAAATTGTGATGCCACCCCATACCATGACACCTCCAAGCTGACGACGCTGCGTCACGCAAGCTTCGCTTAATCGTTCTCCTGGACGCCTGAAGACCCTTAACACCCGTCGTAGTACTACCTCTACCGGTTGCGTACGGTTCTGCCACAAACTGGCCTCGTGTCAGGAATTGTCCGAGCTGTTAATGTGGCAGATTGATATCGATTCCATAGATACACCCACCGAAAATGGTTGACTTGTTGTGGTGACGTCACACGTGAACGACTGGCCAGTGGCAAGACATGGGTGTTGCCCTGCAGTAGATAACGTCTCCCAAGATGATTTTGTGTTTTGATGAATATCAAAATGTCTGGCAACTTCGTATTTCGCCATGCCTGTTGGCAGCATACCCACTGCGCATATACAGTGATATACAGTCATTGCGTAAGCGTTATTTACGGTTAAACAAGTGTTTTTATGAGCACCTGATAGCAAAACAATCATGGTATGCTGTTCACACTGAAACACAACGTGTGTGAGTATCATTCACCAAACAAAACGCACACATCCAAATTGTGCGCCGTGCATAAACATGCACGTGCAAATTGTGAATCCCGATCTTAAAGTCGAGGTGATGTCTTCATGAATATGCATTGAAAGAAGCATTATTTATTTTCAGAATAAATGTATTTTAATGGAACTTTATGTGAAGCGCCGTTACTTTTATATTATGTGATGGGGAGCATTACGATTATAAATCTCTATCTTTGTTTACTTTACATGGTAGTAGGTGAAACAGCGTCAAAAACATCAAAAAAGATTTGAATTTCTGAATAGGTTTCTGACGCATATACCATAAAACGGAAAGTGAATAAGGATACAATGTGCTATAAGCCACATAAGTTATGTAAACTGATGTGAACTTCTGAAATGGCAATTACAAGTAAGCATTTGGGGAGAAAATATTTTCAATGTTTTCTGTTTGAATTTTGAATATTGTTTATGTCAGGAACTGTAGGCCATAAACCAGTAGCACAGATATAAGTAGGGCCTACAGAGTTTAAGCTGTGTTTTTCGTTTTAACAAAACATGATGTACAAAACAGAGTTAATAGTACATTCATTTGTTGATGCCAACACCAATGTAATGAATGCACAAGTATTAAACTTAAGTGGTTAATAAATATTTCTCAAATCCTTTTATACTGAACAGACTAAAAGAAAGTATTTATTTCTTTGTATTTACATTATGTAAGTTAACTTCCATATTGTAGAAATTTCCTTTATAAGCACTGAAGTCGTAGAAGCCACATTGGATTTAACTAATTAAACAATATATGTTCCGAGTTTAAGTGTTCTTGAACGAGTGAAACTGTAAAACATCATGGCCTGAGTAAAAGATAAAGAAGGGTTTTATAGGGATTAGATAGCGTGGTTCGGGAATGGAAGTGCCAGTATGAAAAACGCCCTTCGAAAGGAAAGTGCATAAACTGCGTGACAAAAGAAAGTACATGTATACCGAGTTTGTTTTTTTTATGGAAAATTGAACTTAAATCTGACTATGTCTATTTAACCATCGCGCATTCCGTATACAATTTGCAAAGAAGTAATCTGTAGCTTGGAATTCTTGTGTAAAAATAAATTGGTTCCTTGGGTAAGAAATGAAAATGCAATCATACCTCCCCTACATGTTCGAAATGTTATACATTTGTGCCGAAACAGCAAATTCTTTAATTTTCAAAGATGAAATGGCTGCGATACCAATCAGCAGTTATGTACGAGGGATGTTTTAAAATAATTAAAGTTTTAAATCAAGTTATATTTTAAACAATTGAACCCTGCAGACGTATATTTGAGTGCTGACTTCGCGCCAGTTCTGTTCATTTTTGTATTTAATATTGCTAACGTAAGATATTTTCAGCTGAAAGTCAAACATATGATAAAATCAGTTGAGAGGTGTAGGTTTTTCTGCTCTTCAGTTTCGACTGGAGATCGTCCACATTCGCCGAATACATCGGTACTTACCACACGTCTTTACAGGCGTACTGTTGTATTCGTTTATTGCAACCATGTAATGTGTTACTATCATGTATAATGCTCAACAGGTTCGGGTACCTCGGGAACAGCTGGGACGGACACACCACAAGTGCCAGGTGTGTTGTTGACAAATATATAGTACAATCACAAACTGCCATCTGACACAACCGTTTATTTTTTCCACATAATACGAACTCCCTTGTATCTATGGAAGTATCAAAATTGACCTTGATGTAATGTTGATAAAGGTCTAAGATAGGCCGATATATGCTGTAAACGCAGTAATAGAACAACGAATGTTCCTCCAGATGATCGCAAGATGATGATGATGCAAAGATACAAGGGAATCATTTGAATGGGAAGTGAAGTTACTATAAGCGTAGAACAATGACGAAACTTATCACGAGATACTTACTCGGTATTTGTTCCGCCATTAGATACTCGGTTTTTGTTCCGCCATTAGATACTTGTTCCGCCATTACATACTCGGTCTCTGTTCCGTCATTATATACTCGGTATTTGTTCCGTAAACGGATACTCGGTTTCTGGGCTGTCATTAGATACTCGGTTTAGTTTTGTGGTTCCTTATTCCTGCAGACGAAATCAATAAAATTAATATAGATACGACTTTACAAATCGACTATTTTATTTCAAGGAAATACAAGCGGTGCTAAGCTTTTTCCAGGTGAATATTTCCAGTGTTGGAAGGTAGAAAACATGTAAGTGTAAGTTACTGATTTAAGTTGGCAACTGATTTAAGTGAGACACCAGTGCCCGTTATGCGATGAAATAGATATTTGTGCTTACAGGAGCCGTGGGACACGGGTGGCCCAGTCGTCTAAGGTGCCGCGATTCGCTGTGCAGAGTTGCGTCCCTTGGGCACGCCAGAAACCTATGATTGTGGGTTCGAATCCCGGTTCGCCCCGATTATGTCACTAGGTTTGTCAGCACCATACCCGTGATCGTGGGTTTCTTCGAAGTGGTAAACGTCTGAGACCTGCATCACTTCGGGCTTTCCTCACACATTTAGCTGACACGCCGTGATATAACTGGAATACTGTTAAAAGCGGCGATTAACCCAACTCACTCATTACAGGAGCCGAATATAAGGGTTTGACATTTTCCATTATTACAAACAACGTTCACGTGTAATCTGTAATTTCTTAATTATAGAGTGTAAAGACGAAAAGCCTAAATGCAAGAAATTGGCCAAGAAGGGGTTTTGTACCGACAAGAAACAGAAAAAGAAAATGAGGAAACGTTGCAAGGCGTCATGCAATCTGTGTAAGTGTTGATTCTCCTTGTCTCTAGATTGTTTGTTTGTTTGTTGTTTAATATCGCACTCGGCAATATTCAAGCCATATGACGGCGGTCTGTAAATAATCGAGTCTGGACCAGACAATCCAGTGATTGATATCATGGGCATCGATCCACGCACTTGGGATCGATGACATGCATCAACCAAGTCAGCGAGCCTGACCACCCGATCCCGTAACGGGTAGCTTAAGATCTATTCTAACCGAGATCTTCAAGGGGTTGTCACTCGATACACATGTCGGGTTAAAGAAAGATATGAATCGCCACCGACCCTCGGATGATCGTTTATCTTTTGAGTTCTATCGAGTGTTGTGTTTATTGTTTTTGTTTGTTTTTAATGATATACTGATAGATACAATCTATAACATTACTTAGTTTATGTAGAAAGCTGAGAAATATAATCTGTTCGAGTCAAGACAAAGCCTCAATAACAGTTCTATTTCTCAATATGTAGGACAATTAATTATTAAAAAGAAAAAACTTCCGTTTTCTATAATGTGTTTATTAGTTAATTTAATGTGAACTTCTGAAATAGCCATAATAAGTTAAAACAGACAGAACTAGAAAGAAATATATTTCAGTGGTATATACTGATTTCAATATTAAATAAACTTTATAGTGGTGTCATTTTCGCTTTTTTAATGTTGATCATGGATATCATCTTAACAGCTCCCTTTTGTTAATAGCCAACTCTTATTAACAACTTAATTTACACTGTGCACTTAAGTAGCAGAAACCTATAAGTCCGGAACACTTCATGTCTGTCGTGAGAGCCGACTAAAGTTGGTTGGTTTGTTGTTTGATGCCACACTCAGCAATATTCCAGCTGTATGACGGCGGTCTGTAAATAATCGAGTCTGGACCAGACAATCCAGTGATTGATATCATGACCATCGATCCACGCACTTGGGATCGATGACATGCATCAACCAAGTCAGCGAGACTGACCACCCAATCCCGTTAGTCGCCTCTCACGACAAGCATAGTCGCCTTTTACGGCGAGCATGGCTTGCTGAAGACCTATTCTACCCCGGATCTTCACGGATCTCGACTAAAGGGATCGGGTGGTCAGGATAGGTGACGTGTCTCGTTGGTGATGTTTACAGTCATGGGTTTGAGTGATTCACAGACATATATACACATGTACATGTGCAAGGTTGGCATATGTAGTCATATAGACACGTGTACATGTGCAAGGTTGGCACTGTTAGACACGGGTTAGCACGATCTTAAAGTCGAGGTGATGTCTTCATGAATATGCATTGAAAGAAGCTTTATTTATTTTCAGAATAAATGTATTTTAATGGAACTTTATGTGAAGCGCCGTTACTTTTATATTATATGATTGGGAGCATTACGATTATTTATCTCTATCTTTGTTTATTTTACATGGTAGTAGGTGAAACAGCTTTAAAAACATCAAAAAAGATTTGAATTTCTGAATAGGTTTCTGACGCATATACCATAAAAAGGAAAGTGAATAAGGATACAATGTGTTAAAAGCCACATAAGTTATGTAAACTGATGTGAACTTCTGAAATGGCAATTACAAGTAAGCATTTGGGGAGAAAATATTTTCAATGTTTTCTGTTTGAATTTTGAACATTGTTTATGTCAGGAACTGTAGGCCATAAACCAGAAGCACAGATATAAGTAGGGCCTACAGAGTTTAAGCTGTGTTTTTCGTTTTAACAAAACATGATGTACAAAACAGAGTTAATAGTACATTTATTTGTTGATGCCAACACCAATGTAATGAATGCACAAGTATTAAACTTAAGTGGTTAATAAATATTTCTCAAATCCTTTTATACTGAACAGACTAAAAGAAAGTATTTATTTCTTTGTATTTACATTATGTAAGTTAACTTCCATATTGTAGAAATTTCCTTTATAATCACTGAAGTCGTAGAAGCCACATTGGATTTAACTAATTAAACAATATATGTTCCGAGTTTAAGTGTTCTTGAACGAGTGAAACTGTAAAACATCAGGGCCTGAGTTGCAGTGTTTCACACCAGTTGACAACAGTCCATCGCTGACGTAAATAGTTCCTGACCCCAACACCTTGCTCCATCCATATTTCCAGATCCACAACTGTAAAGTATATTGTTAATATATCTTACCCAGTTATTTGTGTTACGTTTTTTACTGGCTAAAAGATAAAGAAGGGTTTTATAGGGATTAGATAGCGTGGTTCGGGAATGGAAGTGCCAGTATGAAAAACGCCCTTCGAAAGGAAAGTGCATAAACTGCGTGACAAAAGAAAGTACATGTATACCGAGTTTGTTTTTTTTATGGAAAATTGAACTTAAATCTGACTATGTCTATTTAACCATCGCGCATTCCGTATACAATTTGCAAAGAAGTAATCTGTAGCTTGGAATTCTTGTGTAAAAATAAATTGGTTCCTTGGGTAAGAAATGAAAATGCAATCATACCTCCCCTACATGTTCGAAATGTTATACATTTGTGCCGAAACAGCAAATTCTTTAATTTTCAAAGATGAAATGGCTGCGATACCAATCAGCAGTTATGTACGAGGGATGTTTTAAAATAATTAAAGTTTTAAATCAAGTTATATTTTAAACAATTGAACCCTGCAGACGTATATTTGAGTGCTGGCTTCGCGCCAGTTCTGTTCATTTTTGTATTTAATATCGCTAACGTAAGATATTTTCAGCTGAAAGTCAAACATATGATAAAATCAGTTGAGAGGTGTAGGTTTTTCTGCTCTTCAGTTTCGACTGGAGATCGTCCACATTCGCCGAATACATCGGTACTCACCACACGTCTTTACAGGCGTACTGTTGTATTCGTTTATTGCAACCATGTAATGTGTTACTATCATGTATAATGCTCAACAGGTTCGGGTAACTCGGGAACAGCTGGGACGGACACACCACAAGTGCCAGGTGTGTTGTTGACAAATATATAGTACAATCACAAACTGCCATCCGACACAACCGTTTATTTTTTCCACATAATACGAACTCCCTTGTATCTATGGAAGTATCAAAATTGACCTTGATGTAATGTTGATAAAGGTCTAAGATAGGCCGATATATGCTGTAAACGCAGTAATAGAACAATGAATGTTCCTCCAGATGATCGCAAGATGATGATGATGCAAAGATACAAGGGAATCATTTGAATGGGAAGTGAAGTTACTATAAGCGTAGAACAATGACGAAACTTATCACGAGATACTTACTCGGTATTTGTTCCGCCATTAGATACTCGGTTTTTGTTCCGCCATTAGATACTTGTTCCGCCATTACATACTCGGTCTCTGTTCCGCCATTACATACTCGGTCTCTGTTCCGACATTATATACTCGGTCTCTGTTCCGTCATTACATACTCGGTCTCTGTTCCGACATTATATACTCGGTCTCTGTTCCGTCATTACATACTCGGTCTCTGTTCCGTCATTACATACTCGGTTTTTGTTCCGTCATTATATACTCGGTCTCTGTTCCGTCATTATATACTCGGTTTTTGTTCCGTCATTATATACTCGGTCTCTGTTCCGTCATTACATACTCGGTCTCTGTTCCGTCATTACATACTCGGTCTCTGTTCCGTCATTATATACTCGGTCTCTGTTCCGTCATTATATACTCGGTCTCTGTTCCGCCATTACATACTCGGTCTCTGTTCCGCCATTACATACTCGGTCTCTGTTCCGACATTATATACTCGGTCTCTGTTCCGTCATTACATACTCGGTCTCTGTTCCGACATTATATACTCGGTCTCTGTTCCGTCATTACATACTCGGTCTCTGTTCCGTCATTACATACTCGGTTTTTGTTCCGTCATTACATACTCGGTCTCTGTTCCGTCATTATATACTCGGTTTTTGTTCCGTCATTATATACTCGGTCTCTGTTCCGTCATTACATACTCGGTCTCTGTTCCGTCATTACATACTCGGTCTCTGTTCCGTCATTATATACTCGGTCTCTGTTCCGACATTATATACTCGGTCTCTGTTCCGTCATTATATACTCGGTTTTTGTTCCGTCATTATATACTCGGTCTCTGTTCCGTCATTATATACTCGGTTTTTGTTCCGTCATTATATACTCGGTCTCTGTTCCGTCATTACATACTCGGTCTCTGTTCCGTCATTACATACTCGGTCTCTGTTCCGTCATTATATACTCGGTCTCTGTTCCGTCATTATATACTCGGTCTCTGTTCCGTCATTATATACTCGGTCTCTGTTCCGTCATTATATACTCGGTCTCTGTTCCGTCATTACATACTCGGTCTCTGTTCCGTCATTACATACTCGGTCTCTGTTCCGACATTATATACTCGGTCTCTGTTCCGTCATTATATACTCGGTTTTTGTTCCGTCATTATATACTCGGTCTCTGTTCCGTCATTATATACTCGGTTTTTGTTCCGTCATTATATACTCGGTCTCTGTTCCGTCATTACATACTCGGTCTCTGTTCCGTCATTACATACTCGGTCTCTGTTCCGTCATTATATACTCGGTCTCTGTTCCGTCATTATATACTCGGTCTCTGTTCCGTCATTATATACTCGGTCTCTGTTCCGTCATTATATACTCGGTCTCTGTTCCGTCATTACATACTCGGTCTCTGTTCCGACATTATATACTCGGTCTCTGTTCCGTCATTATATACTCGGTTTTTGTTCCGTCATTATATACTCGGTCTCTGTTCCGTCATTATATACTCGGTTTTTGTTCCGTCATTATATACTCGGTCTCTGTTCCGTCATTATATACTCGGTCTCTGTTCCGTCATTACATACTCGGTCTCTGTTCCGTCATTACATACTCGGTCTCTGTTCCGACATTATATACTCGGTCTCTGTTCCGTCATTATATACTCGGTTTTTGTTCCGTCATTATATACTCGGTCTCTGTTCCGTCATTATATACTCGGTCTCTGTTCCGACATTATATACTCGGTCTCTGTTCCGACATTATATACTCGGTCTCTGTTCCGTCATTATATACTCGGTCTCTGTTCCGACATTATATACTCGGTTTTTGTTCCGTAAACGGATACTCGGTTTCTGGGCTGTCATTAGATACTCGGTTTAGTTTTGTAGTTCCTTATTCCTGCAGACGAAATCAATAAAATTAATATAGATACGACTTTACAAATCGACTATTTTATTTCAAGGAAATACAAGCGGTGCTAAGCTTTTTCCAGGTGAATATTTCCAGTGTTGGAAGGTAGAAAACATGTAAGTGTATGTTACTGATTTAAGTTGGCAACTGATTTAAGTGAGACACCAGTGCCCGTTATACGATGAAATAGATATTTGTGCTTACAGGAGCCGTGGGACACGGGTGGCCCAGTCGTCTAAGGTGCCGCGATTCGCTGTGCAGAGTTGCGTCCCTTGGGCACGCAAGAAACCTATGATTGTGGGTTCGAATCCCGGTTCGCCCCGATTATGTTTCTAGGTTTGTCAGCACCATACCCGTGATCGTGGGTTTCTTCGAAGTGGTAAACGTCTGAGACCTGCATCACTTCGGGCTTTCCTCACACATTTAGCTGACACGCCGTGATATAACTGGAATACTGTTAAAAGCGGCGATTAACCCAACTCACTCATTACAGGAGCCGAATATAAGGGTTTGACATTTTCCATTATTACAAACGTTCACGTGTAATCTGTAATTTCTTAATTATAGAGTGTAAAGACGAAAAGCCTAAATGCAAGAAATTGGCCAAGAAGGGGTTTTGTACCGACAAGAAACAGAAAAAGAAAATGAGGAAACGTTGCAAGGCGTCATGCAATCTGTGTAAGTGTTGATTCTCCTTGTCTCTAGATTGTTTGTTTGTTTGTTGTTTAATATCGCACTCGGCAATATTCAAGCCATATGACGGCGGTCTGTAAATAATCGAGTCTGGACCAGACAATCCAGTGGTTGATATCATGGGCATCGATCCACGCACTTGGGATCGATGACATGCATCAACCAAGTCAGCGAGCCTGACCACCCGATCCCGTAACGGGTAGCTTAAGATCTATTCTAACCGAGATCTTCAAGGGGTTGTCTCTCGATACACATGTCGGGTTAAAGAAAGATATGAATCGCCACCGACCCTCGGATGATCGTTTATCTTTTGAGTTCTATCGAGTGTTGTGTTTATTGTTTTTGTTTGTTTTTAATGATATACTGATAGATACAATCTATAACATTACTTAGTTTATGTGGAAAGCTGAGAAATATAATCTGTTCGAGTCAAGACAAAGCCTCAATAACAGTTCTATTTCTCGATATGTAGGACAATTAATTATTAAAAAGAAAAAACTTCCGTTTTCTATAATGTGTTTATTAGTTAATTTAATGTGAACTTCTGAAATAGCCATAATAAGTTAAAACAGACAGAACTAGAAAGAAATATATTTCAGTAGTATATACTGATTTAAAAATTAAATAAACTTTATAGTGGTGTCATTTTCGCTTTTTTAATGTTGATCATGGATATCATCTTAACAGCTACCTTTTGTTAATAGCCAACTCTTATTAACAACTTAATTTACACTGTGCACTTAAGTAGCAGAAACCTATAAGTCCGGAACACTTCATGTCTGTCGTGAGAGCCGACTAAAGTTGGTTGGTTTGTTGTTTAATGCCACACTCAGCAATATTCCAGCTGTATGACGGCGGTCTGTAAATAATCGAGTCTGGACCAGACAATCAAGTGATTGATATCATGACCATCGATCCACGCACTTGGGATCGATGACATGCATCAACCAAGTCAGCGAGACTGACCACCCAATCCCGTTAGTCGCCTCTCACGACAAGCATAGTCGCCTTTTACGGCGAGCATGGGTTGCTGAAGACCTATTCTACCCCGGATCTTCACGGATCCCGACAAAAGGGATCGGGTGGTCAGGATAGGTGACGTGTCTCGTTGGTGATGTTTACAGTCATGGGTTTGAGTGATTCACAGACATATATACACATGTACATGTGCAAGGTTGGCATATGTGGACATATAGACACGTGTACATGTGCAAGGTTGGCATTGCTAGACATATAGACACGTGCACATGTGCAAGGTTGGCATTGCTAGACATATAGACACGTGTACATGTGCAAGGTTGGCATATGTAGACATATATGCATGTGTTCATGTGCAAGGTTGGCACTGTTAGACATGTAGACAAATGTACGTGTGCAAGGTTGGCATTGTTAGACATACAGACACGTGTGCATGTGCAAGGTTGGCATATGTAGACATGTGTTCATGTGCAAGGTTGGCATATGTAGACATATATGCATGTGTTCATGTGCAAGGTTGGCACTGTTAGACATGTAGACAAATGTACATGTGCATAGTTGTCATTGTTAGACATACAGACACGTGTACATGTACAAGGTTGGCATATGTAGACATGTGTTCATGTGCAAGGTTGGCATATGTAGACATGTGTTCATGTGCAAGGTTGGCATATGTAGACATGTGTTCATGTGCAAGGTTGGCATATGTAGACATGTGTTCATGTGCAAGGTTGGCATATGTAGACATATATGCATGTGTTCATGTGCAAGGTTGGCATATGTGGACATATAGACACACGCACATGTGCAAGGTTGGCATATGTAGACATATAGACACGTGTACATGTGCAAGGTTGGCACTGTTAGACCAATAGACACGCGTACATGTACAAGGTTGGCATTGATAGACATATAGACACGTGTACATGTACAAGGTTGGCATATGTAGACATATATGCATGTGTTCATGTGCAAGGTTGGCATATGTGGACATATAGACACGCGTACATGTGCAAGGTTGGCATAGTTTGACATACAGACACGTGTACATGTACAAGGTTAGACGTGCTGATCCGGGGTAGAATAGGTCTTCAGCAACCCATGCTTGCCGTAAGCGGCGACTATGCTTGTCGTAAGAGGCGACTGACGGGATCGGGTGGTCAAGCAGGCTGACTTGGTTGATGCATTTCATCGCGTCCCAAATTGTGTAGATCGATGATCATGATGTCAATCACTGGATTGTCTGGTCTAGACTCAATTATTTACAGACTCGCTGTCATTTTGCTGACAAATTGCTGAATGCGGCGTTAATCAACAAACAAAACAACATGGCGAAGCAGACTTGTTTCCCTCAGCTTCCAGGCTCCGTTGATCATGGGATGAATTCTATAGGTTTCTTTATTTGTCAGCACCGTACAGTGCTCATGGGTCTCTCAGAAGTGGTAAACCTTGCTCTGCCCTCCCTGATTAAACAAACCCGCCATGTTCCTTTTACTGCATTTCTGCAATGAGATGGGCGATTGTGTGCCGGAGGAAAATGTTGCTTCCTTCAGGGCTTCTGCATTACAGAAAGGGAAAATAATATGTTTCAAATAATATGGTCTGAGAGACCGACTATTACCCTATGAATGATCCCAGTTCCTCAGCAGATAGGAAACGTGTGACACTGGCTTTGTCTTATTTGAATACAATTCATCAACAACGAGTTTTAATGCGTACTTTATTACATATTGTAGGTATCCAAAACATGCCAGGCCGACCCAGTAACAGTGGACCAGAGGAACCATGAAGAGAAAATGACGAATGTTTCAATGTGGCACGAAATTTCTGGAAGTTGCCCTGAGAAGCCCCCCTACCACCCCACCCCCCCCCCCCCCCCCCCCCACACACACACACACACACACACATGTTTGAAGGCGAATGGTTAAAATAATTCTGTAATTGCAAGAACTGTATGCGTATAATTGCAAGAACTGTATAATAAAAATTGGATGATTTGTTTTATTTTCCATCAACATCAAACGTCCTCTCGAAAACAGTCTGCCAGTGTTCATTGAGCGTAGCAGTGACAAGCTTCATTGGGTATAGTGGAAACACTATTCAAGTGGTATTGCCATTGCAATCTTCATTGGGTATAGTGGAAACACTATTCACGTGGTATTCCCATAATTGCAATCTTCAATTTGGTATAGTGGAAACACTATTCACGTGGTATTGCCATTGCAATCTTCATTGGGTATAGTGGAAACACTATTCACGGGGTATTGCCATTGCAATCTTCAGAGAACAGCTGTAACAACCTTCATCAGCAGAGCGGCGTCGATCTACATTTAATATAGAGGTAGCACTCTTCAACTATTGTATTGTGCGAACAATCTTCATCATGTATGTCGATAACAATTTGCATCAAAAATGAAAGTGACATTAATTATAGCTTCACTCAATATATTTGCTGGTACCAAAGAGTTCAAGTTTTATTTAGTTTTCGGAGAATGGAGATAAACATACTGCGCGTTCGGTTCCAAATTCAATTTAGCGCGGTCAAATCTACAGGTAACTTAGCACTATATTAAAAAGACAGCATGTTTTTCTCCTTTTTGACGTTTTATATTTACTCTTCACAGAGTATAGTGGTAACATCACTCTTCATAGAGTATTGCGGTAACTACAATCTTCATAGAGAATTATGGTAACTACAATCTTCATAGAGTATCCTAGTAACTACAATCTTCGTAGCGTATAGTGGTAACTACAATCTTCATAGAGTGTAGTGGTAACTACAATCTTCATAGAGTATCCTAGTAACTACAATCTTCATAAAGTATCCTAGTAACTAAAATCTTCATAGAATATAGTGGTAACTACAATAATCATAGAGTATCCTAGTTACTACAATCTTCATAGAATATAGTGGTAACTACAATCTTCATAGAATATAGTGGTAACTACAATCTTCATAGAGTATAGTGGTAACTACAATCTTCATAGAATATAGTGGTAACTACAATCTTCATAGAATATAGTGGTAACTACAATCTTCATAGAGTATTGTGGTAACTACAATCTTCATAGCGTATTGTGGTAACTACAATCTTCATAGAGTATTGTGGTAACTACAATCTTCATAGAGTATCGTGATAACTACAATCTTCATAGTGTATAGTGGTAACTACAATCTTCATAGAGTATCGTGATAACTACAAGCTTCATAGAGTATAGTGGTAACTACAATCTTCAAAGAGTATAGTGGTAACTAAAATCTTCACAGAGTATAGTGGAAACTACAATCTTTACAGAGTATAGTGGTAACTACAATCTTCATAGAATATAGTGGTAACTTCAATCTTCATAGAGTTTAGCAGTAACTACAATCTTCATAGTGTATCCTGGTAACTACAATCTTCATGGAGTATCCTGGTAACTACAATCTTCATAGAGTATTCTGGTAACTACAATCTTCATAGAGTATCCTAGTAACTACAATCTTCATAGAGTATAGTGGTAACTACAATCTTCATGGAGTAAAGTGGTAACTACAATCTTCATAGAGTGTCCTGGTAACTACAATCTTCATAGACTATAGTAGTAACTACAATCTTCATAGAGTATAGTGGTAACTACAATCTTCATGGAGTAAAGTGGTAACTACAATCTTCATAGAGTGTCCTGGTAACTACAATCTTCATAGACTATAGTAGTAACTACAATCTTCTTAGAGTATAGATAGATAGATAGATCATCTTTATTTCCTCCAGTTGATGAAGATACATTGATATGAGATATAAATATATATATATAACAGCTGATATATTGTATGTACAGACAGTTTCACATCGTTATCAAATAATGTTTCTTAGTAGGTTTTTCCACATTTTAACAGTTTTACATACACGAAGCATGATATTTGCCCATAGATTGTATTCAATTGCCATAGTACTTTCTGTTGGCAAACCGCCAAGTAAAAAGGACAGAAAGGTATCGTCATCATCGTTCCAGATACTAGAAAAAGTTGTCACATCTAGCAAATCAATAATAGACTCAACAAGAATATTTCTTTGTTGTTGAGTCTTTTTACAATACATAAACACATGTTTGATAATATCAAAAGCAAATGTGCCGCATAAACATTCATCAGATTGTATACTGTAGGTGCTAAGGCATAATAAATATGCTAAATCATAGAAGTGTTCCGGCCTTTCAATTGTTAGTAAGCAAAGTCTGTGTACCTTAGGTGATCGTATAAGAGAGTATCGTTTTAGGTTTTCTCTTGAATGAATCTCTGCATGAATTATGTTATGGTCACCTACGCTTATTTGTTCTTTAACTCGACTCGCCCATGCATGTTTTGAGGGGAAATGAGAATAAATGGTATATGTGTTTATGTCATTATTGAGTTCATACTTGTTTACAAGTGAAAGCATGTGGTACAAGGGTGACATTTTACATTTATCATCTTTTTCTTTAATTGTATCGAGTTCAAACTGAACAAGTCTGTGCTGAAATAGTCTTTTAAATGCAAAGTTAATGTCACTATTACATAGTCTTCCCAGAAATAAGAGAGCTCGTTGATCAATGTACGCCTGGAGAGAAATTAAACCCAGACAATCTCTGGTGACGACGGAAGGAGTGTGTCTAGACAGTCCTTGAATCTTTTCACAAAAATAACGTTGAATAATTTCAAGCATTTCGTATTCCTTCGGTGACAGTTTACCCCATACACTACAAGCAAATAATCCACATGGTAAAATTACCCTTTCCCATATACGAACAGCTGGGATAGGATTTAAGCCACCAAAGTATAGTCCATGATTATAATTTATATTGACTAACATTCTGAGTTTTTCACATATTAGATGGGTACGTTCTAAGGTTTTCTTTGATGTACTTAGAAGCAATCCAGCATAAGTTACATTTTCCTTTTTAGGAAGTACTTGTGAACCAATGTAGACACATTGAGAGACAGATTTGCGAATATTCCCAAACAGTAGAAATGCACTTTTACTGGCATTATATTTCAAATGCCATCTATTAGCATAGGTGTATATATTATTCAGTAGACATTGCAGTCCGTCAGAGGAGCTGCTCAACAGCGTAGTATCGTCTGCTAATAGGATGCCGGGTGTATTACCCCATGGAAGACACAAGCCACGCCCTAAATCATCAAGTGAATACAACAAGTCGTTAATATATAGAGTAAAAAACCATGCCGATAAAACGCGACCTTGGCCAACACCTTGCTTAACATGAAACACATTTGAGGTAAAACCTCCAATGCTTACACATGACTGCATTGAGGTATATATTGTGCGTAGAAGTCGCCATAATTTTCCATTAATACCAAAGTTATACAGTTTGAAGAAAAGACCATTAAGCCAGACTCTGTCAAAAGCTTTCTCGTTGTCGAGAAAAGCGCAGTAAACTGGAGACTGTCTTTCGTTATAATAAGCTATGCTTTCCATTAATGTAAACAGGGCAGTTTCTGCCCCAGCCCCTCTCCTAAATCCAAATTGAAAGCGGTGGGGGAAGCCTTTAGATTTGTTTGCCCACTCTTCAATTCTATTCAGCAGAAGTCTTTCGAACAGTTTACTTAATACTGGAGTGAGGGTAATACCTCTGTAGTTAGTGGGGTCGTCTTTACGTTTACCATGGCCTTTATGGATAGGTAAAATCTTTCCAACGTTAAACATTTTAGGTACATATTCATGAGAAACAATTTTATTATAAAATATAACAAGGTGTTGGATAATAGATCTACCAGAGTATTTGATATGTTCATTAACTATGCCATCGGGACCAGGCGATTTTCCACTTTTTAGACGTTTTATAGTTGCCAATAACTCATCAGATGTGAAAGGACAAATCAACGTGGAACTAACGTCGCTGTTCCCTTGGTCATTATACGAGTCATTTTCAATCTGTTCCATGCGAATATTCACATAATCAGTAAAATCTGAGTCAAAATTGATATCATGATTTGGCATTGATAAATCCTTGAAATATTTGGAAAACAGATTACAAATTCCTTCCTGTGTATTACAGGACTCTTCATTATACACAAGCGTCTGGGTTTGTTCCTTCTTTCTTTTATATTTCTTGGTTACTCTAAAGTACTCTGTTATATCAACCTCAGCTGCTTCATATATTTCCTGAAACTTTTCGTCTTTCAGTTTTTGTTTGGAACGGCGATGCTGCTTCCTAAAGATACGTTTTGCTCTTTTATACTCAATGTAATTTGCATCCTCTTTATCATGAGATTTACCATTATAGATCCATTCACTACGGCGTTGTCGCATTGTACGATGCAACGTATTTAAATTATCTTTTTTCCAGTATGGTTTTAAATGAGATTGGAATTTTGAAGATGGTATACTTAGTTTAGCTGCAGCATGTAACGCTTGTAGGATATAGTCGTGATAACTTTCAATGTATTCATGAGGAGATGCGTACTGAGTTTCGTCAAACTGAGCACATCTAAAATAGTTTTCAGTTTCATATCGGTATAACATAAAGTCTACGTCATTAGCTTTACGCCAGTTTAGATGTTCACCGCCATGGTGGCGTGGCTGGGAATCAGTACTCAGACATAGGAATATCGGACAATGGTCTGATACTGAGTATTGAACACCAGTATCTAAAGTATAACCAACAACGTTACTTACATGTTGGAGATTAATGAACACATAATCTATCATACTTCTTATAGTTTTACATTTACTTGTGAAGGTAAAAAAGGCATTATCGTCAAGGGGTACGACAGAGATTAGATTCCGTTCAGTGAGCACTCTTTGCAGATATTTCGCTCTGCGTTTCAATATAATTCCATGCCGCAGGTCTGCATTAAAATCACCCAGAAGAATTGTCTCCACTTGATGAGAACATCTATCATAAATCTCCAGTACATTATTAACTTCTTCTATGTATACACTATCTAATACGTTAGATGAGGGAAGGCGAGCACCAATTATATACATAGGGCATTTATTAATGAAGAGTTTAGCCCCAATGATATGCTCGCTTGAAGGAATACTAATTGCTGACGACCTCCGACATGTACTTTTACGAATAAATATGGCTATACCCCCTGCGCCTCTTTGAGATAAGTGGTCATGCTGACATTTAACATAGACGTTAAAGTCATCATCCAAGTCATAGAGTAGATATTCACGTGTGTCGTCCAGCCAGTGTTCGGTAATAACCAAAATGTCACAGCTCATTAGTTTTGAGCGAATTTCATCTAAGCAATTCAATGCCCCACGCACATTCCACGTAATCATGCGAAGGATTGCCATTAGAACAAGTATATATGTCGCAAGTCTAAAATTGTTCATCAACATTATTAATGTTCAGCCTTATCGTCATTGTACCACACATTATTCGGTAGCCACTCACGACAGTTAACGTTTTCGGGCCAGAAGCAGTCATCATCCAAGATGATATCTGCACATTGCTGTGGGACAGTTATTCGAATGGTGAAGGTAGGATTGCGTCGCCCTTCCCAGTGTTTCATGAGTCTCACATTTGTGATAGTTACATCACGATTCTTAGCATAGTCACATATAGCATCTTTAACAACGTCAAATGGTTCGTCAGCTCTGACATAGCTTAGGACCAGTCTTTTGTTTCTATTTCTATAGACACCGGCAAAAGACTTTTCCCACTGATTGTTGAATGTAACATTTCTTGTCTCCTTTACATTGTTTACAGGTTTAGTTTGCTTTTGTCTGTCGACGCCATCATGCTTGACAATGAGCGGCTTTGGGGAAGTGTCTTCAGAGCTTGGGTCTTTACTGCCTGCATTGTCATGAGTCTGAGGTCTGAATGGGAGGCTTGGGAATTGACGAGAGTCTATACTCGTGTAATCGGTCCTCTGAATGGGTGGGGATATAGGTCTGTTGGAATTTGGGCTTCCCTTCGTAACAGTCTCCGAATATAAAAGTTTGTTTCTCGTGTTCATGCAATCTATTTTTCCATCGACAACGCGCACATTCTTGTCAATAGATATAATTGTTTCTTTCACATTTCCTCTCAATTCAAGTAACTCAGTCTCTTTCTGTTTGAGTTGATTACGTAATTGAATTAAGTCCGTCTTCATTGACTGTTCATTTGAACGAAGTGTCTGAATCACAACCGTACACCTTTTCACTTCATCGCTCTTTTCATCATATGCACTGATTAACTGTAACATATCTCTGTCATATTTGTCTTGAAATTGATCCAGTTGTCTGCGCACACTGTCAAACTTCTTGTTTACATCTTCGTGCAAGAACATTAGTTTCGCCAATACACTTGACAATATGTCCTTGTCCTTTTCCATAGCTACATCAGTAGTAGGCTTCATACAGGCTTGCTTTGGTCTACTTAAGACATCAGTCTGAATCACATGAGCTGGAATAGCACCTTTAACAAACTTATAGAGCAGATACACATCAGATGCATATTTTTCTGCTACGCTTTTAGTTTGACCACTTCTATTGACTCTCTTAATCAAAATGCCCTCTGGAAAGTCTCCACACTCTGCTTTAGCTACATCATAGACAGATTCTCTGATATGATTGAGCCCTGTATCATCATTATCATAGGCGTCAACCAATTTCTGCTCACAAGTCTTTCTATCATTTTCGCCAATTATCTCTTCAAGCTGCTTCAATATATTGTAGTCCAGTTCATCTGGCAGTTGTGTTGAGTACGCTTGAGCACTTTGACTCATTGTCAATATAAAGGTATAAAGAAGGATTGTTTTACCTTACATTGAGATGTCCAGTGGTCAATCACAAAATAGTCCAAATATCTCAGGGTAATGCATCACGAATCTCCAGTAATTCACAATTATTATCGTCCACTTTCTCACAAGGCTGTAGTATTCATCATACTGTTTCGCCCTTGTGGGCTTATGTCATTACATAACCCTTGTCTGGAGGAGCTACAAAAAACACGTCCGTTCAGCTCGGCGTCCAGTGCATTCATCTTTATAGTGTACAGTGGTAACTACAATCTTCACAGAGTATCGTGGTAACTACAATCTTCACAGAGTATCGTGGTAACTACAATCTTCACAGAGTATCGTGATAACTACAAGCTTCATAGAGTATAGTGGTAACTACAATCTTCATAGAGTATCGTGATAACTACAATCTTCATAGAGTATAGTGGTAACTAAAATCTTCACAGAGTATAGTGGAAACTATAATCTTTACAGAGTATAGTGGTAACTACAATCTTTACAGAGTATAGTGGTAAGTAAAATCTTCATAGAACATCGTGGTAACTGCAATCTTGGTGGAGTATAGTGGTAACTACAATCTTCATACAGCATCGTGATAACTACAATCTTCATAGAGTATAGTGGTAACTACAATCTTCACAGAGTATCGTGGTAACTACAATCTTCATCAAGTATAGTTGTAACTACAATCTTGATAGAGTATAGTGGTAACTACAATCTTCATAGAGTATAGTGGTAACTGCAATCTTCATGGAGTAAAGTGGTAACTATAATCTTCATAGAGCATCGTGGTAACTACAATCTTCATAGAGTGTAGTGGTAACTGCAATCTTCATATAAAACCGGCATCAGTCCGGACAAGTACAAGCAGCCACACTCACAATAACGTGCGCAATAATACATGTAATAATCTTGAACACGTTAAACCCCGTTTCACCTCACATCTTCAAGTGTAGCAGTAACACTCCTAATCTTCATCGTGTACTTAAAACATTTTGTCTCGTATTGTGATTACAATATTCATAAAGAAGAGTGATGACAGTGCTTAATTAGAATAGTTGTAACACTTTTCATCAAGTTCAGACGTAACAAACCTCATGGAAATTTGCTGCAAATCACGTGACCCGGTTCGAATTCTACCGTGGGGTCGGTCAGACCGTGGTCGGTCAGGTCACGTGCGAGGTTGTTGGTACGGACGCAAACTGTAGGATACACTGAACACCCTGGCTACTGCTGACTGCGAGTCTCTAGCTTCCAATTGTCAAGGGACGTTGCCCCGTTGTGCCTCTATTAGCTGTGTCATGACGTCTTGTGCAGTTGCTGACGGACAACGTTTTGGCTACCGAGAACCCGTGATCCGCCGCCAATTACATAACCGGCGTTAAACGTAACTCATTCTCTCACTTACTCTGGGACGGGTCCGTGCACTGGATATGGTTTTGTAGGATACGTCAAAGGTCAAGGTCACTGTTCTATTTCTTGTAAAATAACGTAAAGTAGCTATCAGACACGCACTGTTGCTTACTTTATCTTCGGCAGTTTCCGACTGTGCTCGAAAATGTTTGTGAACATTCCTCATTAAGAAGTTATTTTATATGTCAATGTAACCATATCCTTTTAAGATTTGTTTATTTTCTACAAGTTCATAAATACGTAACTGGCCTTAGTTAATTGCTGTGGGATATCCCAAAATGCTCTGTTTATCACTCCATCTTCCGCCCAGGCCAATTCCATTGTTTTAGACAGCCAGCCGAGCACGTTGTTTCAACACAGAGCACATTGTTTTGGACCAGCTCTCATTAGCTAACTTATCAATGAGTAAGTAGACCCCTTTAGCTGATATATTGTCGGGTGATGCTCTAGTAGTATATTTGTCTGTGATGGTTTTAGTGGCAAAGTTAAATTTTGTAGAAATTGTGTTAAGTATCGAGTTACCATCTTGTAGCAGCCCCTGTACTATAGAGTATAGGAACGCCGTGGAGAGGCTGTTCCATTGTTTACATGTATTTTCATCAGCGTTGCAAGTAGTAGAATTGTAACCTTGTCAACATTTCTTTTCTCAGTGGTTGTGTGAGCACAAAGAAGTGCATAATATTTCAGTTGTGTTATGAGATTAATAAAATAACTACGGGTTTTAGATGTAGTGACTGCTGTTATAGTTATCTATCACATCAGCAGTTATCTCCCGTTGGTCATGCTGTACTACATGAAACTCGAATTTCCCTTGTACTGTAATTATACACTTCTACTCATTTGTTTTTTCTTTTGTTCCATTTTGTTTACGTTTCAATGCCACGTGCAAGCGAGGGACTTAAATAAGGCTCGAATCTCAGAGTGGTTTATAGAATTATGCACTTTATAAGTTGTTAATTACTAAGACTGTATTTGAATGGAATTGTCAGTTTTGTATATTGTATTGTAGTTACGTCCTACTAGGCCTGGAAGCCCATTCCAGTCGTTTACAGATGTAACAGAGGTAGTTGGGAGTAAGTCTATAAACCTCGGCGGGTACATTGTCATTTGCTTGTCTATATTTTTTTTGGTAAGTTACTTTGTAATTAGTTAGATTATTTAGTGTAAAAACCGTTATAAAGGTGTTCATACCCACGGGATCTGTTATTTTACTGGAGGTTAGTGCTATTGGTATGTTTGACATTGTATGTAAAAGGTACTTTCTACCATGCAAATGTTTATATTGTACTTTTATGCATTGTGTTCATTGAAAAGAATTACACACTGTGTGTATTACGATGATGAATATAAATGTATGATAACTGATACTTTCAGCCATATGTTATTATTATATACATGTGTAATATGCAGATAAGATGCAGCATTATCATCTATGAAAGGCCATACATGATGTTACCAAGTATATAAAAAGTTTGTGTATTATTGTTTAGGTCTACCATCTTCAGTATTAATAAAATACATGGACCCAGAGAACGACTTTGTCCAGCTTTTACATAAAGTTATATCATTGTCAGTTTGTAAGGCACTTTATCATCCTAAATTGACATCCACGTGAGATATCGCTTGGGCGAGATCAAGTGATATCTGCCAGGAGATATCGATGCAATGATATTGCATGACAATGTTTTTGAAGATCATTGTCGTGTCATCGGTTGCCATGACGCCACAATCGAATGGCGTCCCTAATCCCTCTGCTACTGAAGCTGGTAAGCAATGCTTCATATACACTCAGGACACCTCTTATTTAATACAATTTACCAACTGAAAAAGTTGGAAGAATGATTTTGGATGATAAAGAGAATCTTACCTTGTGTCTCTTGAGCTTATTAGTTTTGAACTTTAATGGATTCGTGTTGATAATGCTTTACAGAATCTGAGAAGACATTTTAACGTAATTTGAAGGAAATTTAAATGTTGTCTACTGAACAATCTTGTTCTCTTTTTACATCTTAGTTCAGAATTGCAAATAAAGAAATATCATTTTTTTAATTTTAGATACAATGTTTAACATTTATCCATTAATCCTCAATGTGTGTGTAAAACTATTTCTACTTTACACTGGTGTATGAGAATAATCCTTACACCAATGAAGGCCAGCCTGAACTGTAGGGCTTCTGAATGTGTTTTTGATCCAATGTCATATATGGTTTAAAAACATTTGCTTTATGTGAAGTTTAAACCTCCCTATTCACGAGAGTCACGGGAATAGATAATGACTGTGCATTATTATTATTATTATTATTATTATTATTATTATTATTATTATTATTAACAAAGTTAATTACAAATTGTTATTACAAAGTAAAATATAAAATGCAGCAAAGAGGGTTTGGGTGATCCTGGCACAGTCAGGCTGGTTAGGCTTATCGTCAGCTCAGGGCCCTTGCCCCCTCTACACGCAGCCCAGACAGCGAATGGGACTTTTCCCAGGAAGTGCTGCCTAGTCAAACCCACCCAGAACTTTTCGGAAAATGTGAAGACTCCCTAACACTGCAGCCTTCTGCATTACACAGAGTGTCAGAAGATCTGTATTCCTGGTAGCAAACCCGGGGACTCTCTCAATGTCAGTCAACAGAATGGGACGTACCAAACCCAAGGCACCGAGAAAAATGGGAGTTGGGAAACTTGGTACTTAGGATGCAAGCGTGACATTTCGAAGGTCTGCATCTTTTGCAATCCCATTGGTGTCAAAAGGGACAGGAAATTCAATGATATTGATGATTTCATTAGATTTATCAAAAAGATCAGGTTTGTTGGCCTGGATACGCCTGAGGCTGTAAATGGAACTATTCCAAAGAATTTTGTATCTATAATTTTCCATGACGCCCTCTACATATTTCGGGTATTACTATGGATTGACCTCTGTGTCAAAACCACAAGCATGGTGAAGATGGTAATAAAATGATCGCGCCACTCCATCATTTCGCTTCAGATACCGTGTCTGTGCAAATGCTGGGCATCCACTGCCAATGTGTAGGACAGTCTCATTAAATTCATTACATAGTCGTCATTTCATATTAACATGTTGATGCAAAATCACGGTTTCGAGTGGGAAGTGACTGGTCCTGAGCAGGAAACAAAAGCCTTCTGTATCACTTTTCAGGCCCACCGACCTCATCCAAGCAAAGGGTTTGCTTACCTTCCCAACACACTGCACATAAACTCGCTGCAGTGGTCTGGATATGGCATTTCGCTTGGTTGACACTCATTTCTGTACCGTCCAGCAGTACAGAACCATCAACATAGTCAACACTGACATTGAGATTAGAAAACTGTGGTATGCCTTTTTTGATCATGAGTCTTGACATGCTTCACAAGAGGATCATCAGACAAATAAATGTGTGCAAACGTGCACAAAACAATTCTATCATGAAGAGCCTCCACATTAATCAAACCACGCCCTCCCATCATAATTGGTAAATATACGCGATTGAGGGAAGAGCGAGGGTGGTGGGATCTATTGTCTGCCATGATTCTTCGTGTGAGGGTGTCAAATACCCTAAATGTCTTATTATTATCTTATCTTATCTTATTTCTTCTTCTTCTTCTTATTATTATTTAATAGTGATTCATAAGCACATGCTTATAATGTCGTACAGAGGACTTCTTATGATTATGGAAATGGTTTTGTCCCTTTAAGCTTGTTACGTAAGAAAACAACTGCCTGACCGAGTTAAATACCTGGCTATTCATATTGTTTGATTTAATTTTCCATTTTTTCTTAATGTTTTATGAATCTTGTTTTTACTTCAGCTATTTCTGTCGATGGAGAGCATATGTGCATCCAGTTAATAGCCATCAGGTCGTGACAAATCTTTATTGTGACATAAAGTTCGTAATGTTACAGTGTGTTATGAAAACTATAAAACACATGTAATTCCAATTCAATTAGTTATGAGGTGCAACTGGATTGAATATATGACACAACAGGTGCCCCCTACGAGTGAGACGTTGTCATCACCTGTTTACATTTTGCTATCATAATCATATTGCAAATGATTTGGTTCAATGAGGGCAATTGATACCCTACGGATTGGCGCTTCACACTGGAGACCTGGGCCCACTTGCACAAAGCGATCTTAGCGCTAAGACTATCGTAAGCCTACACGACCTGCTGCCATGGATCGATTCTCTCCAAGGTGGTCTTTTCCAGACAAAAGTAAACCAGAATAAATTTACTGAATATCGGATGTAAATGAATACGTAAAACATTTTGTTTTATCTTTCATAAAAAAATGACCTTTATTAAAAACTGTAAAACTGTTATAGAGAGGTGAGCATCAGCACAACTGACAGATATGATCTAAAGGTATTAATCAAGCTCCGCTCAACTGTATTTAGTGCCCGCGAATTAAAATTCTTCTTCGCACCTGTCCCCATACATAAATATGTGAATGTGCACCACTAACAGAGGTCTGCATACAGATTGACTGGGTTCAACATTCAACAGTTTTCATCAGTCAGCATCAGTTGTCGCTTGTAAGTAAAACGTTTAATCGTAAAACCTTGCAATTGTTTGTTTCCTGTCCTGTACATGTTGGGATTATTGTTTGTATTTTTTCCATAACAGTGTTATGTGTGTATCTCCCTCAGTGCTGGTCTTCCTGTTTGTATCTCTCTCCGTGTTGGGGTTCCTGTTTGTATCTCTCTCCGTGTTGGGGTTCCTGTTTGTATCTCTCACCGTGTTGGGGTTCCTATTTGTATCTCTCTCCGTGTTGGGGTTCCTGTTTGTATCTCCCTCAGTGCTGGCATTCCTGTTTGTATCTCTCTCCGTGTTGGGGTTCCTGTTTGTATCTCTCTCCGTGTTTGGGTTCCTGTTTGTATCTCTCTCCGTGTTGGGGTTCCTGTTTGTATCTCTCTCCGTGTTGGGGTTCCTGTTTGTATCTCTCTCCGTGTTGGGGTTCCTGTTTGTATCTCGCTCCGTGTTGGGGTTCCTGTTTGTATCTCTCTCCGTGTTGGGGTTCCTGTTTGTATCTCTCTCCGTGTTGGGGTTCCTGTTTGTTTCTCTCTCCGTGTTGGGGTTCCTGTTTGTATCTCTCTCCGTGTTGGGGTTCCTGTTTGTATCCCCTCCGTGTTGGGGTTCTGTTTGTATCTCTCTCCGTGTTGGGGTTCCTGTTTGTATCTCTCTCCGTGTTTGGGTTCCTGTGTGTATCTCTCTCCGTGTTTGGGTTCCTGTTTGTACCTCTCTCCGTGTTGGGGTTCCTGTTTGTATCTCCCTCAGTGCTGGCATTCCTGTTTGTATCTCCCTCCGTGTTGGGGTTCCTGTTTGTATCTCCCTCAGTGCTGGTATTCCTGTTTGTATCTCTCTCCGTGTTGGGGTTCCTGTTTGTATCTCTCTCCGTGTTGGGGTTCCTGTTTCATGCTGGTATGGATGTTTGTATCTCCCTCCATGCTGGTATTGAGGTTTGCTTCCCTCTCTGTCCTGGTATTAATGTTTGTTTCTCCCTCCTTGCTGTTATTAATGTTTATTTCTCCCTCCATGCTGGTATTGAAATTTGAATTTCCCGTCGTGTTGGTATACAAGTTGGTATCTCCCTCCGTGGCTCTATACATGTTTGTATCTTTCTCTATGCCATTGTAACTGCTTGTTTCATCCTCCATACTGGTATTAATGTTTGTATATCCCCCAATGCTCGTATTAATGTGTGTATCTCTCTCATTGCTGGTATTTATGTTTATTTCCCCCTCCAAGCACGGATTGAAATTTGTATCTTCCTCCATGATGCTAATTATGTTTGCATTACCCTCCATGATGGTATTAATGTTTGTATCTCCCCCCATGCTAGTATTAATGTGTGTTTCTCTCTTAATGCTGTTGTTAATGTTTGTATCTCCCTCCATGCTGGTATTACTGTTTGTATATATCTCCCTCATTGCTGGTATCAATGTTTGTATCTCCCTCATTGCTGGTGTCTATGTTTCTATCCTACTCATTGCTGGTGTTACTGTTTTTATCTCCCTCATTGCTGGTATTAATGTTTGTATCCCCCTCCATACTGTTTTATCTCACTACATTTCCGTATTAAAATTTGTATCGTGCTATATTAATGTTTGTATCTCCCTTCATTCTGTATTAATGTTTGTATCTCCCTCAATGCTGGTGTTATTGTTAATACCCCCCTCCATACTGGGATTAATGTTTGTATCTCCCTCCATACTGGTATTAATGTTTGTATCTCCCTCAATGCTGGTGTTATTGTTAATACCCCCCTCCATACTGGGATTAATGTTTGTATCTCCCTCCATACTGGTATTAATGTTTGTATCTCCCTCAATGCTGGTGTTATTGTAAATAGCCCCCTCCATACTGGTATTAATGTTTGTATCTCCCTCCATACTGGTATTAATGTTTGTATCTCCCTCAATGCTGGTTTTAATGTTTGTATCTCCCTCCATGCTGGTATTAATGTTTGTATCTCCCTCCATGCTGGTTTTAATGTTTGTATCTCCCCCCATGCTGGTATTTCTGTTTGTACATATCTATCGGTTCCACGTGTGTCAAGGCGTCATGGAAACTCTCCTCTACTGTCTGTTGCTGGTCACCGTGCCAGTCTCGGCCAGCAGGGGTGCAGCTTACAAGGTCAGTATGTCTGTTTGTTTGCTGCTTAACGCCTCACACAGCAACATTCCAGCTATATGACGGCGGCCTGTACATAATCCAGTGATTGACATCGGGAGACGATGGCATGCATCAACCAAGTCAGCGAGCCTGACCACCCGATCCCGTTAGTCGCCTCTTACAACAATCTTGTCACTTCTTACAGCAAGTGTGGGTTGCTGCTGGTAACCTATACTGACCCGCATCTGACAAGGTCAGTATGACGTTCACACCAGAAGTACCCTCACTGTTTAGATCTGTTCTTACCCGATCCCTACAGGTCTTGTTTATATATCTTTAGCAGTGGCACAAGACGTATTTTCCAGCACATTTCTGGTCTATATTAAACATATAGGGGAACCACTAACAGCAATGCACGTTCCATTGATGGCTCCATAACTTATTTCAGTAACTTTCGACTACATTTAATGATAGATCGGAGGAACAAGAAATAAGCGATTGACCCACACCCTCGGGGGATTTAGAGGGATCATTTGTATACTAATGAGTAACATAAATTAAAATGACTCATGTTTAATTCTATTTATCTAATAAATTTATCTATTAATTAAATAATAAATATATTATCAGAGCGATTTTACCTAATTTGATGATTTACGAGACTCAAACTCTCGTTTGTTCAACGACTACTCTTGTGATTCTGTGAACTGTTGTGATTCCCAGTTTACTCCATCAGTTTGTATTTGCAGGGGACAATCAGCGCAGGAAACACCATGTGTGCGTTTACTGAACTGAAAGGTGGCAATTCCTCTGGTAAAGGACCTCGTGGGGTGCGGCTCCATTCCTGTAAGAATCATATCGGCAACATGAACGTAGATTGTTCCTACTATGGGGCGAACCCACACCACTGTGGCGCCTACAAACCGAATCTCCAGCTGAAGATTGTCGCCTACTATAAAGCTCTTGCCAAAGCCGCCATGAACAATGGTTTACCGTGCACACGGGGCAGCATTTATGAAAAGATTTGTCATCTGACCTACCCATGCACTTCAGGAAACTGTTTACTCTCAACGATTTGAGATGTGGTGCTTTGAGATATCAGGACGAATAAAGACAATTCACACAAAGAAGTATTTTGTAATGTTATTAAATTTCGCTTCACTTAAACTTCATATGAATACGAACAGGAAGCGTTCTATGTTCCATGTCATTCAGATATATCCAGAGTGCTTCACGACTTCACCTGGGGAGTCTGTGTAACGTTGATAACTTTATACGTATTATCATTAGCTTAATGTCGGAACAAAACTGAGACAGATCGAAGGTGAAACCCTTAGTAAAATCCACTACTCACCCATTGCATGGATCATAATGAGGGGTAATATTGCCACACGTATACGTCTAGGACACCCGTGGCCTCTAATGTGACTAAAAGAATAAATAACTATGATGTACCATCGCGACCGGAGTAAAGGATACCTTCCGATTCTTCAGTCATGTTAGCACACATACGGCTTGAAGTGAGTGAGTGAGTGAGTGAGTGAGTGAGTGTTAACGCCACTTTGAGCAATATCACGGCATGTCAGCTTGACGTGGGGGAAAAAGGCCGAAGTGATGCAGTTCTTAAACATTTACCACTTTACCACTTTGGTGAAATAATTGAGTCTGGACGAGACAATCCAGTGATTTATATCATGAACATCGATCTGGGCACTTGGGATCGATGACATGCATCAACCAAGTCAGTGAGCCTGACCACCCGATCCCGTTAGTCGCCTCATACGACAAGCATGGGTTGCTGAAGACCTATTCTACCCCTGATCTTCATGTTTTACACTATTTTCCAAATAGCCCAATACTTGTTCCAAAAAATACATCATAAATAACAAGTCTGAAAAATTAGGCCTTAGAGTATCAGTTTACATTGGGTATGGCATTGTGCGATCAGAATTGTTCAGTGCCATTCAAACACAAGGATAAGAACCCAGATGGTAACAGTTCTCCTTGCCGTACTCCAATAAGGCATGGCGAGATATTTCAGCTGCATGATAACCAACTGATGTAAGATCCTCTGGAAACCCAGACCGCAATCAACAGTTTCCCCGTGTCATATTGATGAACACAATCTGTGTGTATCGAGGTCTACGTCTACGTGCTCAGAGCAGATATGAAGAATTCATTATGTTTTCAAATAGTTGAGTTTGTAACCTGTTAATAAACTTTGTCATTCGAGTGTGAAATAAAGTTTGCAATAGTACAGCATGCTACTAAACAAGCGTTTAGAACATTTAAGCCACATTTAAATGCCAGTAATCAAACATAACGTGAGTAAAATGCGACGGCAAAAGCTGTCTTTGCATCGGGATACCGTATGTAGTATTTACATCTAATCCGGCATGGCATTGATCAAGCTACATTCTGTACGTGTGTATCGGGATATTATATGTAATTGGAGCTTGGTCCATGAAGCTGTGTGTGTGCATGGCAACAACTTGTAGTAGAAGCTAACCCAACATGTCCATGAAGCTGTGTGTGTGTGCATGGCGACAACTTGTAGTAGAAGCTAACCCAACATGTCCATGAAGCTATGTGTGTGCATGGCGACAACTTGTAGTAGAAGCTAACCCAACATGGTCCATGAAGCTGTGTGTGTGCATGGCGACAACTGGTAGTAGAAGCTAACCCAACATGTCCATGAAGCTGTGTGTGTGCATGGCGACAACTTGTAATAGAAGCTAACCCAACATGTCCATGAAGCTATGTGTGTGCATGGCGACAAGTGGTAGTAGAAGCTGACCCAACATGGTCCATCAAGCTATGTGTGTGGATGGCGACAACTTGTAGTAGAAGCTAACCCAACATGTCCATGAAGCTGTGTGTGTGCATGGCGACAACTTGTAGTAGAAGCTAACCAAACATGGTCCATGAAGCTATGTGTGTGTGCATGACAACAACTTGTAGTAGAAGCTAACCCAACATGTCCATGAAGCTATGTGTGTGTGCATGACAACAACTTGTAGTAGAAGCTAACCCAGCATGTCCATGAAGCTATGTGTGTGTGCATGGCGACAAGTGGTAGTAGAAGCTAACCCAACATGGTCCATGAAGCTATGTGTGTGGATGGCGACAACTTGTAGTAGAAGCTAACCCAACATGGTCCATGAAGCTATGTGTGTGCATGGCGACAAGTGGTAGTAGAAGCTAACCCAACATGGTCCATGAAGCTGTGTGTGTGCATGGCGACAACTTGTAGTAGAAGCTAACCAAACATGGTCCATGAAGCTATGTGTGTGTGCATGACAACAACTTGTAGTAGAAGCTAACCCAACATGTCCATGAAGCTATGTGTGTGCATGGCGACAACTTGTAGTAGAAGCTAACCCAGCATGTCCATGAAGCTGTGTGTGTGCATGGCGACAACTTGTAGGAGAAGCTAACCCAACGTGTCCATGAAGCTATGTGTGTGCATGGCGACAACTTGTAGTAGAAGCTAACCCAACATGGTCCATGAAGCTGTGTGTGTGTGCATGGCGACAACTTGTAGTAGAAGCTAACCCAACATGGTCCATGAAGGTGTGTGTGTGTGCATGGCGACAACTTGTAGTAGAAGCTAACCCAACATGTCCATGAAGCTATGTGTGTGCATGGCGACAACTTGTAGTAGAAGCTAACCCAACATGTCCATGAAGCTATGTGTGTGCATGGCGACAACTTGTAGTAGAAGCTAACCCAACATGGTCCATGAAGCTGTGTGTGTGCATGGCGACAACTGGTAGTAGAAGCTAACCCAACATGTCCATGAAGCTGTGTGTGTGCATGGCGACAACTTGTAGTAGAAGCTAACCCAACATGTCCATGAAGCTATGTGTGTGCATGGCGACAAGTGGTAGTAGAAGCTGACCCAACATGGTCCATGAAGCTATGTGTGTGGATGGCGACAACTTGTAGTAGAAGCTAACCCAACATGGTCCATGAAGCTATGTGTGTGCATGGCGACAAGTGGTAGTAGAAGCTAACCCAACATGGTCCATGAAGCTGTGTGTGTGCATGGCGACAACTTGTAGTAGAAGCTAACCCAACATGTCCATGAAGCTGTGTGTGTGCATGGCGACAACTTGAAGTAGAAGCTAACCAAACATGGTCCATGAAGCTATGTGTGTGTGCATGACAACAACTTGTAGTAGAAGCTAACCCAACATGTCCATGAAGCTATGTGTGTGCATGGCGACAAGTGGTAGTAGAAGCTAACCCAACATGGTCCATGAAGCTATGTGTGTGCATGGCGACAAGTGGTAGTAGAGCTAACCAAACATGGTCCATGAAGCTATGTGTGTGGATGGCGACAACTTGTAGTAGAAGCTAACCAAACATGGTCCATGAAGCTATGTGTGTGCATGGCGACAAGTGGTAGTAGAAGCTAACCCATCATGTCCATGAAGCTATGTGTGTGCATGACAACAACTTGTAGTAGAAGCTAACCAAACATGGTCCATGAAGCTATGTGTGTGCATGGCGACAAGTGGTAGTAGAAGCTAACCCAACATGGTCCATGAAGCTATGTGTGTGGATGGCGACAACTTGTAGTAGAAGCTAACCCAACATGGTCCATGAAGCTATGTGTGTGCATGGCGACAAGTGGTAGTAGAAGCTAACCCAACATGGTCCATGAAGCTGTGTGTGTGCATGGCGACAACTTGTAGTAGAAGCTAACCCAACATGTCCATGAGGCTGTGTGTGTGCATGGCGACAACTTGTAGTAGAAGCTAACCAAACATGGTCCGTGAAGCTATGTGTGTGTGCATGACAACAACTTGTAGTAGAAGCTAACCCAACATGTCCATGAAGCTATGTGTGTGCATGGCGACAACTTGTAGTAGAAGCTAACCCAGCATGTCCATGAAGCTGTGTGTGTGCATGGCGACAACTTGTAGTAGAAGCTAACCCAACATGTCCATGAAGCTATGTGTGTGCATGGCGACAACTTGTAGTAGAAGCTAACCCAACATGGTCCATGAAGCTGTGTGTGTGTGCATGGCGCCAACTTGTAGTAGAAGCTAACCCAGCATGTCCATGAAGGTGTGTGTGTGCATGGCGACAACTTGTAGTAGAAGCTAACCCAACATGGTCCTTGAAGGTGTGTGTGTGTGCATGGCGACAACTTGTAGTAGAAGCTAACCCAACATGTCCATGAAGCTATGTGTGTGCATGGCGACAACTTGTAGTAGAAGCTAACCCAGCATGTCCATGAAGCTGTGTGTGTGCATGGCGACAACTTGTAGTAGAAGCTAACCCAACGTGTCCATGAAGCTATGTGTGTGCATGGCGACAACTTGTAGTAGAAGCTAACCCAACATGGTCCATAAAGCTGTGTGTGTGTGCATGGCAACAACTTGTAGTAGAAGCTAACCCAACATGTCCATGAAGCTATGTGTGTGCATGGCGACAACTTGTAGTAGAAGCTAACCCAGCATGTCCATGAAGCTGTGTGTGTGCATGGCGGCAAGTGGTAGTAGAAGCTAACCCAACATGGTCCATGAAGCTGTGTGTGTGTGTGTGCATGGCGACAACTTGTAGTAGAAGCTAACCCAACATGTCCATGAAGCTATGTGTGTGGATGGCGACAACTTGTAGTAGAAGCTAACCCAGCATGTCAATGAAGCTATGTATGTGTATGACAACAACTGGTAGTAGAAGCTTACCCAACATGGTCCATGAAGCTGTGTGTGTGCATGGCGACAACTTGTAGTAGAAGCTAACCCAACATGTCCATGAGGCTGTGTGTGTGCATGGCGACAACTTGTAGTAGAAGCTAACCCAACATGGTCCATGAAGCTGTGTGTGTGCATGGCGACAACTTGTAGTAGAAGCTAACCAAACATGGTCCATGAAGCTGTGTGTGTGCATGGCGACAACTGGTAGTAGAAGCTAACCAAGCATGGTCCATGAAGCTGTGTGTGTGTGCATGGCGACAGCTGGTAGTAGAAGCTAACCCAACATGTCCATGAGGCTGTGTGTGTGCATGGCGACAACTTGTAGTAGAATCTAACCCAGCATGGTCCATGAAGCTGTGTGTGTGCATGGCGAGAACTTGTAGTAGAAGCTAACCCAGCATGTCCATGAAGCTGTGTGTGTGCATGGCGACAACTTGTAGTAGAAGCTAACCCAGCATGTCCATGAAGCTGTGTGTGTGCATGGCGACAACTGGTAGTAGAAGCTAACCCAGCATGTCCATGAAGCTGTGTGTGTGTATGGCGACAACTTGTAGTAGAAGCTAACCCAACATGTCCATGAAGCTATGTGTGTGCATGGCGACAACTTGTAGTAGAAGCTAACCCAGCATGTCCATGAAGCTGTGTGTGTGCATGGCGACAACTTGTAGTAGAAGCTAACCCAAGCATGGTCCATGAAGCTATGTGTGTGTGCATGGCGACAACTTGTAGGAGAAGCTAACCCAACATGTCCATGAAGCTGTGTGTGTGCATGGCGACAACTTGTAGTAGAAGCTAGCCCAACATGTCCATGAAGCTATGTGTGTGGATGGCGACAACTTGTAGTAGAAGCTAACCCAACATGGTCCATGAAGCTGTGTGTGTGCATGGCGACAACTTGTAGTAGAAGCTAACCCAGCATATCCATGAAGCTGTGTGTGTGCATGGCGACAACTTGTAGTAGAAGCTAACCCAGCATGTCCATGAAGCTGTGTGTGTGCATGGCGACAACTGGTAGTAGAAGCTAACCCAGCATGTCCATGAAGCTGTGTGTGTGCATGGCAACAACTGGTAGTAGAAGCTAACCCAACATGGTCCGTGAAGCTGTGTGTGTGCATGGCGACAACTTGTAGTAGAAGCTAACCCAGCATGTCCATGAAGCTGTGTGTGTGCATGGCGACAAAAGGTAGTAGAAGCTAACCCAGCATGTCCATGAAGCTGTGTGTGTGCATGGCAACAACTTGTAGTAGAAGCTAACCCAACATGGTCCGTGAAGCTGTGTGTGTGCATGGTGACAACTTGTTGTAGAAGCTAACCCAGCATGGTCCATGCAGCTGTGTGTGTGTGCATGGCGACAACTTGTAGTAGAAGCTAACCCAGCATGTCCATGAAGCTGTGTGTGTGCATGGCGACAACTTGTAGTAGAAGCTAACCCAGCATGTCCATGAAGGTGTGTGTGTGCATGGCGACAACTTGTAGTAGAAGCTAACCCAACATGTCCATGAAGCTGTGTGTGTGTGCATGGCGACAACTTGTAGTAGAAGCTAAGGTCATAGGATACGACATCATTATCACTTCCCCTTATCTCATAGGTCATAGGTCATCTATCATATCCACAGCCTCCCTTCACCTAAGGTCATTGGATACTACATCTGTAGCAGTTCCACAGCCTCCCTTCAACCCAGGTCATTGGATACTACATCTGTATCAGTTCCACAGCCTCCCTTCAACTCAGGTCATTGGATACTACATATGTATCCGTTCCACAGCCTCCCTTCACCTCAGGTCATAGGATACTACATCTGTATCAGCTCCACAGATTCCCTTCAACTCAGGTCATTGAATACTACATATGTATCAGTTCCACAGCCTCCCTTCAACCCAGGTCATAGGATACTACATCTGTATCAGTTCCACAGCCGCCCTTCAACTCAGGTCATTGGATACTACATCTGTATAAGTTCCACAGATTCCCTTCAACTCAGGTCATTGAATACTACATATGTATCAGTTCCACAGCCTCCCTTCAACCCAGGTCATAGGATACTACATCTGTATCAGTTCCACAGCCGCCCTTCAACTCAGGTCATTGGATACTACATCTGTATAAGTTCCACAGCCTCCCTTTACCTCAGGTCATTGAATACTACATTTGTATCAGCTCCACAGCCTCCCTTTCCTCAGGTCAAAGGATACTACATATGTATTAGCTCCACAGCCTCCCTTCATCTCAGGTCATAGGATACTACATCTGTATCAGTTCCACAGCCGCCCCCTCCTTCCTCTCAGGTCATGGATATGGGATATATCAATATCACTTTCACATACAACACCCATACACGCCAGGTCACAACCAAATCCGGACACAATGAAATTTAGCTAATTTAATAAATTCTGATATACCTACTTGTATAATATTACTTTGTGAACAAGTTCCCGTATAGTTCCGTGCATTCTGACACAACGTGAACAACATCATTCCAGGAAGACAGTTGGTCGTTCCTCGAACCTGGTAAGTCTAGTAGTGTATCACGCAAGCAGGAAGCAGGAAGTATTGAAATACAAGTCATGGTGACATGACAGGTCGGTAGCAACGCAACGTTTATCATGAAAAAAAAAGATCAAAACATTGTTGTATAGGAATGGCTGTATTAAGTGACTCTTCTGTTAGACAAGAAAAAACCCCACAAACCGCTATATTGTTTCGCATGTCGATAATAAAATGCATGCACAAATTATGTAATGAATACAAACGTACACTGCGTCAGTACACATGTGTACCTTTCATAGGCATACACACATTTGACCCATGATACAGGTTAGAATTGACTTTCAGCAACCCATGCTTGTCGTAAAAGGCCACTAACGGGATCGGATGGTGAGGCTCGCTGACTTGGTTCATGCATGTCTTCGTATCCCAGTTGCGTAGGTCGATGCTCATGATGTCGATCACTACATTGTCTGGTCCAGACCGCCGTCATATTGCTGGAATATTTCTTGCATATAACCTCATCAGTTGATTGAACAGGTTTACCACTAATTATAGAAAGTCATTATTTGGTCACGGCGTCTCACTTATCCCCGGGACAGCTCGAATGTGATTGGCCTTCAATGAAACGAGTCTAGGAACCAGATGATAACGTTATTATGAAACAACATAAATGTTTACATTTTTGTCATAATCACCACAACAAAAGTGGATGAGTTAACCGTCAGCTAGAAGCCAATACCATCTCCAACATCACGAATCTGCTGGTCTCAAAACCTTTCTTCAAATATTTTCCAGAAAGAATGAATTCATTTCTAATTACTTTATCAATAGAAAACCATGGCCAGTCGATGTATCACTTTAAAAGACCACCCATGCTCCAAAAAGAACGATACAAATGAAATACGTGTACGAGGGGTGTTCATTAAACATTTCCCCTGACCAACTTCTGATGGACCTAGTGGAATGAAACCTGGAATAGGTATTAGTCTTTCTCCACATAGGTACCACCAAGAGTTACACACTTCTCCCATCGTTTTATGCAACTATGGAGACCTCGCTTGTAAAAGCCCTTGTGCGTGTTCAAATTGTCATGGATGATTTTTGTCCAAAGACCCTACACTGATCTTGACATCTTGCGCTAACTGGCGAACAGTTATACGTCGGTCAGCCAAAATGGCGGTCTCCACTTGATGGAAAGTGTCCTCATCAATGGCTGAATGGGGGCGACCAGGAATGGCAGCTGTTTCCACAGATGTCCGACCACACTTGAACTGGCGATGCCAGTGTTTTACAACGTCATATGATGGGGCATCTTCCCTATAAGTTGCTTTCATTTCATCGAAAGTTTCTTTTGGTGTGCGACCTTTCAAATATAAAAACCTAATCACTGCTCGGTATTCTACTGGCTCCATTGTCACACCCTACTCGATCATAACACCTGTAAAAGTGGTAACATTAATAGTTCGGTGCTGCAAATTCAGACATAACCCATAGATACATGTATCATTACACATGTGGAATTTCAACTAAATATGATAACCCTAAGTCTTTAATGAACACCCCTGGTATACTACATCACACAGGTCCAGACTGCCTCATGGTGGCTTCATAACTAGGTGGCGGCGAGTCCCGGAGTCGTTCTATATCCTCATACTTCGGGGGCTGAGGGATCCCCGAATAGTGACATACGTCTTGGCTGGGGCTGAACAAATAGTCTCTCTCGTCATCACATGTAGGGGGTATAACACCTGCTCTCGGTCTGCGGGTGGATCTTGCTCTTGGAGGTTCTTTGCAGAACTTAGCTACGACGATACTTAGAACAGCTCCAAAACTAAACGGCAAAATAAAGAATATTCCGAAATATACCCAGACTCTCGGTTCACAAACGGTAACTAGTCCTGTGTTTCTTCCATAGGTCACCGCGCCCATGTGGTACACAATATATGGCTTCAGGGGAAACTGTAGAACATATTCACATGCTAATAAGCCATTTGTGCATATCCGCGTGGCCTTTGTTAAATCGTATAACGTCCTGTCTAAGGATAGTTTAACATGTAAGAAAGCTGCAAATGACGTTCTCCAGTACAGAACAAAATAATCATCTGTTTTGTTAACCATAAATGTGAAAACATCCGAGATGCGATTGTTTGAACACCGTGACCTCTTTAGCAAATGCTTTTGGAGGTAACAGTCAGGACAAAGCAGATTCTGGGACCAAAGTTTCCAGTTTGAGGTACCGGCTATGACGTATATCCAAATATCAGCTTCCGAACAGGATCGCAATTCAACCCGGGAACCTTTTAGGAGATAAAATGTCCAGGAGATATAATCATTTCTAAATGTTGTCTTCAGTTCAGTAGAAAATGTTTGAGAAGAGTTACTGTCTATCTGTGGTTCTTCATTAAACGAATATGTTGTTAGATGCGACGTGGAATTAATCAGTAGCTTCTTACAAAATATTGATGATATTTTGTGGGTAACGATACGCATGTCTGTTGGAGAAGGTGAGCTATGCCCTGTGCCATATATCCCGACGCTCATAAGGATGCCTCCAGTCACACTGAGCACACAAAGCCACGCCCAGATACATCTGACACGGGTTTTCTTTTTCATTGGCAAGCAGCAGAAAGCGTATCCAATGCATGTACCGCAGCATATGGTTGAGAGGCAGTTCTCACACGCCTTCTCGATGTCCCCACAGCATCCCCTGTGGTTGCTGGCTTCTCTTGTCGTTCCATTCTGTGTCCCACTGGAACCTCCGTCTCCACTTCCGGTAGATGCTGCATCAGACTGGATATCATCACCCACACCCACATTGTCAGGCATTGCTTCGTCTAAACACAGAAGTAAAAACGATTTATGAGAAGTGATTCAAGAGAATTAGATAATGATGTCTCTATTTTTTTACAACATGTATGACGAGCATATGATTCCATGCTAGAGAGAAGCTGATTCTCTGTAGCGACTGAGAGAATGGTCAAGGAACTCTACCGAAATACACCTCGTCTGCTGAAAAAATTAATCTTTCTCAAACATGACTAATAAAACATCAAATAAAGCAACAAGAAGTTGATAGTTAAGCTTAAAGACACACAACCCAACATTATCCTAGGAAATGCCAACACCATGACATTACATTATTTAATTTGATTAATTGTCCCTCTCTACTCTCTACCATACAGACCGCCCCCGTGGTCTCGTGATAGAGCGTCTGCCAGAAGAGCGGGAGGTCGAGAATTCGATCCCCGGCCGCGTCATACCAAAAGATGTTAACAGACAGTACTTGTTGTTACCCTGTCCGGCGCTCAGCATTAAGGGGCTAAAACAAGGACTGATCGGCTCTGAGTCAGCATACTGTGTCTCAGTGGGACATTCCTGTTAAGCTGTGTTATGGTATCTCAGTGGGCTAGCACTGTCAAAATCGGCTTGAGTCCGGATTAGTAGAAGCAGTCAAACACACAGCTAAAACACACACACACACACACACACACACACACACACACACACACACACACACACACACACACACACACACACACACACACACACACACACACACACACACACACACACACGCATGCATGCACGCACGCGCTCGCGCGCACGTCGCTATAAAAGTGCACTAATCTTGAAAGCGACTTTAAACCCCATTTCACCTCACCTCACCACTTCCACACATAGAATTGCCTAGAAATACACGTGTACTAGGCTAAATGTAGCATCTCCTACCTTCTATACCAAGAATCTGTAATATATACATGGCCCCCGTGCGTCAGTAGAGCAGCAAGTTTCGATTTGGCTGGTGATGACGAAAGGTTTGCAGATCATGTGACATTGTTACTTGCGACGTGAACTACATCTTGACCTTTTCTGTCATAACCAGATGAAAGTATGAATAACCATATTGTAATTTCAAGGCGTGATCCAGCATACCACGATGGATGGTTGACACGTTTATTGTCAGTATAACATTCACAGCGGATACACAGCGAGGGTACTTTTAATTTAGTTTGTATTAAGCTTTGTGAAAGCATTTAGGTAGTGCTTGAAGCATTTAGACGGTGCTTGAAACATTTAGATAGTGCTTGGAGTATTTAGACAGTGCTTGGAGCATTTAGACAGTGCTTAAAGCACTTAGACAGTGCTTGGAGCATTTAGCAACAAAAGAAACTAATGGAAACTAATCGACTTCATGGAATGAGTTTGTAACTCGCGAACGTATAAACAGTACCTACCGAACATGGAGGAGAGTGTAGTTGCCCCAGTGTGTCGAGTTGTCTGTTCTCTCCCGCTTTGCTATTATGTTCACATAATCCGGTTCCTTGTTTCACGCAAGGCAACACATACATATCATACGCGTCGACCGTATCGCGAGACACGCGGAATAACATCGGGTGTCATTTGAAAAGCTTGCATATGATCACGTGGTCTTGTGTGTTATCGTTTTTTAACAATCACATTGTTTGCCGCATTGTTGGCCACACGTTTAGGTGTTGTACTGACTCAGTTAACTATAGTGAGAGGCCACCACGGCCTGTAGTAAATGATTAAAATGGAACAATTGTGGTTGATAATAAATGTTAATAAATTATATTAAATTTCCCAACAATAACATGTATATTGTGATGGCCATTAGATGTGTTGCTCACACAATGGTGCAACATCTGTGTGTGTCTACACAATGTGCATCAGTAGGTGGTTTCATATGTCCATCATATTCCAAATACACCACAATAAATCCGTATCTGTTACTGTCCTGGTGTTCGATGTCATCACATGTTGTATGCTGTTCCCGCTAGCGTCATGAAACTCTTAGTCAGTGATGTATAATGTTTATCATGTGTGTCATATATGAAATGATATTGTACTGAGAGTACTGTATTGAACGAATTGCCTTATATTGAACTGATTGTATTGTATTGAACTGATTGTATTGTATTGTATTGAACTGAAAGTATAGTATTGGACTGGGCGTATTGTATTGAACAGAGTGTATTGTATTGAACTGAGTGGACTGAACTGATTGTTATAATTGTATTTTACTGAGTGTATTAAACTGAGTGTATTGATTTGAACTTAGTGGACTGAACTGATTGTTATAATTGTATTTAACTGAGTGTATTAAACTGAGTGTATTGAATTGAACTGAGTGTGTTGTATTGAACTGAGTGGACTGACCTGGTTGTTAGTGTATCTAACTGAGTGTATTGAACTGAATGTATTGTATTGAACTTAGTGGACTGAACTGATTGTTATAATTGTATTTAACTGAGTGTATTAAACTGAGTGTATTGAATTGAACTGAGTGTGTTGTATTGAACTGAGTGGACTGACCTGGTTGTTATTGTATCTAACTGAGTGTATTTAACTGAATGTATTGTATTTAACTTAGTGTATTGTAATCGGCTGAATGTATTGTATTGAACTGAGTGTATTGTATTGAACTAACTGTGTTTTATTGAAGTAACTGTATTCTATTGAACTGAGTGTATCGAACTGAACTGAGTGTATTGTATCGAAATGAGTGTATCGAATTGAACTGAGTGTATTGCATTGAACGGAGTGTATTGTATTGAACTGAGTGTATTGCATTGAACTGAGTTTATTGTATTGAACTGAGTGTATTGCATTGAACTGATTGTATTGAACTGGCTGTATTGAACTGACTCCATTGAATTGAACTGAATGTATTGAACTGATTCTTTTGTATTGAATTGAGTGTATTGTGTTGAACTGCGTGTATTGTATTGAACTGAGTGTATTGTATTGAACTGAGAGTGTTGCATTGAATTGAGTGCATTGTACTGAACTGAGGGTATTGCATTGAACTGAGGGTATTGCATTGAACTGAGTGCATTTTATTGAACTGGGGGTATTGCATTGAACTGAGTTTATTGTATTGAACTGAGTGTGTTGTATTGCACTGAGTGTATTGCACTGAGTGTATTGAACTGAGTGTATTGAACTGACTCCATTTTATTGAACTGAGTGTATTTTACTAACTCTTTTTTTTTACTGAGTTTATTGTATTGAACTGAGTTATTGTATTGAACTGATTTTATTGTATTAAACTGAGTGTATTGTATTGAACTGAGTGTGTTGTATTGAGCTGAGTTTATTGAACTGAGAGTATTGAACTGAATGTATTGAACTGAGTGTATTGTATTGAACTGAGTGTATTGTTTTGAACTAAGTGTATTGTATTGAACTGAGTTTATTGTATTGAACTGAGTGTATTGTATTGAACTGAATGTAATGTATTGCACTGAGTGTATTGAACTGACTCTATTGTATTGCTTTGAGTGTATAGTGTTGAACTGAGTGTATTGTATTGAACTGAGTTTATTATATTGAATTGAGTGTATTGTATTGAACTGAGTGTATTGTATTGAACTGAGTTTATTGTATTGAACTGATTTTATTGTATTGAACTGAGTATATTGTATTGAACTGAGTGTGTTGTATTGAACTGAGTGTATTGAACTGAGTGTATTGTATTGAACTGGGTGTATTGTATTAAACTGAGTGTATTGTATTGAACTGAGTTCATCGTAGTGAACTGAGTGTATTGTATTGAACTGATTGTATTGAACTGAGTGTATTGAATTGAATTGAGTGTATTGAAGTGACTCTATTGTATTGAATTGAGTGCATTGTATTAAACTGAGTGTATTGTATTGAACTGAGTTCATCGTAGTGAACTGGGTGTATTGTATTGAACTGATTGTATTGAACTGTCTCCATTGAATTGAACTGAATGTATTGAAGTGACTCTATTGTATTGAATTGAATGCATTGTATTAAACTGAGTGTATTGTGTTGAACTGAGTTCATCGTAGTGAACTGAGTGTATTGTATTTAACTGAGTGTATTGTATTGAACTGACTCTATTGTATTGAACTGACTCTATTGTATTGAACTGAATGTAATGTATTGAACTGAGTGTATTGAAGTGGCTCTATGGTATTGAATTGTGTGTATTGTGTTTAACTGCGTGTATTGTATTGAAATGAGTGTATAGTGTTGAACTGAGTGTATTGTATTGAACTGAGTTTATTATATTGAATTGAGTATATTGTATTGAATTGAGTGTATTGTGTTGACTGAGTGTATTGTATTGAACTGAGTGTATTGTATTGAACCGAGTGTGTTGTATTGAGCTGAGTGTATTGAACTGAGTGTATTGAACTGAGTGTATTGAACTGAGTGTATTGTATTGAACTGAGTGTATTGTATTGAACTAAGTGTATTGTATTGAACTGATTGTATTTAACTGGCTCCATTGAATTGAACTGAGTGTATTGTATTAAACTGAGTGTATTGTATTGAACTGAGTTCATCGTAGTGAACTGAGTTTATTGTATTGAACTGAGTGTATTGTATTGAACTGAGTGTATTGTATTGAACTGAGTGTTTTGTATTGAACTGACTCTATTGTACTTAACTGAGTGTATTGTATTGAACTGAGTGTTTTGTATTGAACTGACTCTATTGTACTTAACTGAGTGTATTGTATTGAACTGAGTGTATTGTATTGAACTGAGTGTATTGTATTGAACTGACTCTATTGTATTGAACTGAGTTTATTGTATTGAACTGCGTGTATTGTATTGAACTGAGTATATTGTATTGAACTGAATCTATTGTATTGAACTGAGTTTATTGTATTGAGCTGCGTGTATTGTATTGAATTGAGTGTATTTTATTGAACTGAATGTAATGTATTGAAATGAGTGTATTGCATTGAATTGACTCTGTTGTATTGAACTGAGTTTATTGTATTGAACTGAGTGTATTGTATTGAATTGAGTGTATTTTATTGAACTGAATGTAATGTATTGAAATGAGTGTATTGCATTGAACTGACTCTGTTGTATTGAACTGAGTTTATTGTATTGAACTGAGTGTATTGTATTGAACTGAGTGTATTGTGTTGAACTGAGAGTATTGTATTGAACTGAGTGTATGGTGTTGAACTGAGTGTATTGTATTGAACTGAGTGTAATGTATGGAACTGAGTGTATTGTATTGAATTGAGTGTATGGTGTTGAACTGAGTGTATTGTATTGAACTGACAGTATTGTATTGAACTGAGTGTATTGTATTGAACTGAGTGTATTGAACTGATTGGATTGGATTCAACATGAGTGCATGGTCACACAACATTGTTCTAATGTTATAAGTTCATAACAGTTATCTGTTTATAAATTCAGACATTTTGTTGTGTGTATTGTCCGTTTTACAATTTATCGAACTTGATGCAAGTTTTATTTCCAATGAACCTGAGCCCGCGAATTGTGGTGCTTCAGACAACGCGGTCATCCGCGTCTCCGCGTCTCCGCGTGTTATATAATGCAACCACTAGTAGCTGATTGCCTCCTGTCATTGTGTCCTTCCTGATTCACTCGCTTTGTCTTCCGGTAATTAATAAGACACGGATACAGCTGGCGACAGACAGACCGTGACCAGACTCTGGTGTTATGATTGGATGTGGTATTTGTGCGAGATAGTGCATGTCTCGGTACCACCAGAGACCATATAATAGAGACTATATAATAGAGGGACGGCCCTCACCAACAGTTTATCATAAACCATCAGCGCTACGGTCTGGCATGTAACTGATACACCCCGACACCCTGCTGTTAACCTCCCTGTACCGCTGCAGATGCGCAATAGATGCGCAGACATTCACGACTGACCATTCTAGCAACCACGTAAACAATATTACATAATGTCCGGGGCTAGAGTTAATTCCCTTATCCGAGATTTCTCCGACTACGACCAGCGACAATCCAATAAAAGGACGTCTCTTAGCGGATTACAAAGATTTTTTTATGATATCTCTCATTAGCACATGTCAGTTGGCTGCAAATTATTTGCTGAACATGTGTGTCTTCCGGGACATTTATTTCAATTTACATTCGCCACAGCCATGGACGACTTCATTCACTGGGACGTTTTCGTCTTGGACCTAGATATGCCACTTGAAGAATTCCCTCTCTTCGACCAGGGGTTGGTTTCGGATGACTCTTGGTCTAAATAGAATGACAGTGATGTTACCGCTACCAAGCCGTTGGTAAAAACCTCCCAAAAGGTTTCACTCAAAGAAAAAGATAGGAAATGAAAATATGACGTCTGTCCACAAGCGTAAGTTTTCGAGGGCGTGTGAGGGAAATGCCGTTCCGATATCAAAAGTATTTTATAATGTATTCTGTTTGTTTTAAAAATCAGTTAATATATCTCATTTTATGCTGCAATTGTTAACTATTATAAATAAACAAATATACCAAATCTACTACGAACGCCACAGAAAACTACGATCCGGTAAATTGCACAGGAACTCAGGAAGTGTAAATAAAACTCATCCAGAAGCAAGGAGGACACTTGTAACATATCACCATATTCCCGATGTTCACAAAATATATCTCCAGATTAACTTCATATCTTATAATAAGTCCAGACTAGATTTACTTGCAAAAATGCATGATCACCGACTGGTGTAAATGCTTTACTATTAGCCAGAAACAAATGACGCCATATTAATGTATTTATTTCATGTAAATTCGCTACTATTTTGTAATGCTAATAGTTCCAATGAATTAAAAATACGCATTAAACTACGAGCGTTGTTCAATGAATTTTCGATGTGTCCGACAATGGGCTTCGAAAGAATCAAAAGTTATTGGTTAATGCCAGTTTGGGGCTAGCGGTGATAATGGGGTTTGCCGGAGCGAGGTAAGTTTTTTTCAAAGGGAGGCTACTGTTAAATTCCAAAGCAAAGAGGACGATTGTAATTTTACAATCGTTATTTAATATTACCCGATTAGTTTGATATTTCAGCATACAAATAATTAGGTATTTCAGGTAACAATATAGCTTCAACGAGCATGGTACCAGATATTTACTAGTATATCGTAAACTGTGGTAACGTTTGTAGTTTTCAAAATTGTTTCATCACTGAAACAAAGTTAAACTTACGAAGAAAAGGCGAAAGCAATGGTAAAAAAAATACGCGTCTTACAAAAACAATTCTAATATCATACAATATAAGTCACTTTGTAGAATGTTTCAAATGATATATGTGGTTGATAATCACAGACAAAATGCATGTTGTATCGTCTGCTATATGGTAATTTAACTTAAAATATGTGACGTAAAATATGGCCTTGGGCCAAAAATCATACAAAAAAACTACCGATCGTACCTAAATAACGTTGGTACCAAGCCAAAGGGGAAATCGTGATGAATGTAAAACATTTTAATTCAGGACCGATAATAGGAACACATTCGTCTGAAAGCATGCGAAAATTAAGAGTTGGGGTGTAATTATTTCGGGAAAATTCAGATTTAGTCCCATTTCTGGAATCAAAATCTGAAATTTCGCATCCGCTCTAAATTTGTTAATGGAACCAAGCCAATTCTTAACTTATCTCCTTTTTATACACCTTGGTAACCAAGGACTTTCATTGCGAATTAGAGGCCATTATTGAAAATCAAAATCTGCACTTATGCCGATTCAACATGTGCGCCATTTTGTTCTCTCGGACAAAGACAAAGCGTGATCACAGTCATCAAATACAGTGACAACGACATGCTTTAGGGCACCAACAAATCTCAGTTGTAATGTTAACAATGTTAAGAAATACATGAGTGTAAATATGTATTGTGAAATATATCTTTTGCATGGGAAAAAAAGGCGACAACGATGACTGCAGTGAACGCGTTTCTGCTCGCTTCCGAACAGGCTGCGCAGTACAAGCCGTAGCACTGATGGTTTCGTGCATAGGCTAGAGGGCCGTCCCTCTATTATATGGTCTATTATATGGTCTATTATATGGTCTATTATATGGTCTCTGGTACCACACAATAGCTCGGTCAATAACTGAGAGCAATACCTATTTCGTGTTCGTGTCTATCACATGAACACAATACAATCGGAATGCAGTAACGATGTTCTGAGGGTTTACACTTTATTTCACCTTCAAATCAAAGTGTACAAACAATGTGTGTTGATCATATACCAACTGTTATGAGAATCCATTTTATATGTATATTTACTTTTCATGAAGAATACCGTGATTAAATGTACTTTGTTTTCATGAAATGTATATTCATACCTTTTTATAGATCATGTTGTTTGTGTACAGATTGCCAGTGATCAACACTGACCAATTACACACTTCACTTCACATTGTCTATATGTAAGCCCTGGTAAGCTCACAGCCAAGTAAAGGCTGATGTTATGCAATTGTGGCTTGGCTATTGCTCGACAGGTAGACAAAGTGGTCAGTTCCCAGGTCGGGTTTAGGTGTTAACTGACATGCCATGTCGGCAAGATTTGAAACTTTAATTGTGTATGCCATGTTGGCAATGTGTGTGTAATTTTTACAACTATGGTATCGTCTACAAAACTGTGACAACATTCGAGTGAGTAGTAAAGTCCATCTATGGTCACGTAATTATCGTAAATCATGGACTAATAAGGTTTTTACACTTATCAAGTCCCGGCAACTACCTATTTTGGATATATTCAATTTAACACCCCCTGACATGGACTACATAAAGACTTGGCTTATATCACACAACCAGTTATATCCACACAATCTTACCGACTCCCTAACAACCAATCTATATTCACGGCCGAACTTATGGGCATGGCCTCAGCCCTGCATAACCAACAATCTAAAAACAAAACAAAAATCCTAATTCTCACCGACTCTCTTAGTGGACTACAAGCCCTCCAAAACAAAAATACCAAAAAACGACCTAAATTAATAAACCAAATACTTAAAAGCTCCAACGACCTAACAAAAGCAGGCAAACAAATAACCTTCTTGTGGATCCCCGCCCACGTAGGAATTTACGGCAACGAAAGCGCCGATAAAGCAGCTAAATTATCTCTCAAAATACCAGAAATAAGCCTAAACCTACCCATCTCAAAAACAGAAATTAAAAGTGTAAACAAACAAAAAATAACCAAAAAATGGCATAATCAATATCAAAACTCAAATAGCCAAATCAAAAAAGTGCTCAGAAAACCACTAGCCAAACCTTAAATCCCACACCCCTCTAAAAAAATTGACAGATTAATTACAAAACTCCAAACAGGACACACGAACCTAAATAACCACCTTAAACAACTTAAAAGACACACCACAGGCAACTGCCCCCACTGCAAACAACCCGAAACCACAGAACACGCACTCATCCACTGCACCCACTACCAAACACACAGAACCACACTACAAACCAACCTCAATCTAAATAAGGTTCCTTCTCTAGATGAAATACTAAACCCTCAAAATAAACTAGAAAACTTCAAGGCCCTAGTCGTATTCCTAATCAAAACAGACCTAATTAAGCGCATCTAAAAACTAATTAATCTACCAATCCAAAATCCAGTAAACATACAAACACCCACCTCACCCGGCTCCCTCAGTTCCCTCCTCCACCCACCTCGGCATTTATTCCAAATTTCAAAATTTCAAAAAATCTATACAAGCAGCCCCTATATCTAAAACCCCCCTCTTGGGTTGCACACACCACTTTCACCCTTCTCGGAATACACTAAATGGTCCGGCCAGACCCGTGTGCGAAATACGCTGCAGTCGGAAAGCGCACGTTAAATCTTCTATATCAGTCAGTCAGATCAAATGATTACCACGACTGGCTACGTCAGCTGTGGAACGATCGAGGGCTTATAAACGGTAACAAACTTAGAACATATAGACTCTTTAAGGGCTCGCTTAACACTGAACCATATGCTCAACTTATAATGGACCGATCTTATCGAAGTACACTCGCCAAAATACGTACAGGAACTTTACCTCTTGAAATAGAGACCGGTAGATTTTCACGACCGACTGTCCCCTTGGAAGAAAGGATATGTAAAATGTGTGACTCTAAAGCAATCGAAGATGAAATCCACTTTCTAACTGAATGTAACTTTTATTCTGATTTAAGATATGATTTATGGAATTATATTACCTCCTTGGAGCCCTCCTTCCCGACCTGTTCTCTACTGCAACAGACCTGTTATTTAATGAATACTCCATGTATAAGTAAATCCCTAGCCTCCCTTGTCTACAGAATGTACAGGCGCCGTAAACTTTATATAAACTGTTAGCTTTTATTTTAATTACTTTTTATCCCATCCATAATGTTATGCATTGTCTAATATATGCACGTAGGTGTGTAGGCGGGTGTGTTTATGTACGTTAGTATACAGTGCCTCTCATTTATATCATCTGTTGTATTTAATGTATGTTCATATTGTATTCAGTACGACTCTTGTATGGTTGTATGGGTGTATGTATATATGGACTGAGGTGTGAATGGATGGATGTAGGTATGGTTGTATGTGTGTATGTATATATGGATCGATATGTGTATGGATGGATATAGGTATGGTTGTATGTGTGTATGTATATATGGATCGATATGTGTATGGATGGACATAGGTATGGATGTATGGTTGCATGTGTGTTAGTATATTTGGATTGAGGTGTGTTCGAAGGGATATAGATATGTATGGATGTATGGTTGCATGTGTGTTAGTATATTTGGATTGAGGTGTGTTCGAATGGATATAGATATGTATGGATGTACGGTTGCATGTGTGTTAGTATATTTGGATTGAGGTGTGTTCGAAGGGATATAGATATGTATGGATGTATGGTTGCATGTGTGTTAGTATATTTGGATTGAGGTTTGTTCGAATGGATATAGATATGTATGGATGTATGGTTGCATGTGTGTTAGTATATTTGGATTGAGGTGTGTTTGAATGGATATAGATATGTATGGATGTATGGTTGTATGTGTGTTAGTATATTTGGATTGAGGTGTGTTTGAATGGATATAGATATGTATGGATGTATGGTTGTATGTGTGTTAGTATATTTGGATTGAGGTGTGTTCGAATGGATATAGATATGTATGGATGTATGGTTGCATGTGTGTTAGTATATTTGGATTGAGGTGTGTTTGAATGGATATAGATAGGTATGGATGTATGGTTGTATGTGTGTTAGTATATTTGGATTGAGGTGTGTTTGAACGGACATAGGTACGGATGGACCTGTGTATGTATAATACGGATTGATTTATGTTTGATGGATATAGGTATGTATGTAGGTTGGTATGTTAGTATGTATGCTGGTTATACATGTAGGCTAGTATACACGATTGATGAATTAAGTTGTGTGTATATGGACGCATATGTGTATAGATGTATGACATGTATGAGATTGCCGTGAGTGTTTTGTATGAGATTGCTGCGAGGGTTCTGTATGAGATTGTTGTGAGTGTTCTGTATGAGATTGCTGTGAGTGTTCTGTATGAGATTGCTGTGAGTGTTCTGAATGAGATTGCTGTGAGTGTTCTGTATGAGATTGCTGTGAGTGTTCTGTATGAGATTGTTGTGAGTGTTCTGTATGAGATTGCTGTGAGTGTTCTGAATGAGATTGCTGTGAGTGTTCTGTATGAGACTGCTGTGAGTGTTCTGAATGAGATTGCTGTGAGTGTTCTGTATGAGATTGCTGTGAGTGTTTTGTATGAGACTGCTGTGAATGTTCTGCATGAGATTGCTGTGAGCGTCCTGTATGCTTACCTGTTTGTATGCTTTGAGCGGGATTTTAATGCGGATGTGTATGTGGGTGTATGGGTGTGGGTGTGGGTGTGGGTGTGGGTGTGGGTGTGGGTGTGGGTGTGGGTGTGGGTGTGTATGTGGGTGTATGGGTGCGGGTGTGGGTGTGGGTGTGGGTGTGGGTGTGGTAATATACAAAGTTACAACTAATTTTTCTTTTTCTTTTTTTATATATTTTAAATGTACCATTATGTAATTGGTGTCTCGTAGGCCAACTGGCTGGGTGCTGTTTTTTTAATGAAATGTTTATATGTCCATATATTTTGTACTGCAGCATGTGACACTCTAATAAAACAATTTTCTTTCTTTCTCTTTCTTTCTGTGAACTATGGTGAATTATGGATTATATGAAACATTCACTGGATCTTGTTACGAAATGATGGAATATTACAGCCTAAAGTAAGACAGTTTTTAGTGTGACTGATACTTGCTATTGCTGTTTTTGAATAATATGAAGCTTGATTAGACTACCAATATTAAATTGTTTTTAAATTGTTGTGTGATCTCTAATTGTTATGCATGGAAACTGTTTAGTGGATCCACTCGTAACACAACACGTCTGGCTATCATGTTACCATGTTGCCTGCCTTAGTTAACCCCTTTGGTGAAACTCACCTAGAAACTTATCGCGGCGAAACGGGATTCAACCCATGATCCTAAGGGACGTAACTCTGCACAACTAAATACTGCTCCCAAAGCGACTTAAATCAATTTTACACCTCATGACATTGCTGAAAAACATGCTCACATAGTGTCAGGATAAGATTGACTACAACCTTGAAATGACCGCAACCAAGAGGTTTTTACCAACTGAACGGAACAATCAGCCTGGCATTAATCGTCGATTTAGGCAAACATACTTAAATGTCCACGGATCATCTTCCAAGGGAGTCAAGTGACTTTTAAAGTCCAGTTTCCACCCTTGCCGAACTAGCCTGGAATTCCTGGGCTCGATCGTAGCGCAACCAGTGGCTACTACCAGTTATATCCCTTCTAACCCTCTAATATGGACCAATCAGATTCCACCTCTCATACCACTTGCATTTGCTTCAAACAAAATGGCGGCGCCTAGACAGGACGATCTGCTCGACAATCAAGATATATATTGTGATAAAACGGGCCTTACATCGCGAAATCACGTGAGCACCTTGATATAAACATGAAAAGATTTTGAGAATATCTGTTGATAACGAGTTTGCGGTGCACATGCTATGCAAATCCTGCAATCGACCGAAATCTGCACGACAGTTTACGAACCGGATTTCGATTTCATTGCGCGATTTTGATTCGACTATGCATAGACTCGTTTGTCCAGCCATATTGTAACTCCATAATACCAGCCTAGTTCGGCAAGGGTGGAAACTGGACTTTTATAGTCAGTTGTCTGACTTGCCTCGGGAAGATGTCCACGGATGGGCTCCAACCTGATTCATTTATGCTGCTTCGCGGCTGCATTTAACATGCCGTTCTCTACTTAGGACTTAACAAGATGTTCACCATTCCTCATGCTTTAGGTGTTAGTTCTCTGGACGACAGTGAGAATCGATTGCCCCATGATCAAAGCCTACATTGACACACGCACTTGTGCAGTACAGTACCGACATGGTAAAGATGGGGGAATGGCTCTTTGCTTTCATGTTCTGTGAGTGCATCTTGGCTTCCACGGGAGTTGAATGGTAGATGTCAGACCCACACCATGTGATTGTCGGGAACTGGAAGACAGACCGTTTCCTCTTGTATTGTTTCCTGTTTATCGATGCCAACATGTTGTTTACAATCTGAAGGTTGCCCTGTGTAGCAACTGACAGAAAGATCGTGAACAGGTGTGCGTGATTCTATAACTGTCACAGTGTCAATTAGGCTTCAAGGTGCACGGATGGCCCAGTCATCTAAGGCGCTGCAATTCGCTGAGCAGATCTGCGTCCCTTGGGCACGCCAGAAATCTGTAATCGTTGGTTCGAATCCCGGCTCGTCCAGATTATGTTTTTAGGTTTGTCCGCACCTTTCCCGTGCTCGTGGGTTTCACTAAAATGGTAAATGGCTTTCATACCACATCAAACTGACAAGCCGTGATATAACTGGAATACTGTTTAAAGCAGCGTTAAACCCAACTCACTAACTCAAGATGATTCGTGTAATGCTACAGTCACCTAGTATGTCAGCCTGTTACCAATCTGGGTACCGTTTCACAAAGCAGTCGTAAATTTACACCCTCGTAGATTTTACGCCATATTTGCGCAATGTTTACGCCATAGTCTAGTTACCTAGGGGGCGCAGCATGCGTCAATGTCAAGGACATCTATTACGTGTTGTAATGTTTACATTGTGTCGTGCCTTGTTCAAGACGAATAAGAATAATTGATTCATGATAAAAGACATATCTACCATGTGTGTATGTATCTCACCTCATGTTGGCATCACATACTGCCTGTTTGTTCAGTGCATGGTAACCCTTCCGACAAACGTAGGCTACTTCGTCACGTTTCGGCGCCATTATGGGAACGAGAGGGGTGCAGGCTAAAACGGCACCTCAGCAAAACGTCACCGATTTCTCTGGCGAAAACGGCACCGCATTTGGTGAAAACGGCTACGATATGTCGGGCGAAAGTCATGTGGAAGGCATTGTGGGAAATACAAAATCACCCATGGTTGCACATAATGCGTCTGTTGTTGCGCGGATTGCTCTGCAGATGGAGGATTTACTCACATCGTGGATATCGGCAATCTCACTGTAAAACCCACCCTTGGAGAAGTATCTCAGAGCAATTAAAACATTAAGGTAAAGTGGTATTGCATGGGGAAGCTGGGTTTGATGTTCAAGTCTGTCACTCACTTTACCAATGATAGAAAATATCATGTGTCGTGATAGGCGGTACCTCTCGATGATGTCATGATCATCCAAATCGTCGAGGGGGTTCGACCTGTCGTGGAAAACACGTTCTCGCTTACATACTTTTTTGGCAATCTCGTCCGTGTTTAGATTGATCGCCATCTTTATCGCTTGCGTAAATATTTACACCACCCCGAGACCACACGTAGCGTTTACCCCAATGTTACACGGACGTAATATTACACTAGCTTTGTGTAACGCCCCTAGTTCAGTATTTCCAAGTTACGCCAGTTTTACACGCACGTAAGACTTACGACTGCTTTGTGAAACGGTACCCTGGACCGGGTATACCAGCACATGAAGGAATAAGCCAAGATACACTGATTCCCGGCATCAGGAATCTGCCCCGGAATCAGACAGTGTCCAGCGCTCCGTTCCTCAAAGCGATCTTTGCGCTACAGTGATCGTAAGTCTATGGTAAAGTATGGAACTTACGATCACCTTAGTGCTAAGATCGCTTTGAGGAACGGGGCCCAGGACCGTAGCGCTGAGGTGATCGTAATTCCTATATTTTAGCATAGATTTACAACAGTCGTAGCGCTACGATCGCTATGTAGAGCGGAGCCCAGATTGTCTGCACAAAAGAACCTTCTTATATAGGGTCTAACCACAAGGAAACAGAGTTGTCTCCACTTCCGGCGCAGAACATGACAGATGATGAATCGTGACACTAGTTTATGAATAACAACCACTTCATTCTTTGCATCAAATTGTCAGGGTCCCTGCATAAGATGACCCGTATTGAGTTAATAAATATATATACACATATGAACAAAGGTTGCTAACTTAATAAACCGTATTTGACCTAATGGGTGCTTATTAGAGCGATGCACTTATGTCGAATACAGTATATATGTTATGTATATATATACACCCGTATGCTCCTATGTTCACAAACGGTTAGATTAGTGTACATTAAAATAACTAGAATGTTGTGCAGTCAGTTGTAACTCATGTGTTAATTGGCTGAACAATACGGGGATTATAGTATAGTCTGTTCCATCTCCTGACTAGATTATATTTTTATATAAAGATTAATTTGAACAAATTTTATAATACTGTTCAGTTACATAAAAACGCATGACACTCATAGGGCACTATGGTACATATATTAACAGTCAGGAACTCCGTGGTAGGCAGCTTCTAGATAAAACCTCTGTAGCCACTGGCCCTCAAGCTGGATTTCAGCCCGGCATAATAATGAAACCTAGTGACAAGACATATTAGATTTTCACGAATTTATATTATTCATTTCTTTTAGTACAGCTTTATTACCAATGATAAAAATAAGCTTTTGAACTGACTAGCATTCACCTGTCAGGAACAGACTTTAATTTATTACCCACGTGGTGAAGAAACAGGCGGTAAGATACTAAATCCTACGTCACACGTGTGTCGTACAAGGTTGACCTTGTTTTATTCGTTTGGATTGGATAACCGTGACGTCTGTTACGCCGGGACTACTTTTTTCATTTAAAAATATCGCGAGACGTCATTCATTTTGCAACTACAAGGCAGAACTGAAACAATCTCATGAGCGCGAGTTATATTTACAAACACTTCATTGAACCAAACAAGAAAGCCACACGCATCAAATTCGGTTTGCACTCTATATAAGTTATACATAGAGCTTCTGCAGACATTATATAATCGAGCTATATCAATTTACAATGTACGACTACCGATCAATAGATCGAGGGTCCCCCGTGACGCACCCGACCACTTTCGCAACTTTCAATTTGATTTAACGTAAATGGATAAGCGTGGTGAAATGAAGTCAGTTTAAACTATCTGGACAGATATCTAGACTTACTTGGGATGATCTGGTTGTGCCATCAGTGTCCTCTTCGAAGCGTATTTTGTGGCACTGTTTCGGGAGTTGTTTGTTCACGATTGCACTACCAGATCACTCAAAGTGAACATTTCCGATACAAATCATTCTGCCTGTATTCTGATTATGTGATTACACAGCGGGGACACCGGCAGTGCTAGTGACCGACTGTTGGTCAGATATTGAAAGCGCGGCGCTAATGTGACTTTTCAAATTTTTTTATAGGTGTCCTGCGTACTAACAACATGACGCTTTAAGTACCATAAGTTGAAGAAATTCCTCTTTGCAAACACAACTGCAGGTGCATGTTGTTAATTGGTATGCATAGACATGTCAACCATGCCCGTATTTGGGCATGTATCAATATTCATGCGCAACCAGATTTTTCAACCGGTTTCAGTTTGGTCTGTCAACGAACGAAAGTTATGCATTTACAATATATTAAACGTGGGCAATAAATAAAATACCACACTCATTCTAGTTTCAACTCAACTCGTGAACTTTCTATGGTATCTGACCTCGCTTTCGTTCGGTCAGATACCATAGAAAGTCCACTCGTTTCGTAAAAATGGTATCTAACGAGAATGAGTGTAGTATTCTCTATATAATCCCCCAACCCTAATCCCCTTAATCCTCCTGAATTTCAGTTTTGAACGAGCTGGGAAGACCCCATGAGCACATTTAGATAGGACGTCTTTATGATATTGTATCCTTTTTTTTCTGGTGGAAGTCACTCAACCAGTTCATGCATTCTATGTCAAAGACGACCCGACTTGGTTAGAATCCGTGTTTATCTGTGACAGTTAAGTGAACATTACAAGTGACGATAGATTTTAGTATTCATCGCATTATAGTTTGTCAAATATAAACAAAACTGCCAAATTAATTATTTATATATTCAATGCGCAGAAGAGTCCATGTGGGGACTTGTATTATAAAGAATGTAAGTCAACTTGTGGTCAAATTCTAATTTTAATAAAGTTTTAATTCACTGAGCGTGATGACGAACATGTTTATCACTTCATATTCAGTTTTCTGTTTCATTTTGTGATGACAGGTGCTTGCAAACTGCACAAAAAACAACATGATTTATGGAATACCTTGTTACTGTAAAATCGGTCTTTATTCATTCAGTCACCTTTTGTGATTGCAAATCACACAAATAACAACGAACGTAAAATACTTTATCAATCGATCACACAACAGTACTGTTTACCAACCAGACCAGGGGAAGGGATAAGACGAGAAGTGGCGTAATCTCCCACATTAATTAGGTGAAGTGAAATGGGGTTTAACGTCGCGTCCAAGATTATTGCACTTATATAGCGACGTGCATGCCCATGTGTGTGTGGCTGCTTGTACTAGACCGGACTGATGCCGATTTATAGTGCTAGCCCACTGGGATACCATGTCGCAGTTTAACATGAATACCCCACTCAGACACAGTTTACTGACTCCGAGCCGACCAGTCCTTGTTTTAGTCCCTTAATGCCGAGTACCATCTTTTAACATCTTTTGGTATGACGCGGTCGGGGATCGAACCCCTGATCTTCCGCTCTCCGGGCGGACGCTCTACCTCTAGACCACAGAGGCGGTCTCATACATAATTAACATTTACATGTGATCAAACAGGTTTATGTTTTTGAGAGACATTTAGAAGTTGGAACAGTTATGTGTGAACATCTGTCTATTATCTGGAAAGAGGGCACGGGTGGCCCAGTCGTCTGTGCAGAGTTGCATCCCTTGGGCACGCCAGAAACCTTTGATTGTGAGTTTATGTTTCTAGGTTTGTCAGCACCATACCCGTGCTCCCACACCTAGCTGACACGCCGCGATATAATCAAATACTGTTAAAAGCGGCGTTATACCCAACTCACTCACGATTATCTGGTAAAAACAAAACGTGGTTAAGATAAGAAATATACAATAAAAATAAGTAGAAGTGGCATGAGATTACCTGTGTATTGTGGACTGGACCATTTTCAGACCATGTTACCCTTTTGCGAACACCTGGTGTTATCACTGATTTTCAGTGGCCCATTCATATAATCTTTACAGCTATTTTGCCCTTTATGACCAAGGGCATCTATTTCGGTGAATAATTTAGACTCTTTCATTGGCAATCTATATAGACCTTACCCACAATATTATGGAATGGTCGTAGATAAGACTGTCCACCATTATGAGAATTCCTCTTTTATCATTCAAATATAGGAAATTTGAAATATAATTATAAAAATAATGATAAAGTTGTGTTTAAATTGACACCCCCGATTCAAACCATGTCAAGGAGAGTATCAAATATTTATCTTACGATAACCCCAAGTTATCCTCTCGGTTTGAATAACACCCGTGCAAGGCAATGTGTGGATTGCGATGGTGTAAAGAGGTGTCGGGTGTTACCGAACAGCCAACGCTCTGTCCTACCTTATTTCTGCTGTGTTCTCATTACATGAAAAACTAATGCATACATTGATCGGTTTCAATGTGAACCAAATTGATGTCTGGTACACCTGTTACAGATATATATTTTACCAACAGTTTTCACGTTTTGTCCTTGTCCGGTTTGCCGAACATCTTGCCACTCTCCCCCAGGTGTACACACAATCCCCCCCCCCCCCCCCCCTGTCACCCTCCCCCAGGTGGTGTACACACGCCCAGGGACTTGGAGACAGACATACACTCACATCACCCCCCCAACCCCCCCCCCCCCCCCACCCCCCACCCCCCGCCCCTTGCCACCCTCCCCCAGGTGTACACATGCCCTGGGACTTGGAGACATACATACACTCACACACTCCTCCCCCGTGCCCCCCGCCCCCACGTGTACCCACGCCCTGGGACTACACTTCCACACATCCCCAACACACCCTTACCACCCTCCCTACGTGTATTCACGACCTAGGACTTGGTGACAGACGTACACTCACACATACTACCCTTGCGACCATCACCACGTGTCTGGGGCGGGGTGGGGGGTCGGGATGTAAGTGCATGTCTTAACTTCTAATTGCAGAGGAGAAGATGTTTACAGACATAAAATTTGTCTTGAGAGAATGTAAGAGCATTTTGAAAAAACATTTACTGAGTAATGGCCTTACATAGCTATTTTCAGTGTGGCTGCGGTTGAAAAAATCGGTTGGCAACCACTTGAACAAATTCAGGTGTCAGCACTGGTGGGAACAATCAAGGGATGTTTAAGCTCCATTTATCCAATGGTTTCTGAGTGAGTGAGTGAGTGAGTATGGTTTTACGCCGCTTTTAGCAATATTCCAGCAATATCACGGCGGGGGACACCAGAAATGGGCTTCACACATTGTACCCATGTCGTTAATCGAACCCGGGTCTTCGGCGTGACGAGCGAACGCTTTAACCACTAGGCTACCCGACCACCCCCGAAAGGTTTCTGAGATGTTGGTGTTTATAGCACGAGGAAATGCATTTTGAGAGAATGTAGGTGCATCTTTTAAAATGCAAAGGTAAAGAAAGGTCCAGATTTTAAATATCGTGAAACACGGACCACATGTGCTGAGCACAAGCGCAAACTCTTCGTGCTTGGTTATGCATTTGTTTGTACCTGTTACCGCGAGTGAAAAAATGCTTCATCAATAATCATTTCTATAAAGTAGTGTGAGAACGCTTGAAGGAACTTTTGTCGTTCTCTAATACATAATACATAAGTTGAAGAGTTGATAAGTGGCATAATTTTTTATTTATGTTATGATCGAAAGGGTTCTAGTTATGGCTATGTATCTCAAGGTTAACAGGTGTAAACACAGGAGTCGCAGTCAGATGAAGAAATTAATATCCTTCACGATTCTTAACATGTTCACCTAACCAGAAATGTAACGTGATAGTTAATTTCTTTTTGATTCACAGTCTTAAAGACAATATTGCACATTAATCTAAGCACGTAAATGCCTCACCTTCAATAACCATAAGAAACCAGTGAACTGTCCGCACGGAAACATATGGTACGTTGTGTAAAGTCCTGCGAAATGTTTGCTTTATGTCCATTCATTGACTTTGCTAATGCAAGTACACTATTCTTGTCTTTTATGCCTCTATGCCGTTCAGCACTCGAAATGTCCACACTATCAGTAATGCACATGGCGTCTCTCACCATGTCGTATATTTAAGTCTCTAGTTGTTCTTGTATCGTCTCATTTCCTTTCGTGATGATCATGACAAACTGTCCTGAACCTTTGAAGATAGACGTGGGCACAGTTTAGTGATGAATTCCCCATGGATGAAGGAATGTAGTTTCTCCTTGAAGTTTGACGTGTGGAAAGGTGGTGTACACTACTTTAAGCAAATTGTTTGAGGTTTTGAATCAACATGGTATTAGTTCCAATTTTCTTAAATACTTTCTGTGATTATAAAAAGAAAATATAGGCAATTTTGAGTCAAGTAGGTTAAAATATTTACATATGCAACTATTAGCAGTGTTGTCAATACAAATTAGATAACACCAGCTGGGCTATTATTATCGTAGCCAGTAACACATGGGCTGATCTGATGTCTGTAATTACACGTAAAGGAATGGTCGGTTGGCCACTGAAGCATGGCATTGTTGATGAAGTACTGGCTACTGCAGACTGACCACAGAGATATCGTAACACATACGCGGCCGCTTGTCAGTGGTTTGGCTTGTCGTTAAGGTTAGGATGCTTTGTGTTGGTCGGGACATGACCCTCAGACACCTAGGCTGATTAGCGCCTCATAGATCCCACTTGACCATTGCTGTCCATTCTGCAGCTGTGTCTGTTTAAATCACGAATAAAAGTGTTGTCGACCAAAAGATAAACTCGTGTGTTTGAAGACAAACATATATCCGAAATGTAAAACCCGGGATGGAGCTTCCAGTCCGTGGTTGTATTAAGGATGTTGGTTACCCTCTCAGACAGGAATATTGCTGCCACATTTGCCGAACCATGCAATATATCTACTTGGACGGATTTTTGTGGAGTTTTGGAATTCAGTACAAAAGTAGAATCGGCGTCTTCAGGTTTTAGAGACAGTCTAGCCAAAAGTTTATCTTGTGGTACTGATGGTCGGTTTTGGCAGATTTCTTCTACGGTTAACATACTGGCTTTGTATGTGGTATATTTGATGTCACCCATTCCAATTTCTTTGATCAAACAATTGATGTAGTGCTGCTTACATATAATAGCTGTGTTATTTGAAGCGTTGTCAGTGGGAACAACGGCGAACTTTTCCATGTAAGGTAGCCAGGCTTTGCACGGCAGTTGAATGACAAAAGGGGTTTATTGTTATGTGACAGTGGGCCGGAGTATTGCCTGTGAGTGGCAGCTACTTAAATGAGGCGCTAATATGATATGTTCTGTTGGCCTATGGTGATACTATCACGGCAGCTCGTTACATAGAATTAATTGCTGCTGTCACATATTGTGACCCATTGTATAACATGTTATGATTGTAAACCTAATGCTGTGTATTTCAATATCAGTGGCTGATTCTGCATTGATCCTGTGTGGTTGTTTACTGATTTCAAACTTTAGTTCTGTAAGTACCGGTGTCTGGGTTTATCTTCGCGTGTCCTGTTGGGAATTACCACATAAAATAACATCGATTCTGTTTCCTCCTTCACCGTTTGTGCATTCTTCGATGACAACATCACACGCTGTCTTGAAATCTTGAAAAGAATTTCAACAGGTAACATGTTATAGATTTACGACTGTCGCAGCGCTACGATCGCTTTGTAGAACAGGGCCCTGACCACAAAAGCTGCATGTATCTGCTCTGAAAAGCTGAATTGTCTGAACCTGACTATCCAGAGGGTCATCTTGTGAGCCTTAAAAGTAAGGTGTTGCGCAAACTCAGTGTTAAGGTCATTTTACATACTGCGAATAACGCATTCAAGAATGTACAAAATGCAAAATGGACCTGTTAATAAGTAAAAATAAATTGTCAATGTAAGAGAATAAGCAGCCTAGATCTTCTGTTTACATTTTCCACTTGGCGTAAAGGGCAAATAGCTGTGAAAATGGACCACTTTAAATCAGTGATGACACCAGGTGTTCGCGTTATCTTGTCCTGCCCTATCGGTAGCACCCGCCATTCATACAATTTGCATAAAAAAATAGTATTTATTGTATTATAAGTGCATTATAATAAGAGGCAGTTTACAATAAATGCTGTAACAACAACATAGACAGACGTCTCAATACCCCATAAGATATGAACCGACATGTGTTTGTTTGTTGAGTTGCATACGGTGCTATGCATTCATAAATTGAGTGTAGTCTTTGTAGTTGGCAGCTCGCTGATAACGAGACGTGAAACACAGTTTACACATATGAACCAGTCAATGATGAAGCAGGACATCGCCTTTAGCGAGCGAATAGCTTCGGCTGATACATACGTGCGACACGAAGCACAAAGTTAGTAAATCAATAATGCAGTGGACGTTTTTCTTTGATGTGTAGGACACACCAGTAACCTTTAACTTCAGAGATATTTTCGAAAAGAGTTTGTGTCGTTAGCCAGGACACCGGTACCCCACAATCGGGCCAGTATTGTTGGCAGAGTCTTCGTACATGGCCTCTGTTAACAAAGACGATGTCGCTATAACCTCTGTTAACATGGGACGATGTCTTTGTAGCCTGCGTTAGCATTGGGACGATGTGTTTGTGGCCTGTGTTAACATTGGGACGATGTGTTTGTGGCCTGTGTTAACATTTGGACGATATCTTTGTGGCCTGTGTTAACATTGGGACGATATCTTTGTGGCCCGTGTTAACATTTGGACGATGTCTTTGTGGCCGTGTTAACTTTGGGACGATATCTTTGTGAACTGTGTTAACATTGGGACGATATCTTTGTGGCCCGTGTTAACATTTAGACGATGTCTTTGTGGCCGTGTAAACATTGGGACGATATCTTTGTGGCCTGCGTTAACATTGGGACGATGTCTTTGTGGCCGTGTAAACATTAGGACGATATCTTTGTGGCCCGTGTTAACATTGGTACGATGTCTTTGTGGCCGTGTTAACTTTGGGACGATATCTTTGTGGCCGTGTTAACATTGGGACGATATCTTTGTGGCCCGTGTTAACATTGGGACGATATCTTTGTGGCCGTGTTAACATTGGGACGATATCTTTGTGGTCTGTGTTAACATTCGGACGATGTGTTTGTGGCCTGTGTTAACATTTGGACGATATCTTTGTGGCCTGTGTTAACATTGGGACGATATCTTTGTGGCCCGTGTTAACATTGGTACGATGTCTTTGTGGCCGTGTTAACTTTGGGACGATATCTTTGTGGCCGTGTTAACATTGGGACGATGTCTTTGTGGCCCGTGTTAACATTGGTACGATGTCTTTGTGGCCGTGTTAACTTTGGGACGATGTCTTTGTGGCCTGTGTTAACATTGGGACGATGTGTTTGTGGCCTGTGTTAACATTGGGACGATGTGTTTGTGGCCTGTTGTAACATTGCGAGTATGTCTTTGTGACCTGTGTTAATATTGGGACGATGTGTTCGTGGCCTGTGTTAACACTTGGACGATGTCTTTGTGGCCTGTGTTAACATTGGGGCGATGTGTTCGTGGCCTGTGTTAACATTTGGACGATGTCTTTGTGGCCTGTGTTAACATTTGGACGATGTCTTTGTGGCCTGTGTTAACATTGGGGCGATGTCTTTGTGGCCTGTGTTAACATTGGGACGATGTCTTTGTGGCCTGTGTTAACATTAGGACGATGTGTTCGTGGCCTGTGTTAACATTCGGGCGATGTCTTTGTGGCCTGTGTTAACAATGGAACGATGTCTTTGTGGCCTGTGTTAACAATGGAACGATGTCTTTGTAGCGCATGTTAACATTTGGACGATATCTTTGTGGCCCGTGTTAACATTGGGACGATGTCTTTGTGGCCGTGTTAACATTGGGACGATGTCTTTGTGGCCTGTGTTAACATTGGGACGATGTTACTATAGCCTGTGTCAACATTGGGACATATTAAGCCATCTCTACATGTATATCGAGTGTGAACTCAACGAAAGCTTGTGTTCACAACGGGTTGTTGCCTCTTTGCTACGCGATCTAGATTACAAACTAAAAACAATGGCAGAAAATGGTGACACGTATATTTTAATACCATTATATTTGATAAATAAATACGTTTTCTTGAAAAAAGAAACATTTTTACTTTTCCTACGTGATATAAAGGAATGCTAGTAAGATTTCTATATTTGGTCATAAAAGGCATCTTCTGTTGCGAAAGATAGCAAATGGTCACCCGGACAGGCTACGAGTTGACACACATATCGTAGAGTGCGGGTCAAGTTATTGGGTTGTGTATACAGATTGAACCCCGTACAGGTTCCCGACATCGTACATTTAGACGCACATGATATGGGCGTGGCCACGGGGAACTCCTTCAAAACTGCACATGCACTCTTCATATTTAGATACCTTCTGTACAAGTGCCACAATATGCCATCTGAAAAACAGAAAATTTCTGCGATTTGGGATTTGTTAAAGGTTATTATGGCGAAGTTCTGAAGATCAAACCGTCCGATTAAAGTTTAACCTGATAAAAAGTGAAGCAGAAAAAATATATATACGATACAGCTAACACAAGAGGTCTGGTATCTTCATACATTTCGTAATTCACCAACATTTGGTAAATCGAAATACGTGTACTTAAGCTACTTATAGGGAGCAATTTTGTCACTGTTTGTACTGGATACAGATGGGTGTCACATATTTAACCTGAACTAAACGTTTCCGGAAAAGTCGGTGATCATAACTGATGTCAACCACAATAGGAAGGATATATCTGAGGAGGTGTACTCACATCCACAGTTTGGTGGCGCTGCAGTTCCGGTTGTTTCCGGGGATACCATACTTCCTGTACTTCCGGTTGTTCCTGTGCTCGACCCTGCAGTAGCTACACAGATGCCGTTGACGACCTCGCCCGAGGATGGATCGGGCACAGGGTTTGTTATGCATGCGGTAGGAGGGAGATTACATATACTGCCGTCATAAACAGTGCCAAGGCCACAGGTGAAGTGCCAGGTGATACCGTTATCACAGCGGTAGTAGGAAGCACTATCTGCCGTGTCACAGAAGTACTCGCCATGTGCTCTGGATATACAGAAGTCGGGATTGCAGGCCAATCTGAAATAAAGACAAGGTGAACGTATTTCAAACACGAATTGTTAATAAATGTTGCTTATCCAGATGTTCCGGATGGTTTAACCTGTCTTGATCCCTCTTCCAACCACTCTTTCTACAAAGTTTCATTGATTGATACGTAGTGACCCTCACACAGAAGGAATTGGGTGTTAGTGAGACCTTTTTTTGTGGACATTACATGATGTCCTATAGTGTAATCCACACAAAACAGTCAGTTGAGCAAATTGTTTCACTGTAACAAGACAGCGACCGTGACTTTGCTGGATCACAGATCCCTGCTTATTTCACCGACTTGTCACAGCAAATAATTTTGGTCAGTTGACTCAATTGTTTTGTGGATATATTTCTATGAAATCATGGAATATTCACAAGAACAGATTTCACTATTACGCTATTCCTTCTGAGTTTGACTTTATTAAACTATAACATTTATTAAACAGCCTTCCTTTTTCAAAGCCTCTGTTCCACTGTGGCTATGACCCAATTTCAATGATTTGTTTTGAGAAGTGGAAAATTTCGATTATATATTTGCAGAGGTTCCACAATGTTGTCTCAGGAACACAATTCGCAAAAATGTCCCTGTCTGGAAGGATGCTGAGCAACGTGTTCCTCTCCCTCTGCTGAACATGCCTCAAGGAAGTAGCATGTAACTATAAGGAAACACATATGGTGTCCGTAGGAGGACGGGGCTTGCATTAATACATTTAGTTTTCCCTCGAGAACAAGCATGAACTACCCATTTCCACCGCCATTAGTATGTTCTATTGTATGTAAGACTCAAACCCCTGTGGTCAGCTCCACAAAATTATCGTAACGCTAAGGTCATCGTAACTCTCATACTTGAACAGATTTACGACTGTTGCAGCGCTACGATCGCTTTGTAGAACAGGGCCCTGACCACACAAGCTGCATGGGACCTGCTCTGAAAAGCTGAATTGTCTCAACCAGACAATCCAGAGGTTGATATTGTGAGCCTTAAAAGTAAGGTGTTGCGAAACTCAGTGTAAAGGTCATTTTACATACTGTCACTAAGGCTCTCAAGAATGAACAAAATACAAAATGGACCTGTTAATAAGTACATATAAATTGTCAATTTAAGAGAATATGCAGCCTAGATTTTCTGCCGAAACATTTTCCACTTTGCGTAAAGGGCAAATAGCTGTGGAAATTTTACGAAAGGACCACTTAAAATCAGTCACTACACTATCATGACACTACAACACAGAAATCAAGTATAAGAAAAAAACAATAACCGCAAAACAATTGTTATTCCAAGTTTGCTCTCACACGTGTTTGCAGTATATTGATAGGTGAGTCTAAGAATCTGTTTCAAGTGAATGAGGTGACGGTCACCTCACCAACACGTCAGTCTTCGAGCGCTCAGTACCAACATCAAATCACTGTCTTCTGGCAAATGTAAATGGCGTGATCTATACTGACGGAAAAAAGTAACTACTTCTTATAGAGTGATGTAAATGTTGTGTTATTGAAAATAATATTTGGTAATTCGCCTGATCAATGTTTTATCATCACACATCCTTTGACAAAATCCATACCTCCAAAGAGACACGCCCTAAAAGAGGGGCGGTGTGACTACTATTTGCGTTGATACAGGCGAGGCAGCAATGTCGCATTGCAGACACTCAATGAGTTAAAACAGCCTGGGAAATGTTTTTCCACACGTCAACCAAAGATTGATCCAATTGAGCTAACGTTACCGGTTGGTTCTGGTCCTTTCGTAGGTGTTGATCCATCTCATCCCAAGCACGTTCTAAAGGGGGGGGGGGGGGGGGGGGGTCTGGGGAATCAACCGGTCAGGGCAGTTCAGCAATGTTATGCTGCCTCAAAATGTCTGTCTGTCACGTGACGTTCCGCCGCTGTTTATTGCACAAAGGGTAGCGTACGACATTCAAGTTGCTATTCACGAAGATGAGCTGTGTTGCTTCGCGGCGAAGTGTAACCAAAATTGGGCGACTCGTTGGACGTCGGGGCCGGGTGTTGCTCTCCCTTAACCGGTTGCGTACGGCTCTGCCACTAACTGGTCTCAGCCCAGGAATTGCCCGAGTTGTTACTATGGCAGATATGTATCGATTCCGTAGATGCCCCAACCGAATATGGTTGTCTTGGTGGGATGATATTTTGTTGGAACAACATTGAAGTGTGGCAACTTCATTTTGCGCCATCCCACGGCTCGTAGACGTTGATTTAGCAAGCCGTGACATTGCGCATGCGTCATTTACGGTTACGTAAACTTGATTTTATGAGCACCTGACAGCTAAACCATCATTATTTGTTGTTCACATTCAAAAACCACATGCGTGAGTATCATGCTCCAAACAAACACGCAAACATCTAAATTGTGCGCCGAGCACTAACACATGCTGATTTGAATCACTACCATAGATACGAGGAGAGGTCTTCATGAATATGTATTGAAAGATGCATGATTTAAGTTCAGCATAAATTTATTTTTTGAATTTTACATGAATCACAGTTTTCTCCGTTCATATGTTTACAAAAATGCTCTTTATGGCCCTGCCACACAACAACGTATAGCAGTAACGCATGGCGACGTATGGCAATTTTTGCCAAAACGCCGGCAACGCTGAAACAGGCTATGGATAAGTTAGGTGTAAGTTGTATACGTTAAAAGCACGCTGGTATACGTTGTAGTACGTCGTGGCTTATAAACATGTCCCTACAACTGCCGATGAACTACGCACATCTGCTCTGGATGTGTGCAGAAGGATCCCTAGGGCCTTCACAAAGCGTCTGATCCACTCAATGTACAGGAGATGTGTGGCAGTGATCAATGCTAATGGTGGTCACACCAGGTATTGACTGACATTTTTGGTATTGACCCGAAACTGTGTAAGCCCTTCACATTTGAAAAAAACCCAATTATGTCATCTGCCTTTTAATCCATTAAACTGTCTTCAGTCAATTTTTTGTCAATCTTGCCCTATTAGTATTTCTTGTCTTACTGTTGAAAATAAATAACATGTATACTGCATACTCGACTTGCGTTTCTTTTGCGTGTGAGTATATATGGCGTATTCGACGTATGTCTGACGACAAAATATATATAACTTTTTAAACGTGTTTCTAACGTTCAGCTAGCGTATTTGTACCGTAGTATCAGCGTTTTGGGGGTTTCTGTCTATAATGGACCCGGTCAGTACCTCCTCATCACTTCTGATGGAGGCATCATAGAAGATGGAGGTGAAGGATCCTCAGAGGCTGCCCACGACGTAATAGCCATTCTCCAACATCAGCATGACATCCTCAAATTGACACTTTACCAGATCTTGCTGGGCCCCTGGCAGGTTTCTTCTTGGGAGGCATCTTGATGATGTTGACAGGGCGAAGACTACTGCTTGAATGAAGTATTTTGATGAATGGGTGTACACTACTAGTTATACTACCGCGGGGCACGTTTTAGGCACCTTTCCCTTACGCTGAGCGCGCTAGTCATACGTTACTCATACGCTGGGCATACGCCGGCTATACGTTGAACACGCCAGACACACGCTTGCAATACGCTTTTATACGCTGTCATAAGTTATGTATACGCTCAGTGATACGCTACTAATACGTTAGACATGCGTTACATATACGGTGAACTCGTCATGTAGACGCTATGTATACGTCAAAAACATGTTTTTTTCGATGAAAGCTCGACGTATGGCAGCGAACTAACTATCATTTACACGCTTGGTGCAAGTTACTCTGAAACGTTGTAGTGTGACAGGGCCATCACTGTATAAATTCAAACAATGCATCTTAAATCAATGTTAGAAATAAGTGCAAGCAGTATGTTTTTGACTATTGCATTTGCCTCATGAAGATATCAATCAAATTATACCAACCTGACATGTATCCATGTTGCAATAAGCAATGATAGCAGGGTCATTTTATGTCCAAGAAACATCCAACATTTCACACGCCATATCATCCTGTAGTTATGTACTCTACAAATGGTGTAAATACTGTCGTGTTCCTCCTAGTCTTCTGTTTGCTCGAATTGAATCTTGTATTCACTTGTCTTATTTTGTCGAAACTAACACACGTCCCATATCCTGATATCCGGTGCTTTACCTTATTGATGTTCCGTTTACACACTCCACTGGATGAATGTACACCTACCCTGGCCGGTGAAACATCTAGTAGATTCCTTCCGACTATTCTCCTAGTTGCGTGGAGGTATTGATGTGGTAGACGTTGGTGTTGCCGCTTCTCTTGTGTCTTTAGACTGTTCTGACGCACCAATGCCTCAAGACATTACTATAATCTATAGGACATATGTTGTTAGAACTATATAACAAACAAGTACACGCATATGCCCTTAACAACATGGTCCCGTAAAGATTTATGCTCTTACACATGTATTAGCGAGGAAAGGTAACGGTGAATATGTGCTTATGTAACGTATTGTGATTTTCTTACACAAAGGCCGCTTTATATTTCCTCAAAAACATAAACAGTGCTTGTGTTAAGACCCACTGAAGATGGTCCACTTGAGTTTTCTCTGAAGTTTCTTTTTGAAATTGCTATTGAAATTTAATGGATCTCATGGGTGTAAACCATTGTTTGGTACTCTTACATTCGTCTTGCCAAATAAACAGAATAAATAGTTCTACGGCAAGAAAAATATAATTAATTAATTATTTGTAAAAAAAACAAAAAAAAAACACCATTGCCACATACCACCAACCTCCGTTATAATGATTAATTTTGCACTTTGATGATCATGACTGTTTTACAATATGGGAATTGTCAGGTACCATTAGAATTTCTTACCAATTCTAAGAAATGGTGAACGAGTCACGTAAGAGTGAAGAGGATGGGAATACTCGAGACATACTCGGTCGCTGTTATCCCAACAGAAGTTTGAATCGATAAGTATAAGTATAGTAGTATAAATGAATTCCTTTGTCAACTGGTGGCTGCTGTTGTTCGTGATTATGGGTCAGGTCGAGATATATTAATTCTTGCCACGAACATCTCCCCACGCATTGTGAAAATAATCTGAACGGACGTATTAACATTTACCTATCCGCTACGTAGAAAATGTGATTTTGGCAGTACTGGTATTTTCAAATATGTTCGAAGTAATAATTTTAGTTTTTATTCACTTTGTTTTCACTCAAATTTCTTTTATCACGTAATGCTAAAATGAATTGAACACTCACTAATTTATTGCGCCCGAGGGTGAAATATATGTGATTTTTAGACGTCTGATTACAGGAAACTACCCCAGGGTTATTGGTGATGCTCCTCAGTTGACTGTTCCAGGGTTAGTGGTGATGCTCCTCAGTTGACTGCCGCAGGGTTAGTGGTGATGCTCCTCAGTTGACTGTCCCGGGGTTATTGGTGATGCTCCTCACTAGAATGTCCCAGGGTTATTGGTGATGCTCCTCACTTGAATGTCCCGGGGTTATTGGTGATGCTCCTCACTTGAATGTCCCGGGGTTATTGGTGATGCTCCTCACTTGACTGTCCCAGGGTTATTGGCGATCCTTCTCAGTTGACTGTCCCGGGGTTATTGGTGATGCTCCTCACTTGACTGTCCCAGGGTTATTGGTGATGCTCCTTACTTGAATGACCCGGGGTTATTGGTGATGCTCCTCACTTGAATGTCCCGGGGTTATTGGTGATGCTCCTCACTTGACTGTCCCGGGGTTATTGGTGATGCTCCTCAGTTGACTGTCCCAGGGTTATTGGTGATGCTCCTCTCTTGACTGTCCCAGGGTTATTGGTGATGCTACTCAGTTGACTGTTCCAGGGTTATTGGCTATGCTCCTCAGTTGACTGCCCCAGGGTTATTGGTGATGCTCCTCAGATGCCACGAACATCTTCCCACGCATTGTCAAAATAATCTGAACGGACGTATTAACATTTACCTATCCGCTACGTAGAAAATGTGACTTTGGCAGTGCTGGTATGTTCAAATATGTTCGAAGTAATAATTTTAGTTTTAATTCACTTTGTTTTTATTCAAATTTCTATACGTCAGATAAGCCTTTTATCATGTAATGCTAAAATGTATTGAACACTCACTAATTTATTGCGCCCGAGGGTGAAATATATGTGATTTTTAGACGTCTGATTACAGGAAACAATTTGTTAAAATAAATCGATATCTGTGGCTGGGTGATTCTATTGAGTTTATAGATAACCCTGCAGCATTTGTGTATTATATATTTTTTTCATTATTAAAGTTTTAAATCAAATATGTACAAAAACAACACAATGTAGTGAGTTCTGACTAAAAGGCAATACAGTTAATTTTTTGGATTTTATTTCGCTGACTCAAGATATTGGCAACTGATAATCAAACAAATGATAAAATCAAGTGAGAGCATTGGTTTCTTTGGTGATGCTCCTCAGGTGACTGTCCAGGGGTTATTGATGATGCTCCTCAGTTGACTGTCCCAGGGTTATGGGGGATGCTCCTCAGTTGACTGCCCCAGGGTTATTGGTAATGCTCCCCAGTTAACTGTTCCAGGGTTATTGGTGATGCTCCTCAGTTTACTGTCCCGGGGTTAGTGGTGATGCTCCTCACTTGACTGCCCCAGGGTTTTTGGTGATGCTCCTCAGTTGACTGTTCCAGGGTTATTGATGATGCTCCTCAGTTGACTACCCCAGGGTTATTGGTGATGCTCCTCAGTTGACTGTTCCAGGGTTAGTGGTGATGCTCCTCAGTTGACTGCCGCAGGGTTAGTGGTGATGCTCCTCAGTTGACTGTCCCGGGGTTATTGGTGATGCTCCTCACTAGAATGTCCCAGGGTTATTGGTGATGCTCCTCACTTGAATGTCCCGGGGTTATTGGTGATGCTCCTCACTTGAATGTCCCGGGGTTATTGGTGATGCTCCTCACTTGACTGTCCCAGGGTTATTGGCGATCCTCCTCAGTTGACTGTCCCGGGGTTATTGGTGATGCTCCTCACTTGACTGTCCCAGGGTTATTGGTGATGCTCCTTACTTGAATGACCCGGGGTTATTGGTGATGCTCCTCACTTGAATGTCCCGGGGTTATTGGTGATGCTCCTCACTTGACTGTCCCGGGGTTATTGGTGATGCTCCTCAGTTGACTGTCCCAGGGTTATTGGTGATGCTCCTCTCTTGACTGTCCCAGGGTTATTGGTGATGCTACTCAGTTGACTGTTCCAGGGTTATTGGCTATGCTCCTCAGTTGACTGCCCCAGGGTTATTGGTGATGCTCCTCAGATGCCACGAACATCTTCCCACGCATTGTCAAAATAATCTGAACGGACGTATTAACATTTACCTATCCGCTACGTAGAAAATGTGACTTTGGCAGTGCTGGTATGTTCAAATATGTTCGAAGTAATAATTTTAGTTTTAATTCACTTTGTTTTTATTCAAATTTCTATACGTCAGATAAGCCTTTTATCATGTAATGCTAAAATGTATTGAACACTCACTAATTTATTGTTCCTGGGTTATTGAAGATGCTCCTCAATTGACTGCCCCAGGGTTATTGGTGATGGTCCTCAGTTGACTGTTCCAAGGTTATTGATGATGCTCCTCAGTTGACTGTTCCGGGGTTATTGGCGATGCTCCTCAGTTGAATGTCCAGGGGTTATTGGTGATGCTCCTCAGTTGACTGCCCCAGGGTTAGTGGTGATGCTCCTCAGTTGACTGCCGCAGGGTTAGTGGTGATGCTCCTCAGTTGACTATCCCTGGGTTATTGGTGATGCTCCTCAGTTGACTGCCCCAGGGTTAGTGGTGATGCTCCTCAGTTGACTGCCGCAGGGTTAGTGGTGATGGTCCTCAGTTGACTGTCCCGGGGTTATTGGTGATGCTCCTCACTTGACTGTCCCGGGGTTATTTGTGATGCTCCTCACTTGACTGTCCCGGGCTTATTGGCGATGCTCCTCAGTTGACTGCTCCAGGGTTATTGATGATGCTCCTCAGTTGACTGTCCCGGGGTTATTGGTGATGCTCCTAACTTGACTGTCCCGGGGTTATTGGTGATGCTCCTCTCTTGACTCTCCCAGGGTTATTGGTGATGCTCCTCACTTGAATGTCTCGGGGTTATTGGTGATGCTCCTCACTTGAATGTCCCGGGATTATTGATGATGCTCCTCAGTTGACTGTCCCAGGGTTATTGGTGATACTCCTCAGTTGACTGCCCCAGGGTTATTGGTGATGCTCCTCAGTAAACTGTCCCGGGGTTATTGGTGATGCTCCTCACTTGACTGTTCCAGGGGTATTGGCGATGCTCCTCAGGTGACTGCCCCAGGGTCATTGATGATGCTCCTCAGTTGACTGTCCCGGGGTTATTGGTGATGCTCCTCTCTTGACTGTCCCAAGGGTTATTGGTGATGCTCCTCACTTGACTGTCCCAGGGTTATTGGTGATGCTCCTCACTTGAATGTCCCGGGTTTATTGGTGATGCTCCTCACTTGAATGTCCCGGGGTTATTGGTGATGCTCCTCACTTGACTGTTCCAGGGGTATTGGCGATGCTCCTCAGTTGACTGCCCCAGGGTCATTGATGATGCTCCTCAGTTTACTGTCCCAGGGTTAGTGGTGATGCTCCTCACTTGAATGTCCCGGGGTTATTGGTGATGCTCCTCACTTGAATGTCCCGGGGTTATTGGTGATGCTCCTCACTTGACTGTCCCGGGGTTATTGGTGATGTTCCTCAGTTGACTGTCCCGGGGTTATTTGTGATGCTCCTCACTTGAATGACCCAGGGTTATTGGTGATGCTCCTCACTTGAATGTCCCGAGGCCATTGGTGATGCTCCTCAGTTGACTGCCCCAGGGTTATTGGTGATGCTCCTCAGTTGACTGTTCCAGGGTTATTGGCGATGCTCCTCTCTTGACTGTTCCAGGGTTATTGGTGATGCTCCTCAGTTGACTGCCCCAGGGTTATTGAAGATGCTCCTCAGTTGACTGTTCCAGGGTTATTGGCGATGCTCCTCAGTTGACTGCCGCAGGGTTAGTGGTGATGCTCCTTAGTTGACTGTCCCGGGGTTATTGGTGATGCTCTTCACTTGAATGTCCCGGGGTTATTGGTGATGCTCCTCACTTGAATGTCCCGGGGTTATTGGCGATGCTCCTCAGTTGACTGTTCCAGGGTTATTGATGATGCTCCTCAGTTGACTGTTCAAGGGTTATTGGTGATGCTCAGATTGATTTTTAGATATTTATGTGATTGAATCACAAACAGTCGTGATCATTATTGTGATATTTTATCATTCATTTCTGTCATTATTTATCCGATGTTTACGTCAAATCATACATACAATAACACCAAGAACAAGAATTTATTTAGATGTCGAAAGTATCGATTTTAAGACTTACGTTAATTCAGAGTTTGTTTGTATATTTTCTTTGCCAAAACTGTCATATCGATTCCAAAATCTTAAAAATATATTAATGCGTATGGTGTTTCACCGCCGGAGACATATGTGCTGTGTACACTGATATATACGCGATCAGCACATGCTTAAAGTGTTCTTCACCACACAGTTGCTGTTGTCGAGTTTTCACTTTTCTTCCCAGTTCAAATATTGATCTGTCAAATAACTCTGGTGTAGCTTTGGCTTCTTCTTCCCAATGCCACTTCAACAATCTAGTCATGTAATGTCAAAGTGACACTGTGTGAGAATTGAGTGTCAGCTTCAAATATTTTATTGTTTAACAGACTGGTAGCCAAGACGTGAAAGGCGTCAAAATTTGCTGTGCAGAGTTGCGTCCTTTAGACGTGTAGGATCCGATGATATCATTTTAATGATCTCTGATTCGCTCTGATTATGACCCACCTTATCCCTGCTCGTAGTATTTACAAAAATGGTAACCATCTCTTCAGGCTTTCCTGTCACATCAAACTGGTACTCCGTGATGTGACCGAAATACTCTCCAAAGTGGCGTTAAACCCAACTCACTGACTCATTTATTTGCTTATTCGCCTCTATCTATATAACGGATTTTCAGTGATTACCGTGTGGGTGATTTTTGGTTGGGGAAAATAAGCTACCGTTTGAATACTCGTTTTTGTTAGGCTATGGACCTCCAGATTCGTATACATGTCAACAATCTTGCCTTCAACACGAAGCGCTGTTCCTTCCAAGAGTTTAAATAGCGCCAGTATCTGAGCGTTCCTGAATAGAAAACGATTATTCATATCATCTAAAACATGTGCTGTATATGCGCTTTTTTCAATATAGACCCAGTTCAACCAAGTGGAATCGGCGCTATACCAGTTGTAAGTCGAAATGTGTCATGGTTAAGTGAGGTGAAATGGAGTTTAGAGTCGGGACATGTACATGTATGGCTAAGGTATGGAGTGGATGAGTATATAAGAATTTAACAGGTTTGGTCAGTACTCAACACGAAGCAATCTTCCATCCCTGTACCCATGTGGGAATCGCTGGGTATTCAGCGTGACGAGCCACCGGGCCATCTCACAATCACGTTAACATCACGCCGCTATGGAACAGGCATGTAGTACCAAATTCTTCGAAAACACCTTCATCTTTTCATAGTCCATGTCGAGTGAGTCATTGTTATCAATTACATTTCTTGAGATATATGCATGGAAATGAGGTGTCCATACAAATACATATTGTTGTGCATATTTACTAAATATACTTATCTTTATATACAAATCGGGATGGAGATTGGCATTATTGAGGGCCAGAAACCTTCGAACTACGAAATATTTGGAATATTTCCCTAGAGTGAATCCGAGCCTTGGCGATGAACAACAATTTGAATGTGCATTGAGGATTACTAAAATTATTTTCACAGATATCAGATCCATATTAGCTGATAACTCTGTAAAGATATGTTATACATATCAAGAATGTAGCAGGGAGTTTGCAAATTTCCTTATGGAACCTTGATGGTTTCGTCTGAATGATTGCAATGTTGCAAACAGAGCGGAAATATAAACGTTGTTAAATAAACAGACATAAAGGTAGTTATAAACCCTGACAATGCCATGCAGGGGAACAAGGTAATCGTTATGTTTTTGTGTACGTTATGTCGTGTTATCTTGTTAATTGTCCGGAACGGTTGGCTTATAAATATAAAATACGCTGTCAATTGTCTCATGTGTACAAAGTATGTGTCTGTTACTTTAAGGGTGTACCAAGGTTCGAAATGGGGCTAATATGGCTGTTAAAGGTAGTATCACTGCTTTTACGTTAGTGCACACATAGTTTAGTTTTTTTACAACAAATAAGACTCTTCTACCTAAAGGAACTACAAAAAGATTGTTGACACAAGTAATGTATAACGTTTTAATGTACCAACACCACAAGTGACACCACTTTGTACATGCATCTTCCTCAACGCGAACCAACACAAGATTCAACTACATTCCGTCAAAGACCTGTCAAATCTGCAGACCATCTCGATGAGATAAATACAGCAACATATTTTCGCCCTGTGGTGTCCCAGCCTTGAGTAAATAGCTTCCTGACGAGCAAAACGTTGGACGAGGTATGAACGGGACTTGCACTCAGGACACATTCATCCATGCCTGTGAGATTACTACTGCACAATTGTGGTTTAATGTTATCAGATTTGAGCTACTTAACAGTAAATAAAAGCGACAAAACCTATCCCTAATATTAAGAAATCTCTGCTGAAAGCATATATATTATATATATCATTAGACTTCCTTTATAAATGACTCTCAAATAGTGATGATGCCAGGTGTTCTCGAAAAGGGGAACGTATCCTGCTCCATCCGTGGCATCCGTCACAAACACATGCAAAGGCACTTTAATTGTCCTCCTGAAAAACAAACAAACATAGGAACATAGGGAATTGCATAGGACATCATTGTGGTTACTGATGCGGCAAATTTAGAATCGCCTCAACACGTCTACCATAAAACTATCAGTATTAGAAACTGCAATCAAATACGTCATCTTAAAGGTTTACCGGCATGAGGGAAAATGTCACGTACACTTGATGACTTACATGTTCACCATGGGGCGGTTCTACATGTTAAAGACAAAGTAACATATAAAACCATTGTTTCCTATAAGATTGTTTCATCGTAAAGAAAGTCACTGGCGGGAGATCTAGTTAATGATGACATCAAGGGGAACTTTTCTCAGTATTGTAACTGATAATCGTACATTTGAAGCTGATTACATCTTCCGAAACTGATAAGCGTAATCATCGCACAGATATTGATTACAAGCGGACATGGTAAAGTTGAAAAATGTTCATTTTCTTAACCTGCTGCAAATTAGAAATAATTGCTCTCAAAGCCATTATATCTGTTATGTTGTTCAAGTAATTGTATTTCATTTTACGATGATGTCCTTACATTGCAATTATACTTCCTGCACTCGACAGTCATTGCTAAGGCCAAATATTACTGTGATATAACAAAGAATGTATCCTTTCCTAACACGCTTCTGTTTACCCATGCCGTTAATTATGAAGGTAATTATTTATCCCAGGATTATCCTGCTGGGTGGTTCATCCATTGAACAGCATTCTGTATGACATGTAACAGTTATGCTTTATTCGGATTGATTCGCCAGATATAGGAATGATCCGTTCGATCATGCTTACGTTGATGACAACGTCACCGGAAAGAATATATTTATTTGAAAGCTGTATTAATAGACATTTTCAAATACAGGTTTTACTTAATTAACGTTGCGAAATACATTTGACAGCAAATCGCTACATGAATCAAATTCTTCAACCTCACCTTCTTACAATCATTGACCGCCAGAAGAAGCTGTTTCAACGCTCCACCGCACATAGCTCGTGTCACGGTAGACTATCTTCATAATGCCAACATCAACGTCTTGCCCTGGCCGTCGAGATCTCAAGATCTCAACCCAAATGAACACCTCTGGGATGAACTCGATCGACGTGTACATCAACGTCAGAACACGCCGCTGACACTCCCACAACTGGCCAACGCGTTACAAGCAGAATGGCGTAGAATTCCGCAGGACAGAATTCGTACACTTTCCCAGTTAATGCCGAGGAGATGCAGAGCCGTGATTGCTGCCCGGGACGGTCACCCGAGAGTTCGGCGCATCCTTGTGGCCTTATGTGACAACGACAACAATCGAGCTCCAAAATTTCAAATTTGTATCTATGATATTAAATACAGAAGAGAGGATTTGAAGAGTGTATATAAATGTTTATAATACCTACATTGTACTGGTAGTAGTAGTAGTGTATTCAGTAGTATGGCTACGTGGCCTAAAGTACAGTTATATGTGACAAATTAAGTGGTCACGGGAGAGTTCGTCATTAAAAAAAACATGTTTTATGAACGGAGTAACATATTTAAGGAGATGTACTGTTCTAGTATTTAGCAAATTGACCATTGAATGATTGCTGGTAAAGCTATTATGAGGTACAATATCTTTTTAAATACTAGAGTTCTTATGGCATATAAACATAATATGATACTCATCTTCAACAGAGGTTAAATTACACTATGTACCTGGAGTATAGGAGTTATCTACATCTTTACATTGTCTTGATCTATTCACCTTAAAGTTATGTAATTACAAACAATTTCTACGGAGCCTACATTGCATCTGCGCTACATGATCAAGTTTCCTAATGAAATGATTTAAGATATTATGGCATCAGATATAGTTAATGTAATTTAACCTGCAGAAAATATTTTCATCAACCGATTCCACATCGACCTTTACTGACTAACTTCAAATATGGATTTATATGTGTTTACTTTCCTCTTCTCTTCTCTTCCTCTTTTCCTCGCTTGGAGTTATTGCTGGTTGTTTCATGCGAAGGTGAAATGATTGCATGCAAACAACGGAATCAGACCCATTGTCGCCTTTTCCTGAATGCCACTGCCATTATAGAATTCACCAAATCTGGATATCGCCTCGCCAATATCTTTCTATATAGATCTATCTATCAGCTCTGATATAACTAATGTGGTACAACTTTAAAACATGAATTTATCATGAATTAAGTATTCCGTGTTCATGACAAATAGGTTTCCGCTGTCCTTGACCTGAGAGGTCAATGAGATTCACTATTCTGAATCTTACTCGAGATATTGTGTCTTCTCCAATCACAGGTACAGTTTTGCAGAGACAGGACAGGTGGCGACTTGGTAATAGGGAGTGTATCGTAACTGATAGGAAAACCCTTTGCTTGTTTATGAAATAAGCTGTTATCCTTGAAATTTGAGCCTTTATTTTATAAATTCAACTCTTGTCTCTTGGCCTTAAACGGAGGCCGCCCTGCAATAGATAAAACCTAATTGTAATACTGTGGTCATCGTGCTTTTGTGATGCCAACCTTATGTCAGAAAAGTAACGGGGATATATAGGAGGTATACCACTTATGAAGTCTTCAACATCGGTCAAAGGCCTGTAGTTGAAAATATCAACTGTGGCCGCTGCGCTGCTCAAATTGGAGCCACACACGAAGCAGCACAAAGATTTTATTTGTTTAGAAGCACATGTATAATCATGTCAGGGCAGCCAGGTTTACAAACACACCTATTGGGTTTTTTTACCCTAAAAAGTTACATTACAATATCAGCTGTAGCACCAAGTCTATATTTGGTCATAATAGTGTTGTCCTGCTATGCCAGATATCAAATGATCATTCAGACATGTGAGTAGCTCACACACATAGCGCTTGCCGTCCACCACGTTACTGGGAGATCTGTAAAGATTAAACCCAGTGCAGCCTCCTGTGATTGAACATGCAGACCCACATGGTATGGGCGTGGCCACCAGGAACTCTTTAGACACTTCACAAGCGCTCTTCATATTTCGATGTCTTCTATACAACTGCCAGACTATTCCGAGTTCACTATCTGCAACACGGGAAATATCCTATGCAATATTACAGGTGACAGGAACAACTTGTGCCTCATATGTTGATAGATCTCCCCCTTAGAAGGTATTTTATACTATCAGTTCGGGATTCTTTGAAGAAACTATTTGTGGATGAGAGGATGTTGATTAACGCTGCAGTCCGCACGATTCCGGCTGTATCTAATTACACGTGCATAACATTATTTGATACTGATCCAACAAAGAATGTTTGTATATTTTGGTAATTGAAGTATTGAAATTACTAATTTGAAAACATTCTTTATATTATTATCTCTACTCAAGCCATCTCCATGCATAATTTAAACAGAATGATATTTTGATGTAAGTTAAATAGACGACGTTTAATGATAGAATCTAGTTATGGTGTGGCGATTGGGTAAAAAACACAATACATCGGCTAAATTAAAGGTCACCAGCACGCAATGATGGTAAAAAACAAAACAAATATAAAATACCAATGAACAACCTCCAAGACGTCATATGAATGAAAGAACAATGTGCACTAAAGAACGTCAGTATGCACAAAAGGATACCAAACGCTTAAGAACAACATTGTTCCGCTTTGCATATGATGAATGCTGCCATGAGTAACATGACGCCGAGGTGCACAATGCATTGCGTCATTCCTCGTGCCCTCAATGTGTTACGTCATATACATGTTGCGATTATATATCGAGCGAAAAGCTGATAAATATTTTGTTGTTGTTTATAATAATCCTAATATAAATTTTGAGAAATTTGACAAATATGGAAGCTTCATGCTATCTACCTATGGTTCCTTGATATAATAGAGATATCTATTTCAAATGCAAAGCCCAAAGGCTTTGAAATATAATAACGAGAAATCTAATTGGCGTTTTGATCGTTATCATGAGATTTCACCATGCCACGCCTTAGTGAATATGACAAATGGCGAATCACGGGAATACATGAACATGACGTTGTCCGTCAGTCAAACGTACACAGGCACTTATGGCGACGTTGTCAACATAGCATTGCTGCAACCACGTCAGAGACCGACCCCGTATTGGCCGCCACACCCAAAGACAACCTTTCACATTGACATATGGTTTCGAACCACGCATATTCGAAACATGTTCCAGGCAGCCATTTGACAGTCCTTGTCACCCTGTGCAACGGAGGCGTATCTGCGAGGGCAGTCCGACGTTTTGCACCGTGCGAGGCCCTCAAGCAGACGGCCAATCCTGATAGTGCGACGTTGCAGGCGTTTGTTACCATTGCCTAGGCGTTTATTCAAGGTTTGGAGGCTTTAGTGAGGTTAGGTATCAGGCCTGCATAAATGCACTAGGTTTGACACACTCGCATCTGACTGTGTGAACCTGCTTCTGAAACCCCTTGTGAGAAGTTGTTCTGTCCATGTGATATAGGGGCGGTCGGGTAGCCTAGTGGTCAAAGCGTTTGCTCGTCACGCCGCATACCCGGATTAGATTCCCGACATGGGTACAATGTGTGAAGCCCATTTCTGGTGTCCCCCGCCGTGATATTGCTGGAATATTGCTAAAAGCGGCGTAAAAACCAAACTCTCTCACTCACTCCATGTGATATAATTCCATCCACGGCATTAATTTTGTTTGCCATTTCTCTTTGGTTTCTTTTGTATGTCACAATAAGTATATCCTTTGAGTAAATGAGACAAACTCACCTGCAGTGCTTGACGGCAGTGTCGCTCCAGTTGCTACAGTAGTTCCGATACTTGCCGCACTTCCGGTTGTCGTTGTTGTTGCGGTGTTGCCTGATTCTGCAGTGGCTTCACAGATCCCGTTGATGATCGTGCCTGGTGATGCGTCGGGTACAGGGTCAGTTATGCATGCATGCTGAGGAAAGTTGCATACGAAACCGTCATATAAAGTACCAGGACCACAGGTGAAGTGTCTTGCCTTGCCAAACTCGCAACGGTAGTAGGAGGCACTGTCAGCAGGGTCACAGAAGTATGCACCGTTTGTCTTGGCTATACAGAAATCTGAATTGCAGGCCATGCTGAAACATACATCAAAGTGCGGTGCTTTCAAATTGTATCACAGCTAAGTCAGTTTTGTAAGTTCTGTCTCATCACCACTTCTATTTCGAAACAATTATGGGAAACGCCTTCAGATTGCACTGTTCCAATATGTATACCCCCTGCCAAATGCTTGTCGATTGTTTATAGAAGTTTGGTTTCGAACCACGCATCTTCGATACAGGTTCCAGGCAGCCATTTTCACAGCCCTTACCACCCTTGGCTATAGCTAAACATGTAGATGAACTTGGGGGCACTACATATAAAACTGATACACACAATTAATTACGACATTTGGACACAATCGTTGGAAACAAGATCCCATCTTTCAGTTGACCACTGTGTGTAACCTCAATACACGACGCGCTTCGACAGGGCTGTTCAGTAGCTACAACTTTGTTTTAATAACTTTGTTTATGCTTTATAAATTCGTTAACGGATTCGGTGGGAGTTATGTGTTCCCAAAATCTAAATTTTATTCCCGTTTGTCATATATTTGAAAAAAAATCCCGCTTAATTAAACATTGCGAGCGCTTGCCTCGTTAAATATGTCGACCTGTTCGCATTCAACGTCCACGAAGTATACTTCATGTTCCCTATGACTTGTGTGTCCCGAAATTATTTTGTGAAGCAAGGCATATTAAACTGATTACTAACCAGACATATATCAAAGTCGATAGCAAAAACAATAGCAAAGACATCGTATCCGTTAGCAATCCCCACACGCTGGTGTCTCTGTTGGTGTATACCTCACAAATATGTAACTCCAAGCCACACAGACAGATGTTCGTGTTGGTGTATACCTCACAGATATGTGACTCCAAGCCCTACAAACAGATGTTCCTGTTGGTGTATAGCTCACAGATATTTGACTCCAAGCCACACAGACAGATGTTCCTGTTGGAGTATATCTCACAGCTATGTGACTCCAACCACACAGACAGATGTTCCTGTTGGTGTATATCTCACAGATATGTGACTTCAAGCCCTACAAACAGATGTTCCTGTTGGTGTATATCTCACAGATATGTGACTCCAACCACACAGACAGATGTTCCTATTTGTGTGTATCTCACAGATATGTTACTCTAAGCCCTACAAACAGATGTTCCTTTTAGTGTATATCTCACAGCTATGTGTCGCCAAGCCCTACATACAGATGTTCCTGTTGGTGTATATATCACAGATATGTGACTCCAAGCCCTACAAACAGATGTTCCTGTTGGTGTATATCTCACATATATGTGACTCCAAGCCCTACAAACAGATGTTCCTGTTGGTGTATATCTCATAGCTATGTGTCGCCAAGCCCTACATACAGATGTTCGTGTTGGTGTATATCTCACAGATATGTGACTCCAAGCCACACAGATAGATGTTCCTGTTGGTGTATATCTCACAGATATGTGTCGCCAAGCCCTACATACAGATGTTCCTGTTGGTGTATATCTCACAGATATGTGACTCCAAGCCACACAGACAGATGTTCCTGTTAGTGTATATCTCACAGCTATGTGACTCCAAGCCACACAGACAGATGTTCCTGTTGGTGTATATTTCACAGCTATGTGACTCCAAGCCACACAGATAGATGTTCCTGTTAGTGTATATCTCACAGCTATGTGACTCCAAGCCCTACAAACAGATGTTCCTGTTGGTGTATATCTCACAGATATGTGACTCCAAGCCACACAGACAGATGTTCCTGTTAGTGTATATCTCACAGATATGTGACTCCAAGCCACACAGACAGATGTTCCTGTTAGTGTATATCTCACAGCTATGTGACTCCAAGCCACACAGACAGATGTTCCTGTTGGTGTATATTTCACAGCTATGTGACTCCAAGCCACACAGATAGATGTTCCTGTTAGTGTATATCTCACAGCTATGTGACTCCAAGCCCTACAAACAGATGTTCCTGTTGGTGTATATCTCACAGATATGTGACTCCAAGCCACACAGACAGATGTTCCTGTTAGTGTATATCTCACAGATATGTGACTCCAAGCCCTACAAACAGATGTTCCTGTTGGTGTATATCTCACAGCTATGTCAGTCGATCTTTTTCTGCAATGTCCTTGACCTGGGGGTTGATAAAGGTGCTGATCAATGATCTTTTGCATGCTCATGTGCATAGTTTCCGTTGTTCCATTGTGTTGAACTACGTCTCTTGGAGGACCTATGTAAACAAAATCGAACACTATTCTTATGCGAATGTGTGTCCTTCCGTGCTGATTAAATCAGAGACACTCACAAACCACCCTTAATTGTATTAGCTATTTCATGCCATCTCCTGAAACACAAAAGAAACAAAATACTTGAACTGGTCAAATTGGGTCCCTGAGGGACGCCAATATCTTGTGTAAACCTCACATCGCTCGTGACTGTATTTACTGAGCAATTTGACACATTCAGTTGTTCGTGTACCTGGGAACTCATTGTAGTTGGGTAAAAGAAATGTGTAACCCATGTACACGTAGACACAGATACGTGATTAACATTTAAACATAGAGCTTATCGACCTCCAAATAATTGGTTGGTGTGTAAAGGTTAACCCTCTGAACCTCGTATGATATAATGTTCATTGTGTGGACGTTGTCATCAGGGTCGCCCGGTACACTGTCTTCCATGTGTTATGACGCCTTTTACATGTATACAACAAACACAATATGTAACAGACTCTTCCAATGGCGAATGGAGTGAGTTTGCCTTAACGCAAGGGACATTATTCAAGTTATATCCCGTCTGTCTTCTTGACGTGGGAGGAAAGCCCAAAGGATTGCAGTTGATCTTCGTGTCTCTCACTTTGGTCAAACCCACAAGTTCGGGTAAGCCATGGGGGATGAAAGTTCTTTACTTCCTTGCGAAACTGAACACATACCACGAGGTGTTAGATTTGGCCAGCAATGAAATGAGTTGTCAAGGGAACATGCTTGTGTTTGTCGATGTTACGTTCGAATCTCATATTCGTGCTAATCATAATCCTTGGTGTGTCAGCATTATACCAATGATTGTTCGCATTGAACGTCCACGACCTAGGCGTTCTCCAGCATTAAACTACGTGGGACACAGAGCAACAATTTACTTATAGCACTAGTTAGGCATCTGACACACTAAACAAGTAACACCCTAAGTGGCCGTCGTATGGATAACACCGTAGTCAATCTATTGCATCACAATAATACCATGTACAGATAACACCCTATTCGGGTATCTGAAAGATAACACCAAAGTCAAACTATTGAATCCCAGTTCCTTCACTGACAACACCGCCCAGGCGTCATATGAATAACACGATAGTAACACGATCAGATCCCAGTGGCATCATTGACGGGTAACACTATTCACACTAAATCAGGATATGATTAGTAATTCCATGACAGATAACACATCCACGTAATACCAGGATTAATTGCACGTTTGCATACGACTGGCAACTGAGACAGGTTCACTTAAATTACCAAAAACAAATTCTTGAAAACACGAAAATAGAAATCATCGCGTGCCTTTTGCCGAAGTTTAGCAACAAACATTCATACTGTTTCATTTTTTATTTATATTTCCATAACACATTCCTTCCATCTGATTTCCTCTTTTGCCTGACATTTCTGTACAAAGGTGATACATGGTAATACATTTCTAGCAGAGCTTTAAGGTACAAGTTAAGTGTGGCATTAACACATTCAAAGCAGCACCAAGGGTAAATACTTCCCTCATTTTTGATAAAAAAAATCAATCGAACATAAACATTACGTACTTAGGATTCACCTATTCTTGCCTTTTTTATAAATGGGCCTATCCTGTTGATATTTAATCACTATTAACAGGTGTTTAGATGTACGGTAAACTACACACATAAGCTTCCTGAACGACGGTGAAATGAATACTTGTCACTGAATCAAAGAAAAAGCACATATAAGTAACAGAATACCGACATCAGTGTTGAAGGCCTAAGCGAGACCTTTGTTAGATTATGTTGTAATGAGAGGAAGGATTCTAGTCAATATTCAACAGGATGTGAACATTTACTAAAATACGTGGTACTGTGTGTTTAGAGGTGTGAATGTCACGTTTTTGCAAAGAATCAAAATTTATTGATTAATTAGTGAGAAATCCGCAGCAAAGGTGAGTCGACTGTACACCCAATACAAAAACTCGAAAACATATTCTCCATCGTGTCTCGGTCCGGTGGGTAAAACAGGGGAAGGGAATTGTTTTTATGACTAGTATTGAACGATATCAGATCATCGATACACCCAAAGCGTAGCCCAACGTCTTGGCTAAATTCCCTTGTTTTGACAAGGAAACTCAGACTCGTGTGCATAAAACAAGGATCATCAAGGAGGTGTACAATTGGTGTCCATAGGAAAGTTTACTTTATGTCTTTATGTCCTGTTCCCAAAGTTCACATATTTGTTCAAATGTATCACATATATTGATTTGAAATAACCATAAAATATAATTCTTTTAAGCCACCGGTACAGTCATCTTCGTATGCCAGGTCCTCTTCCTACGCCAGCACAACACCCCAGTCACCTGGCGTATGTGTAAAGGGTAATGACTGTTAGCTTTCTACAGTTGGTCATAATAGTGGTGTCCTGCTATGCCAGATAGCATGTGATCATTCTGACATTTGAGTAGCTCGCATTCATAGCGCTTGCCGCCCACCACGTTACTGGGAGATCTGTAAAGATTAAACCCAGTGCAGCCTTCTGTGATTGAACATGCAGACCCACATGGTATCGGCCTGGCCACCAGGATCTTCTGTGTCAGTGTACATGTGCTCCTCGTGTTTGGATACCTTCTATAGAAGCCCCAGAATACACCTTGTTCGCTACCTGCAACACAGAAAAGCTACAATACATTTCAGGTCATTTAATTTTACTGCAGATACCCCCAGAACATCTGGCAGTTGTTGAAAACTAGTTGTATTGTTATATGCCTCAAATATGTGTTTTGGTCTCGTGCATCAGCAGATAAAAACAAGGTATGACACGTATCTTGTTGACCCTCAAGGCAGAATTTCATTGGAGAGAAACACATCGTAAATAGATGGCTGGCGGAGGGGATCATAGATAAACATAGAGAACTCGGCTTGTTGTACTTATATTCGCCATCTGGAATTACGAAGTGAGTTGGGATTTTAACGCTGCTTTTAACAGTATTCCAGTTACATCACAGCGTATAAGCTTAGTTTGGGATGCAGACGTTAACCACTTTGGTAAAACACATAAACACGTATATGGTGCTGACAATCTACACACACAATCAGGGGTAATTTCGAACTGGTGCATGAATTACGAATAATCGTGCTCTTGGTTTATAGCGTTTCAAGGTAAACGTAACGGGTGCATATATGTACATTTCAATATCTACCCCCTGGTGACATCTTTTAATTCTTTATGGCTTTGAAATGGATAAGATCAAAAACATCCTTTTAATTCTCTAACTGTCAGTTTAATACTTTGTTTGTATGTTTGTTGTTTAATGCCGCACTCAGTAATATTCCAGTTATATGCCGGCGGTCTGTAAGCACACAAATGTTAACCAGACTATCTAATGATTGACATCATGAGCATCGATCTACGCAATTGGGATACGATGACATGCCATAGCCTAGTCAGCCAGCCTGACCAACCGATCCCGTTAGTCGCCTCTTACGACACGCATGGGTTGCTGAAGACCAAATATAACCCGGATCTTCACGGGTATCTAAGCTTAACAGATCTTACTATGTCCACCATTTACAATCGCCATGTAATTCTAGGTCTCAGGTATAGTCAAGATATCAGGCCATCAAAAACATCTCAGTAAAGAAAGTATACCAAGAGTTAGAAAAACTATGAAAAACTATGAAAGAAAGCAAAAGCATATGTATAGATTTCATTTGTGTTCCAAACAAAAGCCTTACGACTGACCGAGATACAGAGGCAAAATGACAAGTTTCACAATATCACTGTCGCAAAACTTGTTCAACCTGGCTTGAAAACCTCTGAGAGCACATTCGAAACCAACTTTATACCGAGTATGTCTACCTTGTGCATTAATGCACGCCTGAACACGGCGACGCACCGATGACGTCAAACGTCGGAGGACGTTGGGGGTAATCCGCTGCCATTCCTCAAAGAGACATTGTTACAATTCGGGGCGACTGACTGGTGCTGGTCGTCCACTGATCTGTCGGCCAAGGACTCCATAAATGTTCAATGGGGTTCATATCATCAGAACATGCCGACCATGGTAAAATGTGAATGTTCGCATTGTTCTGCGTGAACCTTGCCATATGCGGTCTCGCATTGCCTTGCTGGACGACAATGCCACGTGGCTGTTGCTGAATGAATGGTCTCAAAACGTCACACCGATATCTCTGGACATTCAGGTTTCCCTGAATAATAACGAGCCTCGTTTTGATATCACCGCCGATACCTCCCCAGACCATGACGCTACCGCCTCCAAATGGTTGACCTTGTTGAACACAATTTGGCGCTAAACGCTACTCGTCTGTATTCTCGCTGCCGACCATAAGTGTTGTACAAACTATCTACTCTCATCGGAGAACATGACGCGTCCCAAGTCCCGCACTTGCCAACGTCGAACTCGCCTGGCCCATGGCATCCTGTCACGTCGGTGTTGGCGTGTTAGCATCACTCCGAGGCTGGGTCGACGTGCTCTGATACCACGTTCCTTTAATCTCCTGTACACTGTTTATCGACTGACCCTGTGTCCCGGTGCCGTTGCTGCCGTTGAGACAATTAGATAGAGTTTTAGTTAATATCAAAAAACCATTATTCTGATGGGGTATAATCACGTCCCTAGTTTCATTGGTCACCTGTATTGATTGAGCCTATTTGCCGACCACGACTGAGCCAGAAGTATAGCCATAGTACGACTATAGCCATAAAGTTACGGTAAAGAGGCCATCAAATTGACTGTTTTCATCAGTCATATTTGCTGTCTGAAACGTTTGATGGACAAACTATTCGAATCCGTAGCAGTATAAATCGTTGGTTCGGAAGAACTTGTTCTTGATGTGATGTGCTTAATGATTAGCCGAAACTGAACCTTTCTCTGAACAGAATGAGTGAATGAGTGAGTGGTGTTTTACGCCACTTTTAACATAACATTACGACGTGTGTCGCGGGGTTGGGGGTGGGGGTGGGGGTGGGGTGAATTGGGGTGGGGGGTGGGGGTGAATGAGGGGTGGGGGGAAGACCCCGGGTATGATGCTGACAAACTTTAGAAATGGAATGGGAGCGATACAGCATTAGCACCCCCGATCCTAGGTTTCTGGCGTGTCCCAGGCACTCACTGAACAGAAACAATGACATGATTGAACACTAACGGAATCCAATCCTCCTACTGCGTTGTTTATTCAATTCCAGCAAGATTGAAGGTTTATTCCAAGCAGTTACCTGCTTCCTTCACTATTCATTGTCAAAGTGCACTGGTTTCAATCAAAATTAAGAGCTTTTCCTTGTATGTTGATTAACTGTGTGCAACATCCTGTTCTTGTTCACATTGTCCTATCACGGGTACGGTGTTGAAAAAGCCTAAACTAATCAAGATGAATCTTGAATTGGAACCCAAGGTCGAAGGTATCTGATCCTTCAAAGGGAAAAGGGAGGCAACTCTGATGAAAGAGATGAAGCGCCTCAGACGACGAGGCCAACCGTGCACTAAATTGTTTAGAATTGTCAGGTGTTGATCAATAATTTACACCAAAAGCAGAACAGTGCTGGCTATTGTATGGATAGCTAATCGACTTACGGATTCCTGTCAGCCTTGAGTGAAATAAAGTTCAGTTCAGTTCAGTTTAGTTCATTTCAGTCTCTTCATTGGGTAATACATTGACTGATGTACACGAAGGCATGTGTTTACGTTTTACTGAAATACAAGGTTGCATTTTATTCTTACCACGACCCACCCAAAACGTGATATACAACTCAACAGTTCGGGTAGCAGTGAGTTCTCACTGCTGAAAACCCAGTTTGTGGTTCAGAGTTATATCGAAGATACAGAATCCCATCTGCTACAGGGGATTGGGAGGCGTTGGATAAAGCTGCGTATAATATACATAGCCTATATATGTATTTAAAAAAAAAGAAATCATTCATGTTTTTTTACGTCTGATCGAGTACTTTCCAAAGTCATGTTTGAGTGTAAATTGAGACGGAAAATTGAAACCTCTAAAATTGTTCATTCAAGATGAGTTGTAACTTACTTACTTACTTACTTACTTTGGAGATTTAACGTGCGCTTTCCGACTGATGCGTACTTCGCACACGGGCCCGGCCAGGCCATTTAATGTGTTTCCGAAAGGGGCGAAAGTGGTGTGTGCAACCCAAGGGGGCTTTAGGGGTTGCTTATATAGAATTTGGGAATTTTGAGATTTGGAATAGATGCCGATGGGATTGGGGAGGAGAACTAAGGGAGCTGGGTATGGTGGATGTTTGTTTGTTTATGTAATTTTGATTTGGTAGATTATATTGTTTTTAGATGCGTTTTATTAGTTCCGTTTTGATTAAGAATACGCCTAAGGCCTTGAAGTTTTCTAGTTTATTTTGTGTTTATATTGCTTCTAGAGCGAGAGCCTTGTTTAGATTGAGGGTGGTTTGTAATGCGGTTCGATGTGTTAGGTAGTGTGTGCAGTGGATGAGTGCGTGTTCTGGGGTTTCTAGTTGTTTGCAGTGTGGGCAGTTACCTGTAGTATGTTTTTTTTATATTTTAGGTGGTGATTTAGGTTGGTGTGTCCTGTTTGGAGTTTAGTGATTACTCTGTCGATTTTTTTTGATGGATGGAGAATTTTTGGTTTGGTTAGTGGTTTGCTGAGAACTTTTTTACTTTGGCTATTTGAGTTGAGATATAGGTTATGCCATTTTTTGGTGATTTTTTGCTTGTTTACGCTTTTAATTTCTGATTTTGAGATGGGTAAGTTTAAGCTTATTTCTGGGATTTTGAGGGATAGTTTAGCTGCCTTATCGGCGTTTTCATTACCGTATATTCCTACGTGGGCGGGTATCCACAAGAAGTTTATTTGTTTGCCTGCCTTAGTTAGGTCGTTGGAGCTTTTAAGTATTTGATTTATTAATTTAGGTCGGTTTTTGGTATTTTTGTTTTGGAGGGCTTGTAGTCCACTTAGGGAGTCGGTAAGTATTAGGATTTTTTTTGTGGTTTTTGGATTCTTGATTATGGAGGTCTGAGGCCATGCCCATTAGTTCTGCCGTGAACATTGATTGGTTGTTTGGGAGTCGGAAGGATTGTGTGGTTTTAGTTGGTTGTGTGGTATGGACTCCGAAACCTGTGTGTTTGGAGGTCGGATCTGAAGATCCATCCGTGTAAATGTGACACCAATTTGGCCAATTGTCGTGTATGTATGCTAGTGTGGTGGTTTTAGCTATGTTTGGGTCGGTTTGTTTATTTATTTGGCTAGCTAGTGTTGTGTCTATTTTGGGTATTTTAAGTTTAGGGGTGAAAATATTTGATTGTTTGCAGTTTTGTTTAAGATTTTTAATTTGGTGTTCATTTAGGTAGTTTGTTATTCTTTGGGATATTGGGGTAAGTAAGGGGTGTTTACGAGCTAGAGCTTGGTTTTTGGGGCTGATATTTTGGTTTATTAAGTTTTGGATGAGAGGGTTTGATTGGGACGCTGCCCAGAAATTTAAGCTTAGCTGTTCCCTGCGTAGACTTAGTGGCATTTCTCCTGTTAAGGCCTGAAGTGAAGTGTAGGAGGTGCCATGTTGGGTGCGTGTAATTAGTTTGAGAGCCTGATATTGTTTTGCTGGACTTCACTTGTAGTTGTTTGGTTGGAATCTCCGCTCGACATATTTCTATTGTATTTGTTTGTATTATTGCCGACTAAAGAGTGAGTGAGTATGGTTTTACGCCGCTTTTAGCAATATTCCAGCAATATCACGGCGGGGGACACCAGATATGGGCCTCACACATTGTACCCAGCCGACTAAAGAAGTTTGGACTCAACGTATTCTTCGTCTTCAATCTGAGCTAATTTCCCCGTCAACATACACGTTGACACAGCTAAGGCCCAGACAAACCTGAGCTGTAGGGTTATCGAGTCACACCTTAAAGTTAGACTCGTAATTTCAAAAATCTAAACGACAAAATCTTTTATTTGTTACTAAGTTATTAATGTGCAAAATTAAATGTAATGTCTAGGACTTTGAATTCAGATTAGGGACATTCCTGGGTAAGCCACCCCCACACATATATATATTCAACATTTCAGAGTTTTGATGTCGGAATTAAGGATTATTATATTCCTTGGGCATAGCACCCACAATATATGGGCAAGCTCCGTTAAAGACACGGGAAGAGCACCCATTGTACTTAAAAGGGCAAACGTACCCACAAGTACCGTTTGGGTCGCGCGATAAGTTAGACTCCTGGTTTCAAATTTCGTTATGTGAAATAGTTGCTTAAAAGTTTAATTCGTACTTTTTTATGACATTACTCATTATCATTATCATAATTTGGTACTGAGTCGCACCGCCAAGCCTGACTCCTGAATTCAAAGAACCTTCAGTTATATATTTATTGAATCTGTGCAAAACGGTAATTACCTTGTAGTGAAATTGCACATTAAAAAGAATACTTGGTTGATGTAACAAATGTTATATCGTTGTGTGTTCAATACTTGGTTAGTTTTCAAACTGGCACTAAATCAAAATGGCTAGATGATCACTTTCATACCGTTGTTGGATAGGTATATGTGTTGCACAAGTATTTCAACGATCTCCTGAACTCATCTAACTGATTATGCAATGCTGTTCCTGTCTGTGAAAAATATCAATTTGTACTCGTTTAAGCTTGGGGTCAAAGCTTCACGGAACGGAGGGAAGTTGTCATAGCGACTGATTTACGACTACTATTGTCTGAAGTTCATTTGACTCCAAAGGCTAATTATCCTGTAGCCATGACATGTATATGTCTCCATAACTTAATTGTCATTATGTTTTAGGCGCTAATCACCGTTGCTAATCCTCACCACCATTTCATTGTATATTGACTGACAGCCAACCTGGGCTGCTATATCAGTTCCCGTTAATAACTGTTATTTATAGTATGACATTTATTGCCTTAACTGTTCATCCCCTGTGCTGTGTCGGTTCATCACCCCCAGAAGTCCCATGTCCAGAGTATAGTCATTGTCTTTCCATTGTTGTTCATTATTATATATGTGCTACCATTACACAGTTAGTCAAGCTTGGATTCCAAATGCTGTTGTAGGCACGACCTCGATCAGGATGTGCCGCTCGTAGGAAACGTCCTGAGGTTGAGCTGGAGCTCCGCTCACCTCATGTATGCCTGAGCTGGAAGGTCCGCTCATTGCTGTGTTTGTGTTGTCAGAGCAGGTATTCCGCTCACTGTGCAATTGTTGTTTATTGTTTACATGTTTACATGTTGTGCATAAAGCGTTCCGGGACAGTGATGTCGATTTTGTTCTTTATTCCCCGAAGAGCTAATTCCCTGTCAACATGCGCGTTGACACTTCGTCCTGTCATTGTGATTATCACAAGGCTCCGTTTTGTTTTGGTATTACCCTTGCTCTACGTACATATGCTATGTCTACATACAAACTAGGTATTGATCCACAGCTTGAAAGACACCTGGTGCATATAATTACTTAATTGCAGTAAGTAGCACATAATTCACGCTTGGTGTGGCGTATAGTCATTGTATCTATGCCAAAGAAACATAGTCTCAAGGGTAGTCAGGCCAGGTCTTTGCTAGTGTTGGTTTTAAAAGGCTCCTGGCTACAAAGAAAGTTGTGTCCCAAAAAACGATTTAGTTGATTTAGTTGATTAGTTATTAGGTTATTACTAGACACCGTACGTTCATGCCCTGAAAGGAAGGCTATCATTAGGTTCAAACATGTGCACTCTGGAAGTATCTATCTTTACAGTCATGTCATTTTCTCAGACAAGCTTCTTCATTAATCGAACACTATCAACGCATTAACTGTTGAAAAACTGCATATGCCAATCCACGTGTCTGTATTATGTGTCGTTCATGCTCAAAAGTTGCAGCTCCAAGGTCATGGAAGCAGAATGTAATTTGTTGAACAAAACTATGACAACTGTATTAAACCGCGACCAACATAATTATCATCTTTCAGAGCGAGAACCACATTGGAAATCAACGTTTTGGTGACATCGCTAAATTACTGAAAACATACGACCTTTTTATAGTCTTTGACTGTGGCTTGGAACCAGTACTAAATTGTGTGTTGAAAAGCCATTATTAACTATCAACATGGAAGTGTAGATACAAGTTATCCAATGTACCCAGTTTATCATGCTCGATGTTTCTTCTCCTTAAATCTTCATTCAATTATGATAAATACGGTACCTAATAATGCATCAACATCCAATTAACGGTTGATATTTGCCTGGACATTTGGCGTTCCATCTCTCATATAACCGGAACGTTGTGTAGCAGAACTACTACCTCCATCCTCCCCTTTTCCTTCAGTGAAGCTTGTCTGCATTAACTGTAAAGACCACGGTCACGATTTTGAATGTAGATCTATGAACTCGCGCCCAGAAGAGGCATTTTGATTGGTCGTTGATTTCATGTTTTTAGTCTGTGATAAGAGGATGAGGCTAGTAACGTCACTTCCAAAACAAGGCTAAGGTGGATCCAGGGTTATATCAGAATATAATGAAGATGTAATATACAAGCTACTCGGAGATGGCAGTTCACACTAACATCAGAGCTTTATTAGGTTTATAAAGCTATGTTATGCTATCCCCTTCACCTTACCAATGTTTTCTGAATGAATATATAAGATAGATGCGCGATAAAGAACAACGAAGAAGAAATCGTGGTTTGTTTCGCGATAAAACATTGTTCTATTATGACGTCATTACGGGAGACTCGCAACTTGATGACGTCATGTATTGGACGACGAAATATTTTAGAGTGAATCGTATTGTGAGTTTTTCCCCATAAATTTAGGCCGGCAACGCAGATAAACGCAGTGGCCGAACGATCGCATCGGAGTAGCTGAGATGTGATAATCGGTATTGGGAGAAAACGTACAGACAAATCGACGTGAAGATTGTGAGAATATGCGGGAAATACCAAACTTGTTAAAATAATGGGTTTGTCCGTTAGATAGGAATGAACTCAGGGAGTTATTTACATACGGGTAAATATTTTTAAAGCTTGTACATTTGATCATCATGATAAACTAGGCTGTATGTACAGGTGAGGTGAGGTGAGGTGAAATGGGGTTTAACGTCGCGTCCAAGATTATTGCACTTATATAGCGACGTGCATGCACGTGTATATGTGTGTGTGTGGCTGCTTGTACTAGTCCGGACTGATGCCGATTTATAGTGCTAGCACACTGAGATACCATGCCGCAGTTTAACATGAATACCCCACTCAGACACAGTATACTGACTCCGAGCCGACCAGTCCTTGTTTTAGCCGCTTAATGCCGAGCGCCAGACAGGGTAACAACAAGTACCATCTTTTAACGTATTTTGGTATAACGCGCCTGGGGATCGAACCCCGGACCTTCCGCTCTCCGGGCGGACGCTCTACCATTAGACCACGGAGGCGGTCCTGTATGTACATAATGTTGATATTTCATTTACCCTCATGTTGTATTCTCCCTGCAGTGTTTAATTGTACGATAAACAACGACCACGAGTCCTTTATTTCTTAAATATTAACCTGTAATTATCATTCTTTCTGTTAAAAAAGTAACATACATTAATATAACTGTCAATAACACAGGACATACAGAAGTCTGCCTGTCGCCATAGTTGTGATGTAATGACTAACACCTGACAACCCCACATGTGTTATAAAAGTACTTAATTGCATTAAGTAAAGTACATCCTTTATGGAACTTGCAGTGTCTGAACACAATGAAGGGCGTGAGCAGACAGTGTAGACTCCCTGGTGTCACCCCTTTGTCCTGGCGTTGCTCCTATCAAAGGAAGTAGTGATGCTGCCTGCATCTGGTGTGCACTTACTGTTCTTGTCTACAATGAACAAGTCAAAGTTCAAGTATGTCTTTGTGCTTCCGTTCCCATAATGGATTCTTACATGGTAACAAATATCCGAGACCGACGGTGTGTATGCTTTACTGAACGGACGATATAAAAATATAATGAAACTATATATGAGGGTTCTACAGATTTTGGCTGTAGCAGAATTATATCACAAAGAAAAGAGTTTTTGCGATCGTTTATAATATCAAAGCCCTGCAAACAACGTCCTTCTGAGGCTTTTCTTGCTTCAAAAATATTGTGCAATGCAATAACATTTCATTGGTAGTATACCCTCACTTGAACAACAATGCTTGTCATCGTATCCAAGTTGCGCAGATTGATGTTCACGATGTCAATCACTGGATTGTCTTTTCCAGACTCGAATATTTACAGACAGCCGTCATATGGTTGGAGTATTGCTGAATGTGGCGTTAAATAACAAACAAACAAGTAAAAGAGGTATAATATATTTAAGATTTTACATGACTAAAACGTGACCAATCGCCATCCTTATTAGCAACCAGTATCTCGTCAAAAAAATGTCCATTTTACAGACTATACCACATTACCCGGATTGATTTAGATTTCATTTTCCTGATATGAAGGCATCTTGTTGATATTTCTGAAATTTCTTAGCCGTTTAATGTCTCATGGCGGTGACACTTTCAACCATGTTACGACCGCGTGGTTCACTGAGGGAAAAATTTAGTAAATTGATAACTTGCCCAAAATGAAAAGTTTGTTGTCAGTGGTGAAAAAATGAAAAGTGTTTTTTGTGAAAATGACCCAAGCGTCAACAGTCTCGTGTTAAAAGGGAAAACGAATAGATTGTTTGATGGTGCTCAGTAAACAAATAGTTTCTTGGATAGAGCTGGGAAGAATAGATGGTTCTCTGGATAGGTAGAATTTGAATTGTTAAAAGACCAACTGCCTGTCATATAAATTTTGAATAAAGTCGTGGGGCAGCTGGGTAGCCTTGTGGTTAATGCGTTCGCTCGTGACGCGGCGAGCCCGGGTTCTGTAGTGTGTTGCCAGCTAGCACGCGCTGTGACTTAGTTAATGACGTCATGGTGACCGCATGTACTGCCGCCGTGATACCAGAATAAACCCATGATCCTTCCATGTCGTCTTGGTTACGGAGACGGAGATAGTCCCAGTGTGAGAACAAGGAGGAAGGACATCACAGGCCAAATCTCCCCCAAACATGTAGAGCTTATTGCTGAAGTCCCAGTGTGAGAACTGGGAGGAAGGACATCACAGGTCCAATCTCACCCCAAAATGTAGAGCTTATTGCTGAAGTTCCCCACCTTGATATTGCTGGACTATGTAACTAAAAGCGGCGTAAAAATATCAACCCACTGACTGACATTTATAAAGAACTAGTCTCACATGTAGAAATGATCAATATATTTCAGGCAAACCCCTTTCCAGTTTCGGATTCTAGGTGAAGAGATAACGGCAAATACAGATCCGGACACATAGTGAACATTTGGGATATCAAAGATAAATTCTCACGCAAAGAAGAAACTATAACGATTTTGGTACGTTTTACCAGCAGGCAACCTTGGCATTTTATTTTTTAACATTATGCTGAACAATGCTTAACAAATGACTACAGAAAACCAGAGGAGGAATAACGAAATTAAATTAAACGGCAATACATATCCCTAAATAAAGCAAAACAATTTATAATTTGGATAATTTGGAATTTTAGGGGTTTAGAAATTCGAAATAGCGGCATGGCCTATGACCTGTGTTTGTGTATGAGTGTTAGGGAGTTGGTAGGGTGTATGTAAGTCTTGGCACGGCTCTGGCATCGATACAAGAAGGTTGGATCCACGTATTGGGATGTCGTTTATCAGACAAGGCACAAGGAAACGCAAGTGAAGTTTAACTTTATGGAAAGCATTCGGGACTTTGTACAATGGTCGTTTGTTAAGCTGCGTTTTGGCAACTCATTATTCACTTTTTGGCCGTTAACATTAAACTTAGATACAGGCTACTGTCAAAAACGAGATATTTCCAAATATGCATTGATATTTGTTTTTCAAAGGTAAATAAACTTTCATAAAATATATTCATGAAGTTGCTTCTCTTTTGCGGTTCAGTATATATTAGAAGAGTGAGTGAGTGAGTGAGTGAGTATAGTTTTACGCCGCTTTGAGCAATATTCCAGCAATATCACGGCGGGGGACACCAGAAATGGGCTTCACACATTGTACCCATGTCTGGAATCGAACCCGGGTCTTCAGCGTGACGAGCGAACGCTTCAACCACTAGGCTACCCGACCGCCCTTATATTAGAAGAAGACGGTATTTATGGATAGGGTGTTTGGGGTGCGTGCTGATGTGGTGGTTTTGTGGTTGGGTTGTGTGTATCGGTGGTGAGACCGGTCACGTCAGTGTTGCTGTTTGTAGCCATTAGCTGACAGTTTTGGTTTCTTGTTATTTTTGTGATGTTCGTCAGCGCAGTGTCCGCATGGGGTGGCGGGATGATAGGAATAGGCATGTCTGATTGGGGTGAGTTGTATGTTTTTTGTATGCTATCAGAAGGTTGTTAAGCCAAATGGTGTTTGGGAGCCCTCCTCTTCTTTTTGATTCACTTGACTTTCTGTCTTAGTGGGTTAGAATTTCGGATGTTGTAGTTATTAGGTGGCTTAGCATTGCGTTTGTTCATTCTCTAGCTCAGTAGTGTGTGATTTGTTTGCATTTAAGGGGATGGGCTATTTCAACAGGCAACTTTAAGAGAGATGTGAGTGCAGTGCCTGATACTGCGCCAAGTGAGATTGATAGCACTTTGTATTGCACTGAGTCTGCTTGGTGTCTGTGTGCGTGCGTTGTATGCGGGGGCGGCGTATTCTAACTTGGGTCTGTTGAGTATGTTGTAGACAGTATGTAGCGTATGCTAGTGTGTTCCCGGCTTGTTCCCCGTATGCTGCATTAGGTTTAGGTCTTAGTTGCAGTTTGTGATGGTGTGTTGTGGGTGTGTATATTGGTCCGGTATTAGAGTTTCGTTTGTGTGCAGTAGTTGGTTTCAGTGTTTTTTAGTGTTAAGGATGGAGGGTAGTTTTGCATATTATGTATTTGAAGAAAATGTATTATGTTTAGTCAGTGTTGATTTTGAAACCCCATGCGTCCATTAATATTTTAGTTTGACAATTTAGTGATAAAACGGCTTTGAGAAGTCGGTAAGTATGGCTGGAAGATAGTACTTGTTAGCCTGAGCTATTCTGATGTCACGTTCAATTCGAATGATACGATCTAGGGTGGTTCTGCCTGGATCAGGTCTGCATGTACACGACCGGGCCATAAGTTAAGAGACACTTGAGACGTCGCAAGTTTGGCAAGAGACCATCGCACTTGGTTCAGCACGTCTAACTTTTGACCCGCTAAATGTTATGACACGAAACTTTGCTCACAGGGTGAATACGTCATCACGCATCGCGTGCCACGTGCTTTGTTGTCATCTGCTCCGTTTCTCGCGATTTCTGCGTGTTTTAATGTGACTTTGATAAAGAATTAAAACAAATTCAAAATTGATAGAAAACACCTGTTCGATTGAGCTGAGGATAGCTTGCGCCATATGAAGTGAATTCCATTGACTCGGACAAAGCGGGGACAAGGGATTTATTCTGTCTCTCAGAAATCCACATGCAGCCTGATTTGCTCATTTCCTGGTATAAGAAATTTATTAATTCTCTAAGAAATGTATCCCCTCCATTTATCAAGATCGCGTGGACCAATCAGATATCATCATTCTGACATAAAGGTATGATAAAAGTGCTTCCTCGTCGAAAACATTTCTGCGGTGTCCAAGATTGTGATAAGGAGTGTTTGTGTTTTGCCGTGTATGCTGCGGTTGTCGAGTAGTATATAGTATCGTTTGCTCCTGGAACAGACGACCTGGTCCAGCTGTGGAGAGTTGTGTGTCAGCTCGCGAATTGTCCGGGGTGCGTTGTCGGGTACAAGTATATGGGCTTGGGGTGGGTGGCGGGTACTTGTATATGGGCTTGGGGTGCGTTGTCGGGTACAAGTATATGGGCTTGGGGTGGTTGTCGGGTACAAGTATATGGGCTTGGGGTGGGTGTCGGGTACAAGTATATGGGCTTGGGGTGCGTTGTCGGGTACTAGTATATGGGCTTGGGGTGGGTGTCGGGTACAAGTATATGGGCTTGGGGTGGGTGTCGGGTACAAGTATATGGGCTTGGGGTGCGTTGTCGGGTACAAGTATATGGGCTTGGGGTGCGTTGGTCGGGTACAAGTATATAGGCTTGGGGTGGTTGTCGGGTACAAGTATATAGGCTTGGGGTGCGTTGTAGGGTACAAGTTTATGGGCTTGGGGTGCGTTGTCGGGTACTAGTATATGGGCTTGGGGTGGGTGTCGGGTACAAGTATATGGGCTTGGGGTGCGTTGGTCGGGTAAAAGTATATGGGCTTGGGGTGCGTTGTCGGGTACTAGTATATGGGCTTGGGGTGCGTTGGTCGGGTACTAGTGTATGGGCTTGGGGTGGTTGTGTGATGTAAGCAGGTGTAGTGGAATGTTTGCAGGGTCAACTAAATGTTCTTCTGAAAGCAGTGGGGACTGGAGGTAAACACAGAATACAGAATACTTTTGTTGTTGTACATAGGAGACATGGTAAGGTTGAGGTCACTGAAAAATGGTCGAATGACGTGAAATCCTTTCAAGTGGTTGATTGATTTTCATATCTCGGTATTTTATTTTATTTTAATAACAATTTCGGAAGAGTATCTTGAAGACCAAGGCGGAAACGTTTAAGTCTGAAAAACGAAATAGTTTTGCTAGGATTTTCAAGGTTTGTGTTGTCGAAAGGCCTGGTTTGAGGTTTGCTGGTACAAGTTTACTGATGTTGTATTTGTGTTTTCTTTCGAGATTGTGTATGCTTGTGTTTATGTAGTGTGTTTATTGGCATGTGTTTGCAACTGAGTGATTCGTGTATCAGTAGTGTTAGGAAGCCACATGGAGCATTTGGACTTTTAATGTGTGTTTTTAACTAGGTATGGTGTAAATTGGTAAAGTGAATCGTAAATTCTTTGGTAGTTTAGATGCTTAATTCTTGCTATTATTTGTGGGTTGAGATTATTTCGATTTATTAGAGATTTAATTTCATGGGATTTGGGTATGATGTCATTTGCATTCCACTGGATTATGTGCATGATAGTAGTGTTAGGAGCATGTTTATTTTAGTGTGTGTAGTGTCCCATCATAGTTGGATGGATTTCACGTTGTGTTTACATTCGGCTGACGGGAGAGTGCATTGTGAGGTTCGGAGGAGATACTGGAGAATTGTTCCTATTGTGTTGTTGGCAGAGACAGTTCCTTTTATAGCTTTGCTTTTGTTTTGGGTTGACCTTGGGAAGACGTGTTTGTGTGTGTGTGTGTGTGTGTGTGTGTGCGCGTGCGTGCGTGTGTGTGTCGTGTTATATATAACATAATACATAGGAAAACGATAATTTAATAATCTTAAACAAACATGCATAATCTATTCTTGCTATCACAAATAATTTTATCATTTTCTTCTTAAATCATCATGTGTCACGAGGCCACGAGGTCTTTATAATAAAGGGAACAATATGGGTTTTATGGTGTGCGTGCGTGCGTGCGTGCTATGAAAATCCCTGTCCTACCAGTTGCTAATTTTAGAGTTTAGGTCTTGGGGGCTCAGTCACACATTCAGGATTTTTACTGCCGTCATTCATAGGATCATTCCCGATTGAAATTTGTCAGAAGTCTGATCAAGATCCTGTGATTCGTGGCGGGAAATTCACAAACAATCAGATAGCGTACCGATTCAGCCGTTTCAAGTCGAATTCGTCCCGATTCTCCCGTTCTGAATCCGAATCTGATCCGATTTGTATCTTCCGCATGGTAATAAACGTCCGAATCCGTCTCGACAGCGTCCCGATTCTCCCGAATGCGATCCGACAGAGATCCGACAGTGACCGGACAGTGAACCGACAAAGACAGTTCGCATTTGGCAAGATCTGGACGCAATCTAGACTCAATCGACAAGAAACGGCAATGAATAATTCATGTCCGTTCATCACGACAGCTTCCCGATCCACAGGACACGGTCCAGACAACTCAGGTCATTGTTACGATTTTGATCCGATACAGCAGAATCTGTCACGACATAGTCACGATTGTAATCCGACTAGACAAAATCGGCTGAGTTTCCCGAATGTTACGGGACGCACCATACTGTTAGGAGTGCTTGGCCGACCTCTCTGGACCATTCCCGACCCGAAGGACTATGTTACGAACGTACAGGAATGTGTTCAGACAATGATAGGACATTCCAGATCATTGAGGATAGTAATCCTTTTCACTTTTCGTGTCGTAGCCCTATTTGATCTCAAACGGGAGCCATAATCGGCACTGTGTGAACCTGGCCTTAGCGGGAACGGGGAGGTGAGAGCCGTAATTGTTTTAATAACTGGATTTGGTTTTGGCGGACTGGGCAGGTGTTTGAAAAGGCAGTTTGATCATACCGATCGAGTTGTTGATTGCACTCCGACATATTATGGAACTCGGAGCTGCGTTTACAACAGTTCTCTAGGTTTTTTTACAATCTGATTTCGAAAAGATGGCAGATGGTACATTGGACTGTTTTACTGTATTGTGCACTTTGCAAGAGTGGGTGATTTGGGTTTAACGCTGCTTTTAACAGTATTCCAGTTATATCGCGGCGTGTCAGCTTAATGTGGGAGGAAAGCCCGAAGTGATGCAGGTCTCAGACGTTTACCACTTCCGTGAAACTCACGAGCACGGGTATGGTGCTGACAAACCTAGAAACATAATCGGGGCGAACCGGGATTCGAACCGACTATCATAGACCCGTGAAAATCCGGGGTAGACTAGATCTTCAGCAACCCATGCTTGCCGTAAAAGGCGACTATGCTTGTCGTGAAAGGCGACTAACGGGATCGGGTGGTCAGGCTCGCTGACTTGGTTGATGCATGTCATCGATCCCAATTGCGTGGATCGATGCTCATGATTTTAATCACTGGATTGTCTGGTCCAGACTCGATTATTTACAGACCGCCGTCATATAGCTGGAATATTGCTGAGTGCGGCGTTAAACAACAAACCAACCAACCAACCACAGTCATAGCTTTCAGGCGTGCCCAAGGGACGCAACTCTGCACAGCGAACCGCGGCGCCTTAGACGACCGGGCCACCCGTGCCCTCACTTTGCAAGAGATTGATCCCATCAGTATTTTAGGGGGAAATTTGGTGCTTTGAAGGTTAGGATTATGGTGGAGGTGTTGGTTTTGCGGCCTTGTATTTTTTCTGGTGTTTATTAGAAGGTTCATAATATGGGGCTGGGTTTGGAGTTTTTTTATTTCGTTCACGTAAGCTTGAAGGTCGTGGTCAGGAGTTTTTTTTATTTCGTTCACGTAAGCTTGAAAGTCGCGGTCAGACTCCGGAGGGTCAGACTAACTGTCCCCTTTTGTTTCAACCAACAAAGAATCTACCATGCCAGATTATGACAACTATTGGTGTTTCTTTTATTGCCAAAGTGAGGACACTTTTAAAGTTTATTTTGAAGGCTCTGCCGCAGCTGTTAAAAAAATTGAATTTTTAATTGGCTTGTTTTAGTATGAACCCAAATGTGTTTGTGTACTGTGAAGTGAGGGGGTTGGACCTGTATTAAATGCTAGAGGTACTAAATATTGATTGATGTTTTATTAGGCCAAGGTGGAACAAGGCCCTTTTTATTTTATCTTTGATTCGGTTTGAAGTTATTCGGGAGATTGTAGAGGGCATTTACACCCCGTGGCTGTGGCTGTGGCCGTGGCTGTGGCTGTGGCTGTGGCCGTGGCTGTGGCTGTGGCTGTGGCTGTGGCTGTGGCTGTGGCTGTGGCTGTGGCCGTGGCGGCTAGAAAACGTAGTGGAGTGGATTGGGAGCTGCAGGGGGTAGCGATTGAGATCGTGCGCGAGTTTGGAGGGGATTTTCCGAAAGGAGGTGGTATGACTGTTGTGGGGTTATTTAAAGGCTTGAGGTCTAGGTTAATGCTTGCGGGGGGACTGCGGGCGGTCATTTCTGTTTTGGTGACGGTCGAATGATAGTGTCCGGTTGCGATTTGACGCCATGTTGGATAGTTGGAGAGTTGGATTGCAGCTGAGACCGCTGGGGGATGAGATCGAATCCAGTCTTGAATCCAACCATGCTTATATACTCGAGGAGTGACAAAAGCGCAGATCTCGAAGGAGGCAACCGCCATTCGGGCAGTCTCTCATCCTAAACCACTAGCCAAGGCTACAGAGTGTGTTTCACAACAAACTTAAAACTGATATCACAGATAAGAATAATAATAAACACCATTACTATGACTATCATGATAATGTGCAGCATTTGTACTTAGAAAGGCGTGGTGCAATGCAGTTGTCCCGATAGTATTGACCCTGCCATGTACACTATGGAGCACAGTTCGTCCAGCTATTGTAACCACCCCATATCCTTGTGGACCCACCCCAAAACGATCATGCTGTACGAAATTAACGGCCATAAAACCCCCCTTAGGACGTTCCAAACTCGAAAACATGACATTAGCCCAACGTCGAGTATCCCAGTGCTGGCATTCTTTTCTTTTTTTTGCATAGTATACAGAAGAAAGTATAAGCAATACAGTACAAGGGGACGGTCAACAATCTGGATCCTTGTCACAGTAAAAAAGATCAGTTTTGAACCAAACATCGTTTTACTAAAACACCTACCTTCAGTGCTGGACGGCATTGCCGTGGTTCCGAGGCTACTTGCACTTCCGGTCGTTTCCGTAGTTTCGATGGCAAGAGTGGTTTCAATATTACCAGCACTTCCGGTTGTGCCTGTTCCCGCAATGGGTACACAGATCCCGCCTACAACCTCACCTGGCACGGGGTCGGGCACAGGGCTAGTTATGCATGCTGTGTTCGGCCAGTTACATGTTCTACCGTCATAAACAGTACCAGCCCCACAGGTGAAGTGAAAGGCTTTGCTAAAAACACACCGATAGTAGGAGGCACTGTCAGCAGGGTCACAGAAAAACTCGCCCTCTGCTCTACCTATGCAGAAGTCTGGATTGCAGGCCAAGCTGAAATCAAAACAACTCAAACGTATTTATTTGAAACTCGATAATGTCACCATCTAAAACTGACATATGGTATCAAGTGCATCTGATTTATTCAGTTAAATAAGAGCGACGAAACCCCTTTCCATATTCTTAAGAAATCTATGTCAAAAACAAGGTATGTACGATTCCGACTATATCATGAGTATGTGTTTATGAATCACTATCAAATAGTGATGATACCAGGTGTTCGCGAAAATGTTGAGCGTATCCTGCCCAATCGGTGGCACCCGTCACACACACATGCAAAGACAAGTCAAGTGAGGCCTCAAATTTGGGAAATGTTCTCCAAATGTCCACCATAAAACTTTTTTAATTCTTTACTGATGCCTTGAATGTTGTAACGTTGATCAAACAACTTCTGAACAAGAAATGTATGACGCGCTTCGAATTCTATTGAGAAAGGGCATGCGCCATTGTACCTCAAAGGTTACGAAATGTAGACACCAAGAGTTGGTGCTGTAGGAATTATAGCTCGACATAAAGGGAAAGTTGACTATTGAAAAGTTGAAAATATCCCTCTTGTCATACAGACGTGTGGAGAGTGTTTCGTCATGTCATGCATAAATCTAAATATGAAACAGATGAAGCGGTTAAACAATTGTACACGTGTGTTTTACTGTTAACACACACACTCTCTGCGTATCCCGGGTGATCTATATGACAGCTTTAAGCTCATTTTAAGATTAAATAGAAAGTCACCTTTGTGATATACGCTTGAAAAAACTATTTTATGTAATTTGTTTATGATTTAAACATTTCGCGAAAGAGATGATTACACAACTGTGTCAAACAGCAACAAGGTCATGTTATCAAACCGCCAACATGTGGACATTCATCTGAGTTTGAAATACACTGAAAAAGAGACACAACGAACCTGGCATATATCATTGTAGTCAGAATAACTGACCACAGGAACATGTTCAGTGAATATCGCTCACTTATGATGACATCAATTTTCTCAGTCTATAGCTCCTTCCACAACTTAAGATAACATGGAGATCTCAGATCTCAGGAGCAAGGAGAATCTAACAGTGATTTCCAAACAAATCCTTGTAGTCCCGAGATTAAAGATGACCACAAGCAGTCAAGGAATTCTCCCAGCTTGTGCCAGATATTCTATAATGACTTCCCTACAGTAACTGTTCATGAACAAATACTGCTATTGTATAGGTACTGAATCAGTGGGAGGCTCATCCTATAAACACCTGCATCGTCTTGTCTAGTTATATTGCCGCAGCTGCTGACGTAAACATTCCCTCCTCACCCAATCACTTATGTTCACGAGCTGTCTGCCTTTGTCTCAGAATGTCATTGCCGATTACCACCTTTTAACAAGCCGTTTCATCGTGGGTCGCGTGCACGGCTAGCATTATTCATTAACGATTTCTGTAACATAACTGCGCCATGGGGATTCTGGTGTTCCCAGAACATCGAACCTGTCTAAGGAGCCGACGCTAGTGGGGATCGGCTGGTCACACTGCGTGACCAGGCAGGGTCATCGTACAGCAACCCCCTGGGTCGTGCTGAATTATGCTGTTATGTAATCTTCATTGACCTGTAACCATTAGATGATCGATTTCTGAATCACCAGTATAGATAGACTGCCTTCATATCAACGCAAACATGCATACGCGAAGATAGATATCATAGTTTTAAGGGTAATTTGTATTAACTCTACATTTGTAATTAATGAATGAATATTTTTCTACGCTGCATCAACAATTTTCAAGCTATTCACGGCGAGAACCAGTTAAACTTTCAGACACCTACTTATAAAGAACAACCCTAAAAGTATGATATCAAAGAGCACATAAAATATCAGTCATATACCACAGACAAATAGAAAAGATATGACTATTTGTGTTAAAACCTATATCTTGTCATAAAGATTGATTTCTTTCAAAAATGCTATAATTGTATGGCTTTAAAAGGAAAGCATGAGTAAAATGTGAATGTCCTATACGGCATCGGCTTAGAACAACGTCATCTCTACGACAACCGACACTGATATTGTTGTGACATTTGAATGGTTGAATATTGTGCAGCTTGTTAGTGGTTTGAGTATCCCAATTTGACAGCCAACATTTATTAATATATTGCCTAATAACTGGTTTACAATCAGTATAAGGGAATTTAGTCTGTGTTACTCTCTGTTCAATAGCAGCTTTTGCTGCTGCATTCGCTTTTTTGTTACCTTTTATTCCAACATTGCTTGGAAGCCAACACAAGACAATATCATTATCGGCCACTGATAAATTCAGGTTATGTTCTAAAATTTCAGCCAAAAAAGGATGATCAGATTTCCGACCATTTATAGGATAAACTATCAGAAAAAATGATGAATTGTCTGTTCGGCGAGTGCTTAATATACTGCAAAGCTAACAAAATAGCCTTTGCCTCTTCAGTGAAAATGGAACTGTCATTAGTCAGTCTTAGCGAAAACGTACCATCATTTGTAACTGCAGCAGCAGATACTTTCTCCCCTTCTTTTGAGCCATCTGTGTAAATGCAAGTGTAAGAGGGGTATTCATCTCTAACATCTAGAAAAGCTTGTTGATATTGTAATGCATTTGTATTGGCCTTTTTCAACCTTGTTAGTTCAAGATTGACCACAGGCTGCAGAGATTGCCATGGAGGTATATCTGACATTTGTAACCTGGCAATAGATGCTAGATTTCCATTAGCATCTAACATGGGAGTTTCATGCGAATGCCTAATGGCGGTATTGCGTTACACCTTTTGGCATACGAACCCACATACAGAGGTTTAAATAACATTGTCAAAGGCTGGATTAGAAGGATTCGATTTAAGTTAAGTGATATATTGAAGAGCAAGCTAAATCGGTCTTAATTTGAGACACGGTTCTTTGGCTTCAACATACAGACTTTCAATAGGAGAGGTTCTGAAGGCACCTAAGCAGAACCTCTGTCCCTGATGGTGAATGCTATCTAGTTCCCGTAAATATGATTTATGGGCTGACCCATTAATAAAACATCCATAGTCTAGCTTAGATCGAACCAACACTCTGTAGAGATGCAGAAGTGTTTCTTTTGTCCCACCCTAATGAGCATGTGACACAACTTTAAGAATATCAAGTGCATTTAGACATTTGGTCTTCAGAGTTTTAATATGGGGAATAAACGACAGTTTGCTATCAAATGTAATACCTAATTTTTTTGTCTCTTCAACTATTAGTATTCAGAACAATTCAGGATCATTATGTAATTTCCTCTTATTGCAGAAATGGAGACAACATGTCTTGGTCAGTAAAAACTTAAAACCGCTGAGACCACTTATGAATTTTGTTGAGACACATTTGCAGCTGTCTCTCAATAGTATACATGTTAGTTCTGCGACAAGACACATTAAAGTCGTCAACAAATAATGAACCGTCAATGTGTTCATTTAGCACTTTGGCGAGACTGTTGATTGTAATGCTAAACAAGGTAACTGATAGAATTCTCCCCTGTGGCACGCCCATTTCTTGAGAAAAAATATCTGACAGAGTCTATCCCAGGCGAACCTGAAATTGTCTATTGTCAAGTCGAACAAGATGATCAACTGTACTTCTATGACGTCTGAATCCACATCGGATATCTGTTATTAAGTTATTAGATTCAAGATGCCAAACAAGTCTATTGTTAATCATTCTTTCCAATGTTTTACAAACACAGCTAGTCAAGGCAATTGGACGGTAATTTGTTGGATTGGTATTATCTTTGCCTGGCTTAGGAATAGGAATGATGATTGCTTTGTGCCAGGAATCTGGGAATGTACCTTGTTCCCAAATGTTATCAAATATACTAAGAAGCACTAACAACGATTTATGAGGGAGGTGCTTTAACAATTGGTAATGAATCTCATCAGGCCGAGTTGCAGTGTCATGGGATTTATCAAGAGCTGCAGAGAGCTCATCAAGAGAAAATGATTCATTATAATCTTCCGAATTATCGGAGGAAAATTTGATATACTGCTGCCCCTGCTTAGTTATATATTTTTTTAATTCAGCAGTGTAGTTAGAAGAAGAACTATTTGCTATTGTTTCCACTAATTTGTTTGCGATGCACTGTTTTCTTGTTAAAATATTATCATGCACCTTGAGACGATGCAGAGTGTGTCGAGATCCCTTACCCTTTCTGGAACATGTTCCACACTTTATTGAGAGGCGTTCGAGTATTTATTTCAGAAACAAATGTTCGCCATGAAGAACGTTTCGTTCCTTTCCTAGTCTAACGAGCTTTTGCTCTTAATATTTTAAAATTGTTTAGATGAGTTGATGATGGATTGGCCTTAAAAAGTTTTTCTGCCTTTTTCCTATTCCTCATTCTAGCTTGTCTGCATTCATCATTGAACCATGGCTTTCTAATACGGGGAACTGTGGAGGATTTAGGAATAGTGTTCGTGGCGATATTAGTGAGATCCCTTGGAAAGGATTCAATAGGATCATCTACGTTCTGATACGATACAGATAAAAGGTTGTCAGTACATAACTGCTGGAAAAAGTCCAGTCAGCTTTATTGAAATTGCATCTAGAATCTGGAATCTCTTTGTTTGGTGTAATGTGTTTAAGGAGGGTTGGAAAGTGATCACTCCCACACAGATCATCATGTACTGTCCATTCAAAATCATTTTACAGTGAAGGATCTGCAATTGCAAGATCGAGGGCTGAATATGTCCCAGTAGCCGGATGCAAGTATATATTGGAGTCATCATTAAAAATAAAAAGATTATTATTGATAAGTAATTGTTCTATTATTTTACCTTTGTTGTTCAAAGTAGTGCTACTCCACAAGGGACTGTGTCCATTCAAATCGCCCATTAGAAGCCTGAGAAGCTGATCGATTGAATTCTGAAATGTCAGAAGTTGAGGAGAAGATGAAGGTGGTACATATAAGGAGTATAGTGTAATTGCAACATTTAAAGTTATTCGTACCGCTACTGCTTGAAGATCAGTTTTGAGTGGCACTGGATTTTGAAGTATGTTTTGACGAACCATCACGGACACACCACCCGACGCTTTCTCTGTGTTTGAGGAATAATTTTGTTTATCATACCTATGAAAATCTACTCTCTCCGTTTCCTTCAGGAATGTTTCCAGAAGACAAAATACTATGGGAATGAAGTCCTGCTGAAGAAGTCCAAGTTAAATATAATTAGCCCTAAAACCTCTACAATTCCACGGTATTATATTGTGTGAATGAGTCATGATTTGGGTGCATTTATTGGTGATCTACCACACCTTGACTTTGAAGGTGATATACTTCCTGTCCGATGATTGATGTGTTCAGACACATCCATATCTTCGAGGAATCCAAACATATTGTAAAGCTGGATTTGATTCTTTGAACCCCTAGCGAGCCTATCGCTTTGATTGATCCTATTTATCTTTTGATTTACCTTTACAGGTTGCTTGACATGAGTTTCATGTTCACTTTTGCACTGTTGCCTTGGCAAAGAATCTGTTTTGAGTTGAATTTGAACATTTCTATTTTGATGTTTCCCGAGACTAGATTGTATGTGAGATGAAGATTCCTTCTGTGAAAAAGAAGTAGTGGGAGATTGAGATGGCAGTAAATTAGCTGGTAGCAATTCAGCAGTTTGTGTAGCAAACTCTCTATGTGGTACCATATCTTCAATTAGGACAAGTTCAGGGTTGGTGGATTTTGTCCATGTAAAGTCTGTCTGATATTCAGTTGAAGCCGTTGTCAGAGATGGTCTTTTGGTAACAGAGGCATATGACTCATGTTGGTTAAAGGATGGAACAAGTTTCTTGGCGTCAATGTAGCTAATGTTCTGAGTACATTTGATTTTATTGATTTCCATTTTGATGAATCATATTTCTTGGCTTTGGTTATTGGTTTGTGGAGCTCGGTGTGATTATGGACTACTATAGACAATTGTACACATTCCCCCGGAGAGCTTCTGAGATATTTTGGACTTGTTAAGATATCCCTCAAGGGGGATTCCGAGCCAGAATATGTCCACAGTTGTTCCAGTCGTTGTTAAATCCGACTAATGAAGATTACAACATGTGACGTAGTGACTGCTGTAGTGCTCTGTCACCTCTGGTTTCCCTGACTAAGGCTCAATTATTTGCAGCAACTACTATAGCTGGAAGATATGTCTTTCATTCCTGTATCAGATATGCCATTAACAACAACATAAAAGGATGAATATCACATGCACTTCTCAGCAATACTCAATACATATATAGCAAAAGCAATATAACCCTTTCCATAATCATATGAAAAAAAGCAAAAAGCAAAATTCATTCATCAAAATTTCATATACGATTTTCGCGAAAGGTGACCATATCCTACTCCACCGGCGGCACCCATCATGAACACATGACAAGGCACGTTCCCCTGAACCAACGCGGGAACAAATAGTACGAGTCAAAATTGCACATTATTTTTGTTAGTGCTGCGTTAAATTTGGAAGTGTCCCCAGAATGTCTGTTTGAAAGCTTTACTGAGGCAGTGAATGTTGTAACCTTGATCAAACGACCATTGCGCAAGAATCATTTGACGCTATTGACGTAAAAAGAGAATGCTCGATTTTACCTCAAAAGTTGTGAAATGTAGACACCAAAGGCTGGAGCTGCATGAATATTCCTCGCCGAGTGGCAGCTGACTATTGGAAAGCTGAAGTTATCCATCTTGTCATAAAGTCTTGTGGAAAATTTCTATCAACACTGAATCGTTTTTGCATGGAGCTAAATATGAAACAGATGAGGCGGATTGACCTGTCTCCTTTCTTACTAGTTCAGGTAGGTAACTCAGTAGAAAATGATTGTTTTGTTACCATTATTAAACAGTATCAAATCATTGATATGTGCCTGAAGTTAAACTACTTGGCCAAATTCCTGTGTAACCCGGCAGAAATAACCCGACAGAGATAACTTGTATGCACAAAGGAACAGATGAGCAGGGAGGGGAGCACAACCAGTGCCAATGGTGATGCCTACGTCTTGCCTAAATGTCCTATCCTCAAATGTTGCTTAGATGTCTTCTATGAGGAAGTCCAGCATTTCACATTTTCATTTCAAAATAAACTTCAGATGGCATTATTTGACAAATTGCCCTGGACCTTTAAAGATACATGATACATGTACAAGTGTTACTACATTTACGGTGACGACGTTTTGTGACAAACAAATTCATATATCACTAGGATTGCATTATCGACCAGTCATTAGCAATCTGGAAGTTAATCTCACTACTGAACATTACGGACCTTCACAGGCAGATACCAGAATCACACTAAGTAAGATTTAGCCATGATGTGTTAAACATATATTTCGATATGTTGGAATTATTATTGGCTGAATCTATGTCCCGTTAACGGTTCTGTAATGACCTGATTTAATACGGATGTCAACAACCGACCATTGTTCTAGAATATGCTGGTATTGGGGTAACAGACCAAAATCTGTCCAATCACTAACACACCCATCCTTCATTGAAGGTCTACAAGCAATAAAGGTGGTAAGATGTGTTTGTTACAATACAGAAACTCTACCCCAGTTTCAACGAAGAATATTCCACAGAATATCTGGCATGAAGTAAGTGAGCCCTTTGAGTGCAGCTTATCGTGTCTGAGTCTGAGTGCACACCAGGCACTAAAGGCCTGCGTAACGACCCACGCCGCCACGACACGAATCCGCTGATTCATCCTCGTAAGAGATACCTGTGATTGTGGGTTCGAGTCCCGGTTCGCCCCGATTATGTTTCTAGGTTTGTCAGCACCATACCCGTGCTCGTGGGTTTCACCGAAGTGGTAAACGTCTGAGACCTGTATCACTTCGGGCTTTCCTCCCTCATTAAGCTGACACGCCGCGATATAACTGGAATACTTTTAAAAACGGCGTTAAACCAAACTCACTCACTCATCCTCGTTAGAGAACCTGACTGCGCCTTGTCGCCCTTATAAACACAAACAAAAGTGTCAAATTTGACCAAAGCGCGACATCGCGACAATGCGACTAATTTCTTGTACTAGTCCGGACTGATGACGATTTATAGTCCCCTAGCTCATTGAGATACCATGCTGCAGTTTAACATGACTACCCCACTCAGACACAGTCCTTGTTTTTGCCCCTTTATTCCGAGCGCCAGACAGGGTAACAACAAGTACCATCTTTTAACGTCTTTTGGTATGACGCGGCCGGGGATCGAACCCCAACCTTCCGCTCTCAGGGCGGACGCTCTACCACTAGACCCCGGAGATACCATGCCGCAGTTTAACATGCATACCCCACTCAGACACATTATACTGACTCCAAGCCGACCAGTCCTTGTTTTAGCCCCTTAATGCCGAGCGCCTGACAGGGTAACAACAAGTACCATCTGTTTACGTCTTTTGGTATGACGCGGCCGGGGATCGAACCCCGGACGTTCCGCTCTCCGCGCGGACGCTCCACCACCATAACACAGAGGCGGTCCCATCAGGTATTAATGTTTACGCCAGAGAGAAACATTATCTCTGGTAAAGCTAGAAGTACAAACTTGTCTTTTCCTGTTTGTAATATATTACTTCAATAGCACCAGCAATAAATGGATGTGCTTTATTAAGAACACGTTTGACCTAACTGGCAACACCAATATGTTGGATGAGCAAACCTTTCTATCATTAGAAATATACTTAAATATATCAAATATACCAGAAATGGTATTCAAACGTAATGAGGTCATCGAAAGCAAGATGTTGGGGGTGGGGTGCACATAAAATAGAAAAACAATGCAAGCGCAACACGTTGCGTTTGTGAGACAACCATTGATCAATTAATTGTTATTTCGTATGATTTGGTTGTGTTTTTTTAAACGTCAACATGCTTAACAATCAAACAAAAAGCTTTGTCGGGTGGGGGTGATGTAAGGTGGGGTGCGCATCCCCGCGCATACACCCTCTGGATCCGCATATGATCCAGAAAACTTGTATCGTAAGTATCCTGAAGGTAAATAACATCCAAAGTTCAATATCCAAAAGGTCAATTCAGGAATACAAATTGTTGTACAGTTGTATTAAATGACATTGAACTACAAGAAATTGACACAGAATATCACCCACATTAAGTGTAAATTACCAAATACATAAACGCATATGTGTATATACTTGAATGTAACGTTATAGGTCTGTAAAACCTGAACGAAACTTGAACCTAATGTCTGCTGTACCTCCCAACAATTGTGTTCTCCAAACAGTAGATACTTCTCACAGCAGGCACATATCCTGGTACTCTCCCTTTTACGTCGTTTCACACACTTTCTAAAAAATGGCATGAGAAGAAGTTGAGCTTATTCAGCAAATACGTCGATAGACAGGGACACAAACTATGCAATTTCATAACAAGACAATACCTAATGAGAAGGCAAATACATCTCGAGGTTAACAAATGTTTGTTAACCAAATCATAGTTTGCACACGACCTGCACTCAGAATGAAGTAGTGTTGTAACCCAATTTGTGTCATGTGGGGAAGGCGTCCGACCTCCATGGTTTCAATCCTAGAACAAGACTAGGATATTTTATCGTCGCTATACATGCTGCATAAAGTAAACTACACTCTTCAAAAAAGAAAAGATACGCATAGTTAAAAAATAAGGATATTTATTAAGCGGATGTAAAAGTATCTACGCAGAATATGCGTGAACACAATCAAATGAAATTAGACACAGTGATCGACAAAAGGATTGTCGTCATTGTCAGCATTAATTCACAAGGGGGCGTCATGGTCAGTACCTGGTCACACCACCTCTTGCAGCCGTCACTGCTCAACACCTCCTTGGCACAGATTGCACAAGTCGTCGGATTTTTTCGTGGGGAATTCTTCGCCATTCCTCCTGTAAGGCGTGGGCGAGTTGTGCCAGTGTGTGGGGACGCTGGTGACGTTGACGGACGCGTCGATCAAGTTCGTCCCACAAATGTTCAATTGGGCGATTTGGACGGCCATGGTAGGACATTGATGTTCTCATAAACAAGGAAATTAACTGTTGCACGTGCTGTGTGGGGCCGAGCGTTGTCATGTTGGAACAGCTCCCTATGGCGGTCCAAAGTTGGGAGGAGGTGAGGACGCAGAATTTGGTCTATGTATCGGTTTGCTGTAAGATTGCCCTGGACAACCACTAACTGTGATCGACCCGTGTAAATATAGGATATGGCTCCCCACACCATGACACTCCCTTCACCAAATCGGTTTTTACCTGTCGAACGCAGTTCGGCGCAAAACGGTTATGTCGACGTCGGTATACATGTTGTCTTCAATCCCATCGTTGAAGAAGCAAATGTGAATCATCGCTGAACCAAACGCGTCGCCAGTTCCGGGGATCCAATGCCTGTACTCTGTTGCACCACCGGACACGTCGTTGACGGTGTAGATGTCGCAAGACAGGTCCAACTTTTGGTCGTCCCCGCTCGAATTCCTACTTCCCTCAGACGATTTCTGATGGTTTGGTCGGACATTCTTCGCATACCAGGCACTTGTCCTGCAGTGTCCGTTGCTGTAGCAAATCGATTCCGAAGGTGTTGCAACCGGGTGTACCGATCCTGAGCAGGGGTGGTCACTCTTGGTATTCCACTTCTGGGATGATCTTGAGTCGAATTAGTGCGGGTATATCGATCCCATAGTCGAGATATGGTGCTTTGGTGAACGTTGAAGTGTCTTGCAACGGCAGACTGGGACTCCCCTGCTTCCAAACGTCCAATGGTGATATTTCGGTCAGCTGCAGTTTATCTTGGCAGTTTTCGATCTCCGTTCACGTCAGAAAATTCGTTACTGATGAACTGATGAACTTTGTACGGTCTTTTATAGTTGGTGTCTCTACTCTTGTTTCCAACACTTTGCACGTGCATTGTGCTGAAAACATTTTCCGAAAGCAATTTCCGTGCATCCTATACATTTTTGCTGATAAACGTTTACAAAAAACATTAAGAGATGTGTTTGCGTGCAATGCACAACAAACATGACATGATTAACGGGATTCAAACATAAGAATTGTCTTTATGACGATTGCTGGGGAAAAAAATCTAATTGGAATTCTCAAAACACCTATGCGTTTCTTTTTTTGAAGAGTGTAATTTGCTGACATTACGATACTTTCCAAATGATTCGTGAAATTGGAAAATTGAAAAACTTTGAAACTAAAACTATCTACAGAGAAGTCTGAACATGATGTCCGACATGTTACTGCATTAGGTACAACCTATCAGCAACAGGCAGACATGATGGCCGTTTACATGGCCACACAGCTGACTGAGAGCCGAACGAGTGATGTTGTTTCACATGACATGACCTGCTTGGAGGAGTAGAAGCCTGATTGCTATTTCCTTGCGAACGTCAGTCAAGTGATATATTCAGATAAAAATATGACGTGATGGTGGTACTGTGTATGTTTATCTGAGTATGTGTAGCTGGAGGATACTGTCTGGTCGACGGTAACCATGGTACGATAAATATCCACGTTATTTCTTTTATGTTATTGTGTTTCAGCAATCCCATGCTTCATACCCCCTCAATGCGATGCCAGGTGTAGTCTTTGACTGTCTGACTTTGTTCTGCAGGAATATGACTGAGTATAGATACATCTTCATCTAAATATTTCAGTTGTTGTCATCATTCACTGCTGCCTCCAAGTGTCTGTATCTGAGACTGTATGTGCCAATTTCTCTCTATGTATCTGTATTTGAGACTTATGTGCCAATATCTCTCCACGTGTTTGAATTTGAGACTCTATGTGGCAATATCTCTCCACGTGTCTGTATCTGAGACAGTGTGTGCCAATATCTCTCTATGTGACTGTATCTGAGACTTTTTGTGCCAATATCTCTTTATGTGTCTGTATCTGAGACTGTATGTGCCAATATATCTCTATGTGTCTGTATCTGAGACTGTATGTGCCAATATCTCTCTATGTGTCTGTATCTGAGGCTGTATATGCCAATATATCTCCACGTGTCTGTATCTCAGACTGTATATGCCAAAATGTATCCACGTGTCTGTATCTGAGACTGTATGTGCCAATATATCTCTATATGTGTGTATCTAAGACTGTATATGCCAATATCTCTCCATGTCATGTATCTCACAACATATGGGCAATGTCTCTATGTCATTATCTTCTGGACGATGTCTCTACGTCATTATCATATGGACGATGTCTCTACGTCATAAGCGTATGGACGATGTATCTACGTCATTATCATATGGACGATGTCTCTATGTCATAAGCGTATGGACGATATATCTACGTCATTATCATATGGACGATGTCTCTACGTCATAATCATATGGACGATATATCTACGTCATTATCATATGGACGATGTCTCTACGTCATAATCATATGGACGATGTCTCTACGTCATTATCATATGGACGATGTCTCTACATCATTATCATATGGTCGATGTCTCTATGTCATAAGCATATGGACGATGCCTCTACGTCATTATCATATGGACGATGTCTCTACGTCATTATCATATGGACGATGTCTCTGTACCATTATCATATGGACGATGTCTCTACGTCATTATCATATCGACGATGTCTCTATGTCATTATCATATGGACGATGTCTCTATGTCATTATCATATCGACGATGTCTCTACGTCATTATCATATGGACGATGTCTCTACGTCATTATCATATGGACGATGTCTCTATGTCATTATCATATGGACGATGTCTCTACGTCATTATCATATGGACGATGTCTCTGTACCATTATCATATCGACGATGTCTCTACGTTATTATCATATGGACGATGTCTCTATGTCATTATCATATGGACGATGTCTCTACGTCATTATCATATGGACGATGTCTCTACGTCATTATCATATGGACGATGTCTCTACGTCATTATCATATCGACGATGTATCTATGTCATTATCATATGGACGATGTCTCTGTACCATTATCATATGGACGATGTCTCTACGTCATTATCATATGGACGATGTCTCTACGTCATTATCATATGGACGATGTCTCTACGTCATTATCATATGGACGATGTCTCTGTACCATTATCATATCGACGATGTCTCTACGTTATTATCATATGGACGATGTCTCTATGTCATTATCATATGGACGATGTCTCTACGTCATTATCATATGGACGATGTCTCTACGTCATTATCATATGGACGACGTCTCTACGTCATTATCATATGGACGATGTCTCTACGTCATTATCATATGGACGATGTCTCTGTACCATTATCATATGGACGATGTCTCTACGTCATTATCATATGGACGATGTCTCTACGTCATTATCATATGGACGATGTCTCTACGTCATTATCATATGGACGATGTCTCTATGTCATTATCATATGGACGATGTCTCTACGTCATTATCATATGGACAATGTCTCTATGTCATTATCATATGGACGATGTCTCTACGTCATTATCATATGGACGATGTCTCTATGTCATAAGCGTATGGACGATATATCTACGTCATTATCATATGGACGATGTCTCTACGTCATTATCATATGGACGATGTCTCTATGTCATTATCATATGGACGATGTCTCTACGTCATTATCATATGGACGATGTCTCTACGTCATTATCATATGGACGATGTCTCTACGTCATTATCTTATGGACGATGTCTCTGTACCATTATCATATGGACGATGTCTCTACGTCATTATCTTATGGGAGATGTCCCGTGTCAACACATGGATGATACATCTAGGAAAGTTTAAACATTTGGGTTGATGGCCCTTATCACTGTGCTATGTCCTGTATTAACCTAGGGATAATATATAGTTGCTCTGTATAAACATTGTGAATATGTTTCTATTCCCTATGTCAATACAGAGACGCCATATCCTGTTGACAATAGGACGATATCTCTATGCTCTGTATCATCATGTTGGGCCCCCGTGTGGACCGGGGAAGATAAGACTGTGTCCTCAGCCCTCTATTGTTGGTCGTAAAAGGCGACTGAATTGGGCAGCCTGTTTGCCGTGGCCTGCGACCCTGTGTCGGCAGAGGAAGGGTGTCTTGTGGTTGAGGGTGCCGGAGCCGGTAATAGTGCTCCTTAGTCCAACACACCACTTCGACCCTAACTTTGCCTAGACGGGCGGTAGAATGGGCCCGATTCTCTCAATCGGCTGGTCATGCCAAGCCCTGTGCATGCAATTTTTCACGCACACTTTTGGTATTTAAAGATAAATTTATTTCATATGTCTTACATATGTCTCAATCTATAAAACTTGCTTAGAGCCTTTTGCCCAGAAGGCGGTGGCTCGTGGGCCAATCTGTTGATGCTGACCTCCGAATTATGTACTTCTCCAACTGAACTAGCCTGACCTTTAATTTGGTAGAATGCTATAGCTTTTCGTGTCAAATTTGCTGAAGTATACCACCCCTTTATCCTCGGTCTTTGCAGCCTGGAGATCCGCTGCAGCTTAAACTGTCCTTGTTTACACTCCATGGTGGGTGGGGAAAAGGGGTGCAGAATTATTTTCCTATCAACATGGCTTCCTAACACCTTGGTTCGAAATGAAGGCACATAGATTCTGACAATACCTCGTCTGACGAGAATACATCCATTCGATCTGACTATTGGCCACGTTTGTTAGAAATTGAAGCATGTGACATAAAAAAACAATCAAGCTCAATCCTTTTGCAATCTCCAAAGGTATCGATGGTATCTGCGGAGAGGTTTCACATGTCACTAAACGTCGTTCAGGTTCTCTCCTTGTAGAGTGTGTAAAGAATTAGCAATCCGTCAGTCTGCTCAAATTAAACGATTTTGTCAACATCAAGGTTGCTGTTTCTGAGCACAACACAATGAACTCATGCAAGGGCATTGTCCGTGGTAGAGCACACTGACTGTCCAATATCACCTAAGATCAAATTGACAAATAACTTGTCCTACAGTCAGTCACAGCTGTGAAGCCGTTTACTGTCAAGAAGAACGGTGTTGTTGAATCGACCAACATATAGCCTGCATCCTCGGGGTATCGCGGTACTTGTCATGTACGCTAAACGGAACAAAATGCACTCACTAACCTTTATGTGTATTCGTGTTCTCTGTATTAGATATCATTCATGTTATCAAACAATGCATATTTTACTGATAAAAGTTCATTATTTACATTAGTAGCTCCGAGTAAAAGCCGGGCCTTTTTATAAGTCAACATCAAAAATATCAGAAATGATATTTTAAGATTGTTTAAAAAAAATTGGATGACAATAATTTGTCACAAAATGGAAAAATGTTAAAAGTCAACAATAAATATATAAAAAGCTCTCCCAGTATGCCCAAAGTATGTATTTATATTTTAGTTACTAGCGAAGAACGTATTTCTAAGTTTGGCATAATGGCCCTTATGATCTCCCAATAGATTCTGGGCACAGAGCAGGAAAAAATGTGCGGACTACGTAACTTCCGTTAGTCGCCATGAATATGCAGATGATCTAGTTCAGGTCGATAGAGAATGTTTACTTGGGGACTGCGGGTTATATCGTTGGCCATTGATAGATGGGGGTAAGGCAATATTACAACAGATGCCAGAAATATGTATCAACGGATTAATAACTCCTTACTTACAGCAGACGGAACATTCCGAGGAAATTGAAATTGTTTACGAAGTGAGCACTTCCTGGTTACTGATTTGCATTAATAGACAGCCGCTAAGAGGCGTGTGCCGCGTGAACTACCGGAAATCACAAATGCCGCGATACGATGAATGCCGCGGTACCACGGGGTCCGAGTATACCTCGCGCGTTAAAAGATTCCACATTCGATTAAAGCTGGTTACTGTAGCATTGGAGTGGTGGTGTATATCCCCAATCCACTCAGGTGCTACACCTGCCAAGCGGGCGGTCGGGTAGCCTAGTGGTTAAAGCGTTCGCTCGTCACGCCGAAGACCCGGGTTCGATTCCCGACATGGGTACAATGTGTGAAGCCCATTTCTGGTGTCCCCCGCCGTGATATTGCTGGAATATTGCTAAAAGCGGCGTAAAACGATACTCACTCACTCACCTGCCAAGCGTTTGGACATGGTTCCAAGTCCTGCCATGCCTCTGCTGTTTGTTACCGCTAATGCAGATAGGATGTGAAGTGTTCAAACTTCGGTTGGAACCATATGGCCTCTTCGAAATCACAGATTACAGATAATGAAAATCAAGACTGCACAAAACCTCTCCTACTATGAAGCTAAGAAGACGGTTGTAGGTTCTACTGCAACCACTTCTTCTATCTCGTACTGTGCTGCTGTCTCTTGTCCTTCTTTCACCACTGCCTCTATCGACTGCTAGACTGACTGACAGGGGCAAGTCTGTCCAGCCACTCCGAACCGCTTCACTCCAAAACCCAGCTGTTGAAAAATAAATATTGAAAACAGGTGCGAACACCAAAGGGCCACCTCTCCTTTAGAGGTCCCAATAGAAGTCCATAACTCCTTTGGTCCTCTGGACTTGGTTGGTTGGTTGGTTGGTTAACGCCGCACTCAGCAATATTCCAGCTATATGACGGCGGTCTGTAAACAATCGAGTCTGGACCAGACAATCGAGTGATTGATATCATGAGCATCGATCCACGCAATTGGGATCGATGACATGCATCAACCAAGTCAGCGAGCCTGACCACCCGATCCCGTTAGTCGCCTTTTACGACAAGCATAGTCACCTTTTACGGAAAGCATGGGTTGCTGAAGACCTATTCTACCCCGGAATCTTCACGGGTCCCCTCTGGACATGGAGGTAATTCCATCTCCACATGACAATAATAGGAGTACATCAAAGTCTTCCTCACGTTCGCGTGACATTTCACCTGTAGAAGCACTGCCATGAATCCACAGTACATTATACAACGGAATTGTAGAGGTCTTAAGAAGAATTTTATTGAAATATAACTTTTAATTGTCGTTTTCCCTTCCTGGTGATAAAGCACAGGTGGTTCCTCTGTCCTGGTGAAGCAGAGCATAATCCATAGCCCTGTTCCACTTAACACTACTTTAAAAGCTGTTACCTTGAAAATAGTATTTACACTGTATTTACATTTGCATTTTCCACCTTCCTCTACTATCCGTAAATCTTCAGACCTTTGTACGATCAGCTAACGAAGCTCTGTATCATCATGGACAATTTAAATGGTCATACTGATACGAGTAATATGGAAAAAGTCCTTGAAGATTTTATCTCAAACAATGATTTATGCATCTTCATTGATGGTAATAACACATATCTGCATCCTGCCACTGGCACATACTCTGCCCCACATCTTTCACTGACAGATTCAAATATTTTAAACGAATTTGAATATCAGTCCATTATGACCTTTGTGGAAGTGACCATTTTCCAACACTACTTACAACTATCAATCCCGCTGACGGACCACCTGTGACGAGGTGAAACTTTACAAAGACCAGCTTGTCTTACACACTGCCCATGACACTGCAGCAGGAACCGACAACATACACTATCAGCTCCTGAAACACTTGCCGGATTCATGTATGGAAACGTTACTTAATATTTGAAGAAATATGGACAACCGCATGGTCACTGATCAATTAGTCTGGTAATTGGAGACCGATAACCTCCTGAGTGACATCCAGTGTGGTTTCCGAAAAAGTACCATTGACCATTTGGTGCGTTTAGAATTATTTATTAAGAATTCCATTGTCAACACAAAACATACTGTATCAATCTTTTTCGATCAAGAGAAGGCATATGATACAACGTGGAAACATGGCATCTTAAAAGATTTCCATGAATTTGGATTGAGGGGCAGTTAACCTCAGTTCATATCTCAGTTTTCAAACAACAGACAATTTCAAGTACGAGTGGGCTCTACCCTATCTGATCATTTCGATCAGGGCGTCCCTCAGGGCAACATACTATCAGTCACACTTTTCGGCATCAAAATTAATAGTCTCACTGAAGTATAAAACAATAGCGTTGATGGTTCACTTTTGTGGACGATTTCAGCATTTCTTGTCGAGGTAGAAAGACAACTGCAGCTCTGTCTAAACAAAATTAAAAAATGGGCCCACATAAGTGGGTTCAAATTTTCTGAATCCAAAACAAACTGTTTACACCTTTGTCGTAGATACAAACCGGATAAGGAGAATATGAGAACCTGTTTCGAAATCTGACCAACTTGATTTCACTGCTTGAAATCAGAATTCTACCACACATCATTGCAGCTCAAATAGATCTAAATATTATATCACCTACCCGACTTCTGTCTTCTCTTCCCTGACTGATAGTGAAGCCAGAAGTAGACCTCACTCTAACCAACTAAAAAAGTCAGAAACTAATCCTTTGGTATATCAACAATCACATAACCAATTACGATCAAAGTATAATTCCCACAGATCCACTTTCACAGACAGGTCCAAGAATGGTGGCAAAGTTGCAAGTGCCACCTTCATTGGATCCAGAACTGTCGCCTCAAGAATCCCAGATAATAGTTCAATTATTTTTGCTGAGGCCAAAGCTATATCCCAACAGCTTTGACCAAGATCTAACATAAAAAACCTTCAGGTACTTAAAAGTGTCTCATAATGTCACCCTATTATTCTAGACATTTTAGAACTATATAATTATCTTTCAACTGGCCACTGTGACATCGTCTTTTGCTGGTTACCAAGTCATGTAGGCATAACAGGTAACCCAAAAGCCGATGCTGCAACTAAAGCAGCTCTTGACAAACCATTATCTCCACTACAGATTCCGTACAGTGATTTCAAACCAACCATCAAGAGTTATATTCGGGATCTCGTGCCAAAGAGGTGGGACACCCAGTTGGAAGCAATACACTTCACAAATTAAAACCAACAATCGGTCATACCTTCTTGGGTTGTCAGTCAAGACATGACGAGGTCGTTTTACGACAGTGTCGTATTTGCCACAGTCGGTTTACCCACGAATATCTGCTTAAGACAGATAAGGACAAACCTCCTAAGTGTATCCCTTGTGATAAAAGGTTCACCGTCAAGCATATATTGCTTGACTGTGTGGACTTTGCGATCGCAAGGGATTCACATTATCAAAGCGTAAATCTGAAAGATCTCTTTTCACGTGTCAGCGGACATCTCATTATCATCAACTTGAAAGAAATTGATCTGTATAATAGATTTTAAATATGTATGTGAATAGTTAAATGCTTGTTTTTAAATTTGGTGTGATGCTATTATGAACTGACATTAATGAAGGCTCTGTCCAGGATGTTAAAGTATCGTAAAATTATTGTCCCCCTGTGTGACACGTAATCCTATCATAATCGATATGACATCAACCGGTGTTTTTAAGCCAACTCAATGCTGAGTATTTTTTTAATATTGGCTAGTATTGTGCACTACCACCGGTAGCTAAAGTGATGACGTAAATCCTGCTGGGGTATCATGCAGGAAGCAGAGGTACTGTAGGTCCCCATGATCCCCAGCGAGGTGGCCAAGCTTTGGTTACTGGTGGCCTATAGTCCGTGTTTTAAAACTGTATACATGATATTGTTATGCTCAAATATATTTCATGATTTTTTCTTAAATATAACTTTGTATAAATGACTCAATTGTGAATATATTAACTTGGTCTCGTCGCTATATGGCTGAAATCATGCCGATAAATTTTAACTCACTCACACTCATTCATCAGGTAGGGACACTGTCTCTACACCCTTTGCTGACAATAAATCGATGTTTCTATGTCCAGTGTTATCAGAGTACCAGTGACAGAAAATAAATTAACACTTTGCATTTCAAACGCACACCTTTATTTCATTGTGAGAACAAACCTATTCAGAGAGTACTTTACATGAATATATTTTCTGATGATCAACAACATCCTTTATTAAGTGACATCACAAGTGACCGATAACAACGTCATATTTGGTCATAAAAGGCACATTCTGCTGCGAGAGCAAGCAAATGATCACCCGGACAGGCTACGAGTTGACACACATACCGTAGTGTGGGTGTCACGTTATGGGTGTGTGTACAGACTGAGCCCCGTACAGGTTCCCGACATCGTACATTTAGACGCACATGATATGGGCGTGGCCACGGGGTACTCCTTGAAAACTGCGCATGCACTCTTCATATTTAGACGTCTTTTATACCGCTGCCATAATACTCCATGTTCCGCAGCTGCAACACAGACAAAACTTGATGCAACTTTGTTAACTGAATTTCTGCATGATACTTTGTGTTCGTAGGGCAAACCCTCGAATGAAAAATTGACTGATACTAATTCCCAAAAGGTTCTCGCACCTTAGTATTCTATATTTGTACCACGGTTTATTGTAATAAAAAGCACATGTAAGCAGAGACGTCTTGCTTTAGAACCTAGAGTGTAACGAGAATTTGTGTAAGTGATATATACTGAACCGCAAAAGAAACGTCACCGCAGGTAAGATTGCATGAAATGTTGTCATTTAAATATCTGGGTAATTTTTGTCAAAGTTTCTAAAATTTAACATTACCTTGTCCGGAAAAATGAAATTTGATGATAAAAAAACAAAGCAGATGACAATTAAACCGATCGCCCATACGCATCACGACAACGGCCATGGTAACCTGATGCACATGAGCTCCGTGCAAACTGAAATGCACATGCGTTCCCCCATTTCCTGCCCTATACAAATCCACCCAGATCGGATAACATTCATTCGTTATTGAATTGCTACCACATGCCAAGATTGACAAGAAATCAGCCGACACCAAGCCCTTGGACGATTGCACGCTGGACAAACTGCCCGGCAAGTAGCCAATGCATTTCAATGCCACGTAAGGACCACATACAGACTCTAGCAACGGTACCAGACCACTAACACTACAGATGACCGACCACATAGTGGAAGACCAAGGGTCACCACCCGACGTCAGGATCGTCAGATTGTGCGACAGCATCTTCAAGATCGCTTTGTTACTGCTGTGGAAACTGCTCGACAGACACCAGCGACACATTAGTGCGGACATCGTCACAGGCCACACCGAGGACCCATTCTGACACCACGTCATCGTTTGGAACGTCTTCAGTGGGCAACACAGCGCTAGCATTGGCGCCACCGGCAGTGGAGAAGAGTCCTCTTCTCTTGTTGAGAGAGACTCGTAGGGTGGTCCGAGCATCGTGGCGTGGGGTGGAATTGGTCTTGCACAGAGGGTCGTCCCTGTGGTCTTCCAGAACATTGGTCCAGGGAGAAGTAATGGTGTCACAGCAGCTCGGTACATTGATCAAGTCTTGAGACCACACGCCATACCTCATTTGCCACGTCGCCGCAATCATGAGTTTCAGCATGATAACGCCCGTGCCCACACTGCCAGAGCAACAAGAGACTTCCTCCAGCAGAATGGCATCAGATCATTACAGTGGCCTGCCCTCGGTCCCGATTTAAATCCCATTGAGCACCTTGAGCACATTGAGATTCAAAGATGGCTGAATGACGTCCGACCAAGGCCGACAACTGCAGCTGAACGGCGTCGGGCGTTCCTCATAGTGTGGGCTCAGGCGCCTATGGCCTTCATCAACCGCCTCATCCATTCGACGTTCCCCGACAGTCATCAATGCACATGGCGGACACACGAGATACTGACTTGTGATGCCGTTTTCTCAGAGACCAGTGTTGTGTTTCACTTAAAGAACATTTGACACTTTAATTCAATCTTGATGATCAGTTTTGCCAAGTTTCATCTTTTTAATATGTCTCAAAGTATGTTTACAGTGTTTGGACAAATAAGGTTTCTCATATATCTATTCATGGTGACGTTTCTTTTGCGGATCAGTATATATTGTTACATTTGGGGAAAAGTATCGCAATTGGTTTTTACAGTTCGGTGAAATGACAATATGAAGGATAAATTTGAGAAAGACTCACCATCAGTGTTCGGTAGCGGTGAAGTTCCTGTTGCAGCAGTGGTTCCGATACCCGCACTTCCGGTTGTCGTTGTTGTTGCGGCGTCACCTGACACTGCAGTGGCTTTACAGATCCCGTTGATGACCGTGCCTGGTGACGTGTCGGGTGCAGGGTAAGTTATGCATGCATGCTGAGGAACGTTGCACACGCGGCCGTCAAAAAAGGTACCAGGACCGCAGGTAAAGTGTCTGGGTTTGTCGTATTCACAACGGTAGTATGAAGCGCTGTCAGCAGGATCACAGAAGTATGCACCATTTGGCGCGGATGTACACAAGAAAGGATCACAGGCCAAACTGAAATACAAACATTGTCTGTTCATCTTGTTCCAAGCTATGATAATACAGAATTTCGCCTTGAACCTCAGTTATCCCTAATATACCTACCACCTCCTTCATCTAAAACCTCTGGCTATGCATTACATCTACATTGAGATAACAACCGTGTGAAAATTATACTACAAAGCTAAATAAAGAATTTACCATTCGCTCTGTGTTATTTTGAAATACATAGAACATAAGTATAATGCTTTCGCATCATATTATCCTTGGTGAAAGACATTTAACGACATTTCTGTTTTGAGTAGGGGAATTACGAACCTGACATGTATACCGATGACGATTATCCATGATTGCAGACACATCGTATGATTAGGAAATGCCCCACGCCTAACAGACAGTAATATCATATATATATCCCAAACACGTTCTCGCTCAGGTTCCTTTGAAATCCTACTAGGTTTTAGTAAACCAGTTCCATGCTCGTCAGAGGGTACTTAGGAATATGTCCAGGGTATACTATCTTGGATTTAGTTATAAACATCATAGATATTGATACGTCTGTGACTTGAACATAATCCCAATGATCAACTTGTTTGTGATACTCTAGATACCTTTAGAATGCATAGATCTGCCGTTCATAGAAAAGACCCAGGAACCGAGAGTATTTGCTGGTCCTGGCACCGCATCCACGTTCCTGGCACCTATGAGTAGTACCGTGACCTCCAAGTTCCTGATACATGTGAGTAATACGGTGACCTCCAAGTTCTTGGCACCTATGAGTAGTACCGTGACCTCCAAGTTCCTGGCACCTATGAGTATTACCGTGACCTCCAAGTTCCTGATACATGTGAGTAATACGGTGACCTCCAAGTTCTTGGCACCTATGAATAGTACCGTGACCTCCAAGTTCCTGATACCTATGAGTAATACGGTGACCTCCAAGTTCTTGGCACCTATGAGTAATACGGTGACCTCCAAGAGCCTGGCACCTATAAGTAATACTGTGACCTCCAAGTTCTTGGGACCTATGAGTAATACGATGACTTCCAAATTCTTGGCACCTATGAGTAGTACGGTGACCTCCAAGTTCTTGGCACCTATGAGTATTACTGTGACCTCCAAGTTCCTGGCACCTATGAGTAATAAAGTGACCTCCAAGTTCTTGGCACCTATGAGTAATACGGTGACCTCCAAGTTCCTGGCACCTATGAGTAATAAAGTGACCTCCAAGTTCTTGGCACCTATGAGTAATACGGTGACCTCCAAGTTCTTGGCACCTATGAGTTATACGGTGACCTCCAAGTTATTGGCACCTATAAGTAATACTGTGACCTCCAAGTTATTGGCACCTATAAGTAGTACCGTGACCTCCAAGTTCCTGATACCTGTGAGTAATACGGTGACCTCCAAGTTCTTGGCACCTATGAGTAATACGGAGACCTCCAAGTTCCTGGCACCTATGAGTAATAAAGTGACCTCCAAGTTCTTGATACATGTGAGTAATACGGTGACCTCCAAGTTCTTGGCACCTATGAATAGTACCGTGACCTCCAAGTTCCTGATACCTATGAGTAATACGGTGACCTCCAAGTTCTTGGCACCTATGAGTAATACGGTGACCTCCAAGAGCCTGGCACCTATAAGTAATACTGTGACCTCCAAGTTCTTGGGACCTATGAGTAATACGATGACTTCCAAATTCTTGGCACCTATGAGTAATACGGTGACCTCCAAGTTCTTGGCACCTATGAGTATTACTGTGACCTCCAAGTTCCTGGCACCTATGAGTAATAAAGTGACCTCCAAGTTCTTGGCACCTATGAGTAATACGGTGACCTCCAAGTTCTTGGCACCTATGAGTAATACGGTGACCTCCAAGTTCTTGGCACCTATGAGTTATACGGTGACCGCCAAGTTATTGGCACCTATAAGTAATACTGTGACCTCCAAGTTCTTGGGACCTATGAGTAATACGATGACCTCCAAATTCTTGGCACCTATGAGTATTACTGTGACCTCCAAGTTCTTGGCACCTATGAGTAATACGGTGACCTCCAAGTTCCTTGCACCTATGAGTAATACTGTGACCTCCAAGTTATTGGCACCTATAAGTAATACTGTGACCTCCAAGTTCTTGGGACCTATGAGTAATACGATGACCTCCAAATTCTTGGCACCTATGAGTAGTACGGTGACCTCCAAATTCTTGGCACCTATGAGTATTACTGTGACCTCCAAGTTCTTGGCACCTATGAGTAATACGGTGACCTCCAAGTTCCTTGCACCTATGAGTAATACGGTGACCTCCAAGTTATTGGCACCTATAAGTAATACTGTGACCTCCAAGTTCTTGGGACCTATGAGTAATACGATGACCTCCAAATTCTTGGCACCTATGAGTAGTACGGTGACCTCCAAATTCTTGGCACCTTTGAGTAATACGGTGACCTCCAAGTTCTTGGCACCTATGAGTAATACGGAGACCTCCAAGTTCCTTGCACCTATGAGTAATACGGTGACCTCCAAGTTCTTGGCACCTATGAGTAATACGGTGACCTCCAAGTTCTTGGCACCTATGACTAAAACGGTGACCTCCAAGTTCTTGGCACCTACATGTATGAGTAATATGGTGACCTCCACGTTCCTGGCACCTATGAGTAATACGGTGACCTCCAAGTTCTTGGCACCTATGAATAGTACCGTGACCTCCAAGTTCCTGATACCTATGAGTAATACGGTGACCTCCAAGTTCTTGGCACCTATGAGTAATACGGTGACCTCCAAGAGCCTGGCACCTATAAGTAATACTGTGACCTCCAAGTTCTTGGGACCTATGAGTAATACGATGACTTCCAAATTCTTGGCACCTATGAGTAATACGGTGACCTCCAAGTTCTTGGCACCTATGAGTATTACTGTGACCTCCAAGTTCCTGGCACCTATGAGTAATAAAGTGACCTCCAAGTTCTTGGCACCTATGAGTAATACGGTGACCTCCAAGTTCCTGGCACCTATGAGTAATAAAGTGACCTCCAAGTTCTTGGCACCTATGAGTAATACGGTGACCTCCAAGTTCTTGGCACCTATGAGTAATACGGTGACCTCCAAGTTATTGGCACCTATAAGTATTACTGTGACCTCCAAGTTATTGGCACCTATAAGTAGTACCGTGACCTCCAAGTTCCTGATACCTGTGAGTAATACGGTGACCTCCAAGTTCTTGGCACCTATGAGTAATACGGAGACCTCCAAGTTCCTGGCACCTATGAGTAATAAAGTGACCTCCAAGTTCTTGGCACCTATGAGTAATACGGTGACCTCCAAGTTCTTGGCACCTATGAGTAATACGGTGACCTCCAAGTTCTTGGCACCTATGAGTTATACGGTGACCGCCAAGTTATTGGCACCTATAAGTAATACTGTGACCTCCAAGTTCTTGGGACTTATGAGTAATACGATGACCTCCAAATTCTTGGCACCTATGAGTATTACTGTGACCTCCAAGTTCTTGGCACCTATGAGTAATACGGTGACCTCCAAGTTCCTTGCACCTATGAGTAATACGGTGACCTCCAAGTTATTGGCACCTATAAGTAATACTGTGACCTCCAAGTTCTTGGGACCTATGAGTAATACGATGACCTCCAAATTCTTGGCACCTATGAGTAGTACGGTGACCTCAAAATTCTTGGCACCTATGAGTATTACTGTGACCTCCAAGTTCTTGGCACCTATGAGTAATACGGTGACCTCCAAGTTCCTTGCACCTATGAGTAATACGGTGACCTCCAAGTTATTGGCACCTATAAGTAATACTGTGACCTCCAAGTTCTTGGGACCTATGAGTAATACGATGACCTCCAAATTCTTGGCACCTATGAGTAGTACGGTGACCTCCAAATTCTTGGCACCTTTGAGTAATACGGTGACCTCCAAGTTCTTGGCACCTATGAGTAATACGGAGACCTCCATGTTCCTTGCACCTATGAGTAATACGGTGACCTCCAAGTTCTTGGCACCTATGAGTAATACGGTGACCTCCAAGTTCTTGGCACCTACATGTATGAGTAATATGGTGACCTCCACGTTCCTGGCACCTATGAGTAATACGGTGACCTCCAAGTTCTTGGCACCTATGAGTAATACGATGACCTCCAAGTGCTTGGCACCAAGGGTACTGATGTGCCTTCTTAGACTTGTGTCTTTACTGGTCCTTGGTACACCCCATGAACTGCTTCTACTGTCTATTATCCTTGTTATCTGGTGGTATTGATGTCGTGTCGTCCACACAATCTCTAACAACACGTGCTCTAAAATTCAAATATCGACCAATTGACCAGGACTCAATATCTAGACTCAATATAGAATTTTGTTGTTATTAATAGGTTGGATCATTAACCCTCATATTGTTGGTGAGGATTTCATTATTCAGTATATATCCATAATGTCTCCTGATACATCCCACACCAAGACGTCTTAATGAACAGTCTCCTGGGTATACAAAATTTACCTATAACAACATTCTATGTCACACTCTCCTAATTTTCTGTAACAAGTCATAGAGCCTATAAACTGACGATTTACAATTTTTAACAAGTACAATATCCTTCTTTCACCTAAGTTAGTGGTATTTTCTTTTATGACGAATCGCTGTCGTTTGTCCCCGTGGGGTCTCAGGCTCAGAATAGGTCCCCGACCCCATGCTTGGGAGATGACAAGTAAAGATCGGGCGGATGCAGTGTGTAACATGGCTGATTGTACGTCATCGCACACCGACGTCGTGGATCATTGCGCATACTATCAACCACGTGCACCAGAGTGCCAAACCTCGATGATTTAAAGACCATCATGGTATTACAGGAATATTGAACGTCATATACGGTGGCGGAAAACAACCCTCACTCACTCTGCATTTAGATGATCAGTGTGATGTATTGTTTGTATTTTCTCAGCCATTTCAAAGAAATTAAATATCCGCCTTCACTTGGACTCTGTTTGTAAATGAGGTCACAGTTTCCTGTATATTCGATATAATATTAATTGCGATGCTTGATCCTGCACTTACTCCTTACTGGAACAAGTCCTAAATGAATAAAAGCATTTGTGTAGAAGCCCTTCCTCTTAACTATGCACAGAATCCATACCTCCAAGCAATGTTTGTCATATGTCAATATTTCCTGTTGATGTTTAGTTCAAATACACGCATCAACATATATTATACTCTTGGTGTTTTCCTGTTCGTTTCCTCAGCGACTGTGAAATAACTGATATTTTCGAGGAACAAAAATACAGGCAGCGGTTCACAGTTTATAATTATTTCATGAAACTATACGTATTTACAATAACATCACAGCCAATAACCTATGGGATTGCTCAAATCAACACAATGTTCTAGAATGTTGCTGCGATAACTTTATCTCTTTAAAATGTCTTTCCAAAATATGTTAAAAGTGGCAAAGCATGGAACATGCTGATATTGTATGGAGTGAAATATTAAATCAGCACAGAGGCTGTACGAAATACAGTACATGAGGAATTGATGATGAATTGGTGATGATGATACATGTGCCCCTTTTCTGAACATAAAAGAAGGCTTTATTCACAGTCGGTTGGGATATTCAAAAGAGTTGGCTGATGAATAACGTGAAACCCCAACGTACCTTGCACCCTTGATTAGGTAACTTCTCAGATGTGATGTACACCGGCTGCAAGGGAAATTCGTGTTCACATATAACTTAAAAGACTGATCTTGTGTATTGTCTGGATTAACATGCGCACATACACATCTGCCTGGTTCACACCCCGTAAGGTAAGGTAGCAGATTATGTGATATCAACTATGGACCCGTGTTAATACAGGCAGAAACAGTGCCTAGCGTCAGAGCAGCACTCAACAGAGGACAACTGCAGCGATAACAAAGTACTTTATTATTTCCCCATTGTCTCAAGTACTGAAAAAGAAAACTTAACAGTATATCCAAAAAGTATTATATGAGTTCATTTTAAACTTTACACATTACTTCAGGCACTTAATAACAGTGTGCATTGTGCAAATATGAATCAACTGAGCGAAATTATTTCTACTACTTGGAAGAATAGCTTCAGCTTCTTTAAAACTGATCCAAAGTCACGAGTGACTACAGCACTTGCTAAAATTCATGCTAGAAAGATTGTGTTAAATGAAATAACTACCCACGAGGAAAAAGTATGGAAATATAAACTATCATGTAGAGCTGACCTATCTCGATATTCTAAAATTCACACAACACTTACTCCTCATGTGTTATACAGCATTGTAATGTTATATCCAGAATTTATATATATATATATATATATATATATATATATATATATATATAGTTATATAGTTATATATATATATATATATATATATATATATATATATGTGTTTGATTATTGCGTTATTTAATTATATAATTACATAACCTTGATGTTTTGAGAATATTCGGACTTGTCTGGAGGAAATAAAGAAATTCAGTCATTCAGTCATCTTCTGTATAGCTGTGATTTGATGGTGGTCTTGATATCAGGACATGTGTTACATTCATATATCTTCTTATTAAACGGAGGACACCAGCGTAGACTCGCACCAAGTGAGTCAGATATGAGAGAGGAATACAGCATGTATCAGTGTTTCTGTTTACTGGTAATTACCAGTTTTGTACCGGTGTCCCGGTATAAACTCTCCCCCGTACAAATTCTCCCCCTGGAGAGTTTATACCGGTACAGATTCTCCCCCGGAGAATCTGTTCTGAAATAAAATCTCCCCCGGGCGGATATGTTTCGCGCCCCCCTCAGTATAAAGTCTCCCCCCTGATTATTTGGTTTGTTGCAATGTCTTTCAGTACTATATTCTTTAAATAGTTATCTTTAATGTAAGGAGGGTTACTTTAAAAAATAGATTATGAAATATGGTCATAATGAATTGATATTTCAGCATATTTTATTTGGTAACTGTACCTTCCATCCTAAAATAATTATAAGACATAATCATACCAAACAAATTTGAATGAAATGACTTAATGTAACAAATACATGTACGGTTACTGTTGTAACAGAATTCAGAAATCTTATTAATCCTCGCAAACATTCGGTTTTACCACTAACTACGTAAAAACTGTCAACATATCCACGCGTGCCTCCAGCTCAGGCTGTCCGTTATACTCTGATTTAAGATCTAAAATATATTCCTTAATACAGGCTACGATTTGAAAATGGTATCAGTGTAATATCAGTGGCTAGAATATCATGGTGCAAGCAGGTTTCTGTTAAACATACAACATCATAACTATCTAATTCAGCACTGATAAAATCTACTTTGTCTTTAAGACTGCGTACGTTTAGATATATAATCTTTAAATCTGGACTATGCAAAGGTCCTGGATTCGGATGGATATCACCGCAGCCGAAGAGAAAAAGTAAAACTAAGAATGATAATCGGAAATTAGATAAGCAAAGTAACCCAAAATATAGAGAAATGTGTATCATCTTCCCGAAATGATAAGCATGTAGAATAGATTTTAAAAAAACCCCACCCCAGCCTGTATTGAATAACATCAACCGGCATCGTCAAAGCAAAGTGTACATGTAATTGTTACAATCGGGCTGGCCGTGAATCTTAATGAAGAACAACTTGTTAAAAAGACACACCGAAACTGATTGACCACAACCATCAAAATAGTAAAAATGATACAGTATAACCTCACACTGAAGAGGGGCGGTCGGGTAGCCTAGTGGTTAAAGCGTTCGATCGTCACGCCGAAGACCCGGGTTCGATTCCCGACATGGGTACAATGTGTGAAGCCCATTTCTGGTGTCCCCCGCCGTGATGTTGCTGGAATATTGCTAAAAGCGGCGTAAAACCATACTCACTCACTCACTCACTCACACTGAAGAGAAAACAAGAAAAACACAGAGAAGTAAAATAGCACGTCATATAGAAATGAGATAAAGTAATCTGAGAAGGGATTCATACGTTATATACAACTTAAAAAAATAATATTATGAAAAACGAAAGGAAAAGTGCCCCCCCCCCCCCAAAAAAAAAAAAAAGAAAAGAAAAGAAAGAAAAATACCCCGCAAAATCAATCAAAATCAAAATCAACAAATAAAAGGAATCAACCACACACACACAAGTAACTAAATGTTTATTTAGATAAATATATAACCCAGAACAAATAAAGGAGAGAAAAAAATAAATAAAAAATACATTTTTTTATTAAACAAATACAGGTTCTACTACACTAAATCAGAACTGGTTGTGACAGTGCGGTTTTCGTAGGGAGCCTTCAGTACAGATGTAGAGACATATGCAGGCTGTGATTGGATGATATTGTGTAAGATTTTTATGTCTTTTAAATGCACATCCATCCAGTAATTAAAACTGCCCATATTTTTCAATATTTGGTGCTGACTTTTTGAACAAGATGACTTGTGCTTTATGTGAGCACAGATATTTTCAAGCAGGTGATATTTGGTGCGGAACTGGGGTTGGTGTGTTCAGCTTCCTGTACTCGGAAAAGGAGCTGGGTAACCTAGCCAAAATTTGTGTTTTTATTGCAGCTTTAAGGCCAGACTGTGCAGATATGTAAATGTTATGGCTGTTGAATGCCTAGTTATTTTTTAAAAAGCTATAACGTTACTATAGAAGTCTATGGGAAAACATTTGGTTGTGTGTAACCTGTAGGGTAAGTGCATATTTCAGCATTTCCTAATTTATATGTTTTTCTGTATATCTATTGCCATGGAGACCTTTTGGGATAATTGTAGAGGCAAATTTGAACGCAAAATGGGTGAAGCGAGTGGGAAATGGGGTTGTAAGGAATGGTTGGGCTGCCGTGATAAGCAGGGCTATGGTCGTTGCTTCTTTTTGTGGCCGTCAAAGGCGCGGACAGAGGAGAGAGCTCACAGAATAGCCCTCTGCATTGTGCATAAATGCCTTCCAGATGGTTTTAGCAACACTGACAACTTTGGCAACAAAGTTGAAGTGAGCCATCTCTGTCATAACGCCTCTTGTGTGAATGTTGAGCATTTGAAAGTAGAGTCCCATGAAATTAACATGGAGAGACTTCACTGTCGACAACAGGGCTTGTGCACCAAAAGTCATAAACCTTACTGTTTGGTGTAAGTTATGTATCTGATCATTAGATCTTTCTGTTTGGGGCAATTTTTAAGATGGATTATCCTATTTTGGGTGTAAATTTCTCAAATATGCATTCTTTTCAATAACATGTCTTTCGAATAATGAATTTTTCTACAATGATGGAGTTTGAATAGTTCTAACTTTTTCCTTGCACGGCGGTCCTTACTTTTCTGTGATTTCTTGTATGTTTTAGCTTTAAGTACTTTATTATGACTTTTGCTTATCTCATCATCTATTTTTCCTTTTGCAGTGACAGCACATCCAAGCCCTGATCGAAGATTGCGAATTGACTTTACCGGACTCTGGCAGTTGACGCTATGAACAGCACTGTGAGCTCTACCTTGGAAGTTACGAGCAAAGGTGGTATCGCGAGGTAATGACCGGCGCAATGCCTTATTTGTTGCCTCACACTTTTGACTATTGAGGTTGAATTGCGTCTTTTCGATCATGTTCGGGCCGAGACGAAAATCAGTGCATTTTCTCAAATTTTGAAAGTTAGTTTCATTGTTTCCAATTTTGAAGTTTTTATCTAAATATTTACTTTGCAATAACCAATTTTTCTTCTCCCCCTTGCAAACAAATGACTGCCTTCTACATTTTCTGTGATCACCCATGTAACAGTTTGCAATAGCATCAGAAGTACATGAAAGAGATGTCTTCAACTTTGTCAGGTCACCTGCATGACTTGAGTAAGCAGCTGAGAACTCAGCTGCACATCTGGATGCACAGTCTAAAGAAAATGTATTTGCCAAACTTTGTTTGTCTTTTTTGGTTCTAGCAGGCATCATATCCACAACAAATTTAGAATTTTTAATAAACTTTCTATGGCTGGCTGAGAGATGCCGTGTATCGAGAAAAGTTTGTGGGGAAACATCCATATCACCTGCTTCATACATTTCAGAAAGAGCTGTGTGAGCTGCACTGTCAGCATCTGTTGTCAAAAATTCTACCTCAATTTGATCTTTCTTTAAGTCCCTGAAACACTCTGCAGCTAACTGTTTTTCATTACCAATTGATTCTGACATGTGCAAATCAGATGTGCAGTCTGGGTTGTTGACACAAGAAATGTTGTCAACTAAACTGTGCTTTGAACAGAGCTTTGATTTTGTTTTTAAAGCCAAAATTTGATGATCACTAGTTTGGTTCTCAGTGGCCACATAGGTTACCTGAGTGGCTGGCTGAAAAGGGGTTTTCCCAACACCTGAACAAAGTGGATTGTTGTACATTGCATCAGTTGATAAACTAATGTTATTTAAATTTGTTCCCCTGTATTTATTTATTTCCCTTATTTCCACCCTCCTGGCTCTCATATCCTTTGTGTTCTGAGATTTTATATTATCACAAACTCTGTTCGCAGCTTTCTGCATCCCTGAATGGGATGGTGGAGGTATATCGGCACTCATGCACAGGACACGGAAACTCTCACTTCCAATGGGACATTTTGAGAGGCCTATCTGAAGTCCAGTATTGGCAGTGGAAGATCGACGTCCCCTTCTCATTCCACTACCCTCTACCTCCTTGTACAGTTTATGGTACCCGACAGGTATGTACAGTCAGTGCATTTAAGTCTCTCTATCCAGTTCAGTCCCCACTGCTGTTCATTGTCTATGTCCATGACAATGTCCCCCTTACACATAGGCGAAGTCTTGGCATGCTGGCGGAATGCCTCATTGTACAGTTTGTCAGTCTCTCCAACATGCAACAGGTGGTAAACATCAGCAGCAGTCCTGCAGATTAAAGAAAACCCATTGACTACTTTGAAAACTTCTAAATAAGCCTTTTAAGTATGTGATAGTGTTCGACATTTCTGAATTATCTCCCCTGGCAGATCAAATGCATATTCTATTTCTATCCCCCTCAAGCCCTTAATTAGGGTGTAACAACACTGTTTTTTATATGGTATTGAACAAACCACTCATATATGTATTAGAATTTGATCCCTTGCTGTACCTAATAACTGAAAACTGTCCATTATATTAAACTTTTATTAAGTGATCTCGTTAAAGGACAAATACTTGAACTTGGTAAGTTTATCCACCCATATCATTTAGCAGTGAGCATCTTGTATTCCCTACAAGTATTTCAAAGTCTAGGCCAAAGGAATAAATAGTTTAAAGTGTTATTACCTTTCACTTTTTGTTTTCAGGGAACTCTTATCCTCCTCAGGGGTGTTTTCCTTCCTTGGCCTTAACAGACGGTACGGTTCACTTGTCAGTGTTTGAACTTGCTGGACACCAGCCACCCCTACACTGCACACTTTCTTGTGGAGCTCAGTTGTCAACCTGACAGTTTTTGGCACTTTAAAGTTGCTTTGCTTTTCACTGGTGAATTTTTTGCCTGAATTCCAAGCTTTATGTCCCATTCTAAAAGATGTTATCGAATTCCTTCGATGTCTCCCCATGTTTCAAGAGTAGGTTCAAGATGTTGACACTATGAATTTTTCTTTGGAATGAAAGCATCAACATTGGTTCTTGACCTCCCATAGTTAAAATACCAAATATGGACCTGTCATTTATATATTGGCCTATGTAAACAAGGCAGGGGTACCAGTTCCAGCAAGCTCACTGAGTCCAGCTTCTTTTATGACTTAAGCTTATTAGTGTCACAACCAAATTCCATGTTATGTACCAGACTTTGCTATCCTCAGTTGTTATCAGCAAAGGTCAGCAAACAACTCACCATTAATAAATTAAAAATATGAAAGCCTAATTTGTTTTGAATTTCCAAGTATTGTCTATCATACGGGGTCGAAAAGATACTTTTGGGGGGATATGTTCGAAGCAGCGTCTGGCAACCATGGAATTGACCTGTGAACCCATCCTTGTGTGAAACAAGAATAAACAATAAAGGCCTGTGTACTGTCATAGAAAGTTCTTTATTAAAACAGAAGTTCATTTTGTAATCAGTTGACAAAATCTAAATAATTTAACCCTCACAGCTCTTTTGGTACATCAGATATGTGTATATGGGTGTCATATAGACCTGTCAGATAGGAAAAAGTATTGAACTTGAAACAATTTCCATTTGTTTCCAAGAAGCTACATCTATTTACAATGAATACATCACAAATTTGACAAGTGCAGTTTTAGACAGTTGTGTCTACAGGTTCTACTACACTAAATCAGAACTGGTTGTGACAGTGCGGTTTTCGTAGGGAGCCTTCAGTACAGATGTAGAGACATATGCAGGCTGTGATTGGATGATATTGTGTAAGATTTTTATGTCTTTTAAATGCACATCCATCCAGTAATTAAAACTGCCCATATTTTTCAATATTTGGTGCTGACTTTTTGAACAAGATGACTTGTGCTTTATGTGAGCACAGATATTTTCAAGCAGGTGATATTTGGTGCGGAACTGGGGTTGGTGTGTTCAGCTTCCTGTACTCGGAAAAGGAGCTGGGTAACCTAGCCAAAATTTGTGTTTTTATTGCAGCTTTAAGGCCAGACTGTGCAGATATGTAAATGTTATGGCTGTTGAATGCCTAGTTATTTTTTAAAAAGCTATAACGTTACTATAGAAGTCTATGGGAAAACATTTGGTTGTGTGTAACCTGTAGGGTAAGTGCATATTTCAGCATTTCCTAATTTATATGTTTTTCTGTATATCTATTGCCATGGAGACCTTTTGGGATAATTGTAGAGGCAAATTTGAACGCAAAATGGGTGAAGCGAGTGGGAAATGGGGTTGTAAGGAATGGTTGGGCTGCCGTGATAAGCAGGGCTATGGTCGTTGCTTCTTTTTGTGGCCGTCAAAGGCGCGGACAGAGGAGAGAGCTCACAGAATAGCCCTCTGCATTGTGCATAAATGCCTTCCAGATGGTTTTAGCAACACTGACAACTTTGGCAACAAAGTTGAAGTGAGCCATCTCTGTCATAACGCCTCTTGTGTGAATGTTGAGCATTTGAAAGTAGAGTCCCATGAAATTAACATGGAGAGACTTCACTGTCGACAACAGGGCTTGTGCACCAAAAGTCATAAACCTTACTGTTTGGTGTAAGTTATGTATCTGATCATTAGATCTTTCTGTTTGGGGCAATTTTTAAGATGGATTATCCTATTTTGGGTGTAAATTTCTCAAATATGCATTCTTTTCAATAACATGTCTTTCGAATAATGAATTTTTCTACAATGATGGAGTTTGAATAGTTCTAACTTTTTCCTTGCACGGCGGTCCTTACTTTTCTGTGATTTCTTGTATGTTTTAGCTTTAAGTACTTTATTATGACTTTTGCTTATCTCATCATCTATTTTTCCTTTTGCAGTGACAGCACATCCAAGCCCTGATCGAAGATTGCGAATTGACTTTACCGGACTCTGGCAGTTGACGCTATGAACAGCACTGTGAGCTCTACCTTGGAAGTTACGAGCAAAGGTGGTATCGCGAGGTAATGACCGGCGCAATGCCTTATTTGTTGCCTCACACTTTTGACTATTGAGGTTGAATTGCGTCTTTTCGATCATGTTCGGGCCGAGACGAAAATCAGTGCATTTTCTCAAATTTTGAAAGTTAGTTTCATTGTTTCCAATTTTGAAGTTTTTATCTAAATATTTACTTTGCAATAACCAATTTTTCTTCTCCCCCTTGCAAACAAATGACTGCCTTCTACATTTTCTGTGATCACCCATGTAACAGTTTGCAATAGCATCAGAAGTACATGAAAGAGATGTCTTCAACTTTGTCAGGTCACCTGCATGACTTGAGTAAGCAGCTGAGAACTCAGCTGCACATCTGGATGCACAGTCTAAAGAAAATGTATTTGCCAAACTTTGTTTGTCTTTTTTGGTTCTAGCAGGCATCATATCCACAACAAATTTAGAATTTTTAATAAACTTTCTATGGCTGGCTGAGAGATGCCGTGTATCGAGAAAAGTTTGTGGGGAAACATCCATATCACCTGCTTCATACATTTCAGAAAGAGCTGTGTGAGCTGCACTGTCAGCATCTGTTGTCAAAAATTCTACCTCAATTTGATCTTTCTTTAAGTCCCTGAAACACTCTGCAGCTAACTGTTTTTCATTACCAATTGATTCTGACATGTGCAAATCAGATGTGCAGTCTGGGTTGTTGACACAAGAAATGTTGTCAACTAAACTGTGCTTTGAACAGAGCTTTGATTTTGTTTTTAAAGCCAAAATTTGATGATCACTAGTTTGGTTCTCAGTGGCCACATAGGTTACCTGAGTGGCTGGCTGAAAAGGGGTTTTCCCAACACCTGAACAAAGTGGATTGTTGTACATTGCATCAGTTGATAAACTAATGTTATTTAAATTTGTTCCCCTGTATTTATTTATTTCCCTTATTTCCACCCTCCTGGCTCTCATATCCTTTGTGTTCTGAGATTTTATATTATCACAAACTCTGTTCGCAGCTTTCTGCATCCCTGAATGGGATGGTGGAGGTATATCGGCACTCATGCACAGGACACGGAAACTCTCACTTCCAATGGGACATTTTGAGAGGCCTATCTGAAGTCCAGTATTGGCAGTGGAAGATCGACGTCCCCTTCTCATTCCACTACCCTCTACCTCCTTGTACAGTTTATGGTACCCGACAGGTATGTACAGTCAGTGCATTTAAGTCTCTCTATCCAGTTCAGTCCCCACTGCTGTTCATTGTCTATGTCCATGACAATGTCCCCCTTACACATAGGCGAAGTCTTGGCATGCTGGCGGAATGCCTCATTGTACAGTTTGTCAGTCTCTCCAACATGCAACAGGTGGTAAACATCAGCAGCAGTCCTGCAGATTAAAGAAAACCCATTGACTACTTTGAAAACTTCTAAATAAGCCTTTTAAGTATGTGATAGTGTTCGACATTTCTGAATTATCTCCCCTGGCAGATCAAATGCATATTCTATTTCTATCCCCCTCAAGCCCTTAATTAGGGTGTAACAACACTGTTTTTTATATGGTATTGAACAAACCACTCATATATGTATTAGAATTTGATCCCTTGCTGTACCTAATAACTGAAAACTGTCCATTATATTAAACTTTTATTAAGTGATCTCGTTAAAGGACAAATACTTGAACTTGGTAAGTTTATCCACCCATATCATTTAGCAGTGAGCATCTTGTATTCCCTACAAGTATTTCAAAGTCTAGGCCAAAGGAATAAATAGTTTAAAGTGTTATTACCTTTCACTTTTTGTTTTCAGGGAACTCTTATCCTCCTCAGGGGTGTTTTCCTTCCTTGGCCTTAACAGACGGTACGGTTCACTTGTCAGTGTTTGAACTTGCTGGACACCAGCCACCCCTACACTGCACACTTTCTTGTGGAGCTCAGTTGTCAACCTGACAGTTTTTGGCACTTTAAAGTTGCTTTGCTTTTCACTGGTGAATTTTTTGCCTGAATTCCAAGCTTTATGTCCCATTCTAAAAGATGTTATCGAATTCCTTCGATGTCTCCCCATGTTTCAAGAGTAGGTTCAAGATGTTGACACTATGAATTTTTCTTTGGAATGAAAGCATCAACATTGGTTCTTGACCTCCCATAGTTAAAATACCAAATATGGACCTGTCATTTATATATTGGCCTATGTAAACAAGGCAGGGGTACCAGTTCCAGCAAGCTCACTGAGTCCAGCTTCTTTTATGACTTAAGCTTATTAGTGTCACAACCAAATTCCATGTTATGTACCAGACTTTGCTATCCTCAGTTGTTATCAGCAAAGGTCAGCAAACAACTCACCATTAATAAATTAAAAATATGAAAGCCTAATTTGTTTTGAATTTCCAAGTATTGTCTATCATACGGGGTCGAAAAGATACTTTTGGGGGGATATGTTCGAAGCAGCGTCTGGCAACCATGGAATTGACCTGTGAACCCATCCTTGTGTGAAACAAGAATAAACAATAAAGGCCTGTGTACTGTCATAGAAAGTTCTTTATTAAAACAGAAGTTCATTTTGTAATCAGTTGACAAAATCTAAATAATTTAACCCTCACAGCTCTTTTGGTACATCAGATATGTGTATATGGGTGTCATATAGACCTGTCAGATAGGAAAAAGTATTGAACTTGAAACAATTTCCATTTGTTTCCAAGAAGCTACATCTATTTACAATGAATACATCACAAATTTGACAAGTGCAGTTTTAGACAGTTGTGTCTACAGGTTCTACTACACTAAATCAGAACTGGTTGTGACAGTGCGGTTTTCGTAGGGAGCCTTCAGTACAGATGTAGAGACATATGCAGGCTGTGATTGGATGATATTGTGTAAGATTTTTATGTCTTTTAAATGCACATCCATCCAGTAATTAAAACTGCCCATATTTTTCAATATTTGGTGCTGACTTTTTGAACAAGATGACTTGTGCTTTATGTGAGCACAGATATTTTCAAGCAGGTGATATTTGGTGCGGAACTGGGGTTGGTGTGTTCAGCTTCCTGTACTCGGAAAAGGAGCTGGGTAACCTAGCCAAAATTTGTGTTTTTATTGCAGCTTTAAGGCCAGACTGTGCAGATATGTAAATGTTATGGCTGTTGAATGCCTAGTTATTTTTTAAAAAGCTATAACGTTACTATAGAAGTCTATGGGAAAACATTTGGTTGTGTGTAACCTAAACATTCAAACCTTGAGGAATATGAAAAGCCAATGTGTAATACTAAAGCAAGAAGACACGATAAACTGTACCAACATTACAATGTTCCCCGATGTGCATGCTTTACCTGGGCTACATACGGGTGATCTAAGTTAGAAATATATGACTGATATAAATTCTTTATACACGGTAATATCGAATATTCTTGGATTATCTTTTTTTTCAAATGTGCTCCATTCAAGAAAAGTTATATAGAATTATATATTTACTCTCCCCCATGTATTTTGCTCTTTTATGTAAAAGCTTTTTCACCTTACACATTTTAATTACAGATTCCTTTGTTTTGATTTTAATGCAAACAACCCAGGCTTTTGAAATGCTATACAAAAAATATGCTCAAAAGTTCGGCGACTTTGTTTCCATAGTGCGCGGTTTGGCGCGGTTTCACCAACTGCAAACCGCTAGGGGCTAGCGTTTGGTAAAACCGCGACAAATCGAAACAGTTCATTTATGATGACGATGTAGTATTTCCATTGGCGCGGTTAGGACCGTTCGGCTAAAAAAGAAATCGAACAGTGCTCGATTATCTTGAACCGCGTGGTTAGCCCAGAGGTTCTACCCGAGCCAAGGGTAATTTTACAGAATAAGGCCTAATATCTTGGAAAAAAACCTTGCATAGCGGTTTGACTTGAGGTGCGCCGTTTGAATATATACAGAGTTTTGTATTACATTTCAACCGCCTCCCAAAACGGGCCCCAAACCGCGTGGCGAACTGACTGAATGAAAGTGTTTTTCATTCAAAAGAAACACGCCAGAAAGATATATTCTTGATTGAATACTGAATTTTATGATTTTTAATATAGCTATTGTTGCTTGCATTATTGAAAAGTAAGCTTATAAACGTAATATTAATTTATGAATGTAGTACAAACCAACAAAATCATTTTCAAACGAACTATTCCAACGTGTCCGTAGATGACTAGCCGTCAGTTCATGTGGGTGTCACTGCTGGTGTCATCCTGAGAAAATGGGGCTGGCGTGTCACGCCGAGGTGTTTTCATGTAGGGAGGGCGGTTGTGGGCAACGGGCATGTCAAGTTGCTGCCCATCACACATAATACGTGTACAAATACCTAAAGGGTTAGAACAATTGCTATCATTTGCTTGTATCGTTCGTCAACACATTGCCATACAGTTTTTCAGTGTTACCAAATCTTCTCGTGATGGATGCCAGCGAAGTATCTCGCTTTGTAGACTACATCGCCTCTACTACGTACCCAGAAGACTTCACCAAAGATCAAAAGAGACGTCTACGTGAGAAGGCAGCCTCTTTCACAGTTGCTGACAGAGTTCTCTACCATCTAGGCAATGGGGAGAAGAAGCAGAAGGTCGTCGTTGGTGAAGAAGAGAAGATGAAGATCATAGAGACTCTCCACAGCAGCATTGTCGGTGGTTGTCACTTCGGGCAGAATGCAACCATTGCCAAGGTCACCGAGCGGTACTGGTGGCGCAGTATGAGTAATGACGTCCGTGAGTTCTGTAAGCGTTGCCCTGCTTGCCAGAAAGCGAACCCCAACAACAGACCCCAAGAGATTCAACGTGCGCATTCCGACTGATGCGTATTTCGCACACGGGCCAGGCCATTTAATGTGTTTTCGTCCTATGGAAACTCAAACAGCTAAACCGAATCTAACCGATGATGAAGATTTCTCCACTACTGAGGAAACAATAGACACTACTCCAACTAAAACAAACCAAAATTCCCTCCTAGCCCCAAAAAGGAAGAAATAACTAAACCGCAAAACTCCCCAACCAGCCAACACCCAAAACCTAAATAACCTCCTAAATACTCCTAGTATACATGCATAGTCAAAACTCACCAAAAGCTAGCATGAAATCCTTCCACAAAGTAGCTTTCAATATAAAATTAACCGATCTTTCCTTCTTCCTCTTTAACCTCCACCTAAAAGAAGTCACCGAATAATATAAAAACTAAAAATTAAATCACCTATCACCCGAACCCAATAATGAAAGGACTAAATATTTTTCAGTGGAACGCCAACGGACTCACTTCCCGCGGCCATGAACTAAAAACTAAATTTAAACTAAATAAAGGCCCTCACATTGCTTGTATCCAGGAAACCAAATTCTCAAAAAAATCCAAATCCACACTACCTAACTACAACTAAGTTAGAACTGACAGAGCTAAACCAAAAACAAGAAGAGCCGCAGGAGGACTAATCATATTTATCAGGGAAGATATAAATTACGAAGAAATAAAAATAGACACGCCAAACCTAGAAGCCAACTGCATTAAAATCACATTAAATAACCGAAAAATAAACATCATAAATATATACCACTGGGCGGAACAAAAAGTCCAACCTGAGGATCTAAACAAACTACTTCAAATAAGCGATAAATCTACTATATTCCTAGGAAACTTAACGCTCACCATCCTACATGGAGCATAGATGATAAAATAGAAAATCATGGCAAATTAATCTCCGAATGGATAGAAACAAACGACCTAGTACTCCTAAATAACAACCAACCCACGAGGTACGATAAGATAAACCAAAAAATGTCGGCTATCGACCTAACCATATGCACCGCAGATCAATGGGAAGTGCACGACGTCCCGCTAGGTAGTGACCACTTCCCGATAAACATAACCATAGTAAATACAAACGTACCAATCCAAACAGAAAACCAAGAACCAAAATTCTATTACAATAAGCTAACTGGGACCAATCCCAAGATATCTGCAACGAAGCTAACTTAAATGAAATAGAAAATAATTACCCAGAAACCTATTGTAAAAACCTAACAGACTAATATATAATAAAGGCAGCCAAAACCTCCATCCCCTTCAAAACATCAGGCAAACCCACGGTACCATGGTGGAATGAGGAAATAGAACAGGCTAGACGAAAACGTAAATCAGCCTTCAATAAAGCAAAACGCGACTACACACATCTAAACTTAGCCCACGAACTAAACCACCAGGTTCAAAAACTAGTCCAAATAGCCAAAAGTAGAGACTGGAAAAAATTCTGCGAATGTATAAATAACCGTACAGATGCCAGAACGGTCTGGCGCAAAATCCAGGCTTAAAACGACATAAAAAACTAACATTAACAACTCAACCAACCCCGCCCAAAAAGCAAATAATCTCGCCAACAACTTTTCGGCCGTTAGCAGTAGCACCAACTTCAGCCAAAAATTCCAAGATAAACTTAAAACAAAAAACAAACCCACAAAAGAACCAAACAATAACAATCTAGAAATAAACCAACCCTACAAAATGGAGGAGCTCCTCTACGTAATCCAAAACAGGAAAAAGGGCACAGCCCCAGGATTAGACCTAACTTCTGAACAAATAATTAAAAAAAACAACCTAAAACTATATCCTACTCCCTGGAAACAGGCCCTAGTCATACCAATCCCTAAACCTAATAAACCAGCTAATCAAGCTAACTCATATCGACCAAAATCTCAACTTCAAACTTATGCAAAGTAATGGAATCAATGGCTAAAAATAGATTACAACATTACCTAACCCAAAATAACATCAACTATTGAACTGCATGGCAAGTATTTATAAAACGACCGGGGGAGGAAATATTCTGGGGGGAGACTTTATTTCGTAGGGTGGGGGAGAGTTTATTTCGAGAGGGGCGGAACTGTACCGGTATAAATTCGCCGGGGGGAGACTTTATTCTGGGGGCGAATATATTTCGTGACACCGGCAACATTAGGCTTGAACCGGTAATTATATACCCTATATAAATCTTTGTTCGGCGATATTCAAATAAGTTGATTTTTCGTACAAGGATAGCTTGCCTGTAATCATCAGGGTTTCCTGTTGTCTATTTTAGGTGTGAGGAAATAACATTGGAGGTTAAATATTTATTTGAAGCGACTTAGTCCTGAAATATTAAAAAAGAGATAGTTGTGACTTATATCTGTGTGGATAACGAATAGATCTAACTAAGTTACTTCAGAGACGACGTCAATGCAATCAATCTACTGACTAGACTTAGTGGGGACAGGTAACTATCAGAGTTGGCAGTCCCACAGGACTGGCGGTTTTAAAAGCCTGCGGGAACACGGATATATATTCATATCCAACGTAAACATTTTTTCAGGCGAAACATATTTTTTTCATATCGTGGCTTAAAGTAGCAGTCGGCACTTGGCTATTAAACGGCTGGTGCACCAAGTCAGCGATAGTTGCACCTGTGGGTGATCCGTTTATCAATTTTTTACATATTTTACCAAATAAGCGTTGAGTAGTTTCCGCTAACTCTGAGTCAAGTTTTATTGCCATCATTCATTCGAGAGATGGGCGGTTACATTTAATAACAAAAAAATTAATTCTCTCAACCGGTAGTTGAAAACGTATCTTTAATGACAGGATATTTGGCAGGTTATAGATAGTGTGCTTTACCTAGAAATGAGGCTAATATCACTGAACGATAATCAGTTTCAAATAATTTTGTAACAGTCTATAATCTGCAAAGGAAGGGTGTCCGGTTTTAGGAACATTATTCAAGAATTGATCATACATGGTCAGTATCATTACACATAAATAACTAAAAACATAACATGGTATATTAATGAATTATGTATTCATACTATACTTGAATATTGTTCTACAGATTCAAACAGTCATTACACAATATCAGTTCAACTGAAAACACGACCAAGGCAGATTCAAGCCTAATACGTAACATAACTCAGTATTAGGCGATTGGTCTTGTTTTTAAAACATCCACAATTTTTGTGTGGAGAATCTGTATCTATCCATTTTATTTGGAACTCCCAGCACCAAGAAAATATTCAGTGGTACCTCATAATACTAAGGCACGGAATTTGTGTGAATGACACCCAATATGGTACAGTCGTGCCTCGTTTATACGGACACTTGCGTCATTTCACAATTCGTCCGCATAAACGAATTTCCGTATAACTGAAACCAGCTTCTTACTGGAAGAGTTACTTCCCTTCAATGATGCAACTCATGACAGATGACAGAGCAAACAGGTATATCCACTCAATGTTTATTCAAGACATACACGTTTCAAACAATCTGTCATGGAAGTGGACTATGTCTGGATTTGAATCGAGTGAGCCATACACGAGAATATGCAAAGTCAGAAATGTCCATTTTGCCACCAAAATCGCGAGCTTTCTCTATCAGCATTTCATCATTAACGGGCACAGTACATCAATTGCTAAATATATTTTCTACTTTTGATCATGTTGCTTTGTGGTTTTCGAAAACCAATAAAGTGTGACAAGTAATACAGGGTAAAGCAAAACGCATGGTAGAACACAACGCACTATAACGAAATGTGTACACAGAGCAATAGATACATATTTAGCTTGTCAAACGAACTTTCCATTTCTTACCAAGTTCTCAATGGAATACGGCGCTTTAGCGACGGATGAAGATGCTATTTCACAGGGTATCTAAGTACATCATTCATTTTGTATCTACAAATGTTGACGCTAACGATAACGCAATGGTTTAAGTTAAACCTAAACTAGGAGTTTGAATAATTCGCAGGCACTGTAAGAGAGAAACTTTGGTCTTAGTGTGAAGCAGTGGTTCGAATGCTTGTGTTCTTGTATGAAATTAATGCCTATTATTTACATAACAAGGATTGTCAGATGTTTCGAGACCACGTTTTTTATCAAAGAATCCTGCTTAATTTACTGACTGGTCACAGCGAACATAATTGTTCGATTGACTTAACTTTTCGTGGACACACCTCTATGATATCACGCATTGTGCACAAGAACAGATTTCATTACTACTCACTTCCTTCTATGTGAGGCTGTTATCAATCAACCCTCGCATTCCTAACATAGATGGTCAAAGGAGTTGGCTCATAGAAAACAGGAGCAGTTTCAAATGTTTATGCCTAATAATAATTTAGAGGAAATACTATTTGGGTCATTGTGTACTCCCTACAGGTGACCATTATCTCATTCTGTACTCCCTACAGGTTATCGTTACCTTATCTTGTACTCCCTACAGGTGACCGTTACCTTATTTTGTACTCCCTACAGGTGACGTTAACTCATCTTGCACTCCCTACAAGTGACCGTTACCTCACCTTGTACTCCCTACAGGTGACCGTTACCTTATCTTGTACTCCCTACAGGTGTCCGTTACCTTATCTTGTTCTCCCTACAGGTGACCGTTACCTCATCTTGTACTCCCTACAGGTGACCGTTACCTTATCTTGTACTCTCTACAGGTGTCCGTTACCTTATCTTGTACTCTCTACAGGTGTCCGTTACCTTATCTTGTACTCTCTACAGGTGTCCGTTACCTCATCTTGTACTCTCTACAGGTGTCCGTTACCTTATCTTGTACTCTCTACAGGTGACCGTTACCTTATCTTGTACTCTCTACAGGTGTCCGTTACCTTATCTTGTACTCTCTACAGGTGACCGTTACCTTATCTTGTACTCTCTACAGGTGATCGTTACCTCATTCTGTACTCCCTACAGGTGATCGTTACCTCATCTTGTACTCCCTACAGGTGACCGTTACCTTATCTTGTTCTCCCTACAGGTGACCGTTATCTCATCTTGTACTCCCTACAGGTGACCGTTACCTTATCTTGTACTCTCTACAGGTGATCGTTACCTCATTTTGTACTCCCTACAGGTGACCGTTACCTCATCTTGTACTCCCTACAGGTGACCGTTACCTCACCTTGTACTCCCTACAGGTGACCGTTACCTCATCTTGTACTCCCTACAGGTGACCGTTATCTCATCTTGTACTCCCTACAGGTGACCGTTACCTCATCTTGTACTCTCTACAGGTGATCGTTACCTCATTCTGTACTCCCTACAGGTGACCGTTATCTCATCTTGTACTCCCTACAGGTGACCGTTACCTCATCTTGTACTCTCTACAGGTGACCGTTACCTCATTTTGTACTCCCTACAGGTGACCGTTACCTCATCTTGTACTCCCTACAGGTGACCGTTACCTCATCTTGTTCTCCCTACAGGTGACCGTTATCTCATCTTGTACTCCCTACAGGTGACCGTTACCTTATCTTGTACTCTCTACAGGTGATCGTTACCTCATTCTGTACTCCCTACAGGTGACCGTTATCTCATCTTGTACTCCCTACAGGTGACCGTTACCTCATCTTGTACTCTCTACAGGTGACCGTTACCTCATTTTGTACTCCCTACAGGTGACCGTTACCTCATCTTGTACTCCCTACAGGTGACCGTTACCTCACCTTGTACTCCCTACAGGTGACCGTTACCTCATCTTGTACTCCCTACAGGTGACCGTTACCTCATCTTGTACTCTCTACAGGTGACCGTTACCTCATTTTGTACTCCCTACAGGTGACCGTTACCTCATCTTGTACTCCCTACAGGTGACCGTTACCTCACCTTGTACTCCCTACAGGTGACCGTTACCTCATCTTGTACTCCCTACAGGTGACCGTTATCTCATCTTGTACTCCCTACAAGTGACGTTACCTTATCTTGTACTCTCTACAGGTGACCGTTACCTCATCTTGTACTCCCTACAGGTGACCGTTATCTCATCTTATACTCCCTACAGGTGACCGTTATCTCATCTTGTACTCCCTACAAGTGACCGTTACCTCATCTTGTTCTCCCTACAGGTGACCGTTATCTCATCTTGTACTCCCTACAGGTGACCGTTACCTCATCTTGTACTCTCTACAGGTGACCGTTACCTCATTTTGTACTCCCTACAGGTGACCGTTACCTCATCTTGTACTCCCTACAGGTGACCGTTACCTCACCTTGTACTCCCTACAGGTGACCGTTACCTCATCTTGTACTCCCTACAGGTGACCGTTATCTCATCTTGTACTCCCTACAAGTGACGTTACCTTATCTTGTACTCTCTACAGGTGACCGTTACCTCATCTTGTACTCCCTACAGGTGACCGTTATCTCATCTTATACTCCCTACAGGTGACCGTTACCTCATCTTGTTCTCCCTACAGGTGACCGTTATCTCATCTTGTACTCCCTACAGGTGACCGTTACCTTATCTTGTACTCTCTACAGGTGATCGTTACCTCATTCTGTACTCCCTACAGGTGACCGTTATCTCATCTTGTACTCCCTACAGGTGACCGTTACCTCATCTTGTACTCTCTACAGGTGACCGTTACCTCATTTTGTACTCCCTACAGGTGACCGTTACCTCATCTTGTACTCCCTACAGGTGACCGTTACCTCACCTTGTACTCCCTACAGGTGACCGTTACCTCATCTTGTACTCCCTACAGGTGACCGTTACCTCATCTTGTACTCTCTACAGGTGACCGTTACCTCATTTTGTACTCCCTACAGGTGACCGTTACCTCATCTTGTACTCCCTACAGGTGACCGTTACCTCACCTTGTACTCCCTACAGGTGACCGTTACCTCATCTTGTACTCCCTACAGGTGACCGTTATCTCATCTTGTACTCCCTACAAGTGACGTTACCTTATCTTGTACTCTCTACAGGTGACCGTTACCTCATCTTGTACTCCCTACAGGTGACCGTTATCTCATCTTATACTCCCTACAGGTGACCGTTATCTCATCTTGTACTCCCTACAAGTGACCGTTACCTCATCTTGTTCTCCCTACAGGTGACCGTTATCTCATCTTGTACTCCCTACAAGTGACGTTACGTTATGTTGTACTCCCTACAGGTGACGGTTACCTCATCTTGTACTCCCTACAGGTGACCGTTATCTCATCTTGTACTCCCTACAGGTGACCGTTACCTCATTCTGTACTCCCTACAGGTGACCGTTACCTCATCTTGTACTCGCTACAGGTGATCGTTACCTCATTCTTTACTCCCTACAGGTGACCGTTACCTCATTCTGTACTCCCTACAGGTGACCGTTACCTCATCTTGTACTCCCTACAGGTGACCGTTATCTCATCTTGTACTCCCTACAGGTGACCGTTACCTCATTCTGTACTCCCTACAGGTGACCGTTATCTCATCTTGTACTCCCTACAGGTGACCGTTACCTCATTCTGTACTCCCTACAGGTGACCGTTACCTCATTCTGTACTCCCTACAGGTGACCGTTACCTCATCTTGTACTCCCTACAGGTGACCGTTACCTCATCTTGCACTTCCTACAGGTGTCCGTTACCTCATTCTGTACTCCCTACAGGTGACCGTTATCTCATCTTGTACTCTCTACAGGTGACCGTTACCTCATCTTGTACTCCCTACAGGTGACCGTTACCTTATTTTGTACACCCTACAGGTGACCGTTACCTCATCTTGTACTCCCTACAGGTTTTCCGTTACTTCATTCTGTACTCCCTACAGGTGACCGTTATCTCATCTTGTACTCCCTACAGGTGACCGTTACCTTATCTTGTACTCTCTACAGGTGATCGTTACCTCATCTTGTACTCCCTACAGGTGACCGTTACCTCATTCTGTACTCCCTACAGGTGACCGTTACCTCATCTTGTACTCGCTACAGGTGACCGTTACCTCATTCTGTACTCCCTACAGGTGACCGTTACCTCATCTTGTACTCGCTACAGGTGATCGTTACCTCATTCTTTACTCCCTACAGGTGACCGTTACCTCATTCTGTACTCCCTACAGGTGACCGTTACCTCATCTTGTACTCCCTACAGGTGACCGTTACCTCATTCTGTACTCCCTACAGGTGACCGTTACCTCATTCTGTACTCCCTACAGGTGACCGTTACCTCATCTTGTACTCCCTACAGGTGACCGTTACCTCATCTTGCACTTCCTACAGGTGTCCGTTACCTCATTCTGTACTCCCTACAGGTGACCGTTATCTCATCTTGTACTCTCTACAGGTGACCGTTACCTCATCTTGTACTCCCTACAAGTGACCGTTACCTTATTTTGTACACCCTACAGGTGACCGTTACCTCATCTTGTACTCGCTACAGGTTTTCCGTTACCTCATTCTGTACTCCCTACAGGTGACCGTTATCTCATCTTGTACTCCCTACAGGTGACCGTTACCTTATCGTGTACTCTCTACAGGTGATCGTTACCTCATTCTTTACTCCCTACAGGTGACCGTTATCTCATCTTGTACTCCCTACAGGTGACCGTTACCTCATCTTGTACTCTCTACAGGTGACCGTTACCTTATCTTGTACTCCCTACAGGTGACCGTTATCTCATCTTGTACTCCCTACAGGTGACCGTTACCTCATCTTGTACTCCCTACAGGTGACCGTTATCTCATCTTGTTCTCCCTACAGGTGACCGTTACCTTATCTATTACTCCCTACAAGTGACGTTACGTTATCTTGTACTCTCTACAGGTGACCGTTATCTCATCTTGTTCTCCCTACAGGTGTCCGTAACCTCATCTTGTACTCCCTACTAATGACGTTACGTTATCTTGTACTCTCTACAGGTGACCGTTATCTCATCTTGTTCTCCCTACAGGTGTCCGTAACCTCATCTTGTACTCCCTACAAGTGACGTTACGTTATCTTGTACTCTCTACAGGTGACCGTTACCTCATCTTGTACTCCCTACAGGTTTTCCGTTACCTCATTCGGTACTCCCTACAGGTGACCGTTACCTCATTCTGTACCCACTACAGGGTGATTCGGGTATCACAGAGCCTGACCACTCGACTAGTTTTAGCCTACACTCACAAGTAATGGTTATTTGTAACAGGTTCGTTACCCCGGATCCCCCACAGGAATTGAATACATCGAAAACTTACCCGGGGAAGCTAGAGAACAACATAATTAAAATGGATTTCAGAATGAATACCAGTGCTTCTTGGTAAGGATAAGATATATTGAAGAACAACATCCTTATTACAATTAGGAGCGACGTTTCGTTGTTGGTTCTGACACTGTTATCAAGCATGTGTTAGAAGCTACAACGAAACGTCGCTCCTAATTGTAATAAGGATGTTGTTCATCCATATATCTTATCCTTACTAGACCGCCTCCGTGGTCTAATGGTGGAGCGTCCGCCCGAAGAGCGGAAGATCCGAGGTTCGATTCCCGGCCGCGTCATACCAAAAGACGTTAAAACGTGGTACTTCAATTAAAAAGTGGCCCAACGTCTGACTGCTATCTGTGTTGTTGTTACACTGTCTGGCGCTCGGCATTAAGGGGCTAAAACAAGGACAGGTCGGCTTGGAGTCATTATACTGTGTCTGAGTGGGGTATTCATGTTAAACTGCGGTATGGTATCTCAGTGGGCCAACACAATAAATCGGCGTCAGTTCGGACTAGTACAAACAGCCTCTCTCTCTCTCTCACACACACACACACACACACACACACACACACACACGTCATCATATAAGTGCAATAATCTTTGACGCGACTTTAAACCCCATTTCACCTCAACTCCTTATTTCGTACTTCAACTTATATATGCCTCTCAAAGAAACAATGCCTCTTGATTCGTGATACATAGGATTATCTAAGAAGTAACTATACAGCTCGACAGTTACAAGTAAAACCTACTGTGAGACCAAGTGAGACCACCCGATCGAAGTTAGACAGCTTCTACGACGGGTGCTTCGATCTTAATTAATCAAGCACCTTCAAGCCAGACCACCTCTTATCAGAGCGTCCCAGGGGTCTATTTCAATCCGGGTTCCCACTGGGTTATAAAGAATTTTACCATGACATTGAAGAATGCTTGATTCTGGCCCATACCTCTTTACTGATACCTCTTTTCCATTTTCACACAAAAAACGTGCGTAAGAAGACATCAATTTATCGACAGCCTTCACATCGATGCATATAACAATGGCGGCCGATAACCCAATAGAATATTGTATACGTTCGATATCAGAACAACAGCTTACCAAACCTGATGAAATCTATTTAAGAACACACACAATGAAGTAAAACACACGAACCACTGTGGCAGGGTCACATCAGAAACATGAGACGTCTCTCTCGTGTAGCTGTCTGCTGCTAAAACAGCGGTAAAGTCAGCAATGCTAGTGGCAACGGTTGTGCATTTCGGCTCACATTCCACCAGTACAGCACCAGGTTAATGATCCATATAACTACTGATCGGGATTGCCCTCTGTGTAATGACATGTGTAAACAGCACTGTCACCGTGAACAACCACGTTGGCAGCCATGGACAGTGAAGAGTAAAGCCCCCTTTACACAGGGCTGCGACCTTTGTGCCACCAAAAACTGGCCAGGACGCTCAATGGTCGCCTAAACCCAGAAAATCATGTTTCTATGTAACTGCCCCAGCAGTTGTTCAGCAGTAACTGCTCGAGTTGTTCAGCGTCTGCAACCACAATGAAACACTGCAAACCCTCTATTTCTAGGCAGGCTGAGGAGGCACTACAGATAGCTCAAAGGAGGCAGAAAAGAGGCAGAAGCATTGTCATGGTGTCTCAAGGGTTGCTGTGGTCGCTGAATGGAGGCACGACGGTCGCCACAATGATCATTCAACCATCATTCATGTTGGTCGCCCAAAGGAGGCACAAGGGAGGCAGAAGCATCGCCCAGATTGACGGGGAAAAATTGCAGCAGAAGGCATCTTTTACCTGGCGACTATTGGGCGACCCCTGTACCTTCATTCTGCAACAACGGCAATGTTTGTGCCTTCCTTCTGCCTCTTTGAGCCACCTTTAAGCCACCTTTGAGCAACCAACCTCCTCGGCGACCTTTGTGCGACTATTTTGGACATGTTCAAAAACTCACGGCGACCATGGCGATGTCTGAACCTCCTGTGTACCACCTTGGAACGACCTAGGCAACCATTTTGCCTCCTTTGGGCCTCCAACGACGACCTGGCGAATTTTATGGGAAGACACAAAGGTCGCCATCCTGTGTTGAGGCCCCATAAGTAGGTCAAGTTCAGCCAGGTCGACGTTCGGGGTGGAGAGACACTTGATCACTACCTGTGACCCCTTTTCGGAACGTTCTAAGATTGCTGACCTATGTACCCATCTCTAATTACGCGTTCCAAAAGACTACGTTTGAAACCAGTCTTGTCGTCTCGTCGTCGTGGTAGAATGGAGCTAAACCTACTTTGAAGTTACATGTAGCCCCCCTGTAGCTTATTATATTTGTCTTATTTTATTTTGCATAACGACACCGCTAAAGCGCTCAGTTCCAAACAAAAATATAATGTTTCAAACCTGCAGTGGGACTACATCCAATTTCAAAACACATTAAGTTTATCTATCTCTTTTATAGAACTGCCTTCATTTTAGAAAAGATGAGTATGTAATGAAGCTTAAATGAATCAGAGTATATATATCAAAATATGTAATAAGTATGCATATTTGATTCAATCGAGTGTTTTAACAGACATTCTCTCTGAAATATTTAGCTGTAAAATGCTGCACGGGAACTCCCTGCCACATACAATAGTGTCAATAGTGGTCAAAGGGAAACAACTCTTAAGAATCCTTGTTGGAGTCCGTGACATTCACACAGCCTGTTCGCCATGCTTCGTGTTGTTCTGCCATGGATTTGTGACATCTGAAATAGTTTTTAGGAATATCTTTGCTACTTTGGTGAAATGTTACACGGTGTTGTTATTTTTTGGGAGAAATGAAATTAATATAATTGCATTTTTGGCATGATGTTGGTATACGTGTATTTAAAACTCCATCCGCTATATCAGCAGGTGATACCCAATTCATAAACACCAAATAGCATTATACTTTGGAAAAAAGTTCAAAACTGTGCTGCCAGGCTTGTTACTAAATCAAAAAGTTTGACCATATCACACCGATTATACGGAACATCCACTGGCTCAAAATCAATGAGAGAATCCAGTATAAAGTGATGTTGATTGTGTTCAATGTGAGACACAATAAAATAACAACTTATAATATCAGCGAGCTTCTTGAAGAGTACGTGCCTGGGAGATCTCTCAGATCAAGCTGCCAGTCCCTACTCTCTGTGCCTAGTGTTAGAACGGTAACTTTTGGAGGTCGGAGTTTCGCCAAAGTAGCCCCTGAGCTATGGAATAGGCTTCCATTGGATATCAGGAACATTGACAGTTCTACTTTGTTCCGATCAAGACTCAAAACCTATCTTTTTACCAAATCTTTCTTGGAGTATTGAGGCTTTGTGTTTTCCTAGCTGTGTAATGTGACTCAAATGAAGCGCTTTTGAGCAGTTCTTCGCACTGGATACCAGCGCTATATAAATCTGTATTATTATTATTATTATTATTATTATTATTATTATTATTATTATTAAAAACAGTCCGTGTAATGGAGATTATAATGTAAGGTCCAAGAAATCAGTATACAAATAACTAAAAGTATGCATTTCGTTTCGGTGAAAATACACGCCATAAACATCAATCCAACAAATATTATCAATGCTTCTGTCGCTAAATGGTTGAAATAATGCCGATGCGAAGATAAATTTTAATTCGCTCACTTCAATGCTTCTAATAACCTAAAACCTGAAACTTTCATTTCTCTGGCTATTTAGAAGTTATATGCTATCCGGACTAATGACATACAACCCGGGTAGTGAAAACACATGTACTGCAATGAAGCACAGCTTTGAACCAGAAATCACTTACCTCTTGGTACGACTGTTTTAGCAACTGATTTATGACTACCATTGTCTGGAGTACATTTGACTCCAAAGGCTAATTACCCTGTAGCCATGTCTCCATAACTTAATTGTTATTACGTTTTAGGCGCTAATCCCTGTTGTTAATCCTCACCAACATTCCATTGTATATTGACTGACAGCCAACCTGGGCTACATCTTAATCACTTCCCGTTAATTACTGTTTTTTTATAGTATGGCATTTATTGCCCTAATTGATCATCCCATGAACTGTGTTGGTTAATCACGCCCACATGTCCAATGTCCAAAGCAACGTCGTTGTCTCTTTGTCTGTCCATTGTTGTTCATTACTATATATGTGCTACCATTACACAGTTACTACGGTGTTAGTCAGGCTTGGTATTCCGAGTGCTGGCACAGGGACGACCTCGAGCAGGATGTGCCGCTCGTAGGAAACGCCCTGAGGTGAGCTGGAACTAGGCTCACCTCTTGTACGCCTGAGCTGAAGGTCCGCTCATTGCTGTGTTTGTGTTGTCAGAGCAGGTATTCAGCTCATTGTGAAATTGTTGTTTATTGTTTACATGTTGTGCATAAAGCGTTCCGGGACAGTGATGTCGATTTTGTCCTTTATTACCCCAAGAGCTAATTCCCCGTCAACACAAGCCCGTTGACACGACAATAAGAAAGTATGTGAATTCTGGTTTAATGACCTATCTTTGGGGTTTTGAGAAAACACATGCCATACGTGGTGCCATGAAAACAGATATATAAGCACTGCATACATAAGACCCAGCCAGAAAATATTTGGAAGAAAAACATGAGTGAAAAGCATTATGAATGGACCTTCACGGATTCACGTCACCTTATTCGCAGGTCACCGGCGGCCTTGTCAGATCATATGGGATCATAACTGCCATACTGGAGGGGCAAACATGAATATGCAAACTACGCAACAGACGTTTTGATACATAGAAACAGAAATGAACGTCCCATAGTAAAACAAGCAGATACAGAGATGCAATGGAGATACATGATATGTGCAGATACAATGACAGAATTGAGATAGATCCTCATATCAGATCTATGGTAGAGCGTCAGCCCGGAGAGCGGAAGGTCCGGGGTTCGATCTCCGGCCGCGACATACCAAAAGACGTTAAACGATGGTACTTGTTGTTACCCTGTCTGGCCCTCGGCCTTAAAGGGCTAAAACAAGGACTGGTCGGCTTGGAGTCAGTATACTGTGTCTGAGTTAAACTGCAGCATGGTATCTCAGTGGGATAGCGCTATAAATCCGGACACACACACACACACACACACACACACACACACACACACACACACACACACACACACACACACACACACACACACACACACACACACACACTGTCATCTAAAGTCTGGTTGCCCAACGTTTGAAATTGTTCCCACCGACGTCTCTTGGTTGATGCATGCCATCATATCCCATGCATAGATCGATGTTCATTATGTCAATCACTGGATTGTCTGGTCCAGACTCGATTATTTACAGACCGCCGTCATATAGCTGGAATATTGCGGAGTGGGACGTTAAAGATCAAACAACAAACAAACAAACAAACACGTAATTGTATCGGCACACATACCATATTTCATATTATCTAGTGCGAAGTGTTGCTATGTATGCCTTGTTATTCTGAGTAACTGCGCCATAGTATTCAGTGGGTGTATTCAGTTCCACGTGTATCCTTTGTGCATCGGTAACTGCGTATGGCATGATCTTCAGATAGACAGTTTGCACCCAAAACTACGTGTATAAAGTACAGGCGGTCGGAGTACACGACAAGCGTTTACAAAATACAATAACACGATATCGCTCAGAATCTAGAGATCGCCACAGGTAGCTCTGTCTAAAGGTATTATGAACACTGTCTTGTCAACAACGCAACGGTTGTTTTAGTGGGTAAGAAAAACGAGCCAGCGTGTACACTTCAATATGGTAAGATGCCCACTTGCTCCATGCTATCTGTTCACGTCCGTAAACACTACAGCTCCTCTTTATACATATCAACATGCTATGTGTGGGTGTTTCCTCGTATAAGACTACATTACTATTCAAATAAGCAAATATCAAAGTGCACATTTCCATCACGTTTATGTGATAAAAAGATTAAGTGAGTGAGTTTTGCACCGCTTCTTGCTGTATACCAGCAATATCACTGTGAGGGACACCCGTAACGGGCGTCACGCATTGTACCTTCATGTACGCGGGGAATCAAACCCGGGCCCTCGACGTGGCGAGCAAACACTTTATCCGCTAGGCTCCTCAAGAGTCCCTATATGCAATATATTCGCTGAACAATTTATCATATGTGAAAACACAAAAAAGGTCCATCGTAATCCATTATACAGCGAATGATGGTATAAAAATGGCTTGTCAGCATTCATGAATTGCGTGTTCTGTTTGTTCACTTTGTAACATGTTGTTTGGTACAGTCACTTGGCTACTTTCGGGCGTCAGTTGTTGATGGAAAAAAGTTCAAATGTATTTTTGAAAAGGCGCGATAACGTGATACAGGAGCATGTTTAATAAGAAATCTGTGCAAAAAGCTGACTGTACGATTCCAACTGCATCATAAGTGTTAACATGGGGAAAATGGACAAAGTTCTACAAATATTTTATCACGTTACATGCCACATATTAAGAATTGGAAATTGTGAAATAAGAGAATATTACAACTAACGACCACGTTCCATTATCTTTAGACGGCCAACGGTCAACCCGATAACGCATTTCGGACAGGACCAGCATCTCTCATGGTGCTGGTCAGATTATCTGTATCTGCAGCTGTTTACCATCCACCCTTATCAAATCACAGGTACCACGTATGCATTCATGGTATACTAGCAACTGGTAAACTATTATTCTGATTAAACTTCACTCATAAACACCTTTATCATCAATGCCTCGGTCAAACTCAATTATATATTCCTGTCTAGATAGCGCCACTAAAGTTCGCAATAACAACTTTATCGTCACTTTAATCAGTAAATAAGATTATCTGTAACAGCCAGAATAGGTATAAATACGGACGACAGACAGTCACAAATCATTTTGCGCCTGCCTAACAAACTGACTGTTTATTCACTTAGGAAAGAAACGTTACTATCTTGTGCTTTGTTAATTCTTAACTATATGTTATTACCCTTGGCAATACCTGCAAGTTTAATTGGTAACTGTAAGTGTCACACGTGTGTGTATATCTTAAATATTCCCATGTACTACTTCTGTGTATAGATTATGACAATTCTGTTAGCTTAGCACGTTGTTTACCGTTTGGAATATGTATTGTAGCTGAACTGAATGTATCTTGTGTGAATGCCCACTGGGGTAATGTACAAGATTCAATCCTATGTAAACTGTATCATGACTAATGTAGTATGTATCTTGTGTAATGATTCTATATCATGTTCACCTAATGTTCTTCAGATATATGTACTTCTACAACTGATTGTCAACATGCTTTAAAAATTGATTGTAAACATTTCTATTTGACTGATTATATATGGATTCTGTGGCAGTCTAACAAATCGACTGTTTGTTCACTCAGGTCTTGTGTTGTTGTGTGGGTTGGTCGTGTACAGTGGTACCTCTGCTAAGGGAGCTGCTTCCCCAACTCTCGTTGTGTAAGCATGCGGTTATGAATCACTGTGTTATAACATGGCTGTGTTTGCAGTTTCACGGCGGGGGATACGTATGTCAAAGAAATAACCACAGACAACAGAGTAACTGAGAAATATCCCAGCAATATCACAGCATTGTACATGAAGAAGAGGGTTTGTACAGTCCAAACTCTCGTGGACGCCAAAACTATAGAAAACAATCCTACCGACCAAGTGCCAAAATAGGTCACATTTTAAAATTATATTACATTGCTTTTACGCCTTACTTTGGTCAAAGTCGATACTTTTCTGAAGACATATTTTTGTTCTGAGGTAGCCAAGTGGCTGAGGTGCTGGCTCCTCAGACCGAAGACCAGGTGTCGATTCCCATTTCTGGAGTCCCCCGCCATGATAGTGCATGAATATTACTAAAAGCGGCATACAACCCAACTTACTCACTTTCACTGACATGAAGTCGTTCAACACTCAGTGTTCAGTGATACATTTCTATCCAAACATGTGTACAGCATGATTCTACTCTCTATATATGATGACACAACAGGATTAGTCTTGTTGTCGAGCATTTATTTCTGATGTAAGAAGAAGTTTGGAATCATGAATTCATTTTACATCTCACATACAGTTGCCTCTCTCGCATGGGTAGGTCTTGTGACATTTCTTTTCAGAAATGCTTCCCATACGGCATGGCTGGCCATTATTCATAGCACTTTTTGCCAGGAGGTTATAGTATTTAGACTGGTTTTTATTGTACCAAGGGCAGTCGTGTGGATTGTCGGGGTAGTAGTAGCAGTCAAGGTTCATGTTGCCGTCTTTGTTCTTGCAGCTGAAGAGACGCAATCCTCGGGGTCCACCACCAGAGTTGTTTTTGATCTCAGCATAGCTACATGAGACGTCCCCGGCCTTTATTGTGCCCTGTGTGAAAGGAGGGAGATTGTCAAGGACGAGTTGCTTGGCTGGTTGGTTTGTTGTTTAACGCCGCACACAGCAATATTCCAGCTATATGACGGCGGTCTGTAAATCATCGAGTTTGGACCTGAAAATCCAGTGATTATTATCATGAGCATCGATCCACGCAATTGGGATCGATGTCATGCATCAACAAAGTCAGCGAGCCTGACCACCCGATCCCGTTAGTCGCCTCTTACGACAAGCATAGTCGCCTTCTACGGCAAGCATGGGTTGCTGAAGACCTATTCTACCCCGGATCTTCACGTCCAATGACGAGTATAAACGTAACATTGAGATAGTGGGAAGGGTTTAACAACGATGGTTAATTACAATTAGAGTGTGGCAGCTTAATGTGGCATGAAAACGAGATGGGTTACAATTCAAAGACGTTAACACTCGGATGGAGCTAACGGGCGATGGTTTTTGAGTGACTGGAAAGGTTTCGCACAGACCTAGGATCGTAATCGATGAAGTACTGCTGTTGGGACAAACGGCCAGTGGCTCCTGGCACGGGGAACGCGTAACTACTGTTGACCATACTTATAAAACATTGTGCTGAATGTTATTGAATCAATACCTTGATGGTCGCCGCTCCACTAAGGCTTGGGCTCAAAGTCATTATCAAAGACAGCACACAAAGGATGACGGCAATAGGTTCCATTGTACCTGCAATACAAATAATCACAAACATCGATTTTGTATCTTGACGTTTGAATGCTTACATCATGTAATAGCTATAAGGTAGCAATTCGTCTAGAAGTGGGGTACTGAATATTTATTTTATCAGCCAACATCTGAATCTTCAAACATCTTCCCTATTTGACTTAGTCTGACCTTCAACATCGATGGCTGCATACATGTAGAATAACAACGGTCGCTATGTAGGTCCAAGATCACGCGTTTGTTCTCGGTTGGGCTGAAGTTTTAGGCGACAACAGCCAGTTAGATGGGAGAATAAAGGTTGAAAAGGCTCAGGTTGACCATCACGTGACAGAACGCATGCCGGGACCGAGTGGCCAATGTTCCCGGTGATGGGACTCGCTCTGTCACTTACACTCAGGCTGACGGCGATTATCTATCGCCGACGTAGTGGCTGGTGATACGGCGGCCATTGTCGTCACCGCGAATAGCCGTGCAATCCGTCTGCTACTGTCGATGAGCTGGACTGGTCTCACTGTTTGACAATGTCGATAAGGTTGTGTCGAGAGAGGGAATATTACACTTTGTCCCGCAAGAAACATTTCTACGAAACGAGTGGATTTTCTATCGTTTCTGACCAAGCGAAAGTGAGGTCAGATACATAGAAAGTTCACGAGTACGCTCATTCACAAATAAGAGTGAGTGAGTAAGTGAGTTGGGTTTAACGCCGCTTTTAACAGTATTCCAGTTATATCACGGCGTGTCAGCTTAATGTAGGAGGAAAGCCCGAAGTGATGCAGGTCTCAGACGTTTATCACTTCGGTGAAACCCACGAGCACGGGTATGGTGCTGACAAACCTAGAAACATAATCAGGGCGAACCGGGATTCGAACCCACAATCATAGGTTTCTGGCGTGCCAAAGGGACGCAACTCTGCTCAGCGAATCGCGTCGCCTTAGACTACTGGGCCACCCGTGTCCCCTCATAAACAAGAACCTTCGAGAACAATGTCACACTTCGAAGGGACCACTGTGGCACAACTGGAGCATCCATCCTGGGGTTTTGTACCGGGATTAGATATTTTTCAGCTACGACAGCAATATCAGACATACTTTTCTTAAAAATCATGTGCTTGAATACATGAATGTGGTGAGCATTATTTTTTTAATAGTCTGAAGCATAATAAAAAATATTTCAGATTTTTTTCGGGGACAAATTATACAGAGCCCCTCCGTATAAAGACATGCGCGTTATCCCAATCAATCCCACAATCGTTTTTAAAACGCAAGCGGGACGGTCGGGTAGCCCTATGGTTAAATGTTCGCTCGTCACGCCGAATACCAGAGTCTGATTCCCGACATGGGTACAATGTGTGAAGCCCATTTCTGGTAAAAATCAAACTCACTCACTAAAAATGCAAGCGCGTTGTTGTCCTCGTTTAAAACACCAACGGAAGATACTTGTTCAAAATTCATATGTTAAAAACCCCAAAATGCTTAAATTTATAGAGCTTTTTAATTGCAAAATAATAAATGTTATAAGGAAAACTCTGTAATGTCATTTTGAAAACTGTAAAATCTTCCGCGTAAACCATCCCACTATCTTATATGTATATTCCGGCCTGAGTGAAAATAAAGTTGTTCTGTAAATATCATCAGTGCAATCAGTACTTACCGGATCTGGTGTTCTCTGTAGAATTCCGACGACAGTTGCCTGGGGTACTGGAAATAGTGCTCCGGCCAACCAACATTTATAGTGAACTGGTTCCTCAAAAAAGTGATAAAGTCATCATCACGGTTATTTAACATGACGAATGAAATGCAGGTAGTCGGGATCGTGACTCGTTAATTACATCCGTTTCTCTGAAAAAAACCTGCTCTTCGTGTGTTGCAGTATTATCGCACAGCTGTGCATTGAGCAATCCATACAGTTGTCACATTTAGAAGCAGCATCCTGTTAGAACACACCAACATGAATATGACCGTCATGTCGCCAGATCATGGGAATTAAAATAAAGCTTAACATTGGCACAAGAACCATGACGTCCATGCTGTAGCATTGCATATACCCTCATTTTCTCGACGTCAATATTGTAAATATGAGTGACAACTACAAGAAAATAAATTTGAAAAAGGAAGAAATTAAACTATTGAAAAGTGTTACTTTTATCAATTAAAGAGACATGTTAATTATTCATGACTTATGTTCACTGATGCTGACACAAGCTACTTATAGTGTTATACTGCCAGTAGGTCACAATGAACGACCTACAATAAGGTGCTCACAGTGTCCACGATGTTGACCCTGGTTATCAATACCCGAGAAGACCGCTGGATGACGCTAATCTTCACAGTGATAAGAAAAAACATCTTTCTTTCGATCAACCCGAAATTGTGTGAGCATTTGTTTAGAAGTAGAATTAGTGTCAATCCACGTAAGGAAGTACTTCACAATTAGTAAAACCACTCAGTGATCCGTGGAATTACACTGAGTCAATATAGATCAAAAATGTTTTTTGTTGTTTAATGCCTCACTAAGCAATATTTAAGCTATATATTCAGCATCAGTGACGGCATAGGTTCCTGAGGACCAAGCCTAACCTTGAATCTGAGGACCAGTGTTCTAACAAACCGGTTTTGCAATACAATCTTGGTATATCATGCACAAGGTCTTCAGTTTATAATTAAAAGTATCATTCGAAATATAGAGTTAAAATATTATTGTGTCAGGGCTATTAAGAAGGAGGAAAAACTGCATCAAGCAGGTGACAACGGAGGGTTGTTTTTCATCAATTCATATATACTACTCAAAGTTAGCTAAGGATCAGGTTTTGATGATATAAAAAAACATTCAACAAATAAAGATTGAAATATCCCGATGCAAAATGGTTGGGTAAGCCCCGAATGACTTCAATCCAATAGTAAACGGACAGAGGCATGAAGTCATGAGCACGATGTGTGCTAGGTGATTAAGAACCTGTGTTAGGATGTTTGGAGACAGCACATTATTATCAGAGAGTGCAACATCATTTGCTGCTGAGGATTGTAACAAGTGAATGCACTTCTACCCCTCAGCTTCAAAGGTGTCGTTTGACGACCGAAGAATTCGGCAGATCCAATGATATGCTTGAAACTGGGTAAACACAAGTCACTCTGCAACTTTCTTTAGTATGAATGATTAAGTGTGATGAGCAGCTACCAACCGACGTGCAAGTGGTCGACAACATTCCACCACACAGCGGAAAGGAAGGTCTGTCCTGATTGCAGCAAGACGCCATCATTTTGTGACTGCCACCACACTCAGAAATGACCTGCGGAACGCCAATGGCGTGAGCGTTTATACTTAGACAGTGCGTTATCGTCTTCGTGATATTGGTTTCAGGTCACGGAGGGCATGCATTCGCATCCCACTGACCCACAGCACAGGCACGCACCATGGGATGAAGAACAGGTCAATTGGACAGATCAGGACTGAGAGCCAGTGCTTTCACCGATTGATCGGGATACTGTCTAGACTTAACAGATCGTTGTTGCCACGTGTGGCATAGACAAGAAGAAAAATGTCAAGATTCCCACAGGAGGCCACTGTCCGCATGGAGTGGACAGTCAGTCACACAGACATCAACCGTAACGAACACTCGTCGAACGAACTCGGCAATGTTTACTGAAGAGTGGTACAGTTGTTGTTTTTTGGACAATGATTTGTTTACATGTGTTAGCATTGTGTGGCATATGACAATGGATCTTTGTTCACTTAAAATATCTTCACGCAATATTGTCTTTGGCTATTGCAACAGATGTACACAATTTAACATATTACCTTTTACAGTGGAGATCCTTAGCATACCTTGAGTAGTATAGTAGCCGGAATCAACAGCCATTTACACACCCCAATAACAGGAAAAGAGTACCAGCGGCCAAACTAATAGGAGGAACTAATGATTGGATGTTCAGGTGGCATGAAGGTGTGCTACCACTGACAGGTATCAACATACTGTCATATATCAAACTGTATCGTGCACTCAATATGGAGTTTATATGACTGTTTATCCGAAACACGCGGTAACAGGAGGGATAACTTGTTACCATTTGTACATGATGTACACTGATGGATCAATATCTGACACGTAATCATTTCAGTGCAAACGTGCATATCAATTTGCTGTTAATTGCATACAGCAAAGCCAGGACAACAACACCATGAGGGAAAACTCATCAGATTACTGCTCAAACAACGAACAAATGGGCCGTGGGTTTGAATCCCGGATCGCCCCGATTATGTTTTTAGGTTTTACAGCAACATACCAGTACTCGTGGGTTTCACCAAAGTGGAAAACGTCAAAGACCTTGCATGTCACAGTGGCAACATAATACAACAGTGCTCTGTCTGGAGAATTATTCACTGAAATTAACGACATAACTCATGATATGATGACATCTTGGTAAATATGTGGAATTAGTGATGTCATTTGTTTGTGACGTCACAATGGTCTGCAAAGCATTGTGATGCTATTTCATTGCAGCGATATCTACGGTGTAGATATCGCTTGATCAAAACCAAGCGATATCTCCTGTGGGGGCCAGTTTTGGAAGATAAATTAATTTATTATGACACACATTACTTTGGGATAATCCCTGGTCATTTCGTTGGAATACCAATTCTCCGATACTATATTTTGACGGAAGGATGTGTTAACAAGCAAACATGAATAAATTGCCGTGCTTCTGGTTCTGCATGCATATAATTTCATCAACGTCTAATGGCAGGACCGTGTGTTCTGTGTTATACACATGCATCAAAGACACTGAATTTTCGTTTCGTAGCATTTGTTTTCAACATCTGCGACAAAATTCTAAGTAAGCAATTTTAACGTATTTCCTATGTAAGGTCATCTTTTTAGTTCATCTGACTCCCCTCACATGCTTGTCCGCCGTCCATCCTCTTCTCCGATGGCATAATTAACCTACTTAAATATTCTGGCATGGCATTGTCATTTCCTCTGTTGAAAAGGCTAGTTTAATGGAAACTTGCTTTCGTCCATACTGTCGACTAAGGAACTTTCTATGGCTTCTGCTAAGGATAAGACCTACCGTCTTACCATAACGTCAGTATTAAGACCCTTGGCTGACATGAAATCTTCCAATGTGATGGTTGGGTGACAATAACGCATCCGACTGGCACTTCAGGACATCAAAGGGACTTAACTTTGCGCAATTCTAGAAGAACCTCAGCTACCATTCTTGTATCATACAATGACCACATAAAGAAATGTTGGTGTTGATCGCATTTCACACCAAGACGACTTCTTGAGAAAATGATATCTGAACAGGACTAGATTGTAGCATAATCCAGACACTTGGCCAGACAGCAACGGCTTCTTCAACACTCAACCAGACAACAGAAGCTGCCACGACGCTTGACCAGACAACAGAAGCCGCCATCACGCTTGGCCATACACCGGAAGGAACCACGACGCTCAGCAAGACAACAAAAGCTGCTACAACACTCACCAGATACCATTGGACGCCACGACGCTTGACCAGACAATAGAAGCCACCGCGACACTTTACCAGACACCAGTAGGCGCCACGACGCTTCACCAGGCACCAGAAGCTACTTCGAGCCCCAGCCAGACACTAGAAGCCACCACGACGCTAGACCAGACAATAGAAGCCGCCACAACACTCACCAGACGTCAGAAGCCGCCACGACGCTAGCCCCGACAACAGACGCCACCACGTCGCTCAACCAGACAACAGAAGCTGCAACAACTCTCATCAGATACCATTGGTCGCCACGACGCTCAACCAGACACCGGAAGCCGCCACGAGGCTTAACCACACATTAAGCTGACACGCCGTGATATAACTGGAATAATGTTAAAAGCGGCGTTAAACACAACTCACTCACTCACTCATCATATTCACCTCGTGAAAAGTATCGCACCACAAAGACATTTTGAAAATCGGAAAAGAGAAGGGCAAGGAGAAGCTGCAAAGCGAAACAAAGCAATCAACAGTGTCACTTAATGTCAAATAAGATGTTAATTTTACGAATAATAGGGAAATTGAGCATTTACAAAGAAATAGGCAAAAGGTGGTCAGTCACAGCTCGTGCTCGGTGGGGTCGTGCATTGCCGGCCATGAAAAGCAGGACGTGTGACATGTGCATGGTATTAAATTGGAGCACAACAAAACCTTCCAATATGATGTTGTCTTGGGACCTTTGCCCGTTTAAAGTCCCCCTAAACTGTGACTAAGTCAAGTTAACAAGCAAAGCAGCGACATCCCCACACCATCACTGAGACGCCACCACATGCCACTGTTTCCTGGATGTTTCCTGGATGTTGCACTGATGATAAGATGTTCCTCTTTGCCTCTAGACACGAGCCCTACCATCCATGGAGTGCAATAAAAACCGAATCTCGTCAGACCAAAGAACCCTCCTCCGTGACCACAAGTTCCAGTATGCCCCACCCTGACACCAGGCTAAGCAATGCCGCAGGTGTTGTTGTGAGAGGAGTGGACGTCGCATTGGTCTTCTGGCCCATAATCCTGCTGCATTCAGTCGACGGTGCTAAAGGACACACTCTGTTGTGGGTATGCCAGTGACAACGAAGAACAGTGCAACTTGAAGTTGGCAGCCGTTTTGTACAACGACCCTGTCCCCTCTGGCACTGGTTGTACAGTCAGTGTGTGCTTTCTAATGATTACAATGACTGATTTAATGACTGATTACAGTTAGATTAATGTTCAACACGGTGGACATAGCCTGACTTGACATGCCAGTGAGTTCTGGGATGTACGCTTAGGCAGATCAGTTACAATCGTTACAAAGACCGACTTTCAAATTGGTAGAACTTTCATTCAAAGTTGTAAAGCAAACACACCTGAACTTTCTGACATCAAACATGAATTTCTCTATAAGGACCCCTTATGTGTGAAGATCCGGGGTAGAATGGAACTTCAACGAGTCGTGCTTGCTATAAAAAGCGACTATGCTTGTCGTAAGAGGCGACTAACGGGATCGGGTGGTCAGGCTCGCTGGCTTGGTTGACGCATGTCATCGTATCCCAAATGCCTGGATCGATTTCTTATGATGTCGGTCTGGTCCAGACTCGATTATTTACAGACCTCCTTCATGTAGCTTGAATATTGCTCAGTGCGGCGTTAAACAACAAACAAACAAATAAAAAGGCATACGTCTCACATAAACGCACCTACATGGTTGGGCAGTTGAGGTGGCAATTATTCTACGGCCAAATGATGTGTCACAACACTGGGTACCATTTGAAAATTTCTACATTGAAAATGAACTCGCACATACACTTCCAATTTGGTGGTGCGATAATTTTGACGAGATGAATATAGGAGGAAAATATTTTGATATTACTGCTCACAGGCTTTTTTAAAGTTGTCTTTATTAATATTGTAAACTGCTGAGCTACAGTGCCGTGGCACTTTCTTTATCTATTTTTTTCTATCTTAATAATCATTGAATTAACCAACCAAACGAAAATTTACGATTATATATGTCAATAATTGTACGTGTGTGTCTGCGTGACAAACAACTCCCTTTCGATCTCTTAAACTCGATCGATTAATTTTGTTAATTAACTCACGTCACCTGAACATGTTAGAAATGTCGTTGTAGATGTTTTATATTCTTAATCATAGTAAATCGATGGGCATCTACATGTCAGCGTTTTGAACATATAATGTTATTTTTCCTATTTGTAATGACGCGAAGCTACAGTCACGTGTGCTTCGTGATCATGAATACCAGAGGTGCATTCAATAAGCCGTTTGGTGCCGAGGCGCCAGCGAGCACCTGCGAATATTTCCAAATGAACGAAACGCACGCTGAGAGCGCTTTCCAGCGCCTCCGCGCATACTGAGGAGGAGGCACGCCGAGGGACAAAGATGGCGGACTTTGACAAATGCGGGGCCTGTGAACATTAACGTCTCGACATGGAACAACTTGTAAGACATACAAGCACTCTGTGGTGAAGTTTGATACCACCACGTTAGAGATAACATTTATTGGAAGACTTGTCACTTGTTCAAACCAGGAAAACCCAATTGTTTTAGTTGCATTTTGAAGCCCCTCGCAACACAGGTTCGATTCCCGACATGGGTACAATGTGTGAAGCCCATTTCTGTTGTCCCCCGCCGTGATATTGCTGGAATATTGCTAAAAGCGGCGTAAAACCATACTCACTCACTCAGTGTCAAGTGTCGCTGACAATTGGCTGTACGTAATCAGCGGCGAATCAACACAATCACAGTCTATATTTTTACTTTCCTGTGTTAAATAATTCGGTAGGATTACAAGAGTTCGGTCCGACGTATATCACGATAATGCCATAAAATAAAGTTGTGTTATCTAATCGGTGACCGTCTAACTAACGGTAATTGTATTGTATCTTTATTCTAAACAATAAAACTTTAGTAGTATAGGTAATGGGGGTTCTGGACCACTTTCACTGGAGCCAAAATGATCATGCGATTTAACGATAGTCATAAGATTCAGCTAAATTGACTCCAGCTCACCACCACCTGGAGCCAATGATATAAATTTTTATAGGTAATGGGGGTTCTGGACCACTTCCACTGGAGCCAGATTCATATACCTATACTGCTACTACAGGTGGCATTTTTTATGCCAAAATGATGATGCGATTCAACGATAGTCATGAGATTAAGTTAAATTGGCTCTTGGTCACCAATACCTGGGGCCAATCATTGCTTTAGATGAGTCTAAATGGTAATAAAAATATTCTTTATTATTTTTATCGATAAAGCGATATTCAACATTTTTATTAAGTTCTTCGTTCATTTTACTAGGAGACCAGACTATATAACTACACTCTTTTTGTAAATTGATAAGAAACAATTGATAACCGTATTTGGTTGGTTTGACATCACTGATATAATAAAAACCTTGTGGTAATTCTTTCCATTTAATAGCTTTCTCCATTATTATATATTTATGTAAGCATTTGTCTAAATGTGATCAAACGATAGTAAGCAATCTATTTTTAATCTCCAACCAGTTCTTTGGTTTTGGCACGGAATAATTGACGCGCTTGTTGCCTCCCCTGTTCTATGAACTTTTTTTTCTTGTCTTCGCTAATACCACTGGTCTTTCGAGATTTTGATCGAATCTCCTGCTTCATTTCATTGTATTTGGTGAGTTCCGACAGCACTAAACGAAACTCATCCTCGGATATCTTACAATCGGCCATTGCTGTCGAAATATGATCCTCGATGCTGTTCGACTTTGCTTCGGCGAGTATCCGAATACTATCGTGTTTTAATGCTTTCTTTTGTAACCTACGAGAAATGAATTTTATCGCTATTCCTGCAAGTCCTGCGACTCCAGCGGTTATTTCCATGCCGAGCACGATAGGCGCGGCGATTATAGTTGATAGTAAACCGATACCCGCTACACCGAGTCCCATGCCAGATACTACAAGAGCGGTGTCAACTCCGTCCAGAGCATTCACGGCTCTGCGATACTTTTTATACAATCCAAGTCTCAACTCCCTATCCTTCTCTATTCGATGTTTTATGTCGCTTATTTGATGTAATCGAAATCCATCAACAGTTTCCATCTTTTCAAATGCTTCATCGAGCGCTGGATATAAACTCATAGTGTATATTACCATCATATAATAGTCTTTAATTGGTCTTGCTTAAATGTTTTGAGACTATACATCAACCTTATCAAATGTATATTATACGGCAAGAATATCTTAGAAAGAGAAATGCTGTCACTTTTAATAATTTGAACCCCCTCGAGGGTTGCAACGGGCGATGCTCCAATATGAATAATACTGCAACGTTGACGCTCGTGTTTCTTGAGCCATTTAATCGATAGACCTGGTAATATTTCGAAGGCATTTTCCGGTGCATCTCCGAACAAGACTTCAATAATAAGCGTGGAACTATTAGGTATTGCACTCAAGTTATCTTTAATATCTTCGAATTCAGTAATCAAATTTAAACTAACGTTTTTTAAGGCCGGACGACTATATAACATATGACCTGGGTTTTCTGGCAGGGGGGTAACTAGCACACTTTTTCGTTTTGAAGGGATATAAGCCACGAGTACGATGCCACTATTTATTATCTTACTTAAATTATGTCCCTTACCCATCATCACATAAGGTGGGGTAATGACGATATTCAATAGCCACTCGATTTTTGCGTCGACCATAGTCCATTTTTTATCGTCGTTGCGAGTAATATTGTACGAAGTGTTTTTAAGGAGTCTACTAACGTCCACTTGGCTTAAATCTTCTAGATTACCCGTGAATGTGACTTCTTTCCGCTTGTATACATTATCGTGTAAGTGTAAAGCGTATAACTTACCATTGTAACTGGGTTTATCAAATCCTTCCGTGTCTCCGAGATCGGAAAGCGCAATTGTATTACATTGTCTTAGTGTTCCAGGGCCTGATGCATCAACCATTATTTTTAATATGGAGTGTTACACTTAAGTATCCTGTATGTACAGGTTGGTGTTTTACATCTAATACAGAAATTTTGAGGTCTGAAATAATACCCCGCTTTAATTTTTTATATTGTAATGACGAGAAAGATTCCGTTCTACCACTATTGTATTTTTCATCTTTAACTGGAACACTTCTGAGCAGAGTTGAAGGACTTTCTTGTTGAATATTATCCGTTGTACTGATCTGATCAAGATGGATGAACAACTCTTTATAGGGAACTAAATCAGGTAATTTAACATAAGGATGTGTGTCAATTAAGCGACTACATTCCTCTCTACCTGGTTGGGGCAATACAATTATAGTTTCCTCATGGTCGAATTTCACCGTCCCAGTCGCCTCATTTTGTGTGAGACTAATTCTATTAGGCTTAAAAATTTCATCATTGAGTGAGCTTACGCTGTAATACCCATCAGGTATAGTAATGGATTTGGCAGTACCAAGTAGGGATAATATCATTATCCTATTATTACCTCTCGCAGCATTTATATTGGTCCACATCGGGTAATACATTACATCGCATAGAGCGACTTCGAGTTGTCTATCCGAGTTATCGATAGTACGAAGCAGTTGAATAGACTGGCCATTTGTTATTCCCGGGAGTGTAACATACATATCAAATATACAATGATACTATATCATAACTTGAATATGGAATCAACCATTATATAATATGGAGTGTTACACTTAAGTATCCTATATGTACAGGTTGGTGTTTTACATCTAATACAGAAATTTTGAGGTATGAAATAATACCCCGCTTTAATTTTTCATATAGTAATGTTGAGAAAGATTCCGTTCTACCGCTATTATATTTTTCATTTTTCACTTGAACAGATCTGAGTAGAGTTGAAGGACTTTCTAGTTGAATATTATCCGTCGTGCTTATTTGATCAAGATGGATGAACAACTCTTTATAGGGAACTAAATCGGGTAATTTAGATCCCTCATTTGATGAATCGATTATTATTATATCATCGATTGCAAATCCAATTGTAATTCTAAAGTAGTTCCCGTAAGGAACTACACCATTTTCTCCAGGGTATAATTTCAGTCTCCCAGTCGCCTCATTTTGTGTGAGACTAGCTCCCATAGGCTTAAAAAATTCATCATTGAGTGAGCATACGCTTTAATACCCATCAGGTATAGTAATAATTCCATCTTTGTCATGTATTATTAATATCTTATTATTATCTTTCGCAGCACTTATATTTGTCCACAGTGGGTAATACGTTACATCGCATAGAGCTACTTCGAGTTGTCCATCCGAGTTATCGATAGTATGAAGCAGTTCAATAGACTGACCATTTGTTATTCCAGGGAGTGTAACATACATATTAAATATACAATGATACTATATCATAACTTAAATATGAAATCGACTCACATTACTAATCAATCGATTATAGTAACTGCCTCCGGTGCGGAGTTTACCATTAAATTCCACGATATCTTTGAAAAATACAGTTTCACGGCAACTAACGATAAAATGGTGGACGATTGGTTTAACTGTCCGATGCAATTTTGGCAGAATCAGTTAAACTTTGCCGTATGGTGTGCCACAACGGGATGTGGTGTATCTGTTAATGCCCCAGGATTTAAACTATATAAGTCTGTTATATTATTTCACGTGTACTGTCAGATTAGACGTATACTTAAAGAAATTAGTGCTCCATTACCGCTGGATCAAGCATGGAATCACGCAAATAATCATTATAATAAGAGGGCCTTCGAACGTATTTGTAATGAATTTAATGTTTCTTCGAGTAAAGATTGGCGCATTAAAGGACCTAGCCATGGTCTAGGTATTCCGTACAATGGACAAAGAACTATTAAAGATAAAAGCGATTATTTAATTCAAGAGGGTGTGATCCCTTCAGGCTTTGCTCTCTCGAGTAAACAGTTTAGAGCAGATCGTATGAACTTTGAGAGTGGCATTCCTTATATTATAACAAAGTTTGTGCATCCAAACGATACAACAGATGCTTGGAATGAATTTCTTAATGATAAAACGGAAAATAATTTTACTAAACCAGGATTTGAAAGAGTTAATGAATCGATAAGAACTTATGTATGGGCAATTCTCGGTGCACAATCGCAAACACGAACGTCCATTATCGGTACTGGGACGGCGTTCGATGCGCAAAAACAGTTTGTCTCAAACGTGGAGGACGCCATTAATTCACCAGTTGACATACCATCGTCTATAAAGCGTTTTCAAGATGCATTACAGTACGCTCAATCCAAAGTGGACTACGTTTATGCGCCGGGACTATACATGTCTCCGAGTAATATGGAACTTAAGATCGGTCAAGTGATAGGCTATAATAATAAAATTGTAATCGCTACCGATCAACAAAAACCAGGTATAAATTCAGATATTAACGTCGAATTAATAACGCAAACGATCACGGGCGAAAAGGGAATAGTCAAGCCACAAACACCAACTATCGCACAACCGTCTACTAACGCACAAGTGCCACCGCATATTGAGGCTAAAAATCAACAACATATCGATGAAAAAACAGCGCTTGTAGTGGGTGGAGTCTTAGTTGGTTTACTCATGATTTGGTTTAATAGTTCTTAGAGAACTGATTTGGATAAATAGTTCTTAGCGAATACGTACAACAGCCCTGCAATTGCTACGATCAACCCCCACAAGTTTTGACTAAGCCAAGTGGTGGTCTTAGCTAATAAATTCAATAGCCAGGAAACAACACTCCCTATTATACCGGGAAGTGCGGCCGCGGCTTTCTCAGCGAGCTTTCCCAGTGCTGAACCTAATGCTTTTAAATGCTCTTTTATCCACTCCTTTATACCATTTTTATCGTTAGGCGGTGTACCACCACCTGTACTGCCACCTGTTAACGAGAGAGTCAAAGTCGATATAATAAATCCCAACGCGGTTAAAATACTGGCAATTGTTATTCCCTGTTCTCTGAACAATGTTTTAATTTTATCGGCCAGTGTAGTGTCATCGTTGAGGACTTGATCGATAGTTTCTCGAATTCGACTGATTTGCGAACGAAGTGCCTTTCTATTACTGGAAGCTGCTTCGAGGCGGGCCGATCTTTCGTCTTCAAAGTTACGCAATCTTTCTGCTACGTGGCGTCTACTGAACTCATCGCCCGCCTGTTCAAGTTTTGTTTTCTCTTTAGCTATATGCTTGTCGATTTCGGATATCTTGGCTATATTATTGATGAGTTCTCCCCGCATTGTTCGCATTGCCTTGTCAAGACCTCGTTATTCCCTAATACTAAACTCCGATACCTGTAACGTGGAATTATCGTAATAGGTATCCAAGATTTCTCCGAGTCCGTCCGAGGCCACCTTCGAGGCTGCTTCCAAATTATCTGTATTAACGAGTTCATCACGCATGGTTCGAAGAACCTTAGTAGTCTTGGCGGAAAGTCGTCGGTAGTCCACAAAACCTAATTTATCACGAACAGTGCCGATGCCATGTTTAGCAGTTATCGTAGACAAGGCTAGGGGCTTACGAGTACGAGAATGCATTAGATCAATATCCGGAGCGCCACGCAGTCGCAATATTCCTTTACTATCTATCGTAAACTTTGAATAGTCATGACCTATTGGGGTATCATCTTTTAAGGCATCGTAATAATCATTGACGGACGATTGTAAAAGTTCATCGTTAAGATTCGTGTCACCAAAGTTGGTTTCATCAGTATCTTCATTTGGATTATCAAAGTCATCAAAGGTACTTAGATCAAAGTCATTATTTTCAAAATCAGTCATTTTTATATTAAACATAGGGTACATAATTTCAATATAAACAATGTCTTCGCAATACGGACGCAAGTTAAACCCACAACGTAGACTTCGAGATCCATTAGGGGTCAAAGCAATTCCTCAGTCTGTAACTATAACTAATAACCCTAGTACCATCGATCAGAATCAAACCCTTCTGGTTCGCTTTCCTAATCTCGGCGCACAGGATGTGTTAGTTCCGGGAACTGTCCGACTAGCATTTACGATTAGTTTGACTTCTGCCGACGTTAACAGGGAGCCCGTTCAGAACATAGGTCGGGCTATCATTAAGAAAATCGCAATTAAAATTAGCGGATATGAGGTTTTGAGTATCGACGATAGCGATGTATAGTATTGCTACATGGATCTCTGGAGAACGGATAAAGAGTGGGAAAACTTACAGTACCAAGGTATTTGTAATAAGAACACATTGAGACTGCGCGTGGGCGCTGAAAATGGTGTTGTTACCAATGAAAAAGATAAGGCCGTTGCCGACGCATTAGGTAACCGATTCTATGTTCCCCTAGACTTTGAATTACTAGATTCCCACATGCCCTTTTATCAAGCATCCCTAGGCGAAAGGTTAGAATACGAACTCACTTTTAATGACTACGGCAGAGTAATCAGAGCTGCTGAAGATACTAGCTATTCCATTGACAATATCTCGCTGGAGTACGATATGATAATGGATCCCGAATTAGCCAGACAAATTCGTAACCAGTATACGGGAAGTTTAGCCATTTTGTACGATCGCGTGCTGAGACACCGAAAGATCACGAGGGACAAAAAAGATACGATGTGGAATATCAATCTAAACGTCCCTACGAGGTCGTTGAAGGGTATTTTAATGTTGTTCGAGGACCCCTCTGATGCGTTTAAAAGAAATACCGAGAAGTTCTACAATCCAAAGATTACAAAAGTAGAATTGACTATCGAGGGCGTTCCTAATCAACTATATAGCCAAGGAATGCTAGCGTATCACCAGTGGGATGAGATTAAAAAACTTCCTTCTATAAAACGCTCCCCGGAAGTTAACGCGGTCGTGAAAGATCTGTCTCTCGGGAGTGTATCGATGGGTGAATACCTCACCACGAAGTACGCGCTATGGCTCGACATGCGAACAACGGACGATGACCAACTACACGGCAGCGGGAGGAGAATAGAAAATGCTAGCGAGGGTGCCACCATACAGATAACAAAGCTTCAGGAATCGGCTGGTAAATTAAACATATATTTGTACGTGATTATGGATGCGCAACTTAATATACAGAATGGGAGATTCGTGCAAGCAATCTATTGATAATCTTTTACCTAAAGATCCGCACTGCGCTATCATATGCGCTCAAACGGGCTGTGGAAAAACAGCTTTTATTCTAGATATTTTAGAAAGTCATTATCGGGACGTTTTCGATCATATTATTATTCTGTGCCCGACTATAAGCGTTAATAAAACATACCTATCGAGAGATTGGGTAATGAATGACGATGGGGTACACAGAGTCGATCCGGGCGATCGATTACAAGACTGCCTCCGAGTGTGTCACGAAAAATACAAAGGAGAATCAACCCTTTTCGTAATAGACGACTGCAGCGCGAGTAAAGAACTCACAAAAAAGAAAGATATGCTTTCATATTTAGCATTCTCCGGACGGCATACTCAGCATAGCGTTTGGGTACTTACTCAAAAATACAACTCTGTCCTGAAAGATCTCAGAGAGCAGACCAAATGGGTAGCGCTGTTTCATTGCAAAGATCGAGATTCATTCGAGGAATGTTTACGCGAAAATGACGTCATTTATACCAAGCTCGAACGAGATAAAGTCAGAAAAGTGTTAGCGGCAACGAAGCACTGTAAACTCGTATTAAAAACCGATCAACCAGCTGCTTATGCAATTGCTTAGCAAATTATAGCAAAAAATGTAGCAAATTGTGGCAAAATTATAGCAAAATGTAGCAAAATGTAGCAAAATTATAGCAAATATAGCAAAATTGAACATTAGCGGTTAATATTACATAAAATGTGGTTCGAAATCCTCATTCTTTCGCAACAGTTCATTATTACGGGTTGTATTGGATATGTCATATTATATTATGTTAGACTTAAATATCTCCTTAGGTATTACATTATGGAATGCAACAAACTCATCGAACAAATGCTCAAAGAATCTGATGTAGATAAATCTTTAGATAAATCTTTAGATAAACATAGACAAAGACTCGCTGCTTTGGTAGCTGGTGGAAAATGTTCTCAATATTTGGGAGAAAATTATACCATCGAAAAAATTGATAACATGACAGACGAAGAGATTAAAAAACTGTACGCGCGTTACGAGTCTAGACTGGGAGCTACCATGACTAAAACGATAGGGTCTTCTGTATTACAACTATACACAGCCGTAGCTAGTACGTTTCTCCCCATCCCGGCAGAACATCGCATGTATTTATGCGAATCTCTAGAGAAAGACCCATTCATCGAACACGCTATAAGCTCAGTGAGCTGTGAGTTTAATCATAGATTCGGAATGTTCTTAGCTCCGTTCACCACAGCTTTAATAACGGCTAGGTATTGTCAATTTAAACATACGTGCCCACTTAATAATAATGGAGACACAATCACAACAGGTGACACCACAACAGATTGTGAACACACAACCACAACAGATTGCGGAACAACGAGTGAATGAGGAACCACCACATGTGAATGAGGATGCACCACATGTGAATACAAAAAAACAACCAAGAGTGACAAAGAATCCTTTGAAAATAGCCGCAGGAAGAAAGGGAGGGCTGGCGCGCAAAGCAAAATTAATAAATAATTCAAATATTAATCCGATTAAAACATGGGCACTAGTAGGAGTTGCTGGTATAGCGGCTGTATGGTTCTTTTATAAGACCGGAGAAGAGAAAACGTCACCCCTGCCGCAACAACAAGTTCAATTAGAGGTTAGTCCTCATATAATGCTATAAGAAGCATGACTACTCCAGTTACAGACGGTAAAATGTTGGTAAACGCGACGTATCATTCAGCAGTGGTCACCGGCTTGGCCATTGGCTATGCTCGTATGGCTAAAATGATTACTAAAGCCACACCACCCAAGCTAGATTTTAATGGATTTGACATTGGTATGATGATTCTGGATATTGGATTAGCAATGGCAACGAAGGATATGCTCATCAAACAAGGACTTATCCCGGAAGACATAATGAAGTAATTAAACATTTGAATATTTATATTCATATAAAGATTTGAATATGGCAACAATTGCGATGATGGTCGGTGGAGCTGTTGTTAATGCTCTAGCTTTTTCGGGGAGTAATTATTTATTTTCCAGTATGAGGGAATCAAACGCTAAAGAAGTTGAAGAGGAGCGTAAACGACATAACAATGCTTTAGAACAACTCCAAGCAGCTCAGTCACAATATATGCGGCAGAGAATGAAGAGATTAGACTTTATTCATGAAAAACTGATTAAGGAAGGACATTCAATTCAAACGTTTAAGGATGTCGAATCTGCCATGCACGAATACTTCCTCGTTTATGGGAAAAAACTCGACCCAATACCGAAACCAACAATGAGTCAGTTTTATACACCGTCAGAGGAACAAAAGAACCGAGAGGTCACATTTGTTATAATTGGGTTATCTGCTCTATTGATTTTCAGCTATACCATGAATACGCAGTGACAGCTGTGGCTATGCATAAACCATGATCTATAAATAGCCTAATCAATATCTCGCCTAGTGTAGAATGATGTGATTTGCATTTAGACAAATGATATGATAGATGTATATACCATGAATAACTGCAAGTTTACACTCATGGGTAAGACTACTTTATGTAATAGACGCTGTGTTGAAATTTACTGCGGTACACACAATTATTACATCAGGCGCGGACACATAAACTATAAGTGTTCTGAATGCGGGATAGGGGTCAAAGGTCATTATTGTTTATGCAAGAAACACGGTGCTGATAGGGTCAGGAACCAGATTATTTATGCTAGGAAGAGCGATTACATCAATGAGAGGAATAGGTTGGGGAGAATACGTATTTAGATATATGAAAACAACCAATTAGACATTTGTCTCATTTTGCATATACCATTCAACCACAATGGTTTTTGTCAGAGAATTAAAAGCTATGGCAAAGCAAAGTGGACTGCGTGGATATTCTCGTATGAGAAAAGCTGAATTGATTACCTTACTCGGTTTGGAATACAACAAACCCCAGACTGTTAGAGAACTCAAAGTTCGAGTGAGAAACAGTGGGCTGAGAGGTTATTCTCGAATGAGAAGAGCTGAATTGATCGCTTTACTAGATAATAATGATGATAATAATGTTGATATTGATAATGTTGATATTGATAATGATGTTGAGAATAAACAACAAGAATTAATATTTGTACCCACATCCGCCGGCGTTGGTAAATATCTAAGAGGTTGGAAGATGGATATTAATTCCAACATGGATGTTAACGATATTAAGCCCATCATATCGAGTAAAATTAACGAGGAATTAGATGATTTACATAGTATAAAATACCAGCTGACGATTAAAATGACATTGAGTAAAAGTAACACAGACGATAGCACCGAATATACCGAACCATATTTCCGAAGCAATCAAAAAGTTATAACCGAATCCGATACTATAAACTCATCATTAGATACATCAATTCAGAGGATACAGGAAACTTTAGAACGCTGGACTAATAGAGGTTCGGGTTGGGGTGTGGATAAAATCGATAGTTTATATTTAGATATAGCAAATTATATGCCCTTCAAAGGTGGATCTTATATAGATTTACCCCCGTATTATAAGAAGAAAAAAGCCATAATTAACGTAAAAAATAAATCCGATGACTGTTTAAGAATGATGATAAGATCTGCATTGTTCCCCGTAGACAAGCATCCGAATAGACCTTCTAGCTATCCCCAAAGCGATGGACTCAACTTCGATGGTATAGACGAACCTACACCAATATCGCAAATTGATAAGGTGGAAAAGCAAAATAATTTAGCTATAAATGTTTTCGGACATTCTAAAGGAATTGTTGTACACAGGATAAGCTCCGCTCCGGAAAATATCCCCAGAATCAATTCATTTCTGATCGAAAAAGATGGAAAATATCATTATACATGGATAAAGAGTTTAAACAGGCTATTATACGATCAAACTAAACATAAAGAAAAGAAATATTTCTGCGAAAGATGCCTGCATGGGTACAGCAGACAAGATCTATTAGAAGCGCATAAAGAAGACTGTAGAGGTGTTTGGCAGACCGCTATCAGGATCGATATGCCTAAAGAGGGAAAAAATATATTAAAATTTGAACATTATTGTAATCAAATGCCAGTACCGTACGTAATTTACGCCGACTTCGAAGCGCTTATCAAACCCATAGAAAATACCAACCATAGCAATACTGATAGTAGTTTTACGTACAAAACTCAAGAACATATTCCTTGTGGGTTTGGATATATAGTTGTAAGGTATGATGGGAAAACAAACCCGCCCGTGATTTACCGAGGACCCGATGCAGCGGGAAAGTTCCTAGAATATCTACAAAATGAAGAGAGAATAATCAGGGAAAATTTATCTTATAAGATACCCATGCGTATGACGAGGGATAATTGGAGGGCTCATAAGAAGTCAACGAGTTGTCACGTTTGTAATAAACCCCTGAATGGGGATTCCGTAAGAGATCATTGTCACGTCATGGGTAATTATCGGGGGGGGGGGGGCGCTCATAACGAGTGTAACTTGAAACTAAAAATGAATTCTCAAACAATACCCATCCCCGTTGTGTTTCATAACCTTAGGGGATACGATTCACATCTCATTATGCAAGCTATCTCAAAGACCGACGGCGGTTTAACGTGCATTCCTAATAATATGGTAAAATACATATCGTTCTCGTTGACTAAACCTATACATTATAGGGACAAGGATGGGAAATCTAGAACAAAGCAAAGTAATGGGCTTAGATTCATAGACTCCGTACAGTTTCTGTTATCTTCCCTGGACAATTTAGCTAATGCGAACAATCCCGATGACTTTGCGATAACAAATAAATATACCGATAAGATAACTCGTCATTTGTTGCTGAGAAAAGGTGTATATCCTTACGAATATATGGATGATTGGTCTAGATTCGAAGAAGCTGAATTACCACCCCTCGAATCATTCTATAGTAACTTAACAGAATCTAGAATAACAGATGCCGATTATGAACATTCTCTGACGGTCTGGGATAAATTAGGTTGTAAGAATTTAGGCGATTATCACGATCTGTACTTAAAAACCGATGTACTGTTACTCGCCGATATATTCGGGATATTTAGAAAGACGTGTTTAAAACAATACGGCTTGGACCCAGCATGGTACTATTCCAGTCCCGGACTATCGTGGGATGCATTGTTGAAGAAGACCGGCGTAGAACTAAAACTACTCACAGATTACGATATGCACTTGTTTATTGAGAAAGGATTAAGAGGTGGTATATCGATGGCAGCTAAAAGGTATTTTAAGGCTAATAATAAATTAGTGGAAGGATACGATCCGAGTAAAACCGACACGCATATATTATATCTCGACGCTAACAATTTGAGTCAACCTTTACCCACAGGTGGTTTTGAATGGGTCGATGATATCAATGTGAATAATATCAATAATATCAATGTGAATGATGTGAATAAAGGGTACATACTAGAAGTTGACTTGGAATATCCAAGTTCGTTACATAAAGACCATAACAGTTATCCCCTAGCCCCCGAAAGATTAATGGTTAATAAAGATTGGATGTCGGAATATCAACGCTCCTTGATGGGTAATAGTAGGTTAGCTAACGTAGAAAAACTCGTACCAAATTTGATGGATAAGACAAAATATATAGTTCACTACAGAAATCTCCAGTTGTATCTATCGTTAGGTATGAAACTTAAGAAAATACACAGAGTTCTAAAGTTTGATCAAAGCCCTTGGATGGAGCCCTATATAAGGTTGAACACAGATTTAAGAAAGATAGCCACCAGCGATTTCGAAAAGAATCTATATAAGCTCATGAATAACTCAGTATTTGGTAAAACTATGGAGAATCTAAGAAAGCGTGTTGATGTTAAATTAGTCAGATCTAATGAGGAAGAAAGACTCAGGAAACTTATAGCCAGTCCGGCTTTTAACAGAAGCAAGATATTCGATAACGACTTAGCCGCGTTGCATGTGCACAAGAGTAATATAAAATTCAACAGACTGGTGTACGTCGGTATGAGTATTCTCGACTTGTCAAAACAATTAATGTATGACTTTTATTACAACGAACTTAAGAAGCAATACGGCGATAGATGCGAGGTGTTATATACCGACACAGATTCTTTGTTGATGGAAATACAAACCGAGGATGTGTATAAAGATATGGCAGAAAAAATAGATATGTACGACACGAGCCATTATCCTAAAGATAATCCACTGCACAGCGTTGTAAATAAAAAGGTGTTAGGTAAGATGAAGGATGAATGTGCTGGGACCCCTATAGCGGAGTATGTCGGATTAAGACCTAAGATGTATTCTATAAAGAAGTCCGATAATGGAGAGATAAGAAAAGCTAAGGGCGTTAAGAAGTATGTTGTAAAAAAGCTTATCAAACACGAACAGTATAAAGAATCATTATTCAACGGTAGAACGTTCAAACACGAGATAAACTCTTTAAGAAGTTACAATCATAGGATATATGGATTAAGAATGAACAAGACATCATTATCCCCCTTAGATACAAAGAGATGGATTGATAATGATGGTGTAACTACATATGCTTATGGTTATGGTGGTAATACCGTACCGTCGGGAACTATGAACAACTCTTCTCGTACAAATGCCCTACCCGGTCCATCTTGAAGATAATAAAGAATAGGCTCTCCTTCTTTCGTAACCAATCGACTAATGTTATACGTCTTAAGGGACCATATGGGATCGGTTGCGCGACGTAGGCCTCCTTCGAGTTCACCTGCCTGGTATAAATATCTTACCCTTACTCTATCCGGAAGTTTTCGTTCTTTGCTTCTCCTCGGTGCTGAAGATTCGGAAGTCACGGATTTCATTTTAATAGAATCGGATGGTTTCTTCCCTATTAATCTCGTCACTTCATTATTCAGCGCTGATACAACGGCTGATAATCGTGTCACCCATTCGGTTGATCTCAATCGCTCGGATTTCATTTCGATCCCATACTGATAGCCAAACAAACGTTCCGCTAATGTCCGGTTAAATCTTTCTACGATAGCTTGACTGCGGTGGGCCTCTCTTTCACCAGGGACGATTTCGACATCATGCTTTGTTAACAGTTTAGTTACCGATCCAATAAACTCGCGACTGGGATCTACTTGAAATAGCTTAGGTCATTTTAGCGGTCCGCGTTTATATATGCGACTCAGTGCATTAGCTACCTCTGTTGATTCTTTCGATGTTAATGGCTCAGCCTCTTTGTAGCCACATCCACTACGGTTAAAGCGTATTTATACGTTTTGCGTTTTACCTTATCGTGGGGAAGAAACAAGAGGTCAGCCTGATGAACTTCATTCGTCGTAAAATTATCAAACTTCTTCCTCGGTATATAACGCGGTGCCGGTAAGTATATTTGCCACAACGCTTGTTTCTTTTACCAATCCTTGGCCACCTCTTTAGATACCTTAGCCGCGGTGGCTAATTTTTTTATTGCTCCTACACCTTTCCAATATCCTCGTGGGCTATAGTAAATTTTATCCATTATTAATTAATATTGATGTTTCGTTTAATACAACTCATGACTATCGTTAAATCCTATAATCATTTTGGCATAAAAAATCCCCCCTGTAGTAGCAGTATAGGTAATAAATCTGGCTCCAGTGGAAGTGGTCCAGAACCCCCATTACCTATAAAAATTGATATCATAGACTCCAGGTGGTGGTGAGCTGGAGTCAATTTAGCTGAATCTTATGACTATCGTTAAATCGCATGATCATTTTGGCATAAAAAATTCCTCCTGTAGTAGCACTATAGGTATATGAATCCTGCTCCAGTGAAGTGGTCCAGAACCCCCGTTACCTATACTACTACTTTACATACACAATGTTCAACAATATTGCTAAATTACGCCATTTTGAAAACCGCGCCCTCTGCCGGCGGCAGTTGACTCATCGTTCGATTGCACCCGAACGTCCGCGGAGAGCGCTCAGAAAGCGCCTCGGCCTGTTGAATGCATGCCTGCCTCCGTACAGGACACACAGCCTTCCAGCTGTGGGCACTTTCTCATCTAGACTGCATGATCTATTGGCCTACTGCGCGTGAACATCCAACACGCCGACTTCACCGGGGACATTGTTCGCAGATGTCACCAGAAATCCATGGTTCTTTTCTACGCTGCCTGATCTGCGTTATTTCACAATCCAATATATTTTTTTTCAAACCATCACTTGTTCAACCCAATACTTATCATTATACTTTGTGAGTGAGTTGGGTTTTTACGTTGCATTTAACAGTATTCCAGTTATATTAAGGCGTATCGGCTTGTGAAAGGACAGCCCGAAACATATTCGGGCGAACCGAGATTCGAACCCTCAGTCATAGGTTTCTGGCTTGCCCAAAGGATTATCATTGCTTTGAGAACTCGAAGTCATAAAATGTATAAACGTATGCATTTTTTAATGTTTTAACCACTGCCAACAGTTGTGTACACCACATGTACACCACATGTACACCACATGTGGTGTAGATAGTAGTTCTGTATATATCAATCATGTTTTATTAATTAGCTTTTAATTTACTATGTATGTTGTCAATAATGGTATTTTGTATATTTCAGATATTGCAGTAATCAAGAATTATTTATTGTATTTCTCATTTCAGACTGCATACTTAAGTAGTTGTTAGTCAAGTATTATCATTAAAGCCCTATTCTAATGTCATGTTTTACTTAGTGGGTCAGTCAACTGCTTGGTGGTCAATCAGAGTGTAAGCCCAGGCGTCCTCTGGATTGGCTAGTTTTAAATCTCTGTGTCCCACTTTCAAACCCCTTTGTTTTCACCCTGCACTTGGCATTACTACTTCACTGTGCACTGGACTGGAAGAAAGGATATACTTATATAAAGGTTAGTAGTTAAAAGTTATAATTGTATTTTATGCCAGTATAATTAAGCAAATCACTTAAGTTTAATAAATGTCTATATAGATCCTTAATTATATTTAAACATGTCACATTTACTAGTATTAGTGTGTGCATGGTGAGTGTATGTATACTAAATATATTTCATTTCACTATATGTGTGTCTGTGTTAATCTAGGACATTTGTGTATTCTGTAACTTGAATTGTGTATTAATAAGTTGATAATAGTTTACATGTTATGTTCATGTGTGTAGATAAACATACCTTCATGATGTATTTTATATCATGAACAGGTTTTCACGAGGGTTTTAATCTATTTACAAGGGATTGTGACCACCCAAATACACCCCAGTGGGATTCACCGGGTATATATATATGTATACTTATATATTGCTTGCATTGTAACATAATATTATATTTATTGTACCATATTTATATTAAAAGTGTAAATCCATTAAACTTACATATCTAAGCTCATAATTGTGAAATGTTATAAATGATATATCATGTATAGCTTATAAGTGTAGTAGATTATTAATTAATCTGCTTCAGTTTTGATGTACTAGATATAATTGTATGTTTATTATTGTATTCATTGTTCCAGGGTGTCGGTTTACCAGAACAGAAAATAAATTAATCAGACCTCACACCCTAGCCTGTGTCATTATGCTATTTGGGATAATACATATGCACATATAATGGCTACAACAATGGAGCCCCCAGTGAGGATCTGTTGACGACTGATGTTGGGTGGAGTGACAATTCCCGTGATCCAGTGACCATCCCAGTGATCCAGTAATGGACTGCATACCCATGTGAATACGTGGTAATTATGAACTATTTGCGTGCAGAATGTTATCAACTTGTACCAAGATTCACGCAATCATGGACTCGTTTCCAAAGCTAGCTATGAAGCAATTGCTTTAGTTCTGTCTCATCAAATGTGCATTTGTTCTATTGTCAGCAAACAGTCATAATTGTGTTATACTCTACAGAAGATGCATCTTATATTTCTTTGAAAATTCAAATGGTGTTCCCTGTCATACTTTGTTACTGATTGTACACTGCAGTGTTATTCCTGTGTTGCAACACATTTTTTTCTATTGTATATTCAACCATGGTACCATTACTAACTCAGTTAGGTGTGTCAGTTTGTTGAGTCTTACCCTGAAGGTCACTGTAAACTGTATTTCTTTATTTATTAGTGTTGACTACATGCATATGTACCCGGATACACATGCATTAGTGCTGCATGGTATTTCATTGTGATGTGTATGAGTGGTGTGCTTTGTGTTTACATAATGCTTAGATAAGATTTAAATACTTGCTTAATAAATTAAGTGTGTAGGCATTCATCTTAGGCATTATGCATTAACCAAACCAAAACAGGTTATCCATAAACCAAGAATGACTCTGTGACTGACTCACTTCATATATTTATCAACACCCTGCACTCACGGCACCTTGAACACATCTATGCACCAAGATGGTGTAACAGGTGGTTCTGGTCGTGTCCCACTTATATTGTCATTAGTGTCGTCAAGCCAGGTTAGTTTGCTTTGATCTCACTCACTCATTTTATGTGATTGAACCCACCTATCCCATACTTTAGTATTAATTGGTAGTTAGACATGTTCATATTCTTTTCCAGGTGATCAACTCAGATGACTTGGCTGCTTCACTTGGTTATATCAAGTCTGCTTTACTGCACTTCATTTCGTTTTCAGCTCATAATGCCTTCTTTTTAGCTATAATCATATTCTTGTCAATTTGCTTCTTTTTTATCGTCACATACATACTTAGTCACAAAGGTGACAACAGCGCTGGCGCCATATTGCACTTTTCGTCTTTTTCGTCTTAGTGACACTTGTTAATATAAACTCTTCTTAGAACATTTGTCCGCGATCAAATCCACTTTGTCCAATATGGAACTCAGTAAGGAGGAGTTGGGTAACATGGTGAAACTGTTTAGAAAGATGGGGATGACACCTAAAGATGATACTCCAGAGGATTTAAAGGATTGGATACATGGAATGTCTCAGGAGGAAGGTATTGCTATAAAGATGGAAGACTCGTCTGATACCTCACAGCCGCAAACAAGTCATAGCCATCCGACATCAGTGTCTTACCAGCATTTCCCAAGATTACCATTCTTCAGTGGAGAACATGGGAAAGATACAGAGTATGATCTTTGGAGATATGAGGTGGATTGCCTCATGGAGAGTAAGACATACAGCCCCGAGGTAATATTGCAAGCCCTTCGCAAATCACTTAAAGGAGAAGCAGCTTTGGTTTCCATGAAATTAGGTCATAAGGCATCTATTGCAGAGTTGTTGTCCAAATTTAAGAGTGCTTTTGGAACATTATGGAGTTGTTCCTCCTTGTTATCAGAATTCTACAGTACCAGTCAGCATGATGACGAGGACGTGGCAACCTGGAGTTGTAGGTTGGAGAGGTTATTGTTCCAGCTTACTGAACTGAAGCACATCACACAAGAAGAACAGGATGATATGCTAAGGTCAAGACTTTGGGATGGTCTACACTCATCGCTTAAGAGTCTAGCTGGATACAAATATGATGCTATATCCAATTTTGATGAATTAAGACTATGCCTCCGTGAACTTGAGTTTGATCTGAACCATGGGAAACGAGACACACCCAAGACCAGGCCCAAGTCTGCAACTGTGAAGATGGCCTCGACAACTGAGACTGCCAAAGAAAGAGACCTTTCGGAACTAAAGGACATGATGAAAGAATTGAAAGCAGAAATTTCAGAGATGAAAGAACAACAGACACAGATGTCTGCTCAGGTATATCAGTGTCAGTCATTTATACATCCCAATCCACCAAGCTATGAGGACAGACAACACCAGAGTGGTTCATGGAGAGGAAGAGACAGAGATCCCAGACGTCGACAGGGTAGAGAGTGTGGACAAAAGGTTACTTGGAGGGGTGCACAGTCAGGGGATGCCCCACAGGGTGCAGCTGCGCCACCGTATCAGCCCCCCAGCCTACAGCAGTCTCAACCGACAAATGGACATATCACGTCACAGTGGAATAACACACAACCTCAAGGAAACACACCTATTTGCTACAGATGTGGATATCCAGGCCATTTAGCCTATGGTTGTCGTGTCTTATTGGATCATCAGAGGCGCCCTTTAAACTTGCCGGGGCTATGGGGAGGGGCTACCATTAGGCAATTCTCAACGCCCCACACACAGGCAACTGCCTCAAGGATTAGTAGGAACTTCTAATGAAGTTGAAGTTTACATTGAGGACATTCCAGTGTGCGCCCTTCTTGATACTGGAGCCACTGTATCAATACTTTCTCAATCTTTTTATGAGAATCATCTTTCTCATATCCCATTAGTGTCTTTGGATAAGTTGCTAGATATTGAATGTGCTGGTGGTGAGCAACTCCAATATCAGGGAATTATCGAGGTTTCTGTTAGGACTCCTGGAGGTGGTGTTAATGAGGACTCTGTATCTTGTCTGTTCCTTGTGGTATCTGACACCAGATACAATGCAAAGGTGCCAGCTTTACTAGGCACAAATGTGTTATCACATTTTCTTGAAACATGCAAAAAACAAAATGGAGGGTTAGCATATCCTCAGGTATGTGCATTGCTACAACCAACCATCAGTTCTGCAGTACCACCTGATCTTGACATTGCCCCAACTATCATCCAATATAACCATCAAGGACAAGATACCATTGAAGTGCACATCTCAAATGTCACTACCAAGGCTGTTGTCATTCCGACTCGGGCTATTTTATGTGAGCTGCAACCGGTCACAATTCAAGATCTACCACCTGGTCGCCCCGTAGACTCTGACACATTGATTGATCAGATAGAGATGGATAAGGAGGGCCTAACACGTGATCAGATTGAGGAAGGATTAGACACCATACTCAAATTCAAGGACATCTTTTCCAAGGCAGATGATGACTTGGGTCACTCAACACAAGTTCGGCATAGGATTGAGCTCTATGACCACACGCCCTTTAAGCAGAGACATCGTCGTATTCCACCAGCTATGTTTGATGAAGTTAGAAGTCATTTACAGGAGTTGCTATCTGCAGGTGTAATAAGACACTCACACAGCCCATGGGCATCCAATGTAGTCCTTGCTAAGAAGAAAAATGGAAAACTCAGGATGTGTATAGACTTCAGGCAACTGAACCGCCAAACCATCAAGGATTCCTACGCGCTCCCCAGAATGGAAGAAATGCTTGACTGTTTAGGTGGTATGACCTACTTTTCTGTCCTTGACATGAAGAGCGGCTACCATCAGGTAGAGGTGGAGGAAGATCATAAGCAAAGAACCGCATTTACAGTAGGTCCTTTAGGGTTTTTCGAGTATAACCGGATGCCCTTTGGCTTATCCAATGCTCCAGCTACTTATCAACGATTGATGGAGAAGTGCTTAGAAGGCCTTCACTGGAATATATGTCTGATCTATATTGATGACTTGATCATTTTCTCCAGGACATATGAGGAGCATGTCGAGAGGCTTAAGCTTGTGTTCCAGCGGCTGCAGGAATGTGGACTTAAGCTAGCTCCCAAGAAATGCAAGTTTTTCAAGAGAAAAGTCAAATACGTTGGGTACATTGTTTCAGCTGATGGCATTGAAGCAGATCCTGAGAAGATTGACAAGATTCGTCAATGGCCTACGCCAACTACACCAGAACAAGTTCGACAATTCCTGGGGTTTGCAGGCTATTATCGAAAATTTGTCAAGGACTTTTCAAAGATTTCAAAGCCTTTATCTGAACTACTGCCAAAGACTGCTTCCAAGAAGTCAAGAGCCCAGAAGCTGACCAAACAGGAATGGACATGGGGTGTTTTGCAGGATCGAGCTTTCAATGAGTTGAGGATAAGGTTATCAACACTGCCAGTGCTTGGGTACGTTGATTTCTCGAAGCCTTTTGAACTTCATACTGATGCCAGTACCCAAGGTCTCGGTGCAGTACTGTACCAGGAACAGGAAGGTCACTTAAAGGTCATTGCTTATGCCAGCAGGAGTTTGAACCGTTCAGAGAGAAACTACTCAGCACATAAATTAGAGTTCTTGTGTCTGAAGTGGGCTATCTCTGATAAGTTCCACGACTACCTGTATGGTAATGACTTTACTGTAGTGACAGATAATAATCCGCTCACATACGTACTAACGACAGCTCGACTTGATGCTACGGGTCATCGCTAGTTGGCAGCCTTGGCAAGCTACAACTTTAGCATCAGATATAGACCAGGAAAAGAGAATGTGGATGCAGACACTCTGTCAAGACTGCCCACTAAAGACGACAATACCGAGGTTGATCAAATCACAGCAGATTCAGTTCGTGCTATCTGTGGAATGATCAATGTAAACAGCTTGGTAGAAAGTCTCTGTATGTCCACAGAAGTAACAGGAGAGAAGGAAATCAATGTTGACGAAGATCAGTGTAACATGAATGCCAGTGATTGGAGACGTGCGCAAGCTAGAGACCCTTGTCTTGCAACCACCATTGAGGGACTGGAGAACAGGATCAAGCCTGACAGAAGGTCATATATAGGGAACTCAGAGATGACAATATTGTTGAAAAACTATGACCACTTAAGAATCCAGAAGGATGTTCTCTACCGTGTTGTTCAACAGCATGGAACTGAACAGAAGCGACTTGTTCTCCCTTCACGGTGTCGAGCAGCAGCTTTACGAAGTCTTCACGAAAATATAGGACACCCAGGCAGAGACAGGACAGTTTCTCTCCTCAAGGAAAGGTTCTACTGGCCTGGTATGACCAAGGACGTTGAGATTCACATACAATCTTGTGGCAGATGCATGAAGCGCAAGTCCTCCACCTCAATTCGTGCACCTCTGGTTAGTATCACAACATCTCAGCCACTTGAACTAGTGTGCATGGATTTTTTGACATTGGAACCCTCTACAGGTGGTCAGCATCATTTTACTCGTTATGCACAGGCATATCCATCAAAGAACACTTCAGCAAGAACCACGGCAGAGCTGTTCTTCAACAACTTTGTAGTCAATTATGGTTTGCCCAAAAGGATTCATTCGGACAAGGGAGCTAACTTTGTGGGCAAGGTGATGACTGAGCTCTGTCAGATTCTAAAGATCGACAAGTCCTCCACAACACCTTATCATCCCATGGGTAATGGAATGTGCGAGAGGTTTAATAGGACATTGTGCAATATGCTTGGAACACTTGAACCTGAAGCCAAGAAGGATTGGAAGACCCATGTTGCACCACTAGTGCATGCGTACAACTGCACACGACATGAATCTACTGGACACTCTCCTTTCTATCTCATGTTCGGTCGTCATCCCAGACTTCCTATAGATCTGGCCTTTGTACTAGACATAGAACCTGTCACCACGAGATCAATTCTCAAGTATACCAAGACCTTTCAGGAAAAGCTGCGTAATGCCTATGAGACAGCTACTAGACAAGCCAAACAGTCTCAATCCCAGCAGAAGTCCTACTACGATCAGAGTGCAAGAGCAGCTGTATTAGATGTGGGTGACCGTGTACTTGTTAAAGTAGTAGCTTTTGACGGTCGTCACAAACTAGCTGACAAGTGGGAAGATGACATTTACATTGTCACAAGCCAACCAAACCCTTCTATACCAGTGTATGTTGTTGAAAAGGAAAACGGAGGGGGCAGGAAGAAGACTCTTCATAGGAATCTGTTACTGCCCATTGGTTCTCTTCCTAGACCAGAAACGTCTATTCCTGTACCCAAACCACGGAAAAGGAGGTCTAGCCCACGTCTGCAACCTACTATGAGAGAGACAACATCAACCGATAATGATCAAAACACCACCGCAGAGAGTGAAGATGATGACTTTGCACTCGTCCCCATCTCTTCATCAGAACCGTCAGTTTCAGCTGCAAATGTAGTTGATAGGCCAGCTGAGGTAGAGGCAGATATAGATAGTACTGCTGATGATGAAGATGCAGAGGACCAGTCACAGGAAGTTGCTCTAGATTTGGAGCAGGATGTGGGTGCATCTTCAGCGGTGGATAGATCCAACAATGATACATCTGACACAGCACAGACATCACAGGAGGACAAAACATCCGAAGTTCTGAATTTACCTTCAGAACCAGGGATAGCACAAGATGTTAGCGTACCTCAAGAGAGATTGGTCACACCACCAGTACCATGTCCCAGGACATCCAGTCGTTCCAGGACTAAACCACAGTGGATGACCAGTGGTGAATATGTGATGTCAGCAGCTGTACCAAAACCTGATTGGAAGTCCAGAGCAGAGTACCTCACTTCATTGATGCTCAGTGGTATTCTGACGAGTGATCCTGGACAAGTTCAAGACACTCTACTTCACCTTATCTCAGGCAAATGATGAGGACATCATTTAGTCCCAGGGGGGGAAGTGTGTGGTAGATAGTAGTTCTGTATATATCAATCATGTTTTATTAATTAGCTTTTAATTTACTATGTATGTTGTCAATAATGGTATTTTGTATATTTCAGATATTGCAGTAATCAAGAATTATTTATTGTATTTCTCATTTCAGACTGCATACTTAAGTAGTTGTTAGTCAAGTATTATCATTAAAGCCCTATTCTAATGTCATGTTTTACTTAGTGGGTCAGTCAACTGCTTGGTGGTCAATCAGAGTGTAAGCCCAGGCGTCCTCTGGATTGGCTAGTTTTAAATCTCTGTGTCCCACTTTCAAACCCCTTTGTTTTCACCCTGCACTTGGCATTACTACTTCACTGTGCACTGGACTGGAAGAAAGGATATACTTATATAAAGGTTAGTAGTTAAAAGTTATAATTGTATTTTATGCCAGTATAATTAAGCAAATCACTTAAGTTTAATAAATGTCTATATAGATCCTTAATTATATTTAAACATGTCACATTTACTAGTATTAGTGTGTGCATGGTGAGTGTATGTATACTAAATATATTTCATTTCACTATATGTGTGTCTGTGTTAATCTAGGACATTTGTGTATTCTGTAACTTGAATTGTGTATTAATAAGTTGATAATAGTTTACATGTTATGTTCATGTGTGTAGATAAACATACCTTCATGATGTATTTTATATCATGAACAGGTTTTCACGAGGGATTTAATCTATTTACAAGGGATTGTGACCACCCAAATACACCCCAGTGGGATTCACCGGGTATATATATATGTATACTTATATATTGCTTGCATTGTAACATAATATTATATTTATTGTACCATATTTATATTAAAAGTGTAAATCCATTAAACTTACATATCTAAGCTCATAATTGTGAAATGTTATAAATGATATATCATGTATAGCTTATAAGTGTAGTAGATTATTAATTAATCTGCTTCAGTTTTGATGTACTAGATATAATTGTATGTTTATTATTGTATTCATTGTTCCAGGGTGTCGGTTTACCAGAACAGAAAATAAATTAATCAGACCTCACACCCTAGCCTGTGTCATTATGCTATTTGGGATAATACATATGCACATATAATGGCTACAACACATGTATCAGTATAAGTACAAGACGAATAGAGTTGTAAAGTACCTCCACCTTCAAGTCTCTGTGTTTTTATCATTTAACAAAAAATAAATGTTCGTTGTGTTTATCAAACATAGGAATATCAAAGTAAATGAAGCGCACGTAATATACCTTTATGCAACGTCACAAGATTTGTTCGTTTAACGCCGCACTCAGATATATTCCAGTTGTATGACGGTGGTCTGTAAATAATCGAATCTGGGCCAGACTAGCCAGTGATTAATACCATGAGCATCGATCCATGCAATTGGGATACCATGACATGCATCAACCAAGTCCTGACCACCCTATTACGTCTGTCCCTTCTTACGACAAGCATAGACGCCTGTTATGGCAAGCATGAGTAGCATGTCTACCCCGGATCTTCACGGGTGTTGTGTGTATGTACTTATGTTCAGTTACACACCTGTTAGAGATGTTGTTCAGGGTTGTTCAATACATGTTCAGTTACACACCTGTTAGAGATGTTGTTCCCGGGTGTTCAATACATGTTCAGTTACACGCCTGTTAGAAATGTTGTTCACGGTTGTTCAATATATGTTCAGTTTCACGTCTGTTAGAGATGTTGTTCCCGGTTGTTCAATACATGTTCAGTAACACGTCTGTTAGAGATGTTGTTCAGGGTTGTTCAATACATGTTCAGTTACACTCCTGTTAGAGATGTTGTTCACAGTTGTTCAATACATGTTCAGTTACACGTCTGTTAGAGATGTTGTTCCCGGGTGTTCAATACATGTTCAGTTACAATCCTGTTAGAGATGTTGTTCCCGGGTGTTCAATACATGTTCAGTTTCACGACTGTTAGAGATGTAGTTCACAGTTGTTCAATACATGTTCAGTTTCACGTCTGTTAGAGATGTTGTTCCGGTTGTTCAATACATGTTCAGTTTCACACCTGTTAGAGATGTTGTTCCCGGTTGTTCAATACATGTTCAGTTACACACCTGTTAGAGATGTTGTTCCCGGTTGTTAAATACATGTTCAGTTTCACACCTGTTAGATATTTTGTTCACAGTTGTTCTATACATGTTCAGTTTCACGCCTGTTAGATATTTTGTTCACAGTTTTTTAATACACGTTCAGTTACACGCCTGTTAGAGATGTTGTTCCCGGTTGTTAAATACATGTTCAGTTTCACGCCTGTTAGAGATGTTGTTGCCGGTTGTTAAATACATGTTCAGTTTCACGCTTGTTAGAGATGTTGTTCCCTGTTGTTAAATATATGTTCAGTTACACGTCTGTTAGAGATGTTGTTGCCGGTTGTTCAATATATGTTCAGTTACACGCCTGTTAGAGATGTTGTTCCCGGTTGTTCAATATATGTTCAGTTACACGTCTGTTAGAGATGTTGTTGCCGGTTGTTCAATACATGTTCAGTTACACACCTGTCAGAAATGCTGTTCCCGGTTGTTCAATACATGTTCAGTTTCACATCTGTTAGAGATGTTGTTCCCGGTTGTTCAATATATGTTCAGTTTCACATCTGTTAGAGATGTTGTTCACGGTTGTTCAATACATGTTCAGTTTCACGCCTGTTAGATATTTTGTTCACAGTTGTTCAATACATGTTCAGTTACACGCCTGTTAGAGATGTTGTTCAGGGTTGTTCAATACATGTTACACGCCAATGCAAGCCGCAGGTCAGATATTTTCGGGGGAACGCCGCAATTCGCTCTTTGGCGGTCAAAGAAGAGTTAACTCAGCAACATTCGTGTAGTCGGAAATAAGTGTGGTTAACAATCGGGTGTTGTGCTGGCAAGCTGTGTATTTTATCTGCATATTGATTTTTTAGTGTGACTTTTTCAGTTATTTTGTATATATAAAATCGTTGTGCAAATGCAGACGAATAACCTCACTTTAATCAGACTTTTTTTATCACACGAGGTATGCACATTATCTTTTAATGTAACCATACTTTGCATGTATTACTTTTTCATCAACAGAATCCAGACTGCTTTAAATAATTGTTTATAATAGTTATTTGATGGAACTAGCCTCGCAGAAAACAAACGTTAATTACTATAGCTAATATATGATGTATTTACATCCCACATATTTATGCTAATAGCACAACTAAGTTAGAGCTAAAAGCAATAATTATCTTCATGTACCCATTTAGTAAATCTGTTAGCGATGTACAAATAAGATAGGTAACTCTCTTGTACTTACATAGATCTGAGTACAATATATTTGTAAAACAGCTAAGCAAATATGTCTACATGACGATACCTGTTCAATGACATGTCGGCAGGGTGGAGTAGCAAATGTTTAAAGCGTTCGCTCGTCACGCCCAAGACACGGGTCCGTTCCCGACATGGGTACAATGTATGAAGCCCTGGTGTCCCCGCCGTGATATTGCTGGAATATTGCTAAATGCGGCGTAAAACCTTACTCACTCACTCACGTTTCTGTGCGGGATGCAGTTCAGATTTGTTCAGTCAAGCTTGATCAAATACGTTCGATCTATGCGTGGAACTGTTCAGTGTTGTTCAGTCAAGCTTGATCAAATACGTTCGATCTTTGCGTGGTACTGTTCAGTGTTGTTCAGTCTAGCTTGATAAAATACGTTCCATCTATGCACGTTTCGGTATGGTGGGGTAACCCTGTGGTTAAATTTCAAGCGTTCGCTGGTCACGTCGAAGACCCGGGTTCGAATCCCCACACGGTTACAATGTGCGAAGCCCATTTCTGATGTCCCCCGCCGTGATATTGCTGGAATATTGCTAACAGTAGCGTAAAATATTAGTCACTCACCCAGTACGTTTCTATGCGTGGTACAGTTCAATCCCTGATCAAACACTGGTGTCCCCAGCGTCTAAATGGGAACACCAGGCCTCATAAGGCCAAACTTCCACGCATTGATTTTCACGACGCCATGTCAACGTGACACTCAACAGGGATAATGCAATAACTCTCTATTGTGGTGATAGCAATATAAAATTGGCTTTAAATTTGGATTGGGATACGGAAATCTGTGCATGAAAGAGCTGTGTTTGTGTCAGAACAGGCTATAACCTAAGCACTGGATGGGATGGGATGTATGTATGGACTTTTGATGTATGCAAAGACTACAGTATTCACGTGTCTATTAGCAGTGTGTAAGAAGAATACAGTATTCACGTGTCCAGTAGCCGTGTGTAAGAAGAATACAGCATCCACGTGTCTAGTTTCCGTGTATAAGAAGAATACGGTTTCCACGTATCCAATAGCCGTGTGTCAGAAGAATACAGTATCCACGTGTCTAGTTACCTTGTATAAGAAGAATACAGTATCCACGTGTCTAGTAGCAGTGTGTAAGAAGAATACAGTATCCACGTGTCTAGTAACCTTGTATAAGAAGAATACAGTATCCACGTGTCTAGTAGCAGTGTGTAAGAAGAATACAGTATCCACGTGTCTAGTAGCAGTGTGTAAGAAGAATACGGTATCCACGTGTCTAGTAACCTTGTATAAGAAGAATACAGTATCCACGTGTCTAGTAACCTTGTATAAGAAGAATACAGTATCCACGTGTCTAGTTTCCGTGTGTAAGAAGAGTACAGTATCCACGTATCCAATAGCCGTGTGTAAGAAGAATACAGTATCCACGTGTCTAGTTTCCGTGTGTAAGAAGAATACAGTATCCACGTATCCAATAGACGTGTGTCAGAAGAATACAGTATCAACGTGTCTAGTAGCGTGTGTAAGAAGAATACAGTTTCCACCTGTCTAGTAGCCGGAGTATGAAGAATGTGTGTGTCATGAAGTAGCCATAATACGGGTAGACAGTCGGTGTGTCATGAAGTAGCCATATTGCGGGTAGACAGTCGATGTGGGTAGACAGTCGATGTGTCATGAAGTAGCCATATCGCGGGTAGACAGTCGATGTGGGTAGACAGTCGATGTGTCATGAAGTAGCCATATCGCGGGTAGACAGTCGATGCGGGTAGACAGTCGATGTGTCATGAAGTAGCCATATTGCGGGTAGACAGTCGAAGTGGGTAGACAGTCGATGTGACATGAAGTAGCAATTTCACTGGTAGACAGTCAGTGTGTGTCATGAAGTAGCCATATTGCGGGTAGACAGTTGATGTGTCATGAGGTAGCCACATCGCGGGTAGACAGTCGATGTGTCATGGAGTAGCCATATCCCGGGTAGACACTCGATGTTTCATGAAGTAGCCATATCGCGGGTAGACAGTCGATGTGTCATGAAGTAGCCATATCGCGGGTAGACAGTCGATGTGTCATGAAGTACAATAATACGGGTAGACAGTCAATGTGTCATGAAGTAGCCATATTGCGGGTAGACAGTCGATGTGTCATGAAGAAGCATATTGCGGGTAGACAGTCGATGTGTCATGAAGTAGCCATATTGCGGGTAGACAGTCGATGTGTCATGAAGAAGCATATTGCGGGTAGACAGTCGATGTGTCATGAAGTAGCCATATTGCGGGTAGACAGTCGATGTGTCATGAAGTAGCCATATTGCGGGTAGACAGTCGATGTGTCATGAAGAAGCATATTGCGGGTAGACAGTTGATGTGTCATGAAGTAGCCATATTGCGGGTAGACAGTCGATGTGTCATGAAGTAGCCATATTGCGTGTGGACAGTCGATGTGTCATGAAGTAGCCATATTGCGGGTAGACAGTCGATGTATCATGAAGTAGCCATATTGCGGGTAAACAGTCGATGTGTCATGAAGTACCATATTGCGGGTAGACAGTCGATGTGTCATGAAGTAGCCATATCGCTTGTAGACAGTCGATGTGGCATGAAGTAGCCATATTGCGGGTAGACACTCGATGTGTCATGAAGTAGCCTTATAGTGGCTGCGTGTGTGAGAAGAACCAGCACAGACTAATTCATATTCTTACAGAAAATGAAGCTTTCCGAACGTAACTAAAACAAACTGTTGATCGTGAAACAGAAACGCAGCCCTTCAAGTAAGCGGCTGTGGTGTAATCAAAGCAACTGTGTTGCTCGAGAGCGTGCGTTTTCCCCGTCGTCTCTCATGTTTTATTCACATATGACTCGGTGTGTCACCCAGCACATGCTGTTGCTGATCAGTGTTAACCCTTTAAGTGTTTACAGTTTACTTACAGGCGTTGTCCAAGGACAGAAAAAAATGGGCTGACGGGCTCCCGGAGCCATCTTGCTGAGAAATAAGACGCAAACATATGTCCATATTTCAGGTCGTTGAAGGTCCCATATTTCCCAGACACTGGAATGTCTTGACATGGCAGGCTGGTAGATGCTGATGGACGGGCTCTGTATCACATTCACTGCCACGGTAATAACAAGTGGGCGGAACCAGAACTCAAGGTTCTACTACTCTAAATCTCATACTCCACGCCCTTTTTTGTAACAATGATTAATAAAACATATCCAAATGAAGTATTTTTTTAGACATACCGCTGTCTTATCTCTATGGGGTTCGCTATCTGTATGATATTTCTATTTCCACGTGCCTCTCTATGTTGAATACCTTTTACTCTTGTTATTATCCGTCCCTCGTTTATCAGAGTTTACTAGACTCCCCGATCGTGTACCTGATCTTCGTAAAGTTCCTATAATCCATATAGTGTGTCTGACAATTCTTGCTCCTATATTTCCCCTTTCCAGAATGTCTGACCCTGTCCTCAGATATTTCCCTTTCCAGTATATCTGAACCTCTCTTCAGATATATCCCCTTTCCAGAATGTCTGATATTCCCCATTTCTAGTATATCTGACACTCTCTTACATATATTTCCCCCTTTCCACCAGTATGTCTGCCATTCTCCTCAGATATTTCCCCCTTTCGAGAATGTCTGTCCCTCTCCAACATATATGTCCCCCTTTCTCGTATGTCTTACACTCTCCTCCATATATTTCCCCCTTTCCAGTATAGCTGAACCTCTCTTCAGATATTTCCCCTTTCCAATATGTCTGACAAACTCGCTCCTATAGTTCACTCTTCCTAGTATGTCTGACAATGTCCCACATATATTTCCTTCTTCCTAGTATGTCTGAAATTTTCCACATATATTTCCTTCTTTCCAGTATGTATCGCGCTCTCCTCTGCTATTTCCCCCTACCCAGTATGACTGACACTCTCCTCAGATATTTCCCATTTCTAGTATATCTGACACTCTCTTACATATATTTCCCTATTTCCACCAGTATGTCTGCCATTCTCATCAGCTGTTTCCCCATTTCCAGAATGTCTGTCCCTCTCCTATATATTTCCCCCTTTCCAGCATATGTGAACCTCTCCTCAGAAATTTCCCCTTTCCAGTATGTCGGACAATCTCGCCCCTATATTTCACTCTTCCTAGAATGTCTGACAATCTCCCAAATATATTTCCCTCTTTCTAGTATGTCTCGCGCTCTCCCGCATATATTTCCCTGCTTCTTGTATGTCTGACACTCTCCACATATATTTCCCTTGTAAATTCCTCCCATGCGCATTCATCGTTGTATATCCCTCCAAGAAATGTAGAAAATTCTTTGATGTATTCCACCTTGTAAATATGTATTTATACAAACATGACCCATGCATGGAATCACTCGTATGTCGTTGGAAATACATGTAGCCCGGAGACGCTATATTCCTGCACTTTATACTGTACAAGCCACGTATAAATGGGTTGGCTGTGAGTTACCATTAGCATGAGACTGTTATTGACTACATTTCCATCTGTCATGTTGATATGACACATGACCCCTCAGGGAGGCTGCTCCAGCAAGCATCCCACTAATGGGATTACCACAACGACAACCGTTGGAGCATTTAAATACTGATTGTGCCGTGTAATGGCATCATTCTCTTCACGCAGGGGCCAACCAAACAGTGGAACTCGTGTAGATTGTCTATGCGAATATTGCTGGCTGGTCAAATCATGTCACATTATTCCCTCACAACGATCAATATTCCTCACACTCAACCTTGGGAATTGGTGGCCAATTACACCAGCCGTAGTCAGTATTCATATATTCATTGGATCGAAAGACAAACGCCACTCTTGACCCTGTATCGGTGCGCGTGGGATGACGAGAATCCAGGAGAGTACCCGATTTTAAATGAGCTTACATCGCCAAACACGTGTAGCATGAATCCTCTCGGTGGCACTCTCGTGGCTGATTCATAGTAATGGCATACCGCTCTGAGTAAGTGTGAGTAAGCAGCAGAACTCATGTGTTTCATTCAGTGATGTCATTTATACATGCATATAGAAGAACCATATCGTCCGTTATACTTTGCCGTACTTCTGACACAGTATGCCTAACATAATATCGTGCGTTCTAGTAAATTACACCAATTAAGGCAATAGCCTTGTACTGTATATTGTTTACAGCTGTGGTACAAACGGATTGACGATACAACCCTTGAAGTGTCCCAATACGAATGTTACATGTCATATGTCAGGTTTATGTATAAACTAAATATATGTAAATATATGATAAATGATGATACATCAGAATATGTCATGGTTTCCCTGTATGCTCTTGATTAAAGGCTACATGCCCTACTACAGACATTTCACACGTGAGGACACGTGAGGACACGTGAAGACACGTGCACCATGTCACGACATGGTCACGTACAATGGGTTCACAACAGTAACCATTGTGGGGAATACAATGGATTAACCCCTTGATAAAAAATGAAGTAATCCTTTATCTATTCTGTTATATAAACGTATATGACACTATTGATGTATGGTGTCAGTGATTTCAGTGAAATTTGAACAAGACATAAGACGTGTATACAAGATGTGAAGAGTCACTGTATAGGCACCTAATAATTCGGCGTAAATAGCATGCTGCTTTATAATCCGTGATCCTAAGCCAGCATTAAAGATGTGCCCTTTTTTGAGCCATGTGGTATTTACATCTTTATAACAAAGGTAGTTGCACATGATTAAAAATGGCGGAAGGTCGATGGTTCGATCCCTGGCCGCGTCAATACCAAAAAACGTTAAAACGCGTTACGAGCTGTTACCCTGCCTGGCGCTCGACATTAGGGTATAGTCGTCTCGGAACTGTGTCTGAGTAGCTATCCATGCGGATTCTATATCAGTGGGCTAGCATTAGTCCGGACTAGGAGAAACACACACACGCACGCACGCACGCACGCACGCACGCGCGCACGCGCGCGACGCTGTATAAGTGCAAAAATATATAATGCGACGTTAATCCCACTTCACCTTACCTCGAGTTCACTATATATAGCACGGATGGTAGAGGACTCCGTGTTCTATTGGACGGTAAAATATGGCAATGTTTGGTAATGACGATCGATGACTTATCATTGAATTAGTGAGTGAATTTCGGTTTAACGCTGTTTTAACATTTATTTTAGTTTTATTACGTCGTGTTACCTTTATGTGGGAGGTGTGGTACTGGCAAACCTCGAAGCAAAATCACGTCGAATATGTGATTCGACATTAAGATGACACTGGTGTAATAGACATTATTTGAATACATTTTACGATCGTAAAAACGACATCGATAGAATTCTGAACGGATGTGTTGACTTGTGGAGAAATAGCGATGATTCGTATACGTGTCGAGGGGACTTCGCGTTAACGGGCCAAGTTAACTGCAGGATTGACCTTGCACGTGGGAACATATGGTGGGTGTCATGGTGACAGCCATGATCGAGTAATGTGCCTTTGCTGAACACTGGTACAGACTGGTTCCCTCCTCCCCGAGTAATCGGATGACATATTAGCGAACCAGTGTATGATTTACTTCCACAGTGGCAGGTGGCTATCACAGGTCTTAGACGACTAGTCGTTAAATGAGACTTGTGTTTCCCAAGGGAACATGACTACGCCTTCACCGTGTTGCTACAGTTACCGTTCTCTTGCTGTCTCCCTTCTCACTGCATGATCGACCTGGCTGAAGCAGTCTCAAATCACTGCATGTTTAATGATCGCACATCAAGTCCCGTGTCGACATACAGACACAACATACACAGTCTCCACACACAGTTCTTTGCAGGTTTCGGAGTAAGGCCTCTATCTCCACATGTTGATTCTGCTACGTACCGTACAACAGACTGGTCCTACGTTTGAGTAGCATGCTGGTTTAAGCGTTGTGCTTGATTCTTGAGTAACATGCATGTCTGTCTTTGACTTACATGCCTGCCGATCCACAAGCTTAATAACATGCTTGTCACAAGATCCACATGCTTAATAACATGCTTGTAGCCAGATCCACATCCATAATAACATGCTTATCGCCAGATACACATGCTTAATAACATGCTGGTCGCCAGGTCCACATCCTCAATAACATCCTGTTCGCCAGATCAACATGCTTAATAACATGCTTGTCGCCAGATCCACGTGTTTAATAACATGCTTGTCACCAGATCCACATGCTTAAGAACATGCTCGTCGAAAGATCCACATGCTTAATAACATGTTTGTCGCCAGATCCACATGTTTAATAACATGCTTGTCACAAGATCCACATGTTTAATAGCATGTTATCGCCCGATCCACATGCTTAATAACACGTTGGTCGCCAGATCCACATGCTTAATAGCATACCTATCGAAAGATCTATATGCTTAATAACATGCCTGTCGAAAGATCCACACGCTTAAAAATATGCTTGCCGCCAGAACCACATGCTTAATATCATGTTTGTCACCAGATCCACATACTCAATATCATGCTTGTCACCAGATCCACATGCTAAATGACATGCTTGTCACCAGATCCACATGCTCAATAACATGTTTGTCGCCAGACGCATAGGCTTAATAACACGTTTGTTGCCAGATCCACATGATTAATAACATGCTCGTCACCAGATGCACATGCTTAAGAACATTCTCGTCGAAAGATCCACATGCTTAATAACATGTTTGTCGCCAGATCCACATGTTTAATAACATGCTTGTCACAAGATCCACATGTTTAATAACATGTTTATCGCCAGATCCACATGCTTAATAACATGCTGGTCGCCAGATTCACAAGCTTAATAGCATACCTATCGAAAGATATACATGCTTAATAACATGCCTGTCGCCAGATCAACACGCTTAAAAAACATGCTTGTCGCCAGAACAACATGCTTAAGAACATGCTCGTCGAAAGATCCACATGCTTAGTAACATGCTTGTCACCAGATTAACATGTTTAATAACATGCTTGTCACCAGATCCACATGCTTAAGAACATGTTTGTCACCAGATCCACATGCTTAATAACATGTTTGTCACCAGATCCACATGCTTAATAACATACTTGTCCCCAGATCCACATGCTTAATAACTTGCCTGTCGAAAGATCCACATGCTTAATAACATGCCTGTCGCGAGATCCACATGCTTAATAACAAGTTTATCGCCAGATGAACATCCTTAATAACATTTTTGTCGTTTACGCTATCTGGTCTATCTTTACAGTAGCATGCTTCTTTTAAGTGTGAATTGTATTACCGTTACAGTTTGAGTCATTAGAGTGAACAAAAAATGTCTTTAGAATTATATTGATTGTCGTCAGACTGATGTAATGTAAACTTCTCCCTTGTGATGTAATGTAATGCCAGATCGATACCCTAAAGCATGCTCAAAGCGCTACATTATTACCCCGTTCAATGGATCAGTGTGCACTCTGATTCTCAGTTCCCTGCTGCCTGGAAGGTGTCAGAAGGTTAACAGTCACATTACCATCTCACTGGACCGGGTACCTATTCAGTGCTGGGTGAACATAAGCATATTTCGAACAAAGTCACTTGTTGTGCAAAATGTGCTTCAGTGTGTGGCTTGACCGAAGCCCTAGAAACTCTCAGGAGTCAAGCTGCCGAATCCATATACTGTCGACGGCCAGCGTTGCTTAACCAAAACCGATTTGTGATCTGTGCGCTGTACACAGGACCACGTGCCACCTTAAAGTGACATGGTTGTCATTTGTCGTTATACGGATATGATTGTCTTCAGAGTGGTATGCATGTCGTTAGACTAACATAAATGTCTTTTGAGTTAAATAATTGTCGTCAGGCTAAAATGCTTGTCATCAGTGAAACGTGATTGTCAGAAGCATGTACTTGCAAATTAACTTACAAGATTGTCTTAAGTGTAGCATGATTGTCTTAAGTGTAGCATGATTGTCTTAAGTGTACCATGATTGTCTTAAGTGTACCATGATTGTCTTAAGTGTAGCATGACTGTCTTAAGTGTAGCATGATTGTCTTAAGTGTAGCATGACTGTCTTAAGTGTAGCATGATTGTCTTAAGTGTAGCATGATTGTCTTAAGTGTAGCATGACTGTCTTAAGTGTACCATGATTGTCTTAAGTGTACCATGATTGTCTTAAGTGTAGCATGATTGTCTTAAGTGTAGCATGATTTTCTGAAGCCTAGCATGATTGTCATCAGAGTAAGGTGTTGGTTGTCAGAAGAACTGGTGTTATAAGGTCTGTCCTCCCTGGCAATGACCCTTGTTTTTGACTTGGCTTTTTCAGTATGTCATCGTATGTCGTGCATCGATGTTCACTTCATCGATCATTTGTTTGCCGGATCCAGGTCAGATTACACAAGCTGACGTGTTCCACATGTAGTACTGCCCAACGTGTTTTACTTGTAGTATTGCCCGACGTGTTCTAGCTGTAGTGTTGCCCGACGTGTTCTACCTGTATCATTGCCCAACGTGTTCTAGCTGTAGTATTGCCCGACGTGTTCTAGCTGTATCATTGCCCGACGTGTTCTACTTATAGCATTGCCCGACGTGTTCTAGGTGTAGTATTGCCCAACGTGTTCTACCTGTGGTATTGCCCAACGTGTTCTACCTGAGTTTAGCATTGACCAGTGTGTTCTTCCTGTAGTATTGCCCAAAGTGTTCTTCCTGTAGCATTGCCCGACGTGTTCTAGCTGTAGTATTGCCTGACGTATTCTACCTGTATCATTGCCCAACGTGTTCTACCTGTAGCATTTCCCGATGTGTTTTACTTGTAGCATTGCCCGACGTGTTCTAACTGTAGTATTGCCCAACGTGTTCTATCTGTGGTATTGCCCAACGTGTTCTACCTGAGTTTAGCATTGACCAGTGTGTTCTTCCTGTAGTATTGCCCAAAGTGTTCTACTTGGAGCATTGCCCGATGTGTTCTATTTGTAGCATTGCCCAACGTGTTCTACCTGTGGTATTGCCCAACGTGTCCTGTCTGTAGCATTGTGCGACGTGTTCTACCTGAGTTTAGCATTGACCAGTGTGTTCTTCCTGTAGTATTGCCCAAAGTGTTCTACTTGGAGCATTGCCCGACGTGTTCTACCTGTAGTATTGCCCGACATGTTCTACCTGAGTTTAGCATTGACCAGTGTGTTCTTCCTGTAGCATTGCCCGACGTGTTCTACCTGTAGCATTGCCCGACGTGTTCTAGCTGTAGTATTGCCCGATGTGTTCTTCCTGTCGTATTGTCCAACGTGTTCTACTTATAGCATTTCCCGACGTGTTTTACTTGTAGCATTGCCCAACGTGTTCTACCTGTAGCATTGCCCGACGTGTTCTAGCTGTAGTATTGCCCGACGTGCTCTACCTGTATCATTGCCCGACGTGTTCTAGCTGTATCATTGCCCGATGTGTTCTACTTGTAGCATTTCCCGACGTGTTTTACTTGTAGCATTGCCCGATGTGTTCTAACTGTAGTATTGCCCGACGTGTTCTACCTGTAGTATTGCCCGACGTGTTCTAGCTGTAGCAGTGCCCGACGTGTTCTGTCTGTAGTATTGCCCGATGTGTTCTACCTGTAGTATTGCCCGACGTGTTCTACCTGTAGTATTGTTCAATGTGTTCTACTTGTAGCATTGTCCGACGTGTTCTACCTGTAACATTGTCCGACGTGTTCTACCTGTAGTATTATTGACCGACGTGTTCTACCTGTAGTATTGCCCGACGTGTTCTACTTGTAGCATTGTCCGACGTGTTCTACCTGTAACATTGTCCGACGTGTTCTACCTGTAGCATTGCCCGACGTGTTCTACCTGTAGTATTATTGACCGACGTGTTCTACCTGTAGTATTGCCGGACGTGTTCTACTTGTAGCATTGTGATGCATGCGTTTACACCATTACGTTGACCGATTTATTGATTGTTTTCCCGTCTCACAGCATGCACATTATGCTAACGTGACGTCACTCGTTAATGATATCATCACTGCATTTGCACTCGTACCATCTTGACCCCGAACACGCGCTTCCATGCAGGTATGGCAGCATCGATCGAACACGGACAAGCCAGTCGACTGTGTAAAATCCGCCGCTCTTCGCCTTCCTGGACCTAGCGCATTGTGGTATCTTCATGTTTACAACCTTTCATTCTGTGGTTAATTTGAGGAACTTACGTCAACAACCGCTCATGCATGGTACAGATGGTGATGCAACAGTGATGCTTCCAGTGGCTGCTAACGACCTGCCTGTCACGTTGGCCTCCCTATCCTCTGTGTGCTAAGCACATATAAATAATTAAACGCGTATTGATTTTCTGTCGTGATTTGAAAGTAATTTGAATAGTTTTCTAATCAATGTCATGCAGAGATTAAATCTGTTCCATTTTCAATATACAGTAAACTACGGTTATACAAACATAAAGGGGCCACTAATGTTAGTTGGTGGTGATCGTGGTTCGTTATAGTTCATTATATCTGTCGGTTCGTTATAAGCGTAGTTTACTATACATGTAACAGAATTTCTTTCTCGCGAGCTTCATCGTGTTATATATACTACTCAAAAGAAGTTAAAGAACACCCAATTTGTTCACATGACTACAGTTAATCTGTCATGGCTGGTGTGTATTGAAACACACAGCCTTCCAGTTGGGGGTGTTCTTTAACTTCTTTTGAGTAGTATATATATTTTTTATAACAGTGAAAAGGTTGTAAATAGCCACACTCGTCCAAAATGAAAACATCTTGCGACCTGACGGGTCAATATTAAAATCCTGCGCCACGTTGGGCTCCTCCCCCCACCCACGCACATATACGCGCGCGCCCTTTGCGTTGTCAGAAACAGTCGTGAAACATTTTTTGATGTATTTTGTAATTTTATAAACGATCATTTCAGGAACTGGTTGAGTACATTTTGATAACTGATATTGTTAGTGGCTGTGGGTGTAGGGGTTGAAGTAGCGTAAACTAGATGTCCCCCTCAGAGAGTATGTAGGACCACGTCTTTAAATGTATATTATATCTACCGCTGTTATAAGCGCAGAATACCAGTAGCTGTTTGTTTTAATCTATGACTAAGCTTGTCGACAGTCGACAGCGACCAAAGGGAGGGTGTAAATCGTGATGTGGTCTTGAGCCCGTTTTCATAATGAATTGTAGTGTAATAGTCATATGTTTTAAGGATCTCAAACTAGCTTTCATTATAAATCTGTGATAATAAAGTTATTCTAGTCTCGCTATGACCGAAATATTGCCGATGTGACTTGAAATTTCCACTGGACTTTTATAGTCAGTTAAATCTGTGCCTCGGCAAGATGGCCAAGATGTTACCGATTTACTTGTTGTTTTTGTTTGTTTGCTCTTTAACGCCGTACTCTAATATTCCAACTATATGACGGCAGTCTGTAATTAATCCAGTCTGGACGAGACAATCCAGTGATTGATATCATGAGCATCGATCCACGCAACTGAGATACGATGACGTCTATCAACCAAGTCAGCGAGCCTGACCACCCAATCACATTAGTCGCCTCTTACGACAAGCATTGTCGCCTTTTCTGATCAGCAGGGGTTGCTGAAGACCTATTCTACCACGGGTCTTCACGGGTCCGATGTACTGGCAGATGTCACGTTAAATCTTCCAATGGCTCACTCACAAGGTTGCTTTCACCTCGCCTTAATTATACATACAACGTTATGTTCACCGTTATATATTTCCTATATAGGCGGGAATAACTGATTCCGCTGCTTGTATACCAAGGATACATGTCAAGTCTATACATAATGAAACGATTCAGTGAATAATTTTTATAACAAAACACAAGACGCTTCCCTTTTCCAATGATTGTTAAATTATACTGGTAACTTGACACTGATGGTGTGGGTGAGTGTGTTCATTGTATGGCGGTTGACATTAAACATGGAATTACTGTATCCAAGTGGGTGCAGCATAGAACCAGGGTTTCCGGCTTAAAGAGCGAACGCTTGAACCACAAGGCTACCTCACCAACCCATGCAGCTTCTAACAGTCACTGACTCGGGATAATCCGGGTGAGAACAGGTCTTCAGCAACCATGCTTGCCGTAAGAGGCGACTATGCTTGTTGTAAGAGGCGACTAACGTGTGGTCAGGCTCGCTGAATTTGTTGATGCATGTCATCATATCCCAATTGCGTAGATCGATGGTCATGATGTCAAACACTTAATTGTCTGGTCCAGACTCAATTATTTACCTCTGGAATATTGCTGAGTGCGTTGATAAACAACAAAAATCAGCCTCCACCACACATGTGACAATCGACTGGGCTAGCACATCCAGCAGCTTTACATTGACGTCCGTATACTGTGATACTGGTGTACAGGTATTGGTTTTCATTTCCTACCATCTGCACCCTATAATTACAACAAACTAACTGTACGTAAACCACAATCCAGTACTGCGTCAATGTTATGTACTAGTATATCATACCGTGTGTTATGACAAACCCAGTCAGGGTAAACAAGCTGGAACTGGGGCTCCTTTTGAATTTAAATAGAGTTATATATTTCCATCAGAATTTATATGTTGGGTACCAAGCGTTAGGCTAAGCAGCTACAAGCTCCATAATTCACTTCTAGGGGAGGGGGCACGGGTGGCCCAGTCGTCTAAGGCGCCGCGATTCGCTGTGCAGAGTTGTGTCCCTTGGGCACGCCAGAAACCTATGATTGTGGGTTCGAATCCCGGTTCGCCCGGATTATGTTTCTAGGTTTGTCTGCACCATACCCTTGCTCGTGGGTTTCACCGAAGTGGTAAACGTCTGAGACCTGCATCACTTCGGGCTTTCCTCCCACATTAAGCTGAGATAACTGGAATACTGTTTAAAGCGGCGTTAAACCCCACTCACTCACTCACACTTCTCGGGGAAGTCAAGATCCACTTGAGAACGTGGAGCACACATGCAGTTCAGGTTGGACACAAGGGGAATATAGCGAAACACGTGAACATGAACACTTGAAGTGACCACGACCCTCTAGACATCGGCTTTCAATGTTCAAACGGAGGATTTAGTTACATGAGTTTATACCCTTCTGTCATGTAACTGAGAGATCTGACGACGAACTTCCATTATCAATGTCTAAAGGTCGCAGTGACCCGTTAGGCGCTATCTGCGCGGAAGCAGTTGCAGCATTAGGGTCAGCCTAGCCACTGATACATTAAAGGCACATGTACAAAGTGAGTACTTATGGGATAATTACACCCCTGGGTAATGAGATTACGACGCGTACTTTACAACACTTTTCAACTGGGAAGATGCAGTTATATTCCCGGCCAAGCACCGTAGGGAATGCAATGTTTAGTGAAGTGCTTAAGCTAAGTGCTCGAGGCTCACTTCTACACGGACAGAGGACGGTGGCCTCCCTGGTTATTTCTCCTGAATAAGTAATAGTACTGATATGAAGTGCACCACGGTATTATTTGTCATCGCCTATCGCTTCACATTATCAACTGGTAATTCATCAATACTGTGCGCTTACGTCCGGGGTAGTAACTGATTGATTGCGCTTGTCGGGCTTCACTGTAATCGGCCAAGGAAGTGGTTCTGCGGCCTACCTATGTGTTACAGTTGCTATGAAGCAGATATCAGCATTTCCCTCAATGTCAACTCCTGAATAATACATTTTCCAAATCTCAGTTACTAATTATTTACTTTAAGTGCGGGTTCAGTGATTTTACCTTTGTGGGACAAAAAAGATTGATTAACAGAATGTAAATAAAGTTACCATTAGAATAAAAGTAAACGTTAAATATAATATGTTTGATCTAATATTGGCTTCCACTGTACACACACAATAGAATATGACCCAATGTGGAACTAATATTGTCAGAAAACTGGTTTTATACAGGTTAATACAAATGTGTGTTATCAAACGTGATCACGGCTGATGGTCGTTCAATCATATATTTCCCAAGGAATGCCCGTATATCAGCCATCGGCTATTCCCGTCCTGCTACACCCACGTCCCAGCCATCAATCTTATCACTGTAATCGGCAAGGATGACGTTACCAGGCACAGTCCAAGGCAAGCGACTGTGTCCGAGTGTTTGCACTCACCCACCATAGTCATATAAATACATCATATAAATACCAGGATACCCCCAACGTTTGGGTCATTACGAATGGGAATTGATTACGGTTAGGAAGGAGGGTTAACAGGCATGAGATAATTTGAGGCCATTCGTACGTGTCGTGGTATGTCTTCTCGAGAGCCACATTTTGTGCTTCGTTGTGCATCGTTAAATGGCATTTCAACAAATATCAGTCTCGTGTCTGTTTCCAATACCGGTTTCGCTTTCCATTTGCTAAGAAAATGGAGTCAGTGAAGAAATGCCATATCTCCCGCCACGACTCATCCTGCTAATATTACCAAACTGTATAGTGCAGTACGATAGTCGTAGCGTTTTGTGGAACGGGGATAATTCAGGTATGGCCTATAGCTACAGAATAACTAGGTACAGCATCGATGCAGCAGCTGGAACAAAGACAGATGGGACAGATCGATAGACCTGCTTGTTTGTGGTTTGGGCTATGATAGAGCTAATGATAAAAAATAGCCTCCATTGTTATTGATTTTGTTTATGACTCGAGTATCGGTACACAGGTCACTAGTAGCAGAAATAAGACAAGGGCACGGCAGTAGGGCTGACCGTTAGTTAAACATTTACATGCATACATATATCTGGCTTCATATGGTAAACGTGCAGATATATCTACAGACTGTCTCTTGCGCCGATGGTTGCGAGGTCTCCTGAAGCTCTTGTACAAGGTTCCTAGGTAACCCTGTCTTAACTTATTCATATTGAATACTTATACACCAAATGTCCTGCTACAGATGACATCAGATTTGAACTATGTATGGCCTAAGTCGTGTATGGTTCAGTATATCCTAACGCGTCCCTCGCATATGCGCCTTGTAAATTTTATTTCAGAGTCGTAATCAAAGTCCTTGTCTTCTAACACTAAGTCGGGAGACTGAACACATGATATATGACAACCAGTCACATTCCATTATCTATGATCGTATGTTACTCCCGTTGGAAGTATCGTGATGAATAGGTCCCCAGCCCCCTAGGTAGGGAGGGGTAGGAGTGGACTACAACGGGAATCCGATACACAAAGGGGCTGACTGGACTGAACAGGAATGTACACCCAAGTAAAACCAACGGATAAATTGGATCTGGCTGATAGTAGTTCTATCCCGAGGATGTGTATCTTTGCTCACAACTTCGATTTTTCCACTCCAGGGGCGTTTACGTTACAGACGGCTTTACAATAGTAGCAACATGTCTGGCTGCAGTGAGCTTCTCCTACCTAGGATACAGATTAATGTCATCTTCAAATGTATTCACTGGAAAGCATTTAGCTATGTACATTGTTAAAGCTATGCGTGTGTTATGACCCTCGAACTCCAATCATCACACAGTCACATTTATGTCACGGGCCAACGATCTACAATACAACTGGAATGTAATCTATCTACATCATCTCTACATGACACAATGAAAGGTTTTGTTCCCTGATTGTAACTTGGATCTCGAGCATCTCTTGCTTGGAGACAAATGAGCAGGACAATTTATTATTTTCTTTTAATATCACTTTTATTACGTGAACTTGTATGATAGTGTGACAGGGCTGTGAGTTGCCGGGCTGATGTATTGAATAGTCTGGGTATGCTGGATGTTTGAAAACGCCTAAAATAAAGATTACTGGTTTGGAAAAAGCTTAGCATTTGGTGTGTACAAATCAAGATGAAATTACATTACCAAATCAAAATATCACAATTATTATAATAGCTCTATAATCATATAGAATTATCAGTAAACAATTATCATCCAATTATTGACAAGTAACTTGCTTCCTGTCGCTATTTTGACCACCACTTCCGGTGGCTGACCCCTCTCAGAGCAGACGATACATACGTGCATGTGTTTCATCCATAATTCATCCTCCTTTTGTTAATCCCCTTGATTACCTCGCTGTTCCCTGCTCATGACGGAAGTATGGCATTGGGATGCACCAGTGATGGATGTTGTAGCATTACAACTATCACATGGATGATGTTGATGGCTTAATGAGAAACGGAACAACGACAATGGCGGGGAGTTACTTAAATAGTCAAGGACTGGTCACATATGGCGAATGTCTGTAACGTCAAGAAATATATATATACTGTGCGTTTTTGTGTATAACATAACGCATTGTGTAATTAATAAATACCATTTTTGGAGAAGAAAATATAGAATCTTCTCTTTTGTTATTCTCAGAGGAACGGCTTCTGTCACACCCGTCGTCCATGCATGCTTGGGCCGGCACGACACTGAAGGTGCATTACACAAGTCTGTTCTGAAGACTCCACTGTTTCGTTTGGATAGATATGTTTCTAAGTATTGTTTGGTGTCCTGATCAATTTCCTGATCATTTTCTGGTCAGCGTGAGGTATCAATGTTCAAATCTAGCCAAAGATATTCTAATTATGACAACAATTTATTTAAAATCCATTTTTCCTTAAGTTTACTTTAACAGTAAGACGAGATAACCGTCTGAATAGATGCATCTTTGGCCTTGAGGAATCTAGGTTAGTGTCATGATACGCAGGAACGTAGTCTCTCCTACACAATGCCAACCGTGTTTCGCAACAAGTGATAGCTTAATCGAGTTACATTTTATACCTATACAAGAGAAGGCGATGTTGTTGGAGTTGATGTTTTTAAGTATGATCACAAGCATGTGCAACGCATTAGTATTCTCATAAAGATTTTTGCATGTAAACGACCATGAATGTTTCTTTTGAATTTAAAACAGGCACGTCAATATTTTCTTACACCTAACAATTTTAAGATGCTCTCAACATTACCTAAATGCCAAATACAAAATATTCTTATCGTGATAAATGATTAAGAATTATTTTGATTTGATAAAATCTCGCCCTTGTTTATTTTATATGAAGCCTCGCAGTTTTGCAACATGTTTTCAAGTTTTGAGATTAATAGACTGGTGAGATTCTAGTATATACTCGAATTCGTTATATTGATAAGGGGTGTGTTTTTGTCATGTCTAGAGCGTTTAAATTATTAAGTGACTCTATTCTGTATTTGTCACTTGGGGTATGATAGATTAGCACGTAATGGATTTTGAGTATGGAACAACTCGACAGTCCTTATGCAGGCTGAAAACTCACTCTGTGCAGCAGGTGCTTCAATTAAGACCTATCTAATGACGTCCTGGCCCCCTAAGAGACATGACAGGTGACTACGTATGTTTATGTGATTGTCGGTTATAAAAACAAAGAGTAGCGTTAATTGCTTTGTGGGGGAAATCATTGAGCACATAACGGAATAGTCATTGCGTCGTTAAAGGTTCATCAATTTACTAATCGACAAGATTCATACAAATCAATCAAATATCAAGACTTCCCGTCAGATCTTTTGTCGCTCTATTTTGTCAAGATGTCTTTGTGTCCTTCGGCTGCACTTGCTTAACAAAGGCCCTTTCTATGAGATTGTCATGGTTGACAAAGCAAACGTACGCTGTGAGTCTTACCGTCATGATCAGACACTTCATACGGTATCATTAACGCGACACCCCATGCATATTGCAAACTGACGGTGTTGTTATCTTTTGTCTCCCGTCAGGCATCGTCAAGTCCACTCACACGACCTGCAAACTGGGATTAGTACCTCCACAACGGTATCTTAGTGCACGTGCTGCACGAGATCGATCAGCAAGTCCGTCACGCTATTTAACGTCAAGTGCACGCATGCGCACTCAGTGTATCACGGCACGGCCATGGCTCAGCAGGACGAACAATCAATCGCCATGTCTAGAATGAGACAGAACGAGAATGGTTTCATCTGCCTCACAAAAAAATAGATCGATGTGTGTCGTGTTGTTTTTTCTTGACACTGTCAATTATGACGTATGTATGTCTATATATGTCTTTGGCGCACGCAAATGATAGCTGTGCGCTCTTCTGTGCCTGCTTGTGTGAGATGATGCATGGGTCTGTCTGTATTCTGACCGTACACCAAATGTCTGTGTTCTGATTATGTCCGGACTGTCTGTATTCTGACTGTATCTTGACTGTCTGTGTTCTGGCTGTGTCCGGACTGTCTGTGCCCTGACTGTATTCTGGCTGTCTCCGGACTGTCTGTGTCCTAACTGTATTCTGGATGTATCCTGACTGTCTGTATTCTGACTGTCTGTATTCTGGCTGTATCCTGACCGTCTGTATTCTTGCTTTATCCTGACCGTCTGTATTCTGACTGTCTGTATTCTGGATGTATCCTGACCGTCTGTATTCTGTCTGTATCCTGACCGTCTGTATTTTGTCTGTATCCTGACCGTCTGTATTCTGGCTGTATCCCGACCGTATGTATTCTGACCGTCTGTATTCTGTCTGTATCCCGACCGTCTGTATTCTGTCTGTATCCTGACTGTCTGTATTCCGGCTGTATCCTGACCGTATGTATTCTGGCTGTATTCTGACCGTACACCAAATGTCTGTGTTCTGATTATGTCCGGACTGCCTGTATTCGGGCTGTGTCGGGACTGTCTGTCTCCTGGCTGTCTGTATTCTGGTTGTACAACCAAATGTCTGTGTTCTGATTATGTCCGGACTGTCTGTATTCTGACTGTATTCTGGATGTATCCTGACTGTCTGTATTCTGACTGTATCCTGACCGTCTGTATTCTGGCTGTATCCCGACCGTATGTATTCTGACCGTCTGTATTCTGTCTGTATCCCGACCGTCTGTATTCTGTCTGTATCCTGACCGTCTGTATTCTGGCTGTAACCTGACTGTCTGTATTCCGGCCGTATCCTGACCGTATGTATTCTGGCTGTATTCTGACCGTACACCAAATGTCTGTGTTCTGATTATGTCCGGACTGCCTGTATTCGGGCTGTGTCGGGACTGTCTGCCTCCTGACTGTCTGTATTCTGGTTGTACAACCAAATGTCTGTGTTCTGATTATGTCCGGACTGTCTGTATTCTGACTGTATCTTGACTGTCTGTGTTCTGGCTGTGTCCGGACTGTCTGTGCCCTGACTGTATTCTGGCTGTCTCCGGACTGTCTGTGTCCTGACTGTATTCTGGATGTATTCTGACTGTCTGTATTCTGGCTTTATGCTGACCGTCTGTATTCTGGCTTTATGCTGACCGTCTGTATTCTGACCGTCTGTATTCTGGCTGTATCCTGACCGTCTGTATTCTGACTGTCTGTATTCTGTCTGTATCCTGACCGTCTGTATTCTGTCTGTATCCTGACCGTCTGTATTCTGACTGTCTGTATTCTGGCTGTATACTGACCGTCTCTATTCTGACTGTCTGTATTCTGTCTGTATCCTGACCGTATGTATTCTGACTGTCTGTATTCTGGCTGTATCCTGACTGTATGTATTCTGACCGTCTGTATTCTGTCTGTATCCTGCCTGTCTGTATTCTGTCTGTATCCTGACCGTCTGTATTCTGTCTGTATCCTGACCGTCTCTATTCTGTCTATATCCTGACCGTCTGTATTCTGACTGTATCCTGACCGTCTGTATTCTGGCTGTATCCTGACCGACTGTATTTTGACTGTCTGTATTCTGGCTGTATCCTGACCGTCTGTATTCTGACTGTCTGTATTCTGTCTGTAACCTGACCGTCGGTATTCTGTCTGTATTCTGACCGTCTGTATTCTGTCTGTATCCTGACCGTCTGTATTCTGGCTGTATCCTGACCGTCTGTATTTTGTCTGTATCCTGACCTTCTGTATTCTTTCTGTATCCTGAGTGTCTGTATTTTGTCTGTATCCTGACCGTCTGTATTCTGACTGTCTGTATTCTGGCTGTATCTTGACCGTATGTATTCTGACCGTCTGTATTCTGTCTGTATCCTGACCGTCTCTATTCTGTCTGTATCCTCACGGTCTGTATTCTGTCTGTATTCTGATCGTCTGTATTCTGTCTGTATCCTGACCGTCTGTATTCTGTCTGTATCCTGACCGTATGTATTCTGTCTGTATCCTGACCGTCTGTATTCTGACTGTCTGTATTCCGGCTGTATCCTGACCGTACACCGAATGTCTGTGTTCTGATTATGTCCGGACTGTCTGCATTCGGACTGTGTCGGGACTGTCTGTATTCTGTCTGTATCCCGACCGTCTGTATTCTGCCTGTATACTGACCGTCTGTATTCTGGCTGTACCCTGACCGTCTGTATTCTGGCTGTATCCTAACCGTCTGTATTTTGACTGTCTGTATTCCGCCTGTATCCCGACCGTCTGTATTCTGTCTGTATCCTGACCGTCTGTATTATGTCTGTATCCTGACCGTCTGTATTCTGTCTGTATCCTGACCGTATGTATTCTGTCTGTATCCTGACCGTCTGTATTCTGACTGTCTGTATTCTGGCTGTATCCTGACCGTCTTTATTCTGACTGTCTGTATTCTGGCTGTATCCTGACCGTCTGTATTCTGACTGTCTGTATTCTGGCTGTATCCTGACCGTTTGTATTCTGGCTGTATCCTGACCGTCTGTATTCTGACTGTCTGTATTCTGTCTGTATCCTGACCGTCTGTATTCTGACTGTCTGTATTCTGGCTGTATACTGACCGTCTCTATTCTGACCGCCTGTATTCTGTCTGTATCCTGACCGTCTGTATTCTGACTGTCTGTATTCTGGCTGTATCCTGACTGTATGTATTCTGACCGTCTGTATTCTGTCTGTATCCTGACTGTCTGTATTCTGTCTGTATCCTGACCGTCTGTATTCTGTCTGTATCCTGACCGTCTCTATTCTGTCTATATCCTGACCGTCTGTATTCTGACTGTATCCTGACCGTCTGTATTCTGGCTGTATCCTGACCGTCTGTATTTTGACTGTCTGTATTCTGGCTGTATCCTGACCGTCTGTATTCTGACTGTCTGTATTCTGTCTGTAACCTGACCGTCGGTATTCTGTCTGTATTCTGACCGTCTGTATTCTGTCTGTATCCTGACCGTCTGTATTCTGGCTGTATCCTGACCGTCTGTATTTTGTCTGTATCCTGACCGTCTGTATTCTTTCTGTATCCTGAGTGTCTGTATTTTGTCTGTATCCTGACCGTCTGTATTCTGACTGTCTGTATTCTGGCTGTATCTTGACCTTATGTATCCTGACCGTCTGTATTCTGTCTGTATCCTCACGGTCTGTATTCTGTCTGTATCCTGACCGTCTGTATTCTGACTGTCTGTATTCTGACCGTCTGTATTCTGACTGTCTGTATTCCGGCTGTATCCTGACCGTACACCAAATGTCTGTGTTCTGATTATGTCCGGACTGTCTGCATTCGGACTGTGTCGGGACTGTCTGTATTCTGTCTGTATCCCGACCGTCTGTATTCTGCCTGTATCCTGACCGTCTGTATTCTGGCTGTACCCTGACCGTCTGTATTCTGGCTGTATCCTGACCGTCTGTATTCTGACTGTCTGTATTCCGCCTGTATCCCGACCGTCTGTATTCTGTCTGTATTCTGACCGTCTGTATTATGTCTGTATCCTGACCGTCTGTATTCTGTCTGTATCCTGACCGTCTCTATTCTGTCTGTATCCTGACCGTCTGTATTCTGACTGTCTGTATTCTGGCTGTATCCTGACCGTCTGTATTCTGACTGTCTGTATTCTGGCTGTATCCTGACCGTCTTTATTCTGACTGTCTGTATTCTGGCTGTATCCTGACCGTCTGTATTCTGACTGTCTGTATTCTGGCTGTATCCTGACCGTTTGTATTCTGGCTGTATCCTGACCGTCTGTATTCTGACTGTCTGTATTCTGTCTGTATCCTGACCGTCTGTATTCTGACTGTCTGTATTCTGGCTGTATACTGACCGTCTCTATTCTGACCGCCTGTATTCTGTCTGTATCCTGACCGTCTGTATTCTGACTGTCTGTATTCTGGCTGTATCCTGACTGTATGTATTCTGACCGTCTGTATTCTGTCTGTATCCTGACTGTCTGTATTCTGTCTGTATCCTGACCGTCTGTATTCTGTCTGTATCCTGACCGTCTCTATTCTGTCTATATCCTGACCGTCTGTATTCTGACTGTATCCTGACCGTCTGTATTCTGGCTGTATCCTGACCGTCTGTATTTTGACTGTCTGTATTCTGGCTGTATCCTGACCGTCTGTATTCTGACTGTCTGTATTCTGTCTGTAACCTGACCGTCGGTATTCTGTCTGTATTCTGACCGTCTGTATTCTGTCTGTATCCTGACTGTCTGTATTCTGGCTGTATCCTGAACGTCTTTTTTTTGTCTGTATCCTGACCGTCTGTATTCTTTCTGTATCCTGAGTGTCTGTATTTTGTCTGTATCCTGACCGTCTGTATTCTGACTGTCTGTATTCTGGCTGTATCTTGACCTTATGTATTCTGACCGTCTGTATTCTGTCTGTATCCTGACCGTCTGTATTCTGTCTGTATCCTCACGGTCTGTATTCTGTCTGTATCCTGACCGTCTGTATTCTGACTGTCTGTATTCTGACCGTCTGTATTCTGACTGTCTGTATTCCGGCTGTATCCTGACCGTCTGTATTCTGTCTGTATCCTGACCGTCTGTATTCTGACTGTCTGTATTCTGGTTGTATCCTGACCGTCTGTATTCTGACTGTCTGTATTCCGGCTGTATCCTGACCGTCTGTATTCTGTCTGTATCCTGACCGTCTGTATTCTGACTGTCTGTATTCTGGCTGTATACTGACTGTCTGTATTCTGTCTGTATCCTGACCGTCTGTATTCTGTCTGTATCCTGACCGTCTCTATTTTGTCTATATCCTGACCGTCTGTATTCTGACTGTATCCTGACCGTCTGTATTCTGGCTGTATCCTGACCGTCTGTATTTTGACTGTCTGTATTCTGGCTGTATCCTGACCGTCTGTATTCTGACTGTCTGTATTCTGTCTGTAACCTGACCGTCGGTATTCTGTCTGTATTCTGACCGTCTGTATTCTGGCTGTACCCTGACCGTCTGTATTCTGGCTGTATCCTGACCGTCTGTATTCTGACCGTCTGTATTCCGCCTGTATCCCGACCGTCTGTATTCTGTCTGTATCCTGACCGTCTGTATTCTGGCTGTATCCTGACCGTCTGTATTCTGGCTGTATCCTGACCGTCTCTATTCTGTCTGTATCCCGACCGTCTGTATTCTGTCTGTATCCTGACCGTCTGTATTCTGGCTGTATCCTGACCGTCTATATTCTGACAGTCTTTATTCTGACTGTCCGGACTCTCTCCATTGCTACGGTCTCCCGACTGTCTATATTCTGACTGAATCCAGACTGTCTCAATTGGTACTATATCCTGACTGTCTATATTCTGGCTGTATCCGGACTGTCTGTATTCTGGTTGTATCCGGATTATCTGTATCCCGACTGTCTGTATTCTGGCTGTATCCTGACTGTCTGTATCCCGACTGTCTGTATTCTGGCTGTATCCTGACTGTCTGTATACCGATTGCCTGTATTCTGGTAGTCTTCGGACTGTCTGAATTTTGGCTGTATCCGGACTGTCTGTATTCTGACTGTATCCTGACTGTCTGTATCCCGACTGTCTGTATTCTGGCTGTATCCTGACTGTCTGTATACGGATTGCCTGTATTCTGGTAATCTTCGGACTGTCTGAATTCTGGCTGTATCCGGACTGTCTGTATTCTGGCTGTATCCGGACTGTCTGTATCCCGACTGTCTGTATTCTGGCTGTATCCTGACTGTCTGTATCCTGACTGTCTTTATCAACTGTCCATATTGTGGCTGCATGACCATTTTGAAAATATGGACGGAATATGTGATCTGTATTATATATTCAGTCATGCTGCTCAATATATAAACAAGGACAAAATGTGAGACTCTTAAGCTACCTACAACCTGAATTCCATTATTGTTTTCGCATCACTCTGTCCCTGTCACCATAAGGAATTTTTCAAGGATTCAGTGTTGTTTCATCTGAGCGCCACATTTATCAATAAGTAATCCACACAAGACATCCTCTTGCTTTACGGGACTGTCATGACGTAAAATGCAAACGCTCAATGCACAACAGAGAGCGATTGTTGGGTACGTCATTGAAGTGATCGACGCATTGTCATTCATTGGCACAGTTGGTCTGATTCGAAATGACAAATTACTTTAAGGTCAGTTATATTATATTATATAGTTTTTACAAAGTTTTGCAGAACGTAATTTTCAAACGGTACCAGCTCTCATCGTTGACGATCTCCGTGTACTATTGTCAGTCTGTGTGAGGGGTATATGGCTATATTCCTGGTGGGCATGCAGGCAGGATAGCGGGGACATTGTTACAAAGCTATCACTCCACTACCAGACACTACTTTCGTGAGCACGGTTGCATGGCACAGGGAAGTAGATGCATCATTTAGACCCCGCGGCTGTGTATAGATTTTTTTCATGCGATAAAAATGTCTGTTCCTGCACCTGTATAATCCAGTTGTCGTTATCGGTTAACCGACATAAAATATGCTTTGAGTGACTTAATTGTTCCCTTTATAGCAATTGATTGGATATGAACTTGTTGGAACCCACAGAGATGGATTTTAAAGTTTGATTGTAATGGAGATAAGTGTCCGTGACGAGGTGGTTGATATTGATCTCTGGAAGCTGGTAGACAGACGGTGTAAGATGGAAGGTGGAAGATAGAAGCTGGAAGATAGACGGTGTAAGATAGACGGTGTAAGATGGAAGGTGGAAGATAGAAGCTGGAAGAAAGACGGTGTAAGATGGAAGGTGGAAGGTAGAACCTGGAAGCTGGAAGCTGGTAGATAGAAGCTGGAAGATAGAAGCAGGACGATAGTAGCAGGACGATAGTAGCTGGAAGATAGAAGTTGGAAGATAGAAGCTGGAAGAAAGACGGTGTAAGATAGACGGTGTAAGATGGAAGGTGGAAGATAGAAGCTGGAAGAAAGACGGTGTAAGATGGAAGGTGGAAGGTAGAACCTGGAAGCTGGAAGCTGGTAGATAGAAGCTGGAAGATAGAAGCAGGACGATAGTAGCAGGACGATAGTAGCTGGAAGATAGAAGTTGGAAGATAGAAGCTGGTAGATAGAAGCTGGAAGATAGAAGCAGGAAGATAGAAGCCGGAAGATAGAAGCAGGACGATAGACGGTGTAAGATAGACGGTGTAAGATAGAAGCTGGAAGATAGAAGCTGGTAGATAGAAGCTGGAAGATAGAAGCAGGACGATAGTAGCTGGAAGATAGAAGCAGGACGATAGTAGCTGGAAGATAGAAGCAGGACGATAGTAGCTGGAAGATAGAAGCTGGTAGATGGAAGATGGAAGATAGAAGCAGGACGATAGTAGCTGCAAGATAGAAGCTGGAAGATAGAAGCTGGTAGATAGAAGCTGGAAGATAGAAGCAGGACGATAGTAGCTGGAAGATAGAAGCTGGAAGATAGACGGTGTAAGATGGAAGCTGGAAGATAGAAGCTGGAAGATAGAAGCAGGACGATAGTAGCTGGAAGATAGAAGCTGGAAGATAGAAGCAGGACGATAGTAGCTGGAAGATAGAAGCTGGAAGATAGAAGATGGAAGATAGACGGTGTAAGATAGAAGCTGGAAGATAGAAGCTGGAAGATAGAAGCAGGACGATAGTAGCTGGAAGATAGAAGCTGGAAGATAGAAGCAGGACGATAGTAGCTGGAAGATAGAAGCTGGAAGATAGAAGCTGGAAGATAGAAGCTGGAAGATAGAAGCTGGAAGATAGAAGCTGGAAGATAGAAGCTGGTAGATAGAAGCTGGAAGGTAGAAGCAGGACGATAGTAGCTGGAAGATAGAAGCTGGAAGATAGACGGTGTAAGATAGAAGCTGGAAGATAGAAGCTGGAAGATAGAAGCTGGAAGATAGAAGCAGGACGATAGTAGCTGGAAGATAGAAGCTGGAAGATAGAAGCTGGAAGATAGAAGCTGGAAGATAGAAGCTGGAAGATAGATGGTGTAAGATGGAAGGTGGAAGATTGAAGCTGGAAGATAGAAGCAGGACGATAGTAGCTGGAAGATAGAAGCTGGAAGATAGAAGCAGGACGATAGTAGCTGGAAGATAGAAGCTGGAAGATAGAAGCTGGAAGATAGACGGTGTAAGATAGAAGCTGGTAGATAGAAGCTGGAAGATAGAAGCAGGACGATAGTAGCTGGAAGATAGAAGCTGGAAGATAGAAGCAGGACGATAGTAGCTGGAAGATAGAAGCTGGAAGATAGAAGCTGGAAGATAGAAGCTGGTAGATAGAAGCTGGAAGATAGAAGCTGGAAGATAGAAGCTGGAAGATAGAAGCTGGTAGATAGAAGCTGGAAGATAGAAGCTGGAAGATAGAAGCTCGAAGATAGAAGCTGGAAGATAGAAGCTAGAAGATAGAAGCAGGACGATAGTAGCTGGAAGATAGAAGCTGGAAGATAGAAGCTGGAAGATAGAAGCTGGAAGATAGAAGCTGGAAGATAGACGGTGTAAGATGGAAGGTGGAAGATAGAAGCTGGAAGATAGAAGCTGGAAGATAGTAGCTGGAAGATGGAAGCTGGTAGATAGAAGGTGGAAGCTGGAAGCTGGAAGATTGCAGCTGGTAGATAAAAGCTGGAAGATAGAAGCTGGAAGATGGAAGATGGAAGCTGGAAGCTGGTAGATAGAAGGCGGAAGATGGAAGCTGGTAGATAGAAGGCGGAAGATGGAAGCTGGAAGATGGAAGCTGGTAGATAGAAGGTGGAAGATGGAAGCTGGAAGCTGGTAGATAGAAGCTGTAAGATAGAAGTAGGACGATAGTAGCAGGAAGATAGAAGCTTGTAGATAGAAGCTGGAAGATAGAAGCTGGAACACAGAAGCTGGAATACAGAAGCTTGGAGATGGAAGCTGGGAGATAGAAGCTGGTAGATACAAGCTGGAAGACAGAAGCTTGAAGACAGAAGCTGGAAGACAGAAGATGGAAGATGGAAGCTGGTAGATAGAAGCTGGAAGACAAAAGCTGGAAGTCGGAAGCTGGTAGATAGAAGCTGGAAGATAGGACTGGAAGATGGAAGCTGGAAGCTGGTAGATAGAAGGTGGAAGATGGAAACTGGAAGATGGAATCTGGTAGATAAAAGCTTGAAGATAGAAGCTGGAAGATGGAAGCTGAGAGATGGAAGCTGGAAGACAGAAGCTGGAAGACAGAAGCTGGGAGATGGAAGCTGGTAGATAGAAGCTGGTAGGTGGAAACTAGAAGATAGAAGCTGGAAGATTGAAGCTGGGAGATGGATGCTGTTAGATAAAAGCTGGAAGATAGAAGCTGAAAGCTGGAAGCTGGAAGCTGGAAGCTGAGAGATGGAAGCTGGAAGACAGAAGCTGGGAGATGGAAGCTGGGAGATAGAAGCTGGTAGATAGAAGCTGGAAGATAGAAGCTGGAAGATTGAAGCAGGAAGATGGAAGCTGGTACGTGGAAACTGGAAGATAGAAGCTGAAAGACTGAAGCTGGGAGATGGAAGCTGGGAGATAGAAAATGGTAGATAGAAGCTGGAAGATGGAAGCTGGAAGATTGAAGCTGGTAGGTGGAAACTGGAAGATAGAAGCTGGAAGATGGAAGCTGGGAAATGGAAGCTGGGAGATGGAAGCTGGGAGATAGAAGCTGGTGGATAGTAGCTGGAAGATGGAAGCTGGAAGATGGAAGCTGGGAGCTGGAAGCTGGGAGATAGAAGCTGGTAGATAGAAGCTGGAAGATGGAAGCTGGGAGATGGAAGCTGGAAGATGGAAGCTGGTAGATAGAAGCTGGTAGATAGAAGCTGGTAGATAGAAGCTGGTAGATGGAAGCAGGAAAATTGAAACTGGTAGATGGAAGCTGGCACTGGAGCTCGGTCAGGCAGGTAGACACGGGCCTCGGTGCACTGACCTGGAGTATTGATCCTGTCTATAGGCAGACGCAGCCACTGCTCTACTTCGAGATACTGTCTGACTCTGCTGGATAAATTAATCAGTGACGTGTGACGTGGTCTACATGTAGACACTGACCCTCCTGGACATTGTAGTCAGTGAGGCGTGACGTGGTCACAAACTCTTATATGTACTGTTGTCAGCGAGGTGTGACGTGTGGTAACATGTAGACACTTTTCGACTTAGATGTACTGTAGACACTGACGTGGACTGCCTGTTGACAGTGTATGAGGTACAATGTATGTGTACTGTAGACGGTGACGTGTGACGTGGTCTACAGGTAGAAACTAGTACTGTATGACGTATGGGGAATGTAGTCGGTGACGTGTGACGTGGTCTACAGGTAGAAACTAGTACTGTATGACGTATGGGGAATGTAGTCGGTGACGTGTGACGTGGTCTACAGGTAGCTACTAGTACTGTGTGACGTATGTGGAATGTAGACTACATGCAGACACTAGTACTGTGTGACGTATGCGGAATGTAGTCGGTGACGTATGACGTGATCTACATGCAGACGCTAGGACTGTGTGACGTATGTGGAATGTAGTCAGTGACGTGTGACGTGGTCTACATGTAGACGCTAGTACTGTGTGACGTATGTGAATGTAGTCTACATACAGACACTAGTACTGTGTGACGCATGTGGAATGTAGTCAGTGACGTGTGACGTGGTCTACATGCCGACACTGTATGACTGTTATGTAATGTAGTCAGTGACGTGTGACGTGGTCTACATGCCGACACTGTATGACTGTTATGTAATGTAGTCAGTGACGTGTGACGTGGTCTACATGCCGACACTGTATGACTGTTATGTAATGTAGTCAGTGACGTGTGACGTGGTCTACATGCCGACACTGTATGACTGTTATGTAATGTAGTCAGTGACGTGTGACGTGGTCTACATGCCGACACTGTATGACTGTTATGTAATGTAGTCAGTGACGTGTGACGTGGTCTACATGCCGACACTGTATGACTGTTATGTAATGTAGTCAGTGACGTGTGACGTGGTCTACATGCCGACACTGTATGACTGTTATGTAATGTAGTCAGTGACGTGTGACGTGGTCTACATGCCGACACTGTATGACTGTTATGTAATGTAGTCAGTGACGTGTGACGTGGTCTACATGCCGACACTGTATGACTGTTATGTAATGTAGTCAGTGACGTGTGACGTGGTCTACATGCCGACACTGTATGACTGTTATGTAATGTAGTCAGTGACGTGTGACGTGGTCTACATGCCGACACTGTATGACTGTTATGTAATGTAGTCAGTGACGTGTGACGTGGTCTACATGCCGACACTGTATGACTGTTATGTAATGTAGTCAGTGACGTGTGACGTGATCTACATGCAGACACTAGTACTGTGTGACGTATGTGTAATGTAGTCAGTGACGCGTGACGTGGTCTACATGCAGACACTAGTACTGTGTGACGAATGTGGAATGTAGTCTACATGCAGACACTAGTACTGTGTGACGTATGCGGAATGTAGTCGGTGACGTGTGACGTGGTCTACATGCAGACACCAGTACTGTGTAACGTATGTGTAATGTAGTCAGTGAACTGTGACGTGGTCTACATGCAGACACTAGTACTGTGTGACGTATGTGGAATGTAGTCGGTGACGTGTGAAGTGATCTACATGCAGACACTAGTACTGTGTGACGTATGTGTAATGTAGTCAGTGACGCGTGACGTGGTCTACATGCAGACACTAGTACTGTGTGACGAATGTGGAATGTAGTCTACATGCAGACACTAGTACTGTGTGACGTATGCGGAATGTAGTCGGTGACGTGTGACGTGGTCTACATGCAGACACCAGTACTGTGTAACGTATGTGTAATGTAGTCAGTGACGTGTGACGTGGTCTACATGCAGACACCAGTACTGTGTGACGTATGTGGAATGTAGTCGGTGACGTGTGACGTGGTCTACATGCAGACACCAGTACTGTGTGACGTATGCGGAATGTAGTCAATGACGTGTGACGTGGTCTACATGCAGACACTAGTACTGTGTGACGTATGTGGAATGTAGTCGGTGACGTGTGATGTGGTCTACATGCAGACGCTAGTACTGTGTGACGTACGTATAATGTAGTCAGTGATAGTGACGTGGTCTACATGCAGACAGTGTGTGACTGTTATGTACTGTAGTCAGTGAGGTGTGACGTGGTCTACATGCAGACTGTGTATGACTATTATGTAATGTAGTCAGTGAGGTGTGGCGTTGTCTACATGACGACGCTCTATGACTTATATGTACTGTGGTCAGTGAGGTGTGACGAGTCTACATGCCGACACTCTATGACTTATATGTACTGTAGTCAGTGAGGTGTGGCGTGGTCTACATGCCGACACTCTATGACTTATATGTACTGTGGTCAGTGAGGTGTGACGTGGTCTACATGCCGACACTCTATGACTTATATGTACTGTAGTCAGTGAGGTGTGGCGTGATCTACATGCCGACACTCTATGACTTATATGTACTGTAGTCAGTGAGGTGTGGCGTGATCTACATGCCGACACTCTATGACTTATATGTACTGTAGTCAGTGAGGTGTGGCGTGATCTACATGCCGACACTCTATGACTTATATGTACTGTAGTCAGTGAGGTGTGGCGTGATCTACATGCCGACACTCTATGACTTATATGTACTGTAGTCAGTGAGGTGTGAGGTGGTCTACATGCCGACACTCTATGACTTATATGTACTGTAGTCTGTGAGGTGTGACGTGGTCTACATGCCGACTCTCTATGACTTATATGTACTGTAGTCAGTGAGGTGTGGCGTGGTTTACATGCCGACTCTCTATGACTTATATGTACTGTAGTCAGTGAGGTGTGGCGTGGTCTACATGCCGACTCTGTATGACTATTAAGTAATGTAGTCAGTGAGGTGTGGCGTGGTCTACATGCCGACACTGTCTCTCTGTCTGGCTGTGCAGGACGGTAGGCGTGCAGGTGCTGCAGGAAACAGTGGACTAGGGTGGCCGGCAGTCTACAAACACTCTCCACGTCAGCCCTGCAGTCACAGGAGTGCCCCTTGTCGATTTCCACACAAGATTCTCAGCGCGCCACGGGAGACATTGTAAAGCTGTGTATTTATGAAAGCGACGTGTTTCTACCTGATGAAATCAGGTAACCCGTGTCTCCTCACACCGACAGAATCTGCCTCTTCATAAACAGTCGTTTCTTTTGTCTGCTCTAACTCCTGTTTAGCTATAGAGAGTGTATTCACTCAGTGATAGTGTTTTTTGTTCAGTAAGTCTTTAATAAATTAAAGGATTTTTTTATATCATTCCTGTAACTTTGTTTCAGGAATGCTGCTTAATTCTGCTGTTTAAAAAAAAGTGATGTAATCGGTCCTTCTAATGGTCGACACGGATGTGGCCACATACTCACTTATGTGAACTGTAGTCAGTCAGGTGTGACGTGGTAACAAGTAGACACTGTTCAACATAGGTGTACTCAAGTCACTGAGGCGCGACGTGGACTACTTGTTGATTGTGTGACGTATGTGTAATGTGGTCAGTGAGGTGTGACGTGGACTACATGTAGACAGTGTGTGACGTATGTGTAATGTGGTCAGTGACGTGTGACGTGGACTACATGTAGACAGTGTGTGACGTATGTGTAATGTGGTCAGTGACGTGTGACGTGGACTACATGTAGACAGTGTGTGACGTATGTGTAATGTGTTCAGTGACGTGTGACGTGGACTACATGTAGACAGTGTGTGACGTATGTGTAATGTGGTCAGTGGTGACGTGGACTACATGTAGACAGTGTGTGACGTATGTGTAATGTGGTCAGTGGTGACGTGGACTACATGTAGACAGTGTGTGACGTATGTGTAATGTGGTCAGTGGGGTGTGACGTGGACTACATGTAGACAGTATGTGACGTATGTGTAAGGTGGTCAGTGACGTGTGACGTGGACTACATGTAGACAGTGTGTATGTGTAGTGTGGTCAGTGAGGCGCGACGTGGACTACATGTAGACAGTGTGTGACGTATGTGTAATGTGGTCAGTGGCGTGTGACGTGGACTACATGTAGACAGTGTGTGACGTATGTGTAATGTGGTCAGTGAGGTGTGACGTGGACTACATGTAGACAGTGTGTGACGTATGTGTAAGGTGGTCAGTGGTGACGTGGACTACATGTAGACAGTGTGTGACGTATGTGTAATGTGGTCAGTGAGGTGTGACGTGGACCTGGCATTCTACCGGGGGATACGTCGTGTCAGCTTAATGTCGAGTGAAACACAAGCGTTGTAACAATTTACCGCTTTGGTTTCAAAAACATGGCAAAGGAACTGACAAACCATGGGTCATACTCGGGACGAATATGGGATTCGATCCCCGATCAGTGAATAGTTTGTGGTGTGGTCATAAATTACGACACTGTCCTAATCGAAGTCGTGTGTTGCTCAAACATGTCAGTCCGGTGTATAAGGTTCACACCATCTGCTCAAAGCACTAACCTCAATCTAGGAATGGACGCACTGCATCTCTGAGAAATCCATTGTAGTAACATATTCGTGTGACCATATACCGATATCGGGGTGGTGTGCATCTCTGCACTATACCTTCACTAGTGTTGGTCAGTTGTGAGAGTAATGTAACATTAAAGCACATTTAATTACATTCATTTGACGGTCGCCCCTTAGATGGGAACTTCGATGTTTTCTTGTGCAACTGGGGGATGAGCTCTGCAAACATGCTATCTTGTTCGTGTTGTGCAGATACATTGTACTAGACTAACACTTAGTCTCTGAAATGAACATATTTTATATAAAAAGACTGTTAAATTATCTTAATAAAACATAATAAAAAGGAGCCCAGAGACTCTCTTCATTTTCCTGAAACCTCAGTTGTATAGACTTGATCATTAATATAGACTTGCACGGGCTGTATTGGATATACAGTAAACTACGGTTATAACGAACTCAAAGGGACCACTAATTTTAGTTCGTAATAACCGTAGTTCGTTATAAGCATATCTACAACATGATTACAACAAATGTCCGGGACTAAAAAATAAGTTCGTTATATAGGTCAGTTCGTTATAAGCGTGTTCGTTATAAACGTAGTTTACTGTATTTGTTCCAGGGTCTGTATGACACTATAGATACATGACTCACCCGCTCCAGCGCAGGGAGCTGTAGATTCCGCCGGTACAGTGCCACGAGGGATCGCCATCCACTTCCGGTGGCCAATCACTCCAGCCACGGGAGGGCCATTAATTCAGTTCTGACACTGATGTTAAGCTACGTAATACACATGTGTTTAAATATAACTCTGTAAACGTCGCAATCTCAACTGTGTATGTGAAACAATTTAGAGTTGCGTTTGGGGAAATTATCTCGTTCACAATCAAAATAAATCCCACTTTTCTTCACCCCACGCGGATGCTAAATTGCCCTGCTGAGAGCGAAAACCAGTAGAACTTTTATAAACTAACAACGACACGACATATTTCTAATGATCGTATTATTATTTACTGAACAATTTTGTCAGATTTGTTAGTCGTTTAAATGTGAATGCGACCACGGATGTCAACTTTGGAAGTCCAAGACTGACTGTATATACGTCCAAACTTTAAGTGATTTAAAAGTACTCCCAAGTGTATCGGACAATATTACTATCAGTCAATGTCAAACTTTTAATTCAAATATGCTTTTTGTCTCATGATGTCGATGACTTTTCATTAACTAATTTGGCGGAAGAAAATCCCGATAGATTCACACTGCCTACAATTATGGGATTTCGTACTGTGGTCGGAATGCACTTTCGCACCATCATATCTCCAGGAAACATTTGATGGCACTTGATTCAACGCAGGTCTAAAGGTAACATCGCTCTACACTCTAAAACGCGGTATTTATGACCATATCACCAGTCCATTATTTAAAAAATAAACGCGAACTCTTTGATACGTGTGAAGATACACACTGAGTGGTATGGGTTCAGTACAATGATAAAGTACATTTCAAGTTTGAAATTCGGAAGTCTCCACTTTAAACTTAGTAATTGCACATGCAGTATCATCTTACCACTGTCAATTCAATACAAACGTCATTGTACAAAGGTCACAGATCCATAAACACAAGGGTAGACACAATCTGTGTAACGCGTTGCATGTTGCGGATCATGTGAGATTTGGAGAATATCTTGTGTATCAGCACCAGTTGAAACTCCATATATATATATATATATATATATATATATATATATATTGTCTCATAAGGAGTTTCAACTGTGATCCGACACATGTAATGTGTTACACAGATTGTGTGTATACATATATACTAATGAATGAGAACACATGTGTGATGAATAAATTTGAAATAGGTACATAGCCCGAATAGAGCCCTAAACAAGACATACAAACTGGGATTGATGTTCATCTAAGACACCCTTTGGAATATTGGACAAAAATCCTAAGAGTATTTTTTCTCGTGATAAGTATCTGCCTTTCTTGTTTATCATGATATCATTCCAATCGAATTTAACATGAACAAATGTATCACGAAGATTACAATAAGAAGTAACGTTCTAGTATCTGCATCTCAGTGTTGTCATTATCAAACGTCATATTACGACATTACCATACGTCAGTGTTGTCATTATCACACGTCCTATTACGACATTGCCAACGTCAGTGTTTTCATTATCACCCGTCATATTACGACATTGCCAACGTCAGTCTTGTCATTATCACCCGTCATATCACGACATTGCCATACGTCAGTCTTATCATTATCCCGCTTCAGTTGTTGATAGAGTGAGCCGTTGCCACTGTCGGTTTATACTGACACACAATTACCATGGTAAAATGAAACAGTCAGTCTAACCTTGACTATCCTAGCAATACCTAATCCCAGGACACAACAGCTTTGTGCCCGGGAACAGCCCAAAATGCCCACAGTAACAGTGTTAGGAGGACTGCATGTACACACTGTTGGATGGGATTCTGATCAGGGGCTACATCCTGTATTGCGTGTATGCAGAGAGGCACAAAATACTTTTCACACACTCGCTTCATGGTCAATGAATGTCCCCACTGCATGAAGTCAGAACTATTTGCCCATCTTACACTCGTAAATACCATTTGTTGTGGGTATTTTTGTTATCTCAGTGGGGCTGTCCGATAGCCTAGTGGTTAAAGCTTTCACTCGTCACACGGGTTCGATTTCTGACATGGATACAGTGTGTGAAGCCCATTATGTTGTTTGAATATTGTTAAAAGCGGCGTAAAACCATACTCACTCAATCATTTGTTATCTCAGTAATCAATTCTCGGTGTGCAGAGTTGATCCCTTAGGTGCGCCAGAATTCTGTGATCGCGGGTTCGATTCTCAAATGGCGAACATCATTTTGGCATTTCTTCTCACGTGAAGCTGTTACTCCGTGATATAAATGAAATAATGATAAAAACGGCGTTGGATGATGGGTTCTGAGATGGGTGTTCCGATTAAATAGGGTTTGGGACAGAGATGATTCGGGTTTCTGCAACGAGCATGGTTTCGTTGTGTTTTCAGATTGAGTTGGAGGAAACTTGGTCGTGGAGATGGATAAGGAAGGGCTGGATGTGAATACTGACACGACGAGAAGTAGAAAGGGTGGCAATGCAAATTGTCCAAAAGTATCGTCCCAAAACAAGACCCCTGTGTGCGTGGCCTGCACTCCGGCCGCCCCGACACGGTGTGCTGGTTCTGTCCAGGTTGTGTGAGGCAACACCGGAGACACTGCACGTAACCCAGGTCGGGCTTGCAGCTGGGAACGGCTATACGAATTGTTGGTGAGTGATTCATACACACCCAGTCCACTCATATCTGGCCTCGAACCACGATAGCTGTACAATGTATGTCCCGTACCACAGGCCCTGTTTGATTGCCCATCCCGCGACGAGTGTCGCGACCGTGACACAGGGCTGTTGTCGGATATGCTGTTGTGACTAGATATGACATCTCTGGTCATCTGGTGGATCAAAGACATCCTGTAAAGTGATCATCTCGACACTGTCGTCTGTTCAAGGACATAGTGACATCACACAAGTTAGCCTTGTAATCTGTTCAAGGACATAGTGACATCACACAAGTTTGCCTTGTAATCTGTTCAAGGACATAGTGACGTCACACAAGTTAGCCTTGTAATCTGTTCAAGGACATATGGTTACATGACACAATATTGATTTGTAAATTTGTCCAAGGAGAAGGTGACATCACACAAGTTTGCCTTGTAATCTGTTCAAGGACATAGTGGCATCACACAAGTTTGCCTTGTAATCTGTTCAAGGACTTAGTGACATCACACAAGTTAGCCTTGTAATCTGTTCAAGGACATAGTGGCATCACACAAATGTGCCTTGTAATCTGTTCAAGGACATAGTGACGTCACACAAGTTTGTCTTGTAAATATGTTCAAGGCCATATAGATACATGACACAATATTGATTTGTAAATATGTTTAAGGATAAGGTGACATCACACAAGTTTGCCTTGTGAATCTTTCAGAGGAATATCTAGACTTGCTTCATTTCATGCAGGGCTTTTGTATTACAGAAAGAGCTGGGCGAGTGACCAGCTGGCTACTGTCTCTCAAGGGAGAATGCATGGGCTAGCACGTGGGCTCTAGATGCCTATCTATATCATCATAAAACCAGATGTCGGGATGGTGGGGGTGGGGGAGGGGGTGGTGTTGTTGTTGTGGGGGGGGGGGGGGGGGGGGGGGGTGAGAAGAAGGGCACACCAATTCTACTGCTGTTGACAGGAATCATCTAGCCAGTGAGTGGTCAGATAAGATACCGCCTGATCTGTATATCTGGCTAGGGGTCAAGACTGTAGCTGGGCAGATGATGGCCTGGAACATCACTTCCTCATTAAAGTTGTGAACTGTCCTAATGCCCACTATCAATATCACTCCGCTGGGTGGGATACAACAAAACTGTTGAATCAAGATAAGGCTAGATCACAGGTCAACCTTACCACGACAGTGAGTTACTGCAAAGCGAAAATGTAATTAATTAAGATTTCTAATAAATTCAGGTACCGACGCTGATATGAAAAAAAACTTGGTTAAAAGTGGAGGCTAAACATTGTCTTTGCAATTAGTTTAAAAAGGAATATAACAAGTAAGTGTTTGAAATTAGGAATAATTTCTTTTCGTTTTAATTTTTATATGAATATTCCTACATATGGAAATAAGGTTGAGAAAATACGTACAAACGTACACACAGACACACACATGCACACACACAGAGACACACAGAGACACACACAGACACACAGATAAAGACACACACACGGATTGAATGTGGAAACTCCTGAAGATTTGCCATCAATTGTGTGTATGTATATAAGTACATGTATATATGTATATATTGATACAAACATGCATATACCGGTATATGGTCTCTGTGTTGGACAACTCATGATGGCCGACTTTATTGAGTGCAGCATAAACATGTACACACTTAACACTCAGGGCAGTTAAACGTTCACGTCAAGTAGAGATACTTGAACACATGTTGTTTGCATGTGGGGTTTTAAGCACGTGCACTTCTTGGCTTAAGGTTTCCCCAGATTCCATGCAGGTGCACTCCGTTACGGCACTACATACTAAAGATGTTTCTTTTCATTATGGAGAATGGGGAATTTGTCAAACTGCTAGGCATTTCATCGTAAAGTTATATTCCAGGTTTCCCCAAGTATAGATAATATCAGTGCACAAAGCCGGGAACACGCATGACATATGCCCTTTGGGTGAATACATCATTCTGACGTCATACGCGAATACCGAGGCATGTGTATCTCTCGTGTAGAAGGGACAGATCCTACCTATCGTATTTCGCTTTACACACGAAATTAACATCGCAATTAACTCCCGGTGTTTTATAGCAAACTTAATAAAGAGTTACTTTTGCACTTTTGCCTTCACCACAGTCTTCCTGATAACATATAATGTTTAGTTACCTGAAAACTACAATTCAATATGTCATTTTGTGACACTGACCGATGACAGGCTTTGTTTGTAAAAAACGATCAGCTGGCTTAAATTTCAGAATTGACGAGGCCAGAGAATAGATCAGAAACTCGGTAAAAAACACGAGCAGCCTTGTGCATTTAGACGTGTCATCGATAAATGTGTCTCTAAATACATTTAGATCATTGAAAAAAGCTTATTACTAAAATGCTTGTGAAAATGTGAAAGTGGCTCACTGACTTTTGTTCAGAAAGGGAGGTAATTAAGGAATTGTCAGGTTATGTTCTCCATCATGTGAACATGCAGATAACTTCGTCCTTTTCTATCAGGTTTTATTAAGTAGAGTGTATATAGGAGCGATATAACTAAATGTGTGTCAAATCTATTCCAGAACACAGTTGATGACGTTTAGCTTGTCGGACGGCATAACAAAGAGTCTATATTTTGCAAATAAAAACTAGAGAATTCCATCTTTTGTCATTTGTACATCTGATCTGTCTGATGTTTGCTGCTAACATTTTAATAAATTGTTCTATTCAGTGAATTAAATTCATGTCGTTAATCTCAGTAATTACTTGTTTTCTTGAAAGAAATTGCTCAACAAATATTTGACCACTTGGTATGAAATATTTTTATTTAAATAATTTAGATAATCTAGAAAGTTTTCAAATAACAATTTCTCCCGGTCTAGGAGCTATTTCCTTGTTCTAGTACACTTTTGTGAGCACCGAGTCACTGTAGCTACTCTCTGCCCGTGTAGATCAACATTTGCTGCTGTTTTTATTATGTTTTATTGAGAACTATGAGCCTGACTTTTTAAAGGGAAAAAACATCTTGCAACAATGTAAATTTTGTGGAAGGCAATTTTTTTTTTTAATCAAGAAATTTCGGGAACAATTTATTTGTTTCTATAAAATCCGAGTATAAACGATGCGTGTAGAGTGGACTGATTATTTTTACATCTACATTTGTGTAGAGATCTTGAAAACACGACTATTTGACATTTGACATTGACGCTGTCCGGTTTCTAAAACACGATGAAGTTACTGCAAAATGTCCATGAGGTCTCTAGATGTGACTTGTGCACGCATGTGTAAGTCATATATCAGTCTTACCGCTTCGATCTGCACACGAAATTCCTGAGCTTGCAGTTCTTGCATCAAGTATATATGATACGACTTTATACATAGTTAGTAGATACGCGTGTTTTAGCTTCCCAGTTACTTGTATATAAGGGTAGATGGCCAACATCCGATTTGGATATATTACTTCGTATCAGGTTTCTAAGCTTACATTGCCCTGCATATATCATGCTGAAGTATGTATTAAATTATGTATCCGATATAAACCCTGAATGATGTACATGTATGTAATATATCCGATATACACCATCCCTGCCTTTCTTTCTAAATGATGTATGTGATATATCCTTTATACACCATCCCTGCCTTTCTTTCTGAATGATATATGTGATATATCCGATATACGTATGGACGAAAGATGCTATCCCTTGCTATTGTGGTTCTGTGGCAGTGGCGGTAGATTTAATTTCTACTTGAAACGTATTTATCACTTGCTTGAAGCCACATTTCCGTTAAGTCGCTAAATAAGTCATGTTGACATGCAGATCTCATATCTAACAGGTCATTTTATTGTATACTATGCTAAATTGTAAGATACTGTATATTAAAAGGGCGTCCTTGCGTTTTTGCGTTTCTCATCCCCAGAGGTCGGGCGCGGGATAGGAAAGAGAAAAAATGGGAGAGAAAGGTTCCTTATTGCAGAATACCCATACACGGTGGACAAAATTTACATTGCGCAGAAACCTCATATATTTCATTATCGACGGTACTGATATCTCACAATTCTCTCTGTAAATAATCGAGTCTGTCAGTGATTGACTTCATGAGCATCGATCTACGCAATTGGGATATAATGCCATGCCTAAACCAAGCCAGCGAGTTCTGACCACCCGAACCCTTAGTCGACTCTCACGGTAAGCATGGGATACTGAAGACGTCTCTACCCGGATCTACGCTGGTCCAGCAAAAAGTAATCACTTCATTTTGGAGTACAATATTTTAGTTGATAAGACTCCACTTTCATATAAGAAACTGGCCAGTAGGAAATACGGGGGATAACATACCTGGTCAGTGGTCATGTGAACTCTTAGATGAAACATCACTTGACGTAATGATGTACAATGTCGGCTGTAGATCCCGTTATGCTATTGTTTTACATACATGTATTAAAAGTTGACCGTGTATAATTTTCTCATAAAATAAGCTTCGAAAACAATAGTGAATGATTTTTTAAATAAAATTAATAAGATCAATATACTGGCATACAATGAAAATTATTATATTGGATAGCGTAATACCAGGGGATTGTTTTTTGCGTTGTGACAAATAATCCGAGATCATTGTCTGTGTGTGTTATGTCCCGACCCACCGCTGTATTCTTTGGGGAAAACTATACACAAGAAAGTATCGCACTCAAGCCTATTTGCCATGTGTTCTTCATGAGAGATGAATTGAAAAGTTTGTCTACTTTGGTGTCTTCCGTTTGCTGGCTAACCACAGCCGCCGGGACGTCTTTTTGGCAGTCCCTTGGACCTCTTCTGCCCCGGTGTGTTTTCTTGGACCACTTCTGCCTCCGGTGTGTCTTCTTGGACCTCATCTGCCTCCGATGTCTGTTCTGTCACCTCCTCTGTCTTCGGGGTGTCTTCTTGGACCTCTTCTGCCCCGGTGTGTCTTCTTGGACCTCTTTTGCCTCCGGTATGTCTTCTTGGACCACTTCTACGAATGCGTCTTCTTGGACCTCTTCTGCCTCCGGTATGTCTTCTTGGACCACTTCTGCCTCCGGTGTGTCTTCTTGGACCTCTTCTGACTCCGGGGTGTCTTCTTGGACCCTACTGCCTCCGGTGTGTCTTCTTGGACCACTTCTGCCTCCGGTGTGTCTTCTTGGACCACTTCTGCCCCGGGGTGTCTTCTTGGACCTCTTCTGCCTCCGGCGTGTCTTCTTGGACCACTTCTGCCTCCGGTGTGTCTTCTTGGACCACCACTCATGACCTTGCTGTCCAAGTGTAGCATCGAACAACCCTTAACCAAGTAGTCTTAGTGTAGCATCGTACAACCCTTAACCAAGTAGTCTTAGTGTAGCATCGTACAACCCTTAACCAAGTAGTCTTAGTGTAGCATCGTACAACCCTTAACCAAGTAGTCTTAGTGTAGCATCGTACAACCCTTAACCAAGTAATCTTAGTGTAGCATCGTACAACCCTTAACCAAGTTGTCTTAGTGTAGCATCGTACAACCCTTAACCAAGTAGTCTTAGTGTAGCATCGTACAACCCTTAACCAAGTAGTCTTAGTGTAGCATCGTTCAACCCTTAACCAAGTTGTCTTAGTGTAGCATCGTACAACCCTTAACCAAGTTGTCTTAGTGTAGCATCGTACAACCCTTAACCAAGTTGTCTTAGTGTAGCATCGTACAACCCTTAACCAAGTAATCTTAGTGTAGCATCGTATCCGACCGTAACCTGGTTTTCCTTGGAATGGCTATACACTTCATCATTCATGATGCGTTGTTATTTGACTTTTTCCACATTGGTAAAAAAACATGATTACAACTATTGTGCTGACAAAACATGGCACATAATTTGAGGCGGATGTGGGATTCGAACTAAGTACGACTGAATCCTGACTTAGGGTGCGACTGTGTTCACTGTGTTTCTATGACGTATCTGTACTTACAAAAACAAATTGATTTGGACATAGATTGAGCGTGCAACTGACGCACACGTGATATATCATGCTGTGAAGTATAAGTATTGAATCTCCGACATTGAAACCATTCCATACAGTTTTTGAAAGATCATCTCAGGAACCAATTTCATATGAGGCTTTAAATGAGTTTATCACCATAAAGATTTGTCACTGTTGCCATGTCAGTCCCTCATACAGAAATACATGGGACGTACAGATAATAGTTATATGAACCAGGTGCCAGTTACAGCAAAAAGTCACACAATCATATGTACCTCTAAAACTTGAAATTTGCAAAAATAGATAAAAAGAAAGTTCATAACACAAAATATTCTTTAGTTACTATGGATTGTGGTTATATCAACTTTACATATCCTCACATCAGCTGAAACATATATACAATTAGTTTCTTTGAAAAAAGGGGGAAAATAATACTTCCACTTTTTGTGTAGTCACAGCACATCTGTTTCATGTAAAGCGACATTTTAGAACAGACGCTCAGTTGAAATGAAATATGATTCAAACTAACTCTCACACCGTGATTGTTATACAGTTAACCCTTTTTCAAAACACAGATGAGGCAAGTCTTAATTTCTGTTGGTTTAGGGCAAACATTTCCTTAGCGTCAGTCAGGAATCTAGGACATCAACATGCATGGTCTCCCCGGGAGGTGGAGATGCAAGTCGTTCACTTTACCATCTTTGTGACGGGGTAGAACTGGAGGCAATACCGGGTGTACCCTCAGACACCGCGTGTATATTTGTTCAAGCTTTAAATGGAGTTTTTTGTTTCTATCAAAAGAATATGTTTCAGAGACTAAGCGTTAGTCTTATGGGCAAGGTGCTGATGAGAGTGTAAAGTGAACGACATTTCTTTCTACTGGAGAGGTCTGTCTTGTTACACGTTCTAATTATGCTCGGGTCAGTTCATAAAAGGACATATCAACTCATGTAACTTTCTTTCTTTCTTTTTTTGACATCATTTATTCATGTTTATAGTCCACGAATTTACATGGCCCTGTACATTTCCACGTGGACTGGCATACCAGGATTTATATTTGGGTTCGAGTTGCTTAAAGCAATAATACTCATCAACTCGATGCACACGAAGTATCATATATGTTTCAGAATTGTATTTGAGAGTGTGAACTTGTTCATGCTATGTTTTGCCGCAGTCACCCATGTAATATTATTCTAGCTTCGTCTCGGCTGATATCATAACGAATATTTCCTGCCGCCTTGTGATTATATACAATATGAAGGCCACACGCTGGAGCACGGGGGCACTGGAGACCACGTGCACGTACGCACGCACACACAGACAAAGACACAGAGAGAGAGAGAGAGAGAGAGAGAGAGAGAGAGAGAGAGAGAGAGAGAGAGAGAGAGACTGTATTTGATCTGCTGCCCTGGTGTTAGACTAACATTTAGTCTCTGAAATCTAATATTACATAATATCCTTCTTGATTCCCTATGCTGATAAGTGGAATAGAGCTAGCTAGAGCTGGCTAGACTTGCTTTTGTATGCGTTTCTAGATTTATTTATTTTTCATGAAATAAATATATTCCACGGTCATGGTGCAGGGCTGCACGGGGACATGTATTGATATTTACATCCGTGAAATATAACATAAGAGAGTAAAATATTCGGCTGTGTGCCTACCAGGTCTGGGTGTGATTGGTACAATGCTTGAAACTTAACCATCGTGACTATGTAAATAGGGTCATCATTAACTTATCTCTGCATGTACAACGTAACGGTTGAGGTAGCGTTTGTCCAGGTCTGCCAATCTGCCCCAGCCTAGATCCCTAGTCTGTCTTACAGACCCTGAAACAAATATATCCAAACAGCCCAGGGGTATAGTAGTGGACAAGTCTACATTATTGTAGTATCTGAAAAAGAGAGTCTCTGGGCTCCTTTTTCATTATATTTTATAAAGATAATTTAACAACTGTCTTTTCGGTAAGATATGTTCATTTCAGAGACTATATGTTAGTCAACCAGACCCCCTATAAAACCTGATGTGTCTGTCTCAAACCATTGAATAATGGGCGTCGACACAGCGACTGCAGTGGGGTTAAAGCTGTCTCCTTCCTTTCCTAAAATGGCTTATTTACAGATACTTCCTGTACTATTACCATTTATATACATCCAGTAGTTGGCTGGAAGGTGTGTGTGTCGGAAATCCGGAATTACAGTGTTGTAAGTGACAGTATGGATTGTGTGATATCACCGGGCCTATGCAAGATCACCATGTGAACACACTGATCATTAATCACGTTTCGCTCAGGTCTCGATATATCGAATAAATATTTATATTTATCGTTGCCTTCATTTCTGCATGTAGTTCTTGGGGTAATGAGCATTAGTCTGAGAAGGTTTCTCTTTTATGGCTCCTTGAAAAGAATGTTTGTGATAACTGCAGTTGATCGTGATTTGGAAATGTTTAGGGTCAGACATGTCAGCAGTTGGTAGCCGTTTGAACGTGGCACCTTCTGGGTCTCAATGTGCCCCATCTACACAGACATGTCAGCAGTTGGTAGCCGTTTGAACGTGGCACCTTCTGGGTCTCAATGTGCCCCATCTAGACTGACATTTAGTCCCAGAAATAAGTAATGTTACTTAAAAATATATATCTACAAAATAGAAAATATCCGATTGGATCCAGGAACAATCCTTAATTTCAGGCTAGAGTTGAGGCAATCTAGACTTGTCAAATCATTCAAGACTTGACATAAACTCCTTTTTTAATTTCTTTTCTGTGGTCTGGGATACAGACCAACTCCCAACATCCCATTGTTTTTGGTCTCGTTTATTTACATGTAACCATCATTTAACTGACGACCCGTGAAGATCAGGGTTAGAAATGGTCTTCGGCAATCTAATCTTGTCGTAGTAGACGGCTATGCTTATCGCAAGATGCGACTAAAGTGGTCAGGTTCGCTGACGTAGTTGATGCATGTCATTATATCCCAACTGGGTAGATCGATGCTCATGATGTCAATCACGGGATTTTCTGGTCCAGACTCGATTATTTACAGACTGCCGCTATACAGCTGGAATATTCCTGAGTGCGGCGTTAAACAATATGTAACTGTCATTGCAGAGTATATGGTTGGAAACACACACACACACCCTCCGTCGAATCCCAGCACACACAGTTTTCTAGTCTTTCATAGAAACAAAGATATCCGAATTATCTCAAGTAAGTCTACAATACTACCAGGCCTTGAAGTGAAGAGTCTATGAAATCCTTTCTATTACATCAAAAGACAATTTTTAAAAACATCTTCAAATATTTTCGTTTCAGAGGTTAGAATAATGTTTGTAACAGATTATGCATCCATTACATCTGTCTTCCGAAACATGGAATCCCAGTATCCTCACCAGGGATGCTCGGAACAGATACTTTACAACTGTCAGGTATGTGGCCTTGTGTAAGGAGCTACTCTTCCGTGACTCGGCCGTAAACGCACCCAAGCAAGACATTCCCGAGAGATTCCGCATCACCTTGAACCCTGTGAGGAGCTGCACGTACGTTACCTAGGTGGGTCAACTCAGTGCACAGCTTCTGCAAAGTACACGTGATTGGGCTGTTCATGTGAATGCTGTGGAGTTGTCAAAATGTGGCATTGTTCGCGAGCTCGAGATAGAATGGACGCACGTCCGCTTTAAGACGGATTTAGGGACTGGGTCCGACCTATAGCTATTGATTCCTGGGTTTCGTTTAAACAATAAACAAAAAGACAGACTAGAAAACCACCTCCCCAGCCATCAGATATAGGTCTGCAGAACAAATGATTAACTTGTTGCAGCCTAAAGCAAATGTGTTTATTCTTGTCTTACACCTGCAGTCAAACAAATCTACACTTATCTGACAAACAAAACATGCATGCGGAGGTTATTTGTTGTTTTGATGTTTGATGTGGGCCGAAATTACATAAACACGGCGATTACGGTCGCCATTGTTACGTCATAGTTTGAAAGTCTCTTTCATGGCAAGATAACGAATTTCCCCTGATTAGAGACTGTCTGTGGAGATGGAGTACCACATGGGTGTCAGATATTTCAACAATCACATCCCCCCCCCCCCCCCCCCCCCCCCCCACACACACACACACACACATACACACACACTGCCTTACAACACATCATGCCTTCTGCCCCCTCCCTCTCGATGCTGAACTTTGACCGCGTGTCAGATGCACCGACCTCAATCATCGTCCGGGGGATGCGACAATTAATTGCATTCAGTTGGATGTTTTCTGCTGATAAGCTCCAGGGGTAATAGCATTCAGTCATTTGTGCACGTGATGTATATTTGTCCGTCCTCGTGATGGCCATCCGCGTGATGGGAACATGCGCTGTCTTGACAAAGCAACTTGTGATGCTTTTAGTGTAGAACCATGCCTGATGGTGAACAGAGGCGGGTCGTGTTACTTACACACAGGACCTGATGATGTATTACGTGGGTCATTATTTACATACAATTCGTTTGACAGTCCCTAAAACCAAATAATTCCCCCTTCCGCCAAGTCCTTTCTGTAATGCCGGGAAAAAACCCCGAAATGAAGCAAGTCTAGATTTTGAACTGGAGGGCAAACTGACCGGGTGTTCAGACACCGCGTGCATCGTTGTTCCAACTTTTCACTCAGTGACCAGTGTGTCTGGTCAGTATTTACACTTTTCCGTAACAGCTGAATGGTGGGAGGCAGTGACGGAAAACAATATCCGCGCCCTTACTTTACTTAACTGTGCGTGTTTTTATTGTTTATTTACAAAAGTGCATGTTACACTCTCTGTGGAATCTTAAATCGGTCTTGTGTGTGTGTTTTTTCCACATGCTCAATATATCCTCAAAAGAGCTGTGAACATTAATGCACGACCTGACCGCCGTTATTATGGCTTGTTTGTCAGCTGACCTAGCTGTCTGAGGATGGACAAGCGTGTTTCCATGTAATTCATGGTGAGAGATAGAATACAGGGAATTCCATACCACTGACATTTCATATAATTCACCCTCATTATTCTCAACCTTTCCAACACTCTTTCTCAAACTGATATGGTAGACCGAACCTTCGTCACTACAACACCAAGGCGAGACGAGCGTGTTTAGCAACACACTCGGTTGCAATATATGGCTGAAATTGTAAATAGAAAAACAAAAAACAACAACAGAAACAAAATGTTTCTTGTTCATTAGTTACAGGGATGGTGTTGGTGGTGGTATGATATTTCTATTCAGTATATTTCCACGATCGAAAAAAACCCAATTGTTGTGGATGCAAATCAAATATTTACTGAGTCGAGTTTCGGTGGCAATATCACCATCAAGGTCATATACTAATAATATTGTGCTGCAGAATATCAACACCAAGGTCGTATACCATAGATCAACCAGCTTAACCATCTCGATGCTGAAGTGCATGCCACTCGGAATATATCATTTGCCAAATACTGTGTCAATGTGTGGGTTATAGCCTTTATACGTGGGTCTCCTGGACCTGTATGTGAAATCGGTGTGTTCAATAAAACGCCATATGTTATGACTTCCATGTAGCTTGATCGCATCCCTCGATATAATTTACCACTTAGGTGAGGTTGTTAACATTTTTTGCTGTAGTCAGCAGTATTACATCTACATCACGAACGTTTAAAATGTGTGTTACTCATGCTATCAACCACTGGTTTACTAGCTTTTCCTAGGTTCCACTACTCGCTAGATGTGTGTCGTGAAAGTCGGCAATTCGCTGTGCAGACCTGTGTCCCATGGGCCCGCAAGAAACCTAAGATTGCAGGTTCGAATCCTGGTTCTCCCCGATCATGTTTCTAGGTCTGTCAGCACCATACCCGTGCAAGTGGGTTTAACCAAAGTAGTAATCTGACACCTGCATCAATTCGGGAAAACCCCAAATATTCACTCACTGTAGCGTAACGAGAACCAGACCAACTAGGGTCGATAGCCTGATCAACGAACAGCGCCACCTGGGTACGATGCCACACTTTCCAAGAGCTCTGCACGTTGAACGTCTTTCCTTTTATCACCTATCAGGTGCGTTTGTGCGTGCGTGCGTGTGTGTGTGTGTGTGTGTGTGTTTTTGGAGGTACGGTGGTGTGTTGATGGTGGACCATGTTTATCCAGAAACCTAACCGCACTGATTAGCGATAATGACTTTCCAAAGTAAATTTTGTGCATACAAGGAATCTGTTACCTGAAATAAACAATACGTAAATGTAACTGGAAGGGATATAGACAGTAATATCATAGGACATTTCGGTGGCCCATCTCCTTGTTTTCATAGGCCCATTTCTGTCTGAATATCCCCCGTTATAGTGTAGTGTACCTCTCTATAACAACACGACCACAGCTGCCTGTCCCAATTTACATAATGACTCGTTGACAAACATATAATAGTGATAATTATCCTGATTAGTTTTGACTTTTTTAAAACTCTGCAGCTCTAAGTATGTCATTGTGGAATCTGCATAGCTGTTGATATCATCAATCATACTTACCATAGTTGGGCAATAACTAAAGAACTTTCTCGCCATAGTTCAAATACCATCGAGGTTTACCCAGAGTTAGGGAATTGCCCCTGCATCTATTTAACGAGTCAGGAACCTATTCGCAAACTGATGCGTAAAATCAAGTTAAAATATTTGTTTAAAATGGTTTGTTTGTCCCCAGTTTGAACAAATGTAAATATTTATGCAGAGAAAAAAGTCGCGTCTTAACTATAGGATAACATTCAGAAGTGGCAAATAATAATGGATGACACGACATTAAGTCAATCAATTATCATTTGTTTTCACGTGGAATTGTGTCAGCAGCATTCCAGTCATTGTTAAACATCATAGGATAGTACACTTGTAAGACTGAAAGCGCACGAGCTCTCGTGTGACCGCATTACAAGTTCGGGGTGTGTCCCGCCGGAGATCCAGCCTCGTCTTCGTGTATCTAGGTCACATGATCCCGGCACGAGGAAAGAGATGGCGGCTGCAAACGATTCTCCATGTAAGTAGCGTCTTTATCCCAGCAGTTTCTATTCTGTTGAACATATCATGATTTCAGAGTGTAGATTTAGTCTTCTGTATCTTCTCTAACCACGTGGCAAAAGAGGTAAATTTTCTCTCACGTGTAAAGAAGTTAAAGGGAAATCCGCATTTGACAGATTGTCGGCGGCGCACGTTTGTTTATTATAAATAGCATGCATATTGTCTGCCGGTCTAAGCTGAATTATAATATCACGTAACCGTATGTGTCGGGTTTTTATGTGAAAGGTACGATGAAAATCCACTTTTAATTTGAAAGTGGTTAGGATATTTGTGGATAAAATCTCCAGTTTGGTCATTTTCTACATTTGCATAATTTGACAGGCGCATTGAGTAATCGTGCAGTAATAATGGATTCAGCGGCTACATGCATTAACTTAGAGCGAGATGTCTGGAAAGTACGATGTAGTCATAGCTGGCAGAAAAATTGAAATAATAACCTTTTCGCATTTATTTGAGTTAAAGATGTCGGAAACGAAGGTTTCCAGACAATGTGCGCTTTTGCAGACGATGAAAATTTCCGTGAATTGTTGAGCCGAAAGTGAGTCATGGGTCGGCGCTGTGTCATTATATTATAATTATTTGTAACATCATCGCTATTAACTGATTACGTACATCATGCTTGCATCTGGTCCAGAAGATGCTATTTCTTTTTCAGCTTAGATGATAAATCATTTAACAGGTGTAAGACATGTGAAAACGCTTACAAAGGGGTCAAAGTCGGGATTCGGGTCTTCCTGAAAATTTTGACAGATGGTCTTTCGTCTTGTGTCACAAACTCATTGTGCGTGTTAAAAAGCGATTCCTAGATTTTCAATAGCTTTCTAGCGCCACTCGATGTTGACAAATTTGGTTATTTTGTGAGGTAGGGTTTACTTGGGGACACCCTAGCATCGTCCACTGTTTGACATACAGCGGAGGAGCAAACAGAAGCTGAGAAATGGTATTTCACAAGCCTTTGTCTCGCTTCATCGATAGGGCTTTGTCCAGCGATTGCGTGCCCAGACCCTCTCGCTCCTTCATAACCCCCTCTCTCTTGTTTATTGCTAATAGGGGGTGTAGTTTTAGAGCCAGCAAGCCTGGAAACCCCGGTGTCATTGTTGGGGGTCATCACTCCGTTGTGTATGACTTGTCAAATTCAACCTGGCATTGCCAGTATCTAGTTTCTCCTGTTGCCTAGGCTACGAGAGCCTGTGGTTTCTCTCCAGTGGTTGAGTATGAGAGTCACAGTTGCGATCTACACTGAGATAAAGTTCATGGGATGTTTGGAATAGTTGGATTGCAGTGAGGCCCAGGGGTCCCAGTGTGCAGGGATTGGCATGGGGGATGAAAACTGACACTCCACTGCATACAGTGCTGGGGCTAATTCTTTGGAGTGTCACAACTTGAAGTTATATATGTTGGTGAAAAATAGTGTAGAAACTAACATTTCAAGAATATTATTATTCAATGTCATTATGAAAAGAAACAAAATGATACCTTTACAACAGCATGAAACTTTTGCAGTAATTTTAAGAATGTGAAGTTTTAATGAAATGTTAACTTGCAAACATAGTGTCACCTTTTTACAAAGACCACTGGTTATTTTGAATCATGTTATTCATTTAGGTAAAGAAATGTCAAGTAGCAGTTTAACCACAATTGACTATGGTATTCGCTGTATTGGGTATAAACTAGACTGATGACCATGTACCTGGTATTGTTGGAGGGGTGTGATTAGACAGGGTGAGTTGTATGGTGTAGGGTGACAGCAGAGGAGCCTGTCCCCGCCAGGTAGTTGACAGCCACCTCCACAGTGAAATGCGTGACTCATGAGTCATTGACATATGCCATATTAACAATGCTGATGCATCACCAACATTGCTCACTGGCTGTGCAGGTTGTGTTGATCACAGTATAATCTAGATATGCCAGTAGTTTTGAATGTGTTGATTAAATTCTATTGCTTCATACAAGGAAATGAAAGGAGGAAAACTGCCTGCACTATGTAAAACATGCGGCAGTTTTCAGTATAACACTGCATTTTTTTTTTATCTCAATCAACAGATTTAATTACTATGTTGTGTGGTATATCAACAATTCCTAATGCCATGTATGGGTGTAACATTAGATTTCATACCACTTGCATTGCTGCACATGTTTAGCTGTTGATAAAACTACAACAATGTTTAAACTTGCAATAGTGTGCTGTGCAAGCATGAAGCAAAGAGTTAATGTGTATTACAATGTTGATGAAGTAACTCTTTTTTATACACTGAACGATTTTGTAAGTTACAAAGACTATGGTATATTTTTTTTTATACTGTCAATAGTTGTGTTTTCATGGTAGTCTGTGTTGGTTGGTTTTTTGTTTAACGCCACACTCAGCAATATTCCAGCTATATGACGGCGGTCTGTAAATAATCCAGTCTGGACCAGACAATCCAGTGATTAATATAATGAGCATCAATCCACGCATAGGGGTCGATGACATGCATCAACCAAGTCAGCGAGCCTGACCACCCGATCCCGTAAGTCACCTTTTACGACAAGCATGGGTTGCTGAAGACCTATTCTACCCCGAATCTTCACGGGGTTTGGTAGTCTGTGTATTGGGGGCAGTAATTATTATGTTTCTTTTCTGTCGGCAGTAGCTTCAAAAGCATGTTTCTAAAACTACATTAATAAAATGTTAATATGCATCTACTGTACTTATTAGCAGGGCTCATTTAGTTTGCTTAACTATAAGATAAGATAAGATAATATTTATTGCAGAAATGTTCCATTACGGGACAGATGCAATTTTAAAAGACAAGACATTATGATTCATATTTACATATATACAGACATACATAATTTACATTCCTGTAGACACATACAAAAACAAAATAATCAATATTACATATTTGATGATATTTTTATACATAAACTGTCAACGGTTGATTATGAAGGGGTATTTATTGTTTGAAATTATAGATATGGAAACAAATGCAGTTGGTATTGACTGCTTCATTATTTGACAGGATGTAGTGAAATAATTTATCTTCATGACTGTGGACATTTACATTTACATTTTGTCTGGATAATTTTTCAAAGAGTATATTTCTTTCTTGAGTGTGTTTAATACAGTGAAGTAGGTAGTGTTTTTCGTCAATAATGGTTGAACATGTAGAGCATAGCCTCTGATGTAGTGGGGTTGGTGGCTTTGTATGTCTTCCAAGTTCAATATTTAATTTATGGTTACTTAAAATTAGTTTAGAAAAGTGAACCCGATATTTTTTTACCTTACAGTGACTGAGATAGGGTTCTAATTTTATTTCATTTTTAACTTCCTATATGTCCTAAATTGTTTCCTGTGCCTCTTTTTGCATTTACATCTTGAAGAGGGAGTTGAATTTAGATTTGATTGTCTCTTTGAATATTGGTGATAGGAAAGCTGAAGGACTCAAATTGTGTTTTCCTAAGAAAAGATTTAGCTGGTAAACCCATCCCAATCGTTTTTTCACCAAATATGTACTTTCTGTAAAAGCGTTCTGAAGTATTATGTTTTGGGAAGAACATACATGGTGATAAAAATTTGCTATTTTGCTATTATATTAACTCAAACATACAAGCTGTTGCTGATGGTATGAAAGGTCAGAATAGGCCCCTAGTACCCAATATTTGTCATAATGGCTGAGGAAGATGAATTGTGTGGTTGCAGTGTTTGTGCTGATTGATTGTGTCATCATATCCTGATGGTGGCTTTGTCTAACCTAGATTAGTTACAGACTGCCATGATAGATAAACCTGCAATATTCTTGTGTTTGACTTCACACAACATTCACACACTCCCTTACTCAAAGCTCACATGCCAATAAGTTACAACCACAACCATTAATATTTGTTTTGCTCCTTTGGGAATATGGGTAGAAATAGATCCCATCAACCTTTTCTTGTCTTAAGGGGCTACAAATTGATTGGGTGGTCAGGCTTGGTTGATTGTGTGTCATTGTACCCTGACTATGAGGGAAGTTGCTTACAATAACAATCACTGGATTGTCTGGTCCCGACCACTGTCATACGGCTGGAATATTGCTATGTGCGGAATCAGGCAACAAACAAAACATTGTCCTTTCCTCCAAGGTGCATCAGAGCTATTTCAATATATCAGCAACATATTTGCCTCGTATACAACTTAAATGTTATTGAAAGTGGTTATGTTTTCATTGATTAAATTAAAAGAAATAATCAAACTTAGTTGTGGGTACCCTTTGTCTGCACCAAAAGTTATGAGCCTTCAAAATTTATGTCAGTCCGCTACCCTGAGCCAACAAAAATATGCCAGGAACAAGTCAAAATCCAATAATGGTTGTCCTCACACACGCATACCCACATGCACGCACACACACACTGCCGAAATTTGCATCCACTACACACTATACCATTTCATTACTTTACACGACCCTCAAAGTGCTGGTAAGGACCTTGAAAATATTTGTTGAAAGGACCCTAGTCTTGAAGATCAAGGTTGTACTCTGTGCTCATGAGCATGCCTGGCTTACATCCACACCTTGTATCATGGTGTATGGTGCATGTATCTCTCCATAAACTATTGTAATGTGATAGCTGAGCGAGGGCTTGATATAGGCTTGCTACTGTTGCTCAGATAAAGAATGAATCAACTTAGCTGGCAAGATGAGGTTTATTTGGTTCATGAGTCATTTAATTTCAAGTTTGGAAACTCCTGTTCCAAATATTTGAAATATGTGTATGACTGGTATGATAAGCAGCTGATGCCCTAATCATGTGCTAGCAGGTAATAAGATGATGTCATGTTGTATGAAACACAACTTCAAGTGATGTATTGTTATCGGGAGTGATTGTGTCCGTTATATCAGTATGGGGAGACATGTGCTGTTGTCTGCTTCAGATACATACGTACATCTTGTCAATCACCGATTGTGATCTTGAAAACTCTCGTGCAGTAGTAGTTAGTACTTACTGAATCCGCTAGGTCATATTGATATCATGAGCAGGATACGAGATAGCTACACGATAAAGCGCAAAGAATGATAAAGAACCAAACTTGGTTTATTTCATGATGAACATTGTTCTATCATAACGCCATTTCTGGAGATCCAACATGCGCACGCCACTTGATGAAGTCGTGTATTAGACGACGTTATTCTTGAGAGGGAAGTGTCTAGTAAGTTGTTCCCCAGAGATGTAGCTGTGCAATGCAGAAAAAACACGATGGCCGAACGATCACATAAAAAGGCAGGAGAGAAAAGGGATAGGTAATCGACGTGAGGATTGTGAGAATGTGCGGAAAATACCCACCTGTGCATAAAATGGACTTGTCCAACATTGCCGAGGTCAAATTCTATTGAAGGGGATCATTGTTTAAATACAGGTAAATATTTTTAAAGCTTGTACATTATATCATCATCCTTAAAGAGGGAGTAAATAATGTTAATATATCATATAAGAAATAAACGACTCGTGGTTGTTGTTTATCGTACAACAAAACACTGCAAGGAGTAGTGTTTTCCCTGTAGTGTTTTCTTGTATGGTAATTAACATCCACTTATCCGCTTATTTGCTTATTTCTTAAATAGTGTTTATAGGAATATAGTGTATATGGGATTATAATGTATATGGGAATATACATGTAGTGTTTATAATTGAATATTGTGTATATAGGAATATAGTGTGTAATGGGATATAGTGTGTATAGGAATACATTGTGGATAGGAACAGTGTTTATAGGGATATAGTGTGTGGAGGAATATGGTGTGTATAGGAATACATTGTGGAGAGGAACAGTGTTTATAGGAATGTAGTGTGTGGAGGAATATGGTGTGTATAGGAATACAGTGTGGATAGGAACAGTGTTTATAGGGATATAGTGTGGAGGAATATGGTGTGTATAGGAATACAGTGTGGATAGGAACAGTGTTTATAGGAATGTAGTGTGTGGAGGAATATGGTGTGTATAGGAATACAGTGTGGATAGGAACAGTGTTTATAGGGATATAGTGTGGAGGAATATGGTGTGTATAGGAATACAGTGTGGATAGGAACAGTGTTTATAGGAATGTAGTGTGTGGAGGAATATGGTGTGTATAGGAATACAGTGTGGATAGGGACAGTGTGTTGAGGAATATGGTATGTAACGGAATATAGTGTATATAGGAATATAGTGTATATGTGAATATATAGTGTAATGGAAAATAGTGTGTATAAGAATATAGTTTATATGGACGTATAGTGTGTATAGGAATATAGTGTGCAGAGGAATACATTGCGGATAGCAACAGTGTGTAGAGGAATATGGTGTGTATATGAATACAGTGTGGATAGGGACAGTGTGTAGAGGAATATGGTTTGTATATGAATACAGTGTGGATAGGGGCAGTGTGTAAAGGAATATGGTTTGTACGTGAATACAGTGTGGATAGGGGCAGTGTGTAGAGGAATATGGTTTGTATATGAATACAGTGTGGATAGGGGCAGTGTGTAGAGGAATATGGTGTGTATATGAATACAGTGTGGATAGGGGCAGTGTGTAGAGGAATATGGTTTGTATATGAATACAGTGTGGATAGGGGCAGTGTGTAGAGGAATATGGTGTGTATATGAATACAGTGTGGATAGGGGCAGTGTGTAGAGGAATATGGTGTGTATATGAATACAGTGTGGATAGGGACAGTGTGTAGAGGAATATGGTTTGTATATGAATACAGTGTGGATAGGGGCAGTGTGTATATGAACATGGTGTGTATATGAATACAGTGTGGATAGGGGCAGTGTGTAGAGGAATATGGTTTGCACATGATTACAGTGTGGATAGGGGCAGTGTGTAGAGGAATATGGTGTGTATATGAATACAGTGTGGATAGGGGCAGTGTGTAGAGGAATATGGTTTGTATATGAATACAGTGTGGATAGGGGCAGTGTGTATATGAACATGGTGTGTATATGAATACAGTGTGGATAGGGACAGTGTGTAGAGGAATATGGTTTGTATATGAATACAGTGTGGATAGGGACAGGGTAGACATGGTGGAGAAATATGGTGTGTAAAGGAATTCATTGTGGATAGAAACAGTGTGTAGAGGAATATGGTGTGTAAAAGAATATAGGAATTTAGTGTGTAGAGGCATATGGTGTGTATAGGAATACAGTGTGGATAGGAATAAAAAATGCCTATCAAGGACCTTCCACTTTTTCTTCGTAGAGTTGTTTTTGGAAAGAGTCATTTGTCTTATGGTTGTTTTTGGAAAGAGTCCTTTGTCTTTGGGAAAGATGGGTGGAATAAGAAATTGACAAGATATTAGTCTGGTTACTGGGGAATAGCGAGGAACCTAAAACCACTCGTCTTGGGAGGATGTATGGGAACTGCCAGAATCCTAGATTTAATTCCACGCTAGTATTTTAATTTTAAAGAGTGACCACGTAATTTATATCTGTTCCAGGGCTTAATTGTTACTGACCTCCAGTATAGAATGTTGTAGGTTTATGTAGCCACAGTTCATATGTTGAGAAAATCACATACATCACATAAATCAAAGAGACAAGTTTATCATTCATCGGAAACATGTATTCTATTAAGATACAATCTTTCAATATGCAATACAATGTTGTTATTTAGACATCCTAATTATGTGTATTGATTGAGTGAATGTGCATAAAGATAACTGTTCTGATCTGGGATAGCCCTTGAGGACTGGCCTGCTAATAGTAATACTCTGGGTACAGTTTAATCCAATGACAGCTGATGGAGGACGTAGTGGTTAGGGAGGCCTGATATTGCTGGCCTTTATGAATTATTGATGTCAGAGATGGAAACTGTGTGAGCTTATTCCATTGTTTAGTGTCTTAAACATCCAGACTAACAGTTGGGCCAGATGGTAGAGGATTATATTTTGGGTGGTGTTAGTTCAGGCAGCCATGTGATTCACTGTGAAGGAGTGATCCATAGTGTTTGGCTTGCTTCTTCTTGTGGCACTTGTAGTTGCCTGTCACATTGCTGCTATATCCCAGCATTTACATATGGGGAAGGCTACCGATAGAGGGACCACATGGGCGGTTTTGAGTAAAGAGTGGATTAATAATCTACAATGTCATCCCTTCAAAATAAAAAAAACTGAATATCTTTAAAACTGAAAGTGTAGTGCCTTGTCAAAGAATGGTATGATTAGAATTTGAGAAATCTGTTTAATGGAGAAAACGTGTGCTGACATTGTTGTGTTTTCTTTTTACTGTATGACAATAATTTTGAGGAAGTTACCCTGTGCTCATCTACATATATCTTGTTATTAGCAAAGGTATAACCTTGCTATATAGAAAAAGTATAACATTGCTCAAACAATGCATGCATGTGTAATACTGGAAGTGCTCCCTTTATACCAAAGACAGTCAGGTTTGTATAAAACGTAATCGCCAAACATGTATCATTGACAGAAACCACAGGTATCCGGTATAAAAATTGTGATATTTTGAATGATTATTGAAGAGAAACTATCTATACAACAAAATTGTATTTTTTTATACAGACAAGGATGCCAGAGACAAATTTAAATCTAAATTTAATTTAGAAGAACGTTTATTATAAAATTAAGCATAACTGTCTTTATTTTGGACAATAATTGACAATACATTCCCTTTCTCAACATACAAACACAAAAATACTGTTTTCTAGTGTATTCTTCATATTCCAATGTTGCGTCCCATGAGCCTCCACCGGCAGCTTGGCCAGACCTTATGTGGGGCAGTAAGAAACACATCGCGATCCCTGTTATGCTGTGAGGAAGGATGAAAGGTGCCTGATAAAGTGAAACTTTGCTTTCCCTGCGTGTTCTGTGGTACCTTTATGATATCGCATATTTTTACATACTGTTTAAATTTTAGCTGATTCCTCCTAAACGGTGATCGACCACGGGATCCCTTTGCCAGTTGTCTTCCCCATATTACTTTTGTGTTTCATTTATGCTGTCATTTCATAATCTATATTTTTGATAAGACTTTTTCCTCTTCATATAATATTCTGAATTGTTAAAACATTTATTACATTAATACTCTTTATCACAAAACCTTGTTAATGATACCATACTATATCACAGGAACACAAGTAACAAAGAATATTTGAGATAGGAAATTTGTATCAAGTGATTTGTGTTACACCACAAACACTAATACTGTCAGCAATTTCATTGTCGCCAATAAGTGTAGTGTGAAAATTGATAGTATGAACAATATTCCATGTTATCATGGTGTTGTGACATAATCAACACCATCCACACTATGACCGCCTTATCCCAGGTTTGGCCAGTCAAGCTTTTGACACTGGATAGTGATGATATGATAACATATAACAAAACCCTTAATAAAGGCAAATGTCTATTTTTGACACCTTAACACTTGGGCAGCTTGACAAGGAGGTGGTGCCAATATCTGATGCTGTCTTTGGTCATGTGTCAGCCAGGAGAACATCAGTACAGTACACTACATTTAGTACGAACACGCTTATAACAAACTGACGAATATAACAAACTGTTTTTTGGTCATGTTTATTTGCTGGTTATGTTTGGTCATGTTTATTTCCACGGTTATGATGAAGTACAATTAGTGGTCCCTTTTAGTTCATTATAACCGTAGTTTACTGTACTTGGTCACACATTATAAACCCAACATGTGGAATGCTACCAATTTGTGGATGCTCACATTTATATGTAGCAGGTTGTTATTGAATGCAGATAATAAAATTCAAAAGTTATATCTTGGGCATATCAGGTATCCTACTGCTGAGAATATTAATGGGATACACTTAATAGCTTCAATAATGCCATGACATTCTTTGATGCCATTCATTTCAGTTTCTGAAAATAACAGGAATGTGTCAATGTATTGGTGATTGCAATATATTTTGCCAGAAACAATGTATTTCAATATGACACAGACATATCAAAAGGATTTGTTTTATGCATATACACATTACATTTCTTGTTCGATCCATGTCACCAGTGTAAGGCTCGAGATCTACACTTTGTCATTTATTCCTGTCATTTATGCCTGAACTAAAATGTTAAAATTCCTAATTCCTTATTCCTATTACTATGATTCCTGATGCTTCTGGCTAATATGTTTAGCCTAAGGTGACTTGTATTTAAGTTGTTAACAATTCATCATGAAATACCTCTGAACTTTGGAGCATTTCCATTGTGAACCATAGAACGCTTCTCCTGTTTGCCTGGAACTTGAAGCTGTATGACTGTGTTAACTATGCACAACATTGACATACATTTTATTTCACTGCCACTCCTTCTACCAGTAAATGATTCGGGCCTGCAGTTCATTGCAGCTTCAGAGGCGTCAGATAGTTCATCATTTGGGCCATGTTTCCAGTGATGATGGACTTCCTGTGCCAAGTGTCCACCTTAATCTGGCCCTGGTGCCATCAACTGACACATGACCTTCAGCTTGTGTGCGAGTGTAATGTATATGTGCAACATGCTGTTGTCCTATAGATACAGTACATAATCACTTGCTGCAGTATTTTTGCCGTCCTACATGTCCTATCGACCCTTGAAGATCCAGGGTAGAATATGTGTTCAGCAACCCATGCTTGCTGTAAAAGGCGACTATGATTGTCGTATGAGGTGACTATCCTGATCGGGTGTCAGGCTCGCTGACTTGGTTGATTCATGTCATCGATCCCAATTGCTTGGATCGATGTTCATGATGTCAATCACTTGATGGTCTGGTCCAGACTCGATTATTTACTGACCACCTTCATATAGCTGGAATATTTTTGAATATGATGTTAAACAACAAACAAAACATGTCCTATCTGTTGGCGATAGAGATACAGTAGAAGTGTTCAGAAAGAGGTAGGGGCAGTGGGGTAGCCTAGTGGTTAAAGCATTGACTCGACACGCCGAAAGGCCCAGGTTCAATTCCCCACAGGGGTACATTGTGTGAAGGCCATTTCTGGTGTGATATTGCTGGAATATTGCTAAAAGCGGCATAAGCTCACTCACTCACTCACTCACTCACTCACTCACTCACTCACTCACTCACTCACCTTTACCGGTGATGTTAATCATTGTTTGCTGATGTGGGAGAGTAGTTTGGAGTAGCTATGTGATCCTCTGAAGTTATAAATCCTGCTGAGTATCTATGGAATGTGTTAAGGATTGACTGTGTATTTTTTTTGGTTCATTGAGGTATGAATGATGTGCAAACTGTATGAATCAGCGTAGCGGATTCTTACAAAAGTTTGCACAATGTTATCTCAATGAACTGAAGAATATACACAGTCAATACTTATAATTAAATTCGACAATGTAAAACATGTTTTATCTACAGTTGTATATATCAAAACAGACAAAAATGGCAAGATTGATAAACATTCCAGGTGTAGGAATACATACTGTGGCGTGACATGAATCAGGTGATCGTTTAATTTATGCACATAACTTGACACACCGAGAGAGTAGGATCAAAACAATGTTATTGGACCTGTCAATTAAGGCAAGAGGCGAAAAGAACTGCAACAGTCAGACTGTAACGAATTGGAAGAAATTTGTCCGGGAGAAGGCGGCTGTTTCAAATAACATGGTCAGTTACCACCAGATTCAAACATTACTTACCTGATTACGGTAAAACACAGTAGGAAAAATGCTATTCAGAAATGAAACCCAAAGACATGAAAGTTGAACTGAGGCGAGCGGGAAAAAAACAGGGGAGCAAGCCTGCACGTTTGCTGTTTCATTCATTCTTGGCCTTCGGTTTCAAAGGGTAGTTTGGAATATGAATATGCATGAAAGTCGCTAAATGTCCTGTGCATGACGGTACACATGAGTAGAAAGGGAATTCCCTCGACTGTAATATTGGGATTCCACAGTAATAAAAGTAGTGCGCCTTGGTGGGCGTGGCTTAATTTTTACATTCATTGGGAAATGAATGCAATAACACGTGACCAATTCAGCTAATCAGAATACAGGAACTTCAATGAACACAACGAAAATTTAATTATTTGATGATAAGCATGATAGTGAAGGTTTTGTGTTTAGAATCCTGTTTTATGAGGAAATATTTCTGCTGTGTTTTAAGTGTTTTTAGTTACATATGTTGCCAGTTGCTGATTGCCATATCAATGTCACTAGATCATGTTTCCTGATTATATTGACAATTGATTAGGGTGGAATATTTAGAGATCGAATTACTGTTTGTCACACCTGCCATGCCTGTGACACTAGTAGGTAATAGGTTAATACAGTGTAACACTGTGTAATGTGATGCTTGCCAGTACACCCTGTGGGACACTCTCCGTGGAGCAATTGTAGCATGAACAAGATCATTACTCCAAAACTTATGTCACAGATTCACAACAATTGTCAACATATGCCCCAGTGATATCACTGAATTGTATGCCACAGAAAATGCTGCATTATCATACCTCAATGTCAGAATGATGAGATCTGATTGGTCCACGTGATCTTGATAAAATAGTGTGTATCCTGCCTTAGAGGGGAATAAAGTTCTCAGCGGGAAAATAAATCTCTTATACCCGCCACGAGCATGTCAGGCTGCACACAGATTTCTGAGAGGCAGAATAAATACCCGTCTGCAAAGCAAAAAGCTGCACGCTTTTTATGAGTCAATGGAAGTCACATGACATAGTGCATGCTTTCCTCAGCTCATTCAAACAGCTGTTTTCTATCAATTGTGAACTTGGTTGAATTCTTTTACAATGTAGCAGGATCACGAGGGATACTACAACTTCTATTGTATTCGATGCCACAGTCATATCATTTCTTTGTATACCCCAGTGATATCACTGCATTGTTGGTGCCTGCAGTACACGTAGTCTGTCACTTGTGGACACACACATCAGTACTCAGATGCCGATGGCATTCCACACAAAGTATAAGCATCTGTTTGTTTCAGGCAGCAATTCAAGCAGTCATTATATTACTTCTGTTGCTGTGCCTGGCATACAAACAAAGTTGTACAGATATGTCATTCATAAGATAACATGCAGACCTCTCCATATGTTGTGTATTGTTTGGCTGTATTTATGGACTGTTTAAGGTACGGGTTGTTGTCAGTGTGAGTGTTGAGGCTGACAGCAGACAAGTGATACCAGGGTGTGGAATGTAGCAGCGTTCCAAGATGGACCTCACCTGTGACATTCTTATGTTAATGAACACATTCCTTTTCTAAGTAATGTTATGAATGTCTTACCTGATGCAGTATATCTTGTCCTTGATAAAGCTCATTGTAGATATTGATTCCTCAGGTAACTATTGAAAAACATTTACTGTGCACAGAAATTTATCATAAAGTTAAGCGAGTATTTCTTTTGTTTATTTACTTAATTACCTACCTGTTGATGAAAGGTATGAGCTATGAGATCTCTTCAAGTAACTTTCATATCAGTCATTTTAATCTGATCTGACAGAGATGTCCACTTTCTGCCCATGTTAAGTGTACTGTCTTGTGATTTGAGTCAGCGGTGAATGGAAATGTGTCATTGAATTTGGTTTTTGTGGTGCATTATACTGATATGTTGGTTGGTTTGTTGTTTTATGCCCCACTCAGCAATATTCCAGCTGTATGACGTCAGTCTGTAAATAATCGAGTCTGGACCAGACAATCCAGTGATTGACATCGTGAGCATCGATCCACGCAATTGGGATCGATGACAGCAAGCCTGACCACCCGATTCCGTTAGTCGCTTCTTACGACAAGCATAGTCGCCTTATGGCAAGCATGAAGAGCTATTCTACCCTGGATCTTCATGCGTCGCTTTGTACATGTCAGAAATCAGGGCTTGATTGAGCTATATAAAAAATGCACAATAATTTCACTTGGCAATTTTTTATTCAAACTTGGAAATTGTTACTGATATTTGCTTCAAACTTCAGGACATATTTGGCATCTGAGCAAGTCTAGATAAATCCATGATATGATACTGTTTGCAGTAGAGGATTGATAATAGGTCAAGCTTATTGTAAACATGGACTGCCTCCGTGGTCCAGTGGTAGAGTGTCTGCCCGGAGAGCGGAAGGTCCGGGGTTCGATCCCCGCCAGCGTCATACCAAAAGACGTTAAAAGATGGTACTTGTTGTTACCCTGTCTGGCGCTCGGCATTAAGGGGCTAAAACAAGGACTGGTCGGCTCGGAGTCAGTGTACTGTGTCTGAGTGGGGTATTCATGTTAAACTGCGGCATGGTATCTCAGTGAGCTAGCACTATAAATCGGCATCAGTCCGGACTAGTACAAGCAGCCACACACACACACACACACGTGCATGCACGTCGCTATATAAGTGCAATAATCTTGGACGCGACGTTAAAACCAATTTCACCTCACCTATTGTAAACATGGCGAAGAAGAGACAAAATCGTTATGTTCAATTAATCACTGTTCACTGGTGTTGGAAGGGAAAACATCACCTGGTTAGAACATTAATCTATTCCGATAGTGGTACTGTTTGGAGTAGTCATTTGTTGGTAGTCATTTGTCTTGATAATTATTTGTTTGCAAAGTAAACATCATTTTCTGTGCTGTAGATTTTCTAGATCTTGTAATTAATGGGTTAGTATGGTTAGTAAGATGTAACATTTCTCATGTCTAGAATTCCTAAAGGTCAATGAAATTATGATGGTCTGCGTCAGACTGGCAGGGTCGGTCAGGTTAATGGAACCATGCTATTTTTAAAGACTTGTCCAAGGGAAACTACATGATTGTATGGTTTAACCCAGCATCCTTTACAGATGTATTGCTGTCAAATTTATGATTGTATGGCAAAGTAATTGAGCAATAGTTTTTAAAAACTTTTTTCAGCCAGTTAATAATTGGCATTAGACAATAAGTATAAGTAGCTAGTTCCTTCACAGTCGGGGCCAATCCTGCACAGGAAAGAAAACACTTGCATCTAACAGTGTCTAATAAGGAAGATAAACCTTGCACACAATACTAGGCTCTGACAGCCCCTTGTGATAAAAGTGTCGGCTTGTTTTTCATTTGATGCCTCAAGATAAACATGGTGAAGTCAAGTAGTTGAATAATTAGCTCACATTACACAGTTCATATACTTTAGTCTAGTCTGTTCCAACATCAAAGTAGCATTCGTGGCAACATGCTGTGAGAGTGACAATACATTGGTTTGTAGTCAGTGGTGTGAAGGTCACAGTCCAGTCCATGTACTCTGGGCTGCCCTTCATCTATCATGTATTAGTGTGTAGAGTTTGAAACAAACTTAATGAGGAACATCGATAGCTCTGTACAACTTCTGATCCTGTTGTGAACTAAGGTCTGTTTGCAACCAGTGTCACCGTCTTAATGCTAATCTGCACAAGGATTGTATAGCTTCAGTTGACCCTTTCAGGCTGTCAAAATTAATTGGATGTTATGTCTTTTGAATAAGCCTGAACCAAACAATATATGCTTTCAACCAACTCACGCGCCCATTCACATATCTTCAGACACAGGTGACACTTTCCTGCAAGTTGACAACTTCTACCACGCAGCTGACACTCCACTGACGGGGTCACAATATGCTCCCACACAGGTGATATTCTACCGGCAGGGTCACAATATGCTCCCACACAGGTGACACTCTACCGAGGGGGTCATAATATGCTCCCACACAGGTGACACTCTACCGAGGGGGTCATAATATGCTCCCACACAGGTGACACTCTACCGAGGGGGTCATAATATGCTCCCACACAGGTGACACTCTACTGGCATGGTCACAATATGCTCCCACACAGGTGACACTCTACCGAGGGGGTCATAATATGCTCCCACACAGGTGACACTCTACCGAGGGTGTCATAATATGCTCCCACACAGGTGACACTCTAGCGACGGGGTCATAATATGCTCCCACACAGGTGACACTCTAGCGACGAGGTCACAATATCCTCCCACACAGGTGATGCTCTACTGGCAGGGTCACAATATGCTCCGAAACAGGTGATGCTTTACAGGCAGGGGGGTCAGGGGTGGTATCACAATATGCTCCGACACGGATAAGGTTGTTTCTTGTACATTAGCTGTTCCAGAAATCCTGGGTGCGTTGTGTAGAAAATGAATTTTGATCTCAAGGCTTGAATAAAACATATAGTAGATTACCATGACAACGTATCTTATAATGCAGGTATGTTGGCATCCTGCCTGGCATGCCCTGTCCTGGACATAGATTGACTGCAAATCACATTACGACATGTGAAAGCTCTCCAAAATTGCTGTAACGCCATTGATTTCCTCTGGATAACATCCCCTTGGCAACAAATCACGGCTTTTCTGGTGTGACTACCTTTCCAAATTGAGTGCGTATTTTCCCCCATGGGCATATTGTACGTTGGGCTTGCAAAGCAGCTTCATGCATATTGTACTGCAGACCTCTGCCCACGTGAAAGACCAACACAAGCTGTGTCTTTTATCTTGGTTGTGGATTAAGGTGCATCAGCTCTAAAAGCTGATGTGATGACCATGTCTTACCATAATGTGATTGATAATGTCACATATATTGATCATTATTGCTGTCAGGTACATCATTAATGGCTCATGATGGTTCTGGGGAAACCTGTAACATTCGATTAAACAAGGGTGGAATGCAGAGGTCTTTGCTGTTCATGCTCTGGAAGTGAAGTTCATTAATAAAGATATTTCTGATTACTTCTGATGAGCAAATGGACCTTTTGCTTTGTATATAGTTATGACTTTAAAATGTTGCCAGAGGCAATGCATATTTTTAATATGTTTAATTATTGCTTTCATGTCCTGGTATGGATGTGGATGGTGAATGAGTAGTGTGAGTCCATGTTTGAGTCGTGGTGCCTGCACTCCTCCCTCCTCATGTGATGCTGATGTCAGAGAGATGGGCCTTAGCTGGCTGGTATTGATTGATCTATTGGCGATATGGTCTGTCTGAGCATGTGCGGCCTGGTCCTTGGGTGTGCAGGTGTTAAAGAGGACGCGGTGACATGCTTCAGGCCGCTTGTGTCACCGGGTTCATCAGCTCACTGATGCAACCAACATCAGGCAGCTTGTGTCACCGGGTTCATCAGCTCACTGATGCAACCAACATCAGGCCGCTTGTGTCACCGGGTTCATCAGCTCACTGATGCAACCAACATCAGGCCGCTTGTGTCACCGGGTTCATCAGCTCACTGATGCAACCAACATCAGGCAGCTTGTGTCACTGGGTTCATCAGCTCACTGATGCAACCAACATCAGGCAGCTTGTGTCACCGGGTTCATCAGCTCACTGATGCAACCAACATCAGGCCGCTTGTGTCACCGGGTTCATCAGCTCACTGATGCAACCAACATCAGGCAGCTTGTGTCACTGGGTTCATCAGCTCACTGATGCAACCAACATCAGGCAGCTTGTGTCACCGGGTTCATCAGCTCACTGATGCAACCAACATCAGGCCGCTTGTGTCACCGGGTTCATCAGCTCACTGATGCAACCAACATCAGGCAGCTTGTGTCACTGGGTTCATCAGCTCACTGATGCAACCAACATCAGGCAGCTTGTGTCACTGGGTTCATCAGCTCACTGATGCAACCAACATCAGGCAGCTTGTGTCACCGGGTTCATCAGCTCACTGATGCAACCAACATCAGGCAGCTTGTGTCACCGGGTTCATCGGCTCACTGATGCAACCAACATCAGGCCGCTTGTGTCACCGGGTTCATCAGCTCACTGATGCAACCAACATCAGGCAGCTTGTGTCACCAGGTTCATCAGCTCACTGATGCAACCAACATCAGGCCGCTTGTGTCACCGGGTTCATCGGCTCACTGATGCAACCAACATCAGGCCGCTTGTGTCACCGGGTTCATCAGCTCACTGATGCAACCAACATCAGGCAGCTTGTGTCACCGGGTTCATCAGCTCACTGATGCAACCAACATCAGGCCGCTTGTGTCACCGGGTTCATCAGCTCACTGATGCAACCAACATCAGGCAGCTTGTGTCACCGGGTTCATCAGCTCACTGATGCAACCAGCATCAGGCAGCTTGTGTCACCGGGTTCATCAGCTCACTGATGCAACCAACATCAGGCAGCTTGTGTCACCGGGTTCATCAGCTCACTGATGCAACCAGCATCAGGCAGCTTGTGTTCCATCAATAATCTCAGGCCCCATGGAGGAAGTAGGGCTTGAAAAGAAATGTACAACATCAAGGTAATGTTAAGATATTGTAATGTAATGGAAATACAGATTTTTGAATAAAGAGACTGCTTTGCATTTTTATGCTCAGTCCATCCCGTATGTCTGGGGATTTAATCATTGCGATCTTTCAAAGTTTCTCTGGTCTGTGTGTATTGAATGTTATTGTTCTTTGCTAAAAAATGCGCACAGTAACATTTGTGTTTTTAGTACACTGATACAGCTAATTGTGGTATTATACTAAGACATCTGAACTTCAATAACAGAATTCAATATTTCTCTATCATGTTGGTATTCTTAATATGATATATTATTAGCTAACTAGGTCATAGGCACATTAAACTATTTTACTCACATACTGTTAAAACAAAAAGCAGCAGGGTTAAAAGTAAAACAGTATTTCATTGATTGTAGTTTCAATTTTTAGAACTTTACCTCAGAAATCTTGTTATATCCATGATCGACATGATCAGTACAGTTTACAAAGAGTGTTTTGAACAGATATGTAGAAAAATGATGTCGTCGTGTATTCTGGACTGTGATGTGCTGATTTACTTAGGGGACCGCTGGCCCTGTACGAAAATAATATTCTTGAGTCCTTCAATGGGATGTCCATATCTGGTGTCCTGTGTAGTGATATTACTGGAATGTTGGTAACAGCAACGTAAAACCAAACCCACTCGCTCATTACGATGCTCTCTTTCTTGAATAGAGGAATGAGTAAGAGTTATTTTATGCAATATCTTGCAAATGACACAATTTTTCTCACGAGTTTTTTCCCCTTAGTCATTTTAACACCGACTGCTAAATAATGTTCTCAATACTGTCAAGTTTTTTAAGGTTAAAGCAGCAGGGGGTCCAACAACAGCATGTAGGTAGCGGAAGGGCCGACAGCAGTATGTAGGTAGCAGCAGGGCCAACAGCAGCACGTAGGTAGCAGCAGGGTCCAACAACAGCATGTAGGTAGCAGCAGGGCCAACAACAGCATGTATGTAGCAGCAGGGCCAACAGCAGCACGTAGGTAGCAGCAGGGTCCAACAACAGCACGTAGGTAGCAGCAGGGTCCAACAACTGCATGTATGTAGCAGCAGGGCCAACAGCAGCATGTAGGTAGCAGCAGGGGTCCAACAGCAGCATGTAGGTAGCAGCAGGGCCAACAGCAGCATGTAGGTAGCAGCAGGGCCAACAACAGCACGTAGGTAGCAGCAGGGCCAACAACAGCATGTAGGTAGCAGCAGGGCCAACAACAGCATGTAGGTAGCAGCAGGGCCAACAGCAGCATGTAGGTAGCAGCAGGGGGTCCAATAACAGCATGTAGGTAGCAGCAGGGCCAACAGCAGCATGTAGGTAGCAACAGGGGGTCCAACAACAGCATGTAGGTAGCAGCAGGGTCAACAGCAGCATGGAGGTAGCAGCAGGGGTCCAACAACAGCACATAGATAGCAGCAGGGCCAACAATAGCATGTATGTAGCAGCAGGGCCAACAGCAGCACATAGGTAGCAGCAGGGTCCAACGGCAGCATGTAGGTAGCAGCAGGGGGTCCAATAACAGCATGTAGGTAGCAGCAGGGCCAACAGCAGCACGTAGGTAGCAACAGGGGGTCCAATAACAGCATGTAGGTAGCAGCATGTAGGTAGCAGTAGGGCCAACAGCAGCATGTAGGTAGCAACAGGGGGTCCAACAACAGCATGTAGGTAGCAGCAGGGTCAACAGCAGCACGTAGGTAGCAGCAGGGTCCAACAACAGCACGTAGGTAGCAGCAGGGCCAACAATAGCATGTATGTAGCAGCAGGGCCAACAACAGCACGTAGGTAGCAGCAGGGCCAACAGCAGCATGTAGGTAGCAGCAGGGCCAACAACAGCATGTAGGTAGCAGCAGGGCCAACAACAGCATGTAGGTAGCAGCAGGGCCAACAGCAGCATGTAGGTAGCAGCAGGGGGTCCAATAACAGCATGTAGGTAGCAGCATGTAGGTAGCAGCAGGGCCAACAGCAGCATGGAGGTAGCAACAGGGGGTCCAACAACAGCATGTAGGTAGCAGCAGGGTCAACAGCAGCATGGAGGTAGCAGCAGGGGTCCAACAACAGCACATAGGTAGCAGCAGGGCCAACAGCAGCATGTATGTAGCAGCAGGGCCAACAATAGCATGTATGTAGCAGCAGGGCCAACAGCAGCATGTATGTAGCAGCAGGGCCAACAACAGCATGTATGTAGCAGCAGGGCCAACAACAGCACGTAGGTAGCAGCAGGGCCAACAGCAGCATGTAGGTAGCAGCAGGGCCAACAGCAGCACGTAGGTAGCAGCAGGGTCCAACAACAGCACGTAGGTAGCAGCAGGGCCAACAACTGCATGTAGGTAGCAGCAGGGGTCCAACAGCAGCATGTAGGTAGCAGCAGGGGTCCAACAGCAGCATGTAGGTAGCAGCAGGGCCAACAGCAGCACATAGGTAGCAGCAGGGTCCAACAACAGCATGTAGGTAGCAGCAGGGGGTCCAACAATAGCATGTAGGTAGCAGCAGGGCCAACAGCAGCACGTAGGTAGCAGCAGGGTCCAACAACAGCACGTAGGTAGCAGCAGGGCCAACAATAGCATGTATGTAGCAGCAGGGCCAACAACAGCACGTAGGTAGCAGCAGGGCCAACAGCAGCATGTAGGTAGCAGCAGGGCCAACAACAGCATGTAGGTAGCAGCAGGGCCAACAACAGCATGTAGGTAGCAGCAGGGCCAACAGCAGCATGTAGGTAGCAGCAGGGGGTCCAATAACAGCATGTAGGTAGCAGCATGTAGGTAGCAGCAGGGCCAACAGCAGCATGGAGGTAGCAACAGGGGGTCCAACAACAGCATGTAGGTAGCAGCAGGGTCAACAGCAGCATGGAGGTAGCAGCAGGGGTCCAACAACAGCACATAGGTAGCAGCAGGGCCAACAGCAGCATGTATGTAGCAGCAGGGCCAACAATAGCATGTATGTAGCAGCAGGGCCAACAGCAGCATGTATGTAGCAGCAGGGCCAACAACAGCATGTATGTAGCAGCAGGGCCAACAACAGCACGTAGGTAGCAGCAGGGCCAACAGCAGCATGTAGGTAGCAGCAGGGCCAACAGCAGCACGTAGGTAGCAGCAGGGTCCAACAACAGCACGTAGGTAGCAGCAGGGCCAACAACTGCATGTAGGTAGCAGCAGGGGTCCAACAGCAGCATGTAGGTAGCAGCAGGGGTCCAACAGCAGCATGTAGGTAGCAGCAGGGCCAACAGCAGCACATAGGTAGCAGCAGGGTCCAACAACAGCATGTAGGTAGCAGCAGGGGGTCCAACAATAGCATGTAGGTAGCAGCAGGGCCAACAGCAGCACGTAGGTAGCAGCAGGGTCCAACAACAGCACGTAGGTAGCAGCAGGGCCAACAATAGCATGTATGTAGCAGCAGGGCCAACAACAGCACGTAGGTAGCAGCAGGGCCAACAGCAGCATGTAGGTAGCAGCAGGGCCAACAACAGCATGTAGGTAGCAGCAGGGCCAACAACAGCATGTAGGTAGCAGCAGGGCCAACAGCAGCATGTATGTAGCAGCAGGGGGTCCAATAACAGCATGTAGGTAGCAGCATGTAGGTAGCAGCAGGGCCAACAGCAGCATGTACGTAGCAACAGGGGGTCCAACAACAGCATGTAGGTAGCAGCAGGGTCAACAGCAGCATGGAGGTAGCAGCAGGGGTCCAACAACAGCACATAGGTAGCAGCAGGGCCAACAATAGCATGTAGGTAGCAGCAGGGCCAACAGCAGCATGTAGGTAGCAGCAGGGCCAACAGTAGCATGTAGGTAGCAGCAGGGCCAACAGCAGCATGTAGGTAGCAACAGGGGGTCCAACAACAGCATGTAGGTAGCAGCAGGGTCAACAGCAGCATGGAGGTAGCAGCAGGGGTCCAACAACAGTACATAGGTAGCAGCAGGGCCAACAATAGCATGTAGGTAGCAGCAGGGCCAACAGCAGCATGTATGTAGCAGCAGGGCCAACAACAGCATGTATGTAGCAGCAGGGCCAACAACAGCATGTAGGTAGCAGCAGGGCCAACAGCAGCATGTAGGTAGCAGCAGGGCCAACAGCAGCACGTAGGTAGCAGCAGGGTCCAACAACAGCACGTAGGTAGCAGCAGGGCCAACAACTGCATGTAGGTAGCAGCAGGGGTCCAACAGCAGCATGTAGGTAGCAGCAGGGGTCCAACAGCAGCATGTAGGTAGCAGCAGGGCCAACAGCAGCACATAGGTAGCAGCAGGGTCCAACAACAGCATGTAGGTAGCAGCAGGGGGTCCAACAATAGCATGTAGGTAGCAGCAGGGCCAACAGCAGCACGTAGGTAGCAGCAGGGTCCAACAATAGCATGTAGGTAGCAGCAGGGTCCAACAATAGCATGTAGGTAGCAGCAGGGGTCCAACAGCAGCATGTAGGTAGCAGCAGGGGCAACAGCAGCACGTAGGTAGCAGCAGGGTCCAACAACAGCATGTAGGTAGCAGCAGGGGGTCCAACAACAGCATGTATGTAGCAGCAGGGCCAACAGCAGCACGTAGGTAGCAGCAGGGTCCAACAATAGCATGTAGGTAGCAGCAGGGCCAACAGCAGCATGTAGGTAGCAGCAGGGGGTCCAACAACAGCATGTAGGTAGCAGGGCCAACAGCAGCATGTAGGTAACAGCAGGGCCAACAACAGCACGTAGGTAGCAGCAGGGGTCCAACAACAGCATGTAGGTAGCAGGGCCAACAGCAGCATGTAGGTAACAGCAGGGCCAACAACAGCAGCATGTAGGTTGCACCAGGCGTCCAACAGCAGCATGTCGGTAGTTGAAGCTATATTCCTTTTTGTTGTTTACAACTACGTATACAGCTATTCATGTATCTCACAAAAGAGAGGTTAACATGTTAACCTTTAATCACAATGAAGGTGTGTCCATGTGAGAAATTGGGGAGTATCCTTATTATAAATAACTACAGGGCTCAATGTAAGGAACTTGAATTAACTTGCAGCAGGTGTACCAGACAAAATCGACCCGTGAAGATCCAGGTAGAGAATAGGTCATCAGCAACCCATGCTTCCAGTAAGAAGCGACTCTTGGGATCAGGCGATCAGGCTTGCTGACTTGGTTGATTCATGTCAGCGTATCTCAATTGCATAGATCAATGCTCATGATGTCAATCACTTGATTGCCTGGTCCAGACTCAAATATTTACAGACCAAAGTCATATAGCTTGGGATGAATGAACATTCATGATCTGTAATTACTGAGATCACTAAATGATGAGGCTAAATAATGTAGTGAGATGTTTTCTTTCACTTCACAATGGTTATGTACAATTGGAAATTTGAACTGTGAATTTGTGAATGTGAATTTTTACTTGTCCATATTGTCTATTGTCTATTTGTCTATTGTGTTACATATCAAATTGGGCAATTCCAGCAACGTGTTTCCACATCTCTCCACTGTGATTCTTGGGGTCATGGGTGGCCCAGTCGTCTAAAGCGCCGCAATTTGCTGTCCCTTGGACATGCCAGAAACCTATGATTGTTGGTTTGAATCCCGGATAGCCCATATTATGTTTCTAGGTTTGTCAGCACCATACCTGTGCTCGTGGGTTTCACCGAAGTGATAAACGTCTAAGATTTGTGTCACTTTGTGCTTTCCTCCCACATTAAGCTGACATGCTGCGATATAACTGGAATGCTGTTAAAAGTGGCATTAAACCCAACTCACTCACTCACTCACTCACTCACTCACTGTGATTACTGTATAAAACTGTGATGTTCCGTCTGATACTTTCTATTTCCAACATGTCTGACTCAGGTGGTCAGATTTAGCAGAGGAATACAGTTGAAAAAGTGGTGGCTGTGTAGACATCATTCGTAGCAACCAGAAGGAAAGCTTTTAGCTTTTCTCAATCAATAAGCAGAGTTGTTGAAAACAGGTCAGGGTTGTCATGAATACTGTATTTGTTTTGTGTTAAATTGTAAATGTTAATTACTGATCCCTGCAGTGAAGAACAAGATGTATGACAGCTATGTCAGTGTCACACATACTGCAGTGAAGATCAGATGTATGACAGCTGTGTCAGTGTCACACACACTGCAGTGAAGATCAGATGTATGACAGCTGTGTCGGTGTCACACACACTGCATTGAAGATCAGATGTATGACAGCTATGTCGGTGTCACACACACTGCAGTGAAGATCAGATGTATGACAGCTATGTCAGTGTCACACATACTGCAGTGAAGATCAGATGTATGACAGCTATGTCAGTGTCACACACACTGCAGTGAAGATCAGATGTATGACAGCTATGTCAGTGTCACACACACTGCAGTGAAGATCAGATGTATGACAGCTATGTCAGTGTCACACACTCTGCAGTGAAGATCAGATGTATGACAGCTATGTCAGTGTCACACACACTGCAGTGAAGATCAGATGTATGACAGCTATGTCAGTGTCACACATACTGCAGTGAAGATCAGATGTATGACAGCTATGTCAGTGTCACACATACTGCAGTGAAGATCAGATGTATGACAGCTATGTCGGTGTCACACATACTGCAGTGAAGATCAGATGTATGACAGCTTTGTCAGTGTCGCCCATACTGCAGTGAAGATCAGATGTATGACAGCTATGTCAGTGTCACACATACTGCAGTGTCATAAAGCTACTGCTTCCCCAGCCAGATATGGCACTGTCAGTACTTTCAGGCAGAAGCATCACAGCTGTTTGAAACACAGACACAAGATCTATTAGAGTATTGATTTTCTGGTAGCCATGCAACAAGAATCATGAGAATAGCCGCAGAGCTGCAGTTTTATATAGGTGATAGTCATTTTAACCAGAGATATGCAGACTGCTCTGCAATGGCATCTCAAGGTAAACAGGTTAAGTCTAAGAGGGTCATCATGGTCACTTCAGTTAACACTGTTTATTATATTTGAGTTTTGTATTTTTTTGTAAGGCTTATTTGAATGAAGATTTTGGTAACATACAACATGTACAAGGATAGTTTGTGGTTCAAAATAAAACAAATTAACCATTCAGCCTTGGGTAAATGATTTTAATGATCCTTGGCACCACTCCCTGTGATTAACCTTTTTGTTTGCACACCCTCTTGTTTGAGTAGATCTGGTTGAGGCTACCTTACTAATTCACTGATACATTCTCCTTACAGTGGTGGTGGTCACTGGCGCCTCAGGCTACATTGCAACGCATGTGGTGAAGCAGCTGCAAGAAGGCGGGTACCGAGTAAGGGGCACTGTGCGGAGCCTGCAGGATGAGAACAAGGTGAAGCACCTTCAGGACCTGTGTCCAGATGCTGCACACAAACTGGAACTTGTGGAGGCTGACCTCACCAAACCAGAATCATGGGAGGCGTAAGTTGGTTTGAAACTTTATGATTTAACAGTACCTCAGTGCTTAGCCATCTCCAAACTATAATGCTGAAGTCATTTTATGATAGACCGGGTTTTGTCTAGATTTTAGTATGTGTGTGACAATGATTTGAAACATATATTGTGAGCCAAATCAAAATGATGGGCAACAAAAGTAATCAAGGGCAAGAGAGAAACTATATGTTTGCAGTTTGTCATCTGAATCAGATGAAAGTCTTCAGTCTTTCAGAGCTGTCTTTTTAAAGCAGCATCATACGTGAGCCCGATTCTGTGAACTTTCCACTGCCTGACGACCTCTGTTAACAGAAGAAGATTAATAGTGTGGGATGTTAAATAAATGTATGTGCAGAATATGTTGTTGAATGGTTGTGTGTATGTGCTGAAATTGAAAAATGTGCTCATGTCACTAGGGCTGTGAAGGATGCAGAGTTTGTGATTCATGTGGCAAGCCCTTTCCCTGCCCAGAGCCCCAAGGATGAGAACGAAGTTATCCAGCCAGCAGTTGATGGCACACAGAGTGTGCTGAAGGCTTGTGTCTCCACCAAGACAGTCAAGAGGGTGGTCCTCACCAGCTCATGTGCTGCTATTTCCTGTAAGACAATCATCACAGTGCCATCGCATATTTTGTTCTCATTTCCAAAAATGTTAAGAATTTTTTAGGTAATTTCATTTTTCAGCAACCAAGCATTTTGTCAGTCTTAGTTCCTGTACAAGCATAAGCTAGTAGCTTTTGAGGGCTATAATACTGAACTAGTTCTCAATACTATAATTTTGATACAAATTGAAACTGAATAAAATAGTAAACATTTTTGTCTCGTTCAAGCAGGACTATCTTCAAACACTGAGGACAAGTAGAATAAGGTTTACACTAGTCCTCTGGACAAGTCTTTTAAAAAAACAAACCTAATATCTAAGGCTGAATTCCAAGACACATCTGTCACCAGTAAGGCTTCTGACAACTCTATTCATTCTGTGCCTGCAGGGGGACCATCAGCCAATGCTGACAAGGTATGCACAGAAGAGGACTGGAGTGACCTGGAGAAACTGGATGCCTATGCCAAGAGCAAGACGCTGGCAGAGAAAGCTGCCTGGGACTTTGTAAAGGAGCTACCAGGTTTGTGAGATTTCACAGATTATCTCCCCTAATGATGAAGTAAGACAAGTTCTATGGATGAACAACTTCTTTATTACAATTAGTGCGACATTTTGGTGTAGATCCTAACACCTTTATCAAGCAAGTGATGATCACTAATTGTAAGAAAGAAGTTGTTCATCCATAGAACTTGTCTTATTTCATCACACCAACTTCTAAATGCCACTGAAAGAAGTTCCCCTAATGATGCCTAATGAATGGATAATGTCTGTGAACACCATATTGAGAGATGCAAATCAATATGATGTTGGCCTTATCATTCCAATATTTTTGACCATACATGTTAAAGTGAAATATTTAAGATCCAATATCCTAACAACATTGGCTGTATTTTAAACCACATATTGACCTCTCTCCAGTCATTGTCACATATACACAACTTACTAATCATCAACGGGGGCACGGGTGGCCCAGTCGTCTAAGGCGCCGCGATTCGCTGTGCAGAGTTGCGTCCCTTGGGCACGCCAGAAACCTATGATTGTGGGTTCGAATCCCGGTTCGCCTAGATTATGTTTCTAGGTTTGTCAGCACCATACCCGTGCTCGTGGGTTTCACCGAAGTGGTAAACGTCTAAGACCTGCATCACTTCAGGCTTTCCTCCCACATTAAGCTGACACATTAAGCTGATATAACTGGAATACTGTTAAAAGCGGTGTTAAACCTCACTCACTCACTCACTCACTCACTCACTCACTCACTCACTCACTAATCATCAACAAATAGTCACTTGTTTAACCTCATGATGGGAAGGTTTATGGATTTTGAGTTTGTATGGTCAAATTAATTGCATGCAATCATTTATTGTCATTAAAACCATGCAGTCAGACATGCTAATGATTGTTAGGAATTGTTCTATGAAATTACTTCTATTCAGTGCCAATTATCCCAGACATTCCTATTTGGTTCAATTGTGGGTTGGCATCTCTGCATATGCTGTCCCTCGGCTTCCTGGAGCCTAGTAGATATGCACCCCTTATTGCTTACTGAAGAATGAATATGTATATACATGCATTGAATAAAAACAGATTATAGGAGCTTTCAGGCTGTCATGAATATGTTGAAATGACGCTTTCCGTCTCCTGTTTGCAGACTCGGACAAGATTGAACTAGCAGTTGTGAACCCTGCCTATGTAATGGGCCCAGTTCTTCATGGATCACAGTGCACCAGTATGGAGGTAGGTGTTTTACATGGATGGTTGTGATGCTCATTACAAATGTAAGTCTTGGCAGAAGACTAATCTGCAGAAGGTTACAGAAGCTTTCAGGCTATTGCCTACTTGGTGACAGTGTAGCAACAATCAGGCCATAGGATCATACATTCTGCTTGTAGGTGTGTCCGTAATGTTGGCATGTGATGTCAGGTCTACAGTATTCCTTTGTCTAATCAAGGAATGTAACTGGTATTTGCAGGTTGTCAAGCGCCTAATGGAGCGTGCCATGCCCGTTGTTCCCAAGCTGAACTTCCCGGTGGTGGATGTGCGGGATGTTGCTACCGCCCACATCAAGGCCATGGTCACCCCTGAGGCTGCAGGTGAGTGCCAGTATGACAACCAAGTTGGGGTGTGATTATCATTGCAAAGTCATGTGCAAAAAGAAACTACTTAAAAATATTATAGGTCACATTTGCTAATAAGGATGGTTCTTTGAGAACTGGGGGCGGTGGGGTAGCCAAGTGGTTATAGCATTAGCTTGTTTCGCCAAAGGCCTGGGTTCGATTCATTAAAGGGTGCCCTGTCATGATCTGTTGCTGGAATATTGCTAAAAACTGGTATTAAACCGAACTCGCTCGAAAAGAGGTGAAGCTTGGAATGACTTGGGCAGATAATGTGAACCAATTATATTTGCTCATTGTGATAAACTGTATGTTTAACTTTGAGGAAATAGATTGCAAAGAGAATTGGAATGTAATCTCCGATGGAAATACTGACTTTAGATATGGATCATGTTTCCCTGTCAGTGAATGACTTGGTAATAAGGTAACATTGGTTTATTGAGATACATACCATAATTGAAACTGTTATTTATTATATGTGGTTTCCTTTTTTAGGCTATTTTTCAGAAGGTGAATTTTAAGCAAAACTCCAATTTCCAGATGATGGTCTGTCTGCAAGGCCCTTCATTGTTCCCAGCTCATTATGTTCCCTATAGCAGTGTAAACATGCAAGACTGATCTGTGATTTTGGCTTCAGGACATCTCAGCTGTTACAGTTATTGGCAGTCAACATACTGATTCTGTTAACACATAATGATTCTTTGTAGGACATCGTCACCTTGCTGTTAATGTTAACATGTGGATGAAAGAAATGGCGCAGGCTCTTGCTAAAGAGTTCAAACCTCAAGGTGATGTTTCCGCAGGCTGGACTGAACACTGGCAGCATGTCACTGTGTCAAGCATGTGCTCATGATGATGTCTTGTGTGCTGCATGTATGTGTCAAATGTTTGTCATTTGTATTTAGATTGCAGTTTTTTCAGTTTACTACTTTTAACAAATAACCACCACAACTCTCCTTGAAGCTACTCCCTGTCACTTACCACAACATTGACTGTACACAGGGTTTTACTTGCCCCACATAGCTAGGGGTCCAGGGAACCTACAATAAGTAATTGCAAGGCCCTTACAGGAAAAAGGTGGGTCCTGTTTGGTGGTAATCAACTGGTGTTGTGTAGTGTACTGTAAGATTTGATAATTACTTTAATTACAGCACCTTTATATTTCGTGTCAAGAATTTGGTACAATGAGTATTACTTATGTGTCCCTGAGGATGCACTATATGTTATTTTTCTATGTCCATTCTATTCGTTTGTGCTTACTGGATGCACATTTCTGCTTCATGTAAAACCCTGTGGTACATCTTCAGGAAGAAATTGTAGGATTCTTTCTGATAATTTACAAAGCACTGATAATTTGGGTGAATTGTTTAATGTCTGTTCACAATATTCACAGTTACAGTGGAAGGCACATAAAGCAAGACTGATTTTTCTTTTGTCCTTTACAGATGTTATTCCAACCTTGTTTGTGTTTAATTGTGTTGTGTTGCGTTGTATTGTGTTGTGGTGCGTTGTATTGTATTGAAGATTTGCAAACAGTTTCCATGGAGCATAATAAACAAGTAATGACATGACAGTATTAATACTAATAGGATGCTTTTTATCACGTTTCCACCTTGAGTTAGGTTTGCTGGTTTCAAGCAATGTATTCTGTGCAGCTGTTTGCAAGTCTGATACAGAACTGGCCAGGCCACCTCGTCCGCAAGGGGCTTGGACAATGCTAGTGGTTTCATTAACAGTTACTTGTTGCTTTCTGCTTTGTATTGACTTGCATGATTATTTGTATGTTTGCTTGCATGTTTTGTGCAGGTGGACGGCACATTTGTTATGCTCAGAACATGTGGTTTAAAGAAATGGCTCTAATTTTGTCCAACAAATTTGATAGCCAAGGTGAGTTTATGCAGGATTACCACAGATAAGTAATCATTATATCAATCACTGGATTGTCTTGTCCAGACCCGATTATTTACAGACCGCCTTCAAACAGCTGGAATATTGCTGAGTGCAAATGAACAAACCTATATATACATGTATATATATATAAGATAGCTATGGGATAAATCGCAAAGAACAATGAAGAACGGAGCATGGTTTATTTCACAATTAAAACATTGTTCTATCATGACATCATTTATAGAGATTAAACATGCGCTTGCAACTTGATGAAATTGAACATTATTTTTGAGAGGGAGGTGTCTAGTGAGTTGTTCCTCGTAGACGTAGCTGGGCAATGTAAGATAAATGCAAGGGCCGAACAATCGCATCCAAAAGTTGGAGAGATATGACAATTGGTTTTGGGAGAAAAGGTGCAGAAAAACGACTACATATTGTAAGAATATCTGGGAAACACCAAATTTATCCCTCCCCCCCTCCCCTGTTCATAATATGGACTTGTTCGACATTTCCGAGGTCGGATTCTATTCAGGGAGTCATCATTATTTAAATACTAGTATTATTTAAAGCTTGGACGTTTTATCACGTTTTTTTAGGCTGAACATAATATTGATATCTCATATAAGAAATAAACGAATTGTGGTCGAAGTTTATTCTCCTTGCAATGTTTTATTCTACAATAAACAATTCCTACCCGTCATATATTTCTTAAGTATGATGCAATGATTAAAGCGCCCCCTTGTCGTATCAAAGAGTACTGATTCTGATCATGGAAACAAAGTTGAAATACTTCATGTTCCCACTGTTATATTGCTGAAATATTCCCGACATGGGTACAATGTGTGAAGCCCATTTCTGGTGTCCCCCGCTGTGATATTGCTGTAATATTGCTAAAAGCAGCGTAAAACCATACTCACTCACTATATTGCTGAAATAAGTCAGTGCAAAACATTTTGTCACCGCAAGAACTCGTAGGCCATACAATCACCATTAGCATAGTGAAGGATGCCCTGACCTCAGTCCTTCACAGTATCAGAGATAAACAGGTTGTTAGAGGACTAACAATAAGTGAAACATCCAAGTTACAAAGATTGACTGTCACAGTGCAGGTGATTGTGAAACAGTTATTGTTGATATGTCTTTATATTAGTTTAGAGTGTGTAATGTCTGCTTGAAATCATTTAAAGTTTGCATGATCCATGTCTGCATGTCTGAAGTGAATGTTATGTTTATCACAGCACTCAAAACTGCTTATTTGTTTTATCTTTGTTGTTGTATGAAAGTTGTTTCGTAACTGACTTTGCAGGAAATGGTATGCATGTACACTGTTAGAGTATCAGTACCAAGTAGTAAACAAACACATCTTTAAGCTCAGTCCTTCACTTTGTAATTTGTAGTTCCTACTGTAAGCATCATAACTTCACCAAGCAACAAGTTTATGCCAGCTTCATAATGAAGTAATGTAACTGTCATCCTGCATAGCTGTGCGTTCAGTTAGTGTACTCAGAAGAGTGATATGAAGCATTATAGTGTATCCCTAAAGCATGGTAGTATTTTCTGTGGAAGTGGTAGGTTAGTGATGTTGTGTGACTCTGGCAGTGTTTGTAACGTGTGGATTGTGTGTACAGGTTACAACGTTCCCACCATGAACTGCCCCTATTTTGCACTGTGGATGACTAGCCTATTTGACAAGACCATCAAGATGATTCTACCCAATGTCAACAAGGTCTACAAGTTTGACAATACAAGGGTAAGCCCTGTTTTCATAGAAAAACCTTCTGGCATTTCTAGCCACCCAACATTAAGACAACAAATCGAAGTGAGCCTTGGCCCATCTGTCTGTCTGTCTGCATTCCACTGAAACTACTCTCCCAATCTGTCTGTCTGCATTCCACTGAAACTACTCTCCCAATCTGTCTGTCTGCATTCCACTAAAACTACTCTCCCAATCTGTCTGTAAGCATTCCACTGAAACTACTCTCCCAATCTGTCTGTATGCATTCCACTGAAACTACTCTCCCAATCTGTCTGTCTGCATTCCACTGAAACTACTCTCCCAATCTGTCTGTCTGCATTCCACTGAAACTACTCTCCCAATCTGTATGTCTGCATTCCACTAAAATTACTCTCCCAATCTGTCTGTCTGCATTCCACTGAAACTACTCTCCCAATCTGTCTGTCTGCATTCCACTAAAACTACTCTCCCAATCTGTCTGTATGCATTCCACTGAAACTACTCTCCCAATCTGTCTGTAAGCATTCCACTGAAACTACTCTCCCAATCTGTCTGTCTGCATTCCACTAAAACTACTCTCCCAATCTGTCTGTATGCATTCCACTGAAACTACTCTCCCAATCTGTCTGTCTGCATTCCACTAAAACTACTCTCCCAATCTGTCTGTCTGCATTCCACTAAAACTACTCTCCCAATCTGTCTGTCTGCATTCCACTAAAACTACTCTCCCAATCTGTCTGTCTGCATTCCACTAAAACTACTCTCCCAATCTGTCTGTCTGCATTCCACTAAAACTACTCTCCCAATCTGTCTGTAAGCATTCCACTGAAACTACTCTCCCAATCTGTCTGTCTGCATTCCACTAAAACTACTCTCCCAATCTGTCTGTCTGCATTCCACTAAAACAACTCTCCCAATCTGTCTGTCTGCATTCCACTAAAACTACTCTCCCAAACTGTCTGTATGCATTCCACTAAAACTACTCTCCCAATCTGTCTGTCTGCATTCCAATGAAACTACTCTCCCAATCTGTCCGTCTGCATTCCACTGAAACTCCTCCCATTCGGTCTGTCTGCATTCCACTAAAACTACTATCCCAATCTGTCTGTATGCATTCCACTAAAACTCCTCTCCCAATCTGTCTGTAAGCATTCCACTGAAACTACTCTCCCAATCGGTCTGTCTGCATTCCACTGAAACTACTCTCCAAATCTGTCTGTCTGCATTCTACTGAAACTACTCTCCCAATCTGCCTGTCTGCATTCCACTGAAACTACTCTCCCAATCTGTCTGTTTGTATTCCACTGAAACTACTCTCCCAATCTGTCTGTCTGTGTACATTCTACTGAAACTAAATTCCATCTGTCTGTATACATTCTACTGAAACTACTCTTCTGTAAGAGTTCAGGGCAAATAAACATTGAAAAATCTATATCTGGCTGCAAAAAAGTATATGTTTTTCACTTTGTAAATTTTAAAATGAGCACTAAAGCTCTCAGTTTTAGTTTGAAAAACAGACTGATAATTCTAAATGGCTGCCAATGCAGCCACCTATAAAGTGTCTGAATACTGTGAGTGTAAACTCTTCTATACTATGTGTTCACTTTACATGCCAGGCAATTCATGTGGTATTAATGCTCTCTGTAAGACCAGACCTGGTTATGTACAAGCACCTGGGATATAGCTGGAACGTTGCTGACAGCAACATAAAACAAGGAAGAAGGAAAACTCCATTTGGGTAAGATGATGGTTTCTGAAGTAAGTGTACCTTCTCGTGTGTTGCAGATGAAGGATGTCCTGGGCATCACTCCACGAGAGACAAAGGAGACCTTGACTGATATGGCCTACAGCATGATAGAGGGAGGCTTCATCAAGAAGTCCAAGAAGTATAAGGGCCCCAATGCTGGAGGAGATGAGGAAGCAAACAAGGAGGACGAGAAGAAGGAGGAGGAGAAGGAGGGAGATGAAGAGAAGCCGAAGGAGAATGGAGAGATCAAGGAAGACAAGGGAGATGATGATCTCAAGAAGGAAGATGGAGAGAAGGAGGAGGAAAACAAGGAGGAGGAGAAGAAGGGAGATGAGATCAAGGAGGAGGAGAAGACTGAGGATAAGAAAGAAGAAAATACTGAGGAGAAAAAGGAAGAAAAGACTGAAGAAGCTCCAGCAGAGAACAAATAAATGGCTTTGTCAGGAATTCTGTGTCATCTCTACCTTCAGTGCTGCAGCCAGGTTTATGAGCAACCAATCTATTTCATCACATAAGAATCATCTAGTCTTTCGAGGGAAGAGGGATGGTCATCAACACAACATGCTTGGAAGTCAGCATCTACACTAGCTGCTTGTGATTTCTGTAGGGAAGTTTCTGCTGTGGCCTGGCTGCAACATTGTTCCATTGAAGCATTTACTGGACTAGAAAGGAGGGAGGAAGTTATCACAATGTGGCCATATTTTTGTGCAGCTTTGGTTAGTGTGACTTTTAATTCAATCCATCTCTTCATATAATTAATGAAGCATATTTGACTACTGTGACCGTAGCTGCTATCACAACTTCACAGGCGGTCGTTCTTGACTGCGGTGACACCACTGTACCAGCTGTTTCGTGCCTCCAGTATTCTTGAATAATATTCATGTACATCATCCTGTATTACATATGTCTAGCTCTGCTGATGATAATTGCTGATATTGCTTAATATGTCGGTTTTGATGCTTATTCTGTTTTTGTTTCATAACAAAGGTTGTTGAGCTCAATTCTAAAAACCAGCAGCATGGACAACATCAGGTTTGATGTACCTGCTCAATCTACCAATGGTACAGATTTACAACCATTACAATGAGTGGATTCTAGTTATTGCCACTACGTGTCAGTGCCATACTGTTGCTAATCAAGTATGTTGACGTTAAGAACTCCCTAACATTTGTATTAAGGTGTGGTTATCCACTAACCTCTGGCTAATGTCAGGTCTCTACACCACTGTGCTTGGGTTGTGTCTTTCAACAAGTCACTAACATGTCTATGTTAGTGTTTAATATTACTTATGATGCTTGTGTCCAAAGTGATATGAAATTGTGCCATTGATGTCTTGAACGGTATTAAGATATGGGTGTTCCAGCTGATTGTGCTTGAAGGTAGCAGTAGTAGTAGCCAGTAAGACAGTGTGTACTAGATCTACATCATGCAGTGGTCTGAAATCCAATGTTATGTTCATTTCAAGTTATCACAATTTAGGGATCACTTTGGGTTCACCTTTTGCAATGTTGGCAGCATTATGATAAACCAGTGCATTGTATAGACATAGCTGTACTGCAGAAAACCTTCCATTGCTGTCCTCCTGTGTTCATTTGTCTTTGATGGTGAAACATAGGTGGGCAGGCACAGACAGCAGTCTGGCAAGGTAGTCTTTTGTGGATAAGGAGAAGGGTAGCTTATGATTCGGGGTGATCACCTCTAGAGTGTCCAGTTTCATGTGGGACTGCCCAAAGCTTGTGTGGAAGGCCTGTTCTGTTGAGTCAGATCACCTTAGACAGAAACGCTTTCCCTGGCCTGCAGGTTACCTTGGTGATGTCAACATGCTCACTGTCAGTGGAAGGGTTTCTAATGGGTTGCATTCCCTAATGAACAAATTGACCATGTCATGTGACCCCTAGTATTTTTAGACAACAGTGACTTACTCCTGGATCTGACTTACTGGAGCAGGAACTTCCTCAATAGAAGGTTTTCTGTGCGTAGGTGTTCTACTCCCTGGAGCCACCCACCTACACGACTCAGAGGAGCTTTCTCAAGATGTTTCGCAATTGTTCATCAGATCATGCAGTAACTGTCCTTGTGGTAATCCTGTCTATTGGCATATAATGCTTTGAACTGTGGTAGGGATAATGAAAGCTCCATCATCAAGCTGAATCTACATCTGTTTGTGCTGTTTTTCCTATTGTGCATCTTGAGAAGCTTGTGTAGCCACTGACGTGACTCTATGGAGCAGGCAGGGACCAAGATAGGGTGTTAGGTAGTTCATAGCAGGCCTAACTAGCAATCAAGCATTTTCACTGGAGGTGCATAAGCTCTACATGCATCCCTATTCTACTTAGCTTATTTTTTGTTTTACATATTTTCATGCGGTATTTTGTACAATATATATTCTCATGTTTCTTTACAACATGACACTTTTTCTCTTTCACCTGTAATGATGTTGATATATATATTTTTTTTATTTGCTATCTTTTGGGCTCAATGTTGCCAGAATTTGTACACCAAACGTCAAGAGTGTCATAATTCTGGACAATACCATTTTCTACTTAAAGGTCCCTGATTCATTATTGCAATTAAAGGTTCTTAAAACCATAATGGAAAGAGTCTAAAAATCCTTCTGGCTTTACATTTGCTCAAAGAAAGCATATTTTATCTGAATATCTTTCATCTATAACATCTCAGTAGATGTGTAACCTGGGGACATGTAGAATGGATATATCAAGTTAGTGTAACTAGTTACATCCACTCCTTGCTTTTTTCACATTACAAGTGGCCTTTTCCAAATGTCGGAGATGGCGTTGGAGAGACAATCGTGGTTCCATGACTGTTACATGATGGTGGGGTGAGAGATACGTGCCCAGAAGGTGCTTAGCTATAACATATGTACAGTGCTGTTACGGTAGTGACTACATGGTTTAGTAAGTGCTGTTGCTAGTAGTCCGCCACAACTAATATCATGCCAAACAATTGCGTTGTAGAGCTCAGCCCTCAACTACTTATAGAGGTGCCATTGACTGACATGTCATCAGGTCTCATCTTCAGTCAAGCATGAACCTGAATATTGCAGTTTCATGTACCATTGACAGCCTTAACATTTGGTTGTGGCATAATGTGGCCTACCCATGTATCTCACCTGCTGTAGGCGGGACCTGATGACTGTCTTCCTGCCGTGTTGTAGTGCTCAGAACAGTTGACAGTATTGTACTCCTATGTTGATATTATTGTAGCTTTAGTTAGTGATATTCACCCATATAACCCACTTCTGGTCAGTTTTGTATCCATGCCATTATTTTGCTATTTATTTTATCAACTTTGCATATACCTCTACTTCTAAAGAGATTTTGGACTTGCCAATACATTTTGATAATTTTAAGCATATTTTTATGATGTCATCAAAATATCAATGTGCTATCTTTTTATACATGTATATCATCGTTTGAAGCATTTTGGTATTTTGTATAAATTGCATTACATTCCAAATCAGGCACCAGTAGGTATTCTCATGTCCCTCGCCCAGGTGGATCCCTGGCATAAGCCAGAGAACCACCAGGAGTAGACCTGTTAGTATACAGACGGTGTATATAGGGGGTGGAACATTCATACAATACTCCTGAGAGTTTACAGAATTAACATTTAGAATCATGTTTGAGAATTCTTCTTCTGTATAAAATAAGAATGGTCAGTAGCCTGATCTCCAAACCAGGACAGAGAACACCTTTTGTGTGTACCTATAGTCCTCTGTTATTCAGCATAATGCCTGGCTTGTGCCCAGCTGTTGAGGGTTAGGTTGAGGTAACAGTGGTTCCACCTGGGTTGGAGGGGGGCATGCAGGGTGTCCACACACCTGGTTCAGGGTGATGTATCTTGCACTGCCAAAATGCCTTATTTGACTGGCCTCTTGCTTCCACTGTGTCGGCTTTCAGCAACTTTCTCTACTGCTCAATCAAATGTGCATATTTGTGAAATAAAAATTTCTGATTTGGAAATCATTGTTCTCTTTTCTGTACAGTTGGAGCTATTCAGGTTGCAGTGTGTTGCATCTAGATGTATGTTGAGCTCAAGAATTATTGGAATTCTCGATTAATTCTATAGGATAGTAATTTCAAATGTGTGTGTAATATATATATATATATATATATATATATATATATATATATATATTATAATCGAGTACACACATATTCATAAAGGAATATGGTATCTATTGCAAATGTGATGGATTGTGACATTATTTCTTTTTCTAGAAATAGAAAATACATTGAATTTTGCACATTATGTATTTCATATTTTTGGTTAGGCATCATTCCTGTTGCTTTGGTGTAATATTGCCATTAGGAGTAGATTGACTTAGGAAGACTACTTCTAGTAAAGTAGTGGCCGACTGCTAAGGCAGAGAGCCATACAGGGAGTGGCTATATGACCTTCTCCATGCAAGTCCTGCAACACTGATATGACTAAAGTATGGATTTATGAAACGTAAGACTAAAGAACTGTTGGCAATGAAAATATATAGATTTTTGGCCTTTTCTTGTGATTACTTAAAGAAAGGCAATGATTTTAGAAGCATATTAAAATACATCTTACTAATTGGAGCGTGGCCTAAGGCATCCAAGTGTCTATGAAAAGTAACTTTTACTCATAAATATATTGTCAACTTTGTAAAGACTTGACTCTGCTATGAAAAGCATGAAACAGATGATACTCTGTTGTGAGGGGTTGCCAGGTGATGCGCATTGTGTGACACTGCTTAAATCCTGACAGCGCAAGTCAATAGACATGTTTGTGGTTTCAAACACATTCTCCATGAATCGTAGGAAACGGACGTAAAATATCTCTTGCTGGCCTGTGTGTACAAAAAGATATTCTTAAAATCCTTGCTCAGCGTCTGTAGCCGAGTGGTTCACTCACTAAGCTCTATGTACGAAGATTACTACCTTGATTTCACTGACACAGACTAACATCTAGTCTGACATGTGACACATACTGGTGTGTATCTTGGGAGCAGATTAGCCAATTAAAATCAACAGTAGCAAGCACCCCTGAAATTATACATTTCCGAATGTTAACTATGAATGGGTTCCTCAGGAAATATAAAGAATAATTTACCAACCTAATTGTGGCAACATATATACTACTCAAAAGGGGTTAAGGATCACCCGATTCTTTCATAATGGTAATGTTAATCTGTCAGGACTACTCTTTTGAGTAGTATACTTTAAAAAACCCAGGTCTTCACTTGTACACTCCTGGTACGAATCACCCCAGGGTCTGTACAATATGTTCAGATATGGCGGTGATGCACACTGCTGTCACCTTACTCCATACTGTATCAGGGTGTCCAGTTGGTGGGGATTGACACAATTTTCACCTGACTTCATCCTCTGTATCAAGGTTTGTTTGTTTGTTGTTTTACCCCGAACTCAGCAATATTCCAGCTATATGACGGCGGTCAGTAAATAATCGAGTATGGACCAGACAACCCAGTGATTGATGTCTAAAGCATCGATCCACGCAATTGGGATCGATGACATGCTTCAACCAAGTCAGCGAGCCTGACCACCCGATCCCGTTAGTCGCCTCTTACGACAAGCATAGTCGCCTTTTACGGCAAGCGTGGGTTCCTGAAGACCTATTCTAGCCCGGGTGTATCAAGGTGTCCAGTTGGTGGTGATGGACACTGTTATCACATTACTCCTCTATCAGGGTGTCCGGTTGGGCGTGTGATTATAGGTGATTTTCTCACACGTGTAAATCGACTGGTGTTTCTTGTGATAGATGAATTGTCTTCTGTTCACTTCTCCATTGCATGGTATGGTATTTGTGTTTTGGGGCAACTAGGATCATGAAAGGTCTATTTGCGCCCAAAACATCAATTGAGATGATTAACCAATCTACCTCATGATACAGTTTAGATTTTATAACCGCAAGTAATCACTATTTCTTTTCTGAAAAAAAGAAGAACTCATCCCTGAGTAAAAGCAGATCAGACAAAAAGGAAGCGACTGACAACACACTTTCGACCACGCCGCTAGCCAGAAGCGGTCTTCCTACACTTCTCGAGAAACTAGCCAGAGTTGCTTCCCTTTTATCATTCTTATACTGAGTTCTTCTTAGGTGACACACAACCAAATATTTTCCCATAGACTTCTATAGTAACGTTATATTTAAAAAAAATAATTAACTAAGCAATTCAACAGCTATAACGCCTGTACGTGTGTGCACAGTTTGGCCTTAGAGCAGCAATAAAATCAAAATAAATGACGAGCTCAGCCATCTCCTTTTCCGAGTACAGGAAGCTGAACACACCACCCCCAGTTCCGCATCAAATGTCATCTACTAGAAAACATTTCTGTGGTCACATTCAGAAAAAGCCATCATGTTGAAAATGACAGTACTAAATATAGAAAAAACATGGTCAGTTTTAATAACTGGATGGATGTAAGTGAGGTGAAAGTTTAACGTCGCGTCCGAGATTATTGCACTTATATAGCGACGTGCATGCACGTGTGTGTGTGTGTGTGGCTGCTTGTACTAGAACGGACTGATGCCGATATATAGTGCTAGCCGACTGAGATACAATGCCGCAGATTAACATGGATACACCACTCAGACACAGTATACTCACTCCGAGCCGACCAGTCCTTGTTTTAGCCCCTTAATGCCGAGCGCCAGGCAGGGTAACAACAAGTACCTTCGCTCCCCGGGCGGGCGCTCTACTACTAGCCACTACCTCTAAACATGAGTATAGGCTAACAGTATTTTGCACATTGTTTTTTTTGCTGAATCAAGTAACGATCTACCTCATCGGTTGGGCGATGGGTAATCAGCTACGTCACCACGCCTTACCGCCCGATCTTCATTTGTCGGCTCTTACACCAAATATATGTGTCGGCTACTCAGAACATATTCTACCCCGAAGCCTCAACGAAGAGACAGAAAACAAAACAAGACACAATGACAATATATCTCAAGTTTAAGTTAATATACAGCTACAACATAACAACTGGAATTCCACACCTTAGAGAACCGTTACAACGCAACAACATGGCTTAACGGTGAGTTGGCTGATCAGTTAAACTCTTGGCTTAAATAATGTTTGATATGACAACATCACAATACATATAATTATCACAACTATGACAAGATTAACTGAGACATGTTTAACCCGACATAATACATGTCATTGTAGCAAAAACAAAGAAAATATACTTCAAATGAACATATCATATTAACATGTCTCTTAGTCGTGCCAGAATCGCCTGATGATGAGATGGAATCCCAGTTTCGCCCTGATGATGTTTCTTGGCGATAAATGTCCAACCGTTGCATCAGTTCGGGTTTTCCTCACACTCAAAGCGGTGACATAACGGAAATACTGCTAACAGCAACGAACAACAGAGCTCATTCATGACACATCCCTCACCCCACCCCGCACATTCTGCTTGTGTTTGGCCCATGACGAGGCATGGAGGAGATCTGTACACCGTTAACATCACAGATATCTTCACAGCCAAGGCTGACTAAACTGGAGAGTAAATTATCCACGTCACTTGCCCGTTGTCGTGCACACTTTGATTTCATTTGCTGTGAAAAAATAAATGGTATTATAAATCATATTGTGTGGTATCACAAAATAAGCTTAATGTGTATTGATTATTGATTATGTAATTATTTTCTATTGCATTTAAAATCAGAAAGCGTTAAAATATTGTTATTGTTGTTATATTTTAAAAAAAAGTATGCCTAGCAGGAAAAGAAACGCATATTCTGAAAAGTATTAAAGTCATTCAGAGATGGGTATCATTAGAGATGAATGGTTTCACAACGTGCACATTGTTGGTTTTCATCACCATCCTTTAAAGCAAAAGACGAACAGATTAAAACGTCAAAGAATCTGAAGAAAAAATAAACATGTTAAAGTCCCACGAATCTTACAAAACGTTGGACCAACATGACAATGCCCACCCACCCTCAGCTCGACTCACAGCTGATTCCCAAGTACAGAACAACACCCCTGTTCTTTAGCGCCCACATATATCCACAGACCTGACCTCAGCTGAACATTTGTGGGGCGAACTTGATGGGTGTTTATGACGCCGTAATTCTGAGCCCTAAACATTGTAGAACTTATCGTTTCATGCGAACTCGTGTGTATATTTGTGAATTCTTCTGACACTGACAATATTAAAAACGTTGATGTATCTTTGTAACCATATGAACAGCTCTTTACCTTAAAATGTCGTTGAATTCAGGTATGCGTTTCTTGTTTTAAGTGGTATATGTGATTAATAAGTATCAGTGATAGTTTTTGAGACGCAATTGGTGGCTTGCGTTAAGCATATCATTTTGTATATGTTGTAACCCTGGATCTAGGTCAATGGCCATAGTTGCACTCTTTTAATTTCACTATTTCTTTCACATTTGGGGGCTGTTGGGTAGCCTAATGGTTAAAGCGTTCGCTCGTCACGCCGAAGTCCAGGGTTCGATTCCCCACATAGGCACAATGTGTGAAGCCCATTTCTGGTGTCCCCCGCCGTGATATTCCTTGAATATTGCTAAAAGCGGCGTAAAACAATATTCACTCACTCACTCACTCTTTCACATTTGAGAATTACTTTTTATCACTGTTGTATTGATCCTTGTTGTAATTCGTTTTCATCAATACACCACTTATATAATAAATAATGATAATGACTCGGTGGTATTATTTATGATATCGTTATTATGTGATAACATTTAAAGCTTTGCACACCTTTGACCTTGGCACAATAGCTGTCATCTGGATTGGCGGTACACGCCTGCTTGCTGGGGTCGGCAGTGAAGTCACTTCCGGTACACGTGGCGTCCTGTTTGACACCTCCACTACACGTGTAGTACAGGTTACAGTTGTCGGGGTATGTGGTGGGTCTGGGGACTGCCACACGGTCAGCCGTACAGTCACAGGGAGACACGTCTGTAATTATTACAACCAGCAGGGCTTTGTTAACATATCTTGTCGTATACACAATATAAATAGCCAGCTCTGGAAGGAAATAAATCGGTATCAATGAGGGATACATTCTAGTCAAGTGATTTACAATGCACGTCGTACCTACTTTGTGTGTACATGAACATTCTAGTCAAGTGATTTACAATGCACGTCGTACCTACCTTGTGTGTAGATGAACTTCTAGTCAAATGATTTACAATGCACGTCGTACCTACCTTGTGTGCAGATGAACATTCTAGTCAAGTGATTTACAATGCACGTCGTACCTACTTTGTGTGTACATGAACATTCTAGTCAAGTGATTTACAATGCACGTCGTACCTACTTTGTGTGTACATGAACATTCTAGTCAAGTGATTTACAATGCACGTCGTACCTACCTTGTGCGTAGATGAACATTCTAGTCAGGTGATTTACAATGCACGTCGTACCTACTTTGTGTGTACATGAACATTCTAGTCAAGTGATTTACAATGCACGTCGTACCTACCTTGTGTGTAGATGAACATTCTAGTCAAATGATTTACAATGCACGTCGTACCTACCTTGTGTGTAGATGAACATTCTAGTCAAGTGATTTACAATGCACGTCGTACCTACCCTGTGTGTAGATGAACATTCTAGTCAGGTGATTTACAATGCACGTCGTACACACCTGTTTTGAAGGTAAATACAGCGCAGCCTTCCAGGTTCAGTGTCATCCCTCCGGCATCTGTCAAGTAACAGCATATCTCGGCACCATCCCAAGGCCGCGTAAAACGTTGTGTGACTTCGGATATCACAGACGATGAACATCCCTCTTGAGTCGTAATGTTTGACTGAGCGCTGAAAATGTTTTCCCTGATCACGCCAGTGTTGAACAGCACTCTCCAGCGGAGGGAGGTCGCTGGTTGCCCAAGTGTTCTCTCACAGGACAATGTTGCCTGCCACGCGTCCTCGATCAGTTTTTCTTTTGTAATTTTTAGAGTTGGCTTACTGGGTTGAACTGTAAGAAAACCATTGGAATCTAGAAATCTGCGGGGACAGTTAATGTTTCCTGTCAGAAGAAGCCATACGAAGTTCAGGGACTTGTACACATCACCAGGGTTGTGTCAAAAGAAACTGGTGAAACTAAGTTGGGGACAGAATGTCCATTTATTCTATTTACATTGGTTCCATTGAAAGGAGTCGAATTGGCAATATGTGATACTAAAATGAGGTCACCATTTGTTTGAATTTGATTGAATATTTTTAGAAAGAGTCAGCGTTTATCCAAACCTGTGCTCATCGAAAACACAGGGTTATACGTGATATATGATTCGAAAATATAGTTTTAAGGCTGGATGTTGGATGCCCTGAGATTTATCATGTTTTCACAAGAATTCTAATTATTGAATACTGTAGGAAGACCGATTTCTAACCACATTTGATTGATATAATATCCTAAACAGAATCAATAGTAGCTTCCCTGGCGTAGATTTATGAATGTTGAAATTGTCGTTCAAAGAATAGTCTATCACACGTACTTACCAAGTACTTTAACCGTGGATGTAGTCTTGACAGTTCCAAACTCACCACTTACTCGACACTCATATTGTCCCGAGTCCGAACACGTGGCTCCTTTCTTTGTCAGGGAGCATTCTCTCCCATTGACGTCAATGCTGACGTCGTCTTTAAGTTGAACCCCATCTTTGAAAAATAGGACATTAATAATTTTGGAGTCATCAGATATTGTACAAAGGAGATACAAGTCATCCTCGCCCTCATTAAAGGTTATATCTGGCATTGTCAAATATGGAAGGGACGTAGTTGTAGTCGTCACCGTCGACGTGGTTATCGTCGTTTCGGGAAGGGTTGCTGTGGTAGTTGACTGGCTTGTTAACGTTGATGGTGTTGAAGTCGATGTTGATGATGGAAACGTTGTTGATGAAGCAGGTGAAGTTGTTGTTTGTGAGGAAGTTGTTGATGTTGATGGAGAAATCGTTGATTGTGGTGAAGACGAAACTGTAGATGGTGATGTTGTTGTAGTAGTAGACACTGTTGTTGGCGATGAAGATGACGATGGTACCGATGGAGAAGTTCTTGTTTGCGACAAAGATGAAGTTGATGGTTCTGTTGAAATGAATGTTGTTGACGATGGTTGTGTTTTCGATGTTAAATCAGTTGGTATACCAGGTTTACTGGATGTTTCTGGATGTGTTGCTGGTCTGGTTGATGAAGCTTGTGGCGCTGAAATTACCACAAACAATAGTCTGTATTCATTACAGATGTCTGTATACAGGAACCAGAAAAATGTAATGATTTTGTTTTAATTATATACAAAGTGTGTCTTCACATTTCTCAGTAAGAGCCAGCCATGCACAGATCTATCTTTAAATTATTTTGAAGACGTCAAGCTATTGTTGTTGCAGTTGATTTTGGACATTCCGAGTGTGCATTATGTACAAATTCATCTAATCTATAACATTATAGAGAAAGCATACATCAAACATTTAAGTTAGATTTAAGTCAGAGCTAGATGATTAAACTGCCGGAATCAACAGATTCTTATGATTTCCACATTAGTGAATGTGAGTGAGTTTGGTATTACGCCGCCTTTAACAGTATTCCACTTATATCGCGACGTATCAGCTTAATGTGTGAGGAAAGCCCAAAGTGATGCAGGTCTCATACGTTTACCACGTCGGTGAAACCCACGAGCACTGGTATGGTGCTGACAAACCCAGAAACAAAATCGGGGCGAACCGGGATTCGAACCCTCAATCATAAATTTCTGGCGTGAAAGGACGCAACTATGGCGACTGGGCCACCCGTGCACCCGATGTCTCCATTACAGATATGAACGAATCAAATAGAAAAATGCGTACCTGTCTTGTTGCTAGCTAGGACACCACCTACAACTGCGCATGCCGCTCCAACGACAACGATGACGACGACAACTACTGCAACAACCAGGAGACGTTTATGTTCCAGAAGAAAGGGATGTTTCAGTGGACGGGTGGAGGAGCGAGTGGTGTCTGTTTCGTAGGCACTTCCTCTCGTGTAGTTCTTGTATTCCGGGTTGAGTCTTGTAGCTCTCTGGAGATAGACATGGACACACTTCAATAGCATTAACAATAAAATTCCAGAAGAGGTCATGTATTCCGGTCTAGATACCTGTGTCTATAAAACCGCCATCCTACAAGAACACTGGAACAACATGACTAAACCCCTTCCTTCACATACCTCTTGCTCAGAAGTTGTTTGATCAAGAACATTCAAGGCCTCAGTAAAGCTTTCAAAACGTGTTTATGGTAGACATGGAGACGCATTACAAAATTTGTCGCATCAGTGACCCAATAATGTCCGATGTAATGGCCTGTTTTGGGCTTGTTTACGTGTTTTTTTCAGGCGAACAACTGACCTGCCTGTGTATGTGTGGGTGACGGGTGCCACCGATGTTGTAGGATAACGCTCACCTTTAGAATAGTCTATTAATTTCTCCAGGCAGCGTTCAAGACACATCTTCAAGATCAGTATCACTCCAGTGTATGAATTTGGAGAGATAACTTTCTTACTATGAGAACGAGCCATTGCTCGGATGTTTTCACCGATTGTTAGCATGTGCTTCTTTCTTGCTAAAATGGATATGATTATCGTAAAGTTCGCTGTAATTTGAAAATTCCATGTTTGGGTCAGCGACGGGACATTATCAGTCATGTTGCCATGTGGATTTAAAGAATAATGACGTACATTACTGTATGGGTGCAGCTCTAACGACATGATTATATAGTGTATATATGTACTAGGAAAAGAGACAGCATGTGACGTTCTAACAGCATGCAAATGACCTTCTCCAGTGTTGGGGGAATCGAAGGTCCAGGTCAAATGACGCCTCGCGTACGTGACGTTTTTCTGGACAAGGTCACATAGACACATTGACGTCTGTTTTCGCCATAACAACGGTAACGCATTTTCAAGGCATTATTATCCCTCTGTGTGCTCTACCATTAGTGGCGGACATCGCACTTCTCCAAATCACAATGCCGTAGAAAACAGAGCTACCCTAATATCACCATGTGTATATATTTATACCATCACCAAAAGACACACCATCACCACACATCACCATGACTATCACCACATGCCACACCATCACCACACATCACCATGACCATCACCACATGCAACATCACCACATGTCACCATGACCATCACCACATATCACCATGACCATCACCACATGCAACATCACCACATGTCACCATGACCATCACCACACATCACCATGACCATCACCACATGCAACATCACCACATGTCTCCATGACCATCACCACATGTCTCCATGACCATCACCACATGCCTCCATGACCATCTCCACATGTCCCAATGACCATCACCACATGCAACATCACCACATGTCTCCATGACCATCTCCACATGTCCCCATCATCATCACTACATGTCTCCATGACCATCTCCACATCTCCCCATGACCATCACCACATGTCCCCATGACCATCACCACATATCACCATGACCATGATCACATGTCCCCATGACCATCACCACGTGTCTCCATGACCATCACCACCTGTCTCCATGACCATCACCACATGTCTCCATGACATCACCACATGTCCCCATGACCATCACATGTCCCCATATTCATCACCACACATCACCATGACAATCACCACATGTCCCATGCCCCCATGTCCATCACCATACATCACCATGACTATCACCACATGCCGCATCACCACAAGTCACCATGACCATCGCCACATGTCACCATGACATCACCACATATCACCATGACCATAACAACATGCAAGAACACCACAAGTCACATGACCATCATCACATGTCACCATGACCATCACCACATGTCTCCATGACCATCACCACACATCAGTATTACCATCCTACATGTCCCCGTGACTATCACCACATGTCTCAATCATTTAATGGCCCCATGACCATCACCACATGCAATTATCACCACATATCCCCATGACCATCACCACATGCCATTATCACCACATGTCCCATTGACCATCACCACATGTCCCTATGACCATCACCACATGTCCCCATGACCCTCACCACATGTCCCCGAGATCATCACCACATGCCATATCACCACATGTACCTATGACCATCACCACATGTCCCCATGACCATCACCACATGTCCCTATGACCATCACCACATGTCCCCATGACCATCACCACATGTCCCTGAGATCATCACCACATGCCATATCACCACATGTACCTATGACCATCACCACATGTCCCAATGACCATCACCACATTTACCTATGATAATCACCACATGTTCCCATGACCATCACCACATATCACCATGACCATGATCACATGTCCCCATGACCACCACCACATGTCCCAATGACCATCACCTCATGTCCCTATGACCATCACCACATCACATGACCATCACCACGTTACATGACCATCACTACACATCACCAAGACCATCACCACAACCAACATCACCACTTATCACAATGACCATGACCACATGCCACATGACCATCACCACAACCCACACCACCACATATCACCATGACCATGGCCACATGTCACATGACCATTACCATGTCACATGACCATCACCACCCTTATCCCCATGACCCTCACCATATGTCTCCATAACCATCACCACACGTCACCATCACCATGACCATCAGCATATGTCACCATGACCATCACCACATGTCACCATGACCATCACCACATGTCACATGACCATTACCACATCAAATGACCATCACTATACATCACCATGACCATAACAACATGCCACATCACCACAAGTCACATGACCATCCTCACATGTCCCAATGACCATCACCACCAGCAGCATTACCATCCTACATGTCCCCATGACTATCACCACATGTCACATCACCACATGTCCCAAAGGACCATCTAAACATGTCTCAATCACCAAATGGCCCCATAACCATCACCACATATCCTCATGACCATCACCACAAATCAGCATTACCATCCTACATGTCCCCATGACCATCACCACATGCCATATCACCACATGTCCTCATGACCATCACAACATGTCCCTATGACCATCACCACATGTCCCCATGACCATCACCACATGTCCCCATGACCATCACCACATATCACCATGACCATCACCACATATCACCATGACCATGATCACATGTCCCCATGACCATCACCACATGTCCCCATGACCACCACCACATGTCCCAATGACCATCACCACATGTCACATGACCATCAACACATGTTCCCATGACCATCACCACGTTACATGACCATCACTACACATCACCAAAACCATCACCACAACCAACATCACCACATATCACCATGACCATGACCACATGTCACATGACCATCACCACAACCCACACCACCACATATGACCATGACCATGGCCACATATGACCATGACCATCACCATATGTTTCCATGACCATCACATTATGTCCCCATGACCATCACCACATATCACCATGACCATCACCACATATCACCATGACCATCACCACATTTCACCATTGCCATCACAACATGTCAAATGAATAATCACAACATGTCACCATGACCACATGTTACCATGACCATCACCATATGCCTCATGTCCACATGACCATTACCACGTCACATGACCATAACCACATATCAACATGACCATCACCATATGTCCCCATGACCATCATCTCATGTCCCCATAACATCACAACATGTCCCCATGACATCACCACATGTCACCATGGACATCACCACATGCCTTATGTCACCATGACCATCACCACATATCACATGACCATTACCACGTCACATGACCATCACCACAACCCACATCACCACATATCACCATGACCATCACCACATGTCCCCATGACCATCACCACATGTCACCATAACCATCACCACACGTCACCATCACCATGACTATCAGCATATGTGACCGTGACCATCAACATGTCACCATGACCATCTCCACATGTCTCCATGATCATCACCACATGTCATCATGACTATCAACACATGTCCCCATGCCACATCACCACATGTCCCCATGACCATCACCACATGTCCCTATGACCATCACCACATGTCACCATGACCATGACATGTCACCATGACCATGATCACATGTCCCCATGACCATCATCACGTCACATGACCATCACCACGTGTCCACATGACCATCACCTCATATGTCACAATGACCGTCACCACGTGTCAGCATCACCACCTTTCACAATCACATCACCACATGTCACAATCATCACACGTAACTATCACTGTGACCGCTTTTCGCATTCACCACATATCACCATGACCACATGGCACCATCACCATCACAACACAATACAACATAACATATAACCGACACATTTTAGAAATCTTCAAAATGGCGACACTCGAATTACCAGCTGATTTATATTTCCGTGTTCAACACGAGCCTTCTCTGCATTACCTGAGATCTCGCGCATGTCAACCTGACGCTAGCATGAGACTACATTCACCTACCTTTGTCCATAGATACTTCTCCCCTTTCCCAGAGGATGCCAGCGCTTCATTTATGATGGGATTGGCATCATCCTGCCTCGGCTCCATGCTCCCAGTACGAGTATGTCTACCCCGGATACATCTGTTTTCCAGCACAGTGTACCCGGAGTCTTGGTCCACTGCCCTCACAATGGGGAATGTAGACGCAATCATGAACGTGTATGTCGCAACAACATACCCGTGTGCCGTATCAGTCACAGTCACTGCATTTGTGTGGCGTTCTGTCCGGCCAAGTCATTACGCAGTGAGTGTTGCTCATTCCCTGGTTTGGGCAACTAAGTAATCTGCATAATCCACTACTTATCATCACAGCTTATTGATTTATATGGTAATTTATTAGAGCGTTTCACATTTCGCATTCATCTTGCGATAAACCTCAATCCACTGCTTACTTCATACTGGAATGTCAAGACCATGCCCCAGCCGAACCCCGTTAAAACAAGAATTACAGTTAGGTCCGCTATCTGTCATAGATCGCCTAAAGCCAAGAGATGCAATAGCGAAGGCCAAACTAACTCTATTTCTGAGAGATTGACAGCTACTCGAAAGTATATAAACAGAGCAGCCAAAGATAAAAATGAAATTATCTCAATATGCGAAAATAGAAATCATATCAATACAAAAACAGAAATTCTGTGAATACCAAACTCGCAATAGATTTGTGTACCCCACTCACACACACGAGTCTCAAAGAGGGACAGGTCAGCCGAAATATCTGAGGCAGAAGGCGGACCTCTTAAACTCCTAAAGCAACAACAACGTTTCACATTTACATTGAATGATACATTTTGAAGGAACCAGGTTGAACCTTGCAACAGAATGTGGCAGCCTGATTCTGTCATATCGGTAAGATCAGCTAACAAATTTGACAGTACTGGTAGCGGTCACGGCTACGGCAAATGTTACTGTATTGGTCAATGCTCAGTAGATGCAAGAAGTTGCCATCCATAATTCTCTTCCCAATAGATGCAAGTCTGGAAACCTGTTCCAGTCACTGCCACCCATCACAACATGATATGACAGATGAATGTTTTAATCGTTTATATTGCCACAATAACGTATTTTATTGACGTACTTTTGAACAGTTGTCGTTTACGTCCAATGGAATCTGTTTTCGGTGGAAAATCGAGACTGTTTATTCTCTTAAGTTGACGAGATACATTTTATATTGCCATTTACTGAGTTATTGTTATATTAATCGGCGTATTATCCAATCTATGAAGGTATGGTATTTTAGAAGTTTGACTTGTGTTACACCTTCATGTAAACAGATGCCCTGAACTATTGAAATAGAACAATGTTTGATTATCAAAGTAAGTCGTTACTCATGCCAAGGGATTATGCACTGACTCCTGCCCAATTCGCGGATTACGCAAGGAGGGACGCTGTTCCCGGGAATGAGGCAATTTCCTTGCGGAATCAGCACGCACATATACACTTACCACATAAATAGTTCACACATTATATTTCGAAATACATAATGAGAGTAAGATTGTTGTAGCAAGACCTTACACTTGGTACAATATTCATTTTCAAGATCAACGTAATCTCTAAGGAGATGATGTTTTGCCTCAGTTGTTGAACATGTACCCTGCTGCATATTGATTTCATGACAACTCGATTTAAAATCCTATTTCGATACAAAACCACAATGGTTCATAGATCCATCACTGACAAGTAAATAAAAACAATATTTGACAGCGATCCACCGTAAACTTTTGTAACCATAAATGACAGTATTTCCACTCGCACTTTAATAAAATGTGTTGTGAAATTGTCTTCTTATCCAATTCAACTTTTTTATTATACTACATCTCATTTACTAGAACACTTGCACTAACGTCTGTATTAAATATTTCGATCCAGTGTTTATTTGATGCTCAAAAGTAGAAAATAGTCTGACATATCATATATAAATTACAATCTTCTCAGTCAAAACTATTTTTCTATCAATAATAATAATAATAAGCCTGGAATTTCCATACCTTCTGTGTATTCAATCGTAATATTTGTCTGGTGAATGCCTCTATACATCTATTTCCCCTGAATTTTGATCTTCGCAAAATATGGTTGGTAAGACAGTTTGTACTCTATTTGACATGGTTAGGAAACACATATCTTATATGATATAGATCTCCAATGAAAAACATTAAATACTTTTTACTTTGATGGTCATTCTAAAACTGTAAAACACAAGTACAACAAACATGTGTGTGATGCATCTTCTCTTCACTCACTGAGACATTCGTGTATACGCTGTTCCAGTACAATGGAACGCATGGAGTACCGTGATCTTCTTCAATTTAATAGTCTATAAAAATACATTTGATTTACCTGGGAAGTTCATTTGATGGCCATATACATAGTAGTAACACAGCGACTCACAAATAGCTAGTTATCCATTCATGCGTTTTGTGAATTCACTTGTGTATGCCCCACACTTGAGAATTCTATTTGCTTTGTATTCTGCCCTATGAAGCTGTGGTTCACTCACCCAGAACCTACTTCCTACTTGGTGGGTTTCAATTATAGCCTTAACACAGTATGTGGTTTCAAAGAAGCCGCTACGTTTTCGTGGACTTCAATTGAAGTGGTTAATCACTGAACATACAGCATAGGTTTTTGTAATTGGTTTATTTGTTGTTTTTTAAAACTTACATTCAATTCAATTCTTCATGTCTGTACTTAAGGCTAGTGGCCCATATACACAAATAATATGATAAAATAACAATGAGAGATGAGGTTGGTGCACGTTTAAGGTATTAATAATCTTTATACTTATTTCTTTTCGCAGAGGAAGGCATGTTCTATTTTATTACATTAAGTTTTCAAATATCCTGTTAAGACATGTGTTGTTGCCTCACATTTAGGACTTACGGACAAATAACTGGAACCTTTAAATAAAACACTTCTTTTGAGAAGAACTAAGATTACTAAGGATTATAAAAAAAACAATGTTCGATATAGTTTACAGGGATATAATGTTTCAAGACTTCTATCAACTAGACAAAATCATAAGAATGAAACACGCCCTTTAGCAAATGTAAGTCACATAGGGCACATGAGTGCAGACTTTATTCCACCGGCATATTGTCCTTGTTCCACAGCTAACTTGGACATACATGCCCGAAATGTGGCAACTCACTACGATACAAAACAAATAAAAGATCTGTCATATACCATCAGGTTCTTACTTAAACTTAAATGCTGAATATAAATCTTGAAATGAGAGATCCGATTGGTACATGTATTGGTACTCCTCATGTACTAATTGCCTTCACAGAGGAAAGCATGTTGCATTTAATAACATTAACTGTCCAAATATCCAGTTTAGACTGGTGTTGACGCTTCACCTTTAGGGCTTTATGGACACATAACTGTAACTTTTCAATTATAGACGTCTTTGTGAAGACATAAGATTAAATGCTAAAACAGGAAAAAACTTGGGTGCAGAAAGACTCCCTCGCCAGGTCAGATTCAAATGCCAAAACACAACAACCTAGTGCACGTGAAAGTCAGAATTCCCATGCAGTTGGTGGCAACTTTTCTTTATAAAGAAGCTTCAGACACTGTGAAGTTACACATTTCCTTAAACATGCCCCAGAGAAGACCGTTAAGCATTCGCGACAGGAGTAGGGCCATAGCGTGGCTACAAGATGGTGCATCCATAAGGAATGTTGCCCTTCGTCTTCAAGTGTCACCGTCTGTCATTCACAGACTGAGGGAACGGTTCCAGACAACAGGGAGAGTGCAGGAAAGACCGCGTTCTGGTAGACCCAGAGTAACATCTAGGGCAGATGACCGATACGTTGTGCTGCAAGCCCTTCGGAACCAGCTCACAACAGCCAGTGCTTTGAGACTGCAACTACGACAAGCAACACACACCAACGTAAGCGTATGGACCATCAGGGACCGCCTCAGAGCTGCTCCTTAAAGGTCACGTCGTCCAGCTGTACGTCCTCATCTTCGTCCTCATCACCGAGCTGCAAGACTTGCCTAGGCCAGGGCACATTTGAGATGGGATAATCAACAATGGTCCAGAGTTCTCTTCACTGACGAGTCCCGTTTCTGTCTTGAGCATAATGATTGAAGGGTAAGGGTTATGAGACGTCCTGGAGAACGTTATGATGATGCCACTGTACGAGAAAGAAACAGGTTTGGCGGTGGCTCTGTGATGGTATGGGGAAGCTTCAGTTTGCATCACCGAACACACTCACTATTGACATTGTGATTTCCAATTTTGACCCCCAATTTCTTGTAAACCTGTAAATGTTTTTGTTTTGAAGCTTGATAATCTGCTAATGCACAATTGTAATGATACGACCACATGTCATTAAATGCTCCTTTTTATAACAGAATATTTTGGTGTTCCCATAATGTTTGTGTGTAGTTATATAATTTACAGGGTGACACTGTTCTCTAAGACTCTATAAACTGGACAAATCATAAGAAAATGAAAACCAGGCTCAAGTAAATGTAAATTACACAGGACACATATGCGCTGACTCTGCATTAACCGGCATATCGCCATTGTTCCACGGATAATACATGTACGTAATTTTGTCAACTCGCGACTATATAAAGCAAATGAAGGAACTATAATCTACAACTCAGGTTCTAACTCAAACTTACATTGAGTTACCATGTCTCTAATTCTTTGTTTAAAGTCTATCAGAAATATTGGAACACTGCCCACTTCCTGGAAGATCAATGCAAAGCCAAAACCGAATCGAAACAACACATTCTAGATAGAAGTAGCCTCGTATAACGATTAGTCAAAGATATAAATCATTTTATAAACCTTACAAGTCTATTGCTAGGCAATATGCATAAACCTTATCCGAAACTTAATGCATGTCGGTAGAGAAATATCATATATAGGGTATCTTCCACATTCTCCCAAAACCATAGCATTGGGAGTAGTCTCACGTTTATTCAGAAAACGTTCACAAGCAATATAATGTACCCTCTCTGTGCACTCCTGTCTTAGGTATCCCTACATTTACGAACAACAATGTAAAAGTGGCATTATTTGAGAATCAAAACTCTTACAGTAAACGTTGTATGAACATTGGTCATAACAATACATTGTCCTCAGCACATCAAATAATGCTTTCTTGTCATTTATTGCAACGTATGTACAACTTTGAGAAAGACTAACTGACTTGTGTGGACTATCATAATACCAAGATAATTATATTGGTTCACAACTTAAGAAATAAGAACCACATCGTCGGCAAAGAGTGATAGAAATAACGCCAATAAATCTGGTAATAACTGAACACCCCTATCACTGTACCAACTCCTTCTGAAACCAATTCATTTATAAATAGAGAAAATAGAATTGGACAATCCAATAAATCTGTAAATCCTTCATTTGTCTGAACAAAAGATTTTAATACTGACCATATACTCTTAATAATCCGTAACATCTTCCAAAATATGTATTTTTAAGAAGGTATTAAAGTTTGGTCCTGTCCTCGGAGTCGAACAAAAGTAACATATAATGTACCTATTTTCTTAGAATTATATTTTTTAATAACTGCATGTAGTGTGAATACATTATAAGTGGTTGCATATCTAGTCCTAAATCCCCCCTGTGCCTCAGTAATCCTTTCACTGACGCTAGCCCACTTCGTGATTCTCTTGTTCAAAATACCAATATATATTTGACTAAATATCGACAATAAAGTAATAACCCTATACTTGTCGATTGCCCCACTTTTATCAAGCGGTACAATAATACCTGTTAAGCACTGGCTTGGGACAACACCTTGACAACAAGATCAAATACAGATGACATCTCCACAATAGCCAATACCTGATCATCATGTCCAGTCACAATATCACAATCATGTTGTGTGTGGAAATCGAGATTCTCACCAGAGGCTTAATTACTTTCATTTGACCTAGTAACCCAATTACCTAACAGACCACTTCCGGCGACGCAAGCGTTTGCAATAAGACCAAACTGTTTAAAGTCAGAGTCCTGTGCCAGTAAATATAAATAACCCACTTCTCCTTTATTAAAAAAACTCCTTTTTCTTTCTTAAAGTAGATATATATTTATTCAAAATAACTTTATATTTGCTAAAACCACGCCTGGTTTTACAGTGCCTATGCATATGGTGTCTAAGCATTCTGCTACTCTCCCTTTCCAACATCCGACATTCTTTATCATACCAGACATAAGTTTTAGATTCTTAACTAAACATGCATTGGATTTATATAAAACAGAGTTAAATATACACACAGATTTGTTAACATCCACACTAAGCATATTTGTAACATCTTGTTGATGTTTCTGAGCAGTAATACCAGAAAGGTTGCTAATATATAAATCTCTTTTTAAATCGCCCCAAACAAATGTATCTGACTCTATATATTGAGCTGTGATGCACTCCTGACTCCTTGTAGAAAATGTTAATGGCAGGTTCTTATACTCCTCTTGTTACCAAGCTCGAGCTCTGATATATTTTTTAATTGTTCTTTAAAGTAAAATAGAAAAATTCATCGCAATAAAAAATAGTAGTATTAAGAGATTCGACAGAAAATGGAAGGAATTATCAGCCTACTTATTATAATTTCTCAGTCAATCAATAGATGTACTTACCCATATCGGATCATGTTTTAAGATTCAATGAATTGCTACATGTATATACCTCATGTACCAATGTTACATATATGTCTACTGAATTGAAATAATAATATCTAAAAAAAATTTCTAATTGTTCCTCAGAAAATGCAGTATCCTATGGTACAGGTACTAGTCTCAGAAAAGAAGTAAATCCACCAGAATCGAATACTGTAATGCTAATTCAATATTGACATATTCTAAGGCTGACAAAGCTCGACTAATCTGGATAATAACAGAATCTTCATTACATCTATCAGCTAAGCCATGATAATCGAAGATATCTACTTCGTCCGCGTGCCCGTTTCTTATGATGCCATCTTACAACTTCCATGTGCGTGAATTAAATCACCCCATGACATGATAGTAGGGTCAGTTCTAAATCGTCGGAGTAACACTTACATAACGATACTATAATTCATACATATATTAAACTGGTCTGCATTACTTTTGTGACAACCAATCAATGGAAAGTAAATAATCCCTCAAAGAACTTGTAAAGCGTAAATTAACTGATACATTGATACACAAGTGTTTGTGAAACAAAAATGTTTCCTCTAGAGATGTCTCATATAACGGTGTGATAAATCTTCTTTATTTTGAATGTTAACAATTACTTTTTAAAACCCGTCATTGGCGTAATCTTCTCAAAGATATCCTATTCACATAGAACAGATATCATCAACAGAACAGATGACACAGCAACGTGCCATCAAATCACGAAAAGAAAAGATAGCACAGCATCTCACCATCCAATCACCAATAGAACTGGTTACACAGCAACACGCAATCAAATCACCAATAGATCTGGTTACACAGCATCTCACCATCCAAGCACCAATAGATCTGGTTACACAGCAACAAGCCATCACATCTTGAACAGAGCAGGTTACACAGCAACACGCCATCAAATCTTGAACAGAGCAGGTTACACAGCAACACACCATCAAATCTTGAACAGAGCAGGTTACCTAGAAACACGCCATCAAATCACCAATAGAGCACGTTACAGAGCAACACACCATCCAATCACCAATATAACAGGTCACACAGCAACATGCCATCAATTCACCAACAGAGAAAGTTACACATCAACACGTCATTAAATCACCAACAGAGCAGGTTACAGAGCAACACGTCATCACATCACCAACAGAGCAGGTTACACATCAACACGTCATCAAATCAGCAACAGAGCAGGTTACAGATTAACACGCCATCAAATCACCAATAGAGCAGGTAACACATCAACACGTCAAGAAATCACCAACAGGGCAGGTTACCCAGAAACACGCCATCAAATCACCAACAGAGCGAGTAGACGTCAACACACCATCAAATCACCAACAGAGCAGGTTACAGAGCAACCCACCATCAAATCACCAAAAGAGCAGGTCACACAGCAACACGCCGGCAAATCACCAAACGAGCGATGACCTTGGTTAGCGGACGTCCAGTGCCATATTCGTGTAAATAGGCTGAATCACAATTCAGATAATTTCATGTTCAGTATGCGGGCACTATACTAGTACATACCTACTTTGAAGGTGAATATCTCTCATCCTTGCACGGCCAGGCCCCCTCACACTTTCAGGTAATAAAACATCTCAGCATCTTCCCAAGTTGGATAAAAAACCTGCGGTACTTCGAAATTCTCAGGGGAGGAACAGATTGAGTCTTGAAGATATTTTCCCTGCTCTCTGCAGTCTTGAACAAGACACTCCAATGTAAGGATTGACTACTTTCCTATCACCAGACAATATTTAATGCAATGCATCATCAATAAGTTTTCTTTCCTGATTTCCACTATAGGTGTACTTGGCGTTGCTGTAATACTGACACTGAAACAAAACAGTTGAAATCCATACACCTGATGAAGGTCTTGGACAGGACGTTTTAGCCGAAAGAATGTGTACTAAATTTTGATATTAATCCATCTAACAGGTGATAATGTTTAGAAGCATTTACCCTATCGTTTCAGAAGGTCCAGTCCAGTATATCAATGTCTTTTCAATTTTGAAAGAATATCTGGCATTGACAAAGATGGGTACGCGTCTTATAGTTGTGTGTGCTAGGAAATCATTTGGGAATCGTGAGTGTGGGTGGGCAGTGTCATTTAAGAAAAACAACGTTTCGTTGGTTTTATGACTTGAATTACGTGTGGCCGAATGGTCTGCTGTGTTTCTTGGTATGTGCACAATGATCGTTCTTCTTCCTGAGTAAGAGCCACATTTACAGGGATAATGATTCCGCATTGACAGGGCTACAAATGCTGCCAGCCTCAAAACGGTTCGAATGCGTTGTTCCTTGATGTATCATAGCAATATCTTGTACTCTTTGTTGTAGTGTTAATCTCAGCATGATATAGTCACTGTTCAGGGGTTTGGGTGTGAATGAACAGAACACTGTTCCTTTTATACCCATATCTTTGTTGGTTGCCATACTGTAAGTGTAGCTTCAAATTCAAGTTCAACTGAACTTTTTTTCTTTCTTTTTTTTAAATATTTTGTTTGTAATGTGCATAACTGAGCAAATTGTTTTGGTTATTGATTATTTTAGGCGATTTATTCTCATCCCTGTTGTTTGGTATTTTCATTATTTTGTTTTAAAATCACCCATTTCTGTAATGCTTTAGTGAACATTCTTTCCACAGATTGAATTGGAAATGTGATTTAAAAATATCTCAGCCTCCTTTTATGAAACGAAAAATAATGTCGCAGACCCCACACAGTCCCTCTCATAACGGTGCCAATGTCGTCCTCTGGTGCTCTGTTCAGTAGCCTTGCCTGACAGAGAGTCGATAATCCCCAATGGCCAAATGGCATTGCTTCGTTGAGCATGACTTTTGTTTTTTGGGTATGTGATGAAATATATCTAGACCCTTGCACTTTTATCAACACACGGGGGTGTGTAGCACGGGAGTTGGTGGGATTCTTGGGACTTGCATTCTGCTGTTCATTTCATTTTTAGCGTCCTGTGGATAACGCGCAGTATCCGGGTTGCAATACAAAACCAACAATATGCACATTGTGAAACCGTTTATTGACAATAGTACCAATTGCTATTCTACTTTGCATAATCTACATTTCATATTTAAATTTTGATGCAAAATCACATTTGATTATTATTATTATTATTGTTATTATCAACATCATCATAATCTCCATCATAAAGTGATATTAGTTTTGTAAACCAACAATACGACATGATAATAAATATGCCACCTGTAAACATTGCGTATGAGTGTTGTCACGTGTGTGTGCTTGGATGTCAACCATGGTAATGCTATAGGTGTGTTCACATCTGATCTGACGCTAGTTGGACGTCTCACTCTGTGTCACTCTGTGTTAACCTGTCCCACTCTGTGTAAGACGGTGTTAGCCTGTGTCACTCTGTGTTAACCTGTCTCACTCTGTGTCACTCTGTGTTAACCTGTCTCACTCTGTGTTAACCTGTGTCAGTCTGTGTTACCCTGTCTCACTCTGTGTCAGTCTGTGTTAACCTGTCTCACTCTGTGTCGCTCTGTGTTAACCTGTCTCACTCTGTGTCACTCTGTGTTAACCTGTCTCACTCTGTGTCACTCTGTGTTAACCTGTCTCACTCTGTGTTAACCTGTGTCAGTCCGTGTTACCCTGTCTCACTCTGTGTCAGTCTGTGTTAACCTGTGTCAGTCTGTGTTACCCTGTCTCACTCTGTGTCACTCTGTGTTAGCCTGTGTCACTCTTTGTCACTCTATCTCACTCTGTGTCACTCTGTGTCACTCTATCTCACTCTGTGTCACTCTGTGTTAACCTGTCTCACTCTGTGTCACTCTGTGTTAACCTGTCTCACTCTGTGTTAACCTGTGTCAGTCCGTGTTACCCTGTCTCACTCTGTGTCAGTCTGTGTTAACCTGTGTCAGTCTGTGTTACCCTGTCTCACTCTGTGTCACTCTGTGTTAGCCTGTGTCACTCTTTGTCACTCTATCTCACTCTGTGTCACTCTGTGTCACTCTATCTCACTCTGTGTCACTCTGTGTTAACCTGTCTCACTCTGTGTCAGTCTGTGTTAGCCTGTGTCACTCTGTGTCACTCTGTGTCACTCTATCTCACTCTGTGTTACCCTGTCTCACTCTGTGTCAGTCTGTGTTAACCTGTCTCACTCTGTGTTAGCCTGTGTCAGTCTGTGTTACCCTGTCTCACTCTGTGTCACTCTGTGTTAGCCTGTGTCACTCTTTGTCACTCTATCTCGCTTTGTGTCACTCTGTGTCACTCTGTGTCACTCTATCTCACTCTGTGTTACTCTGTGTTACCCTGTCTCACTCTGTGTCACTCTGTGTTAACCTGTCTCACTCTGTGTTAACCTGTGTCAGTCTGTGTTACCCTGTCTCACTCTGTGTCAGTCTGTGTTAGCCTGTGTCACTCTTTGTCACTCTATCTCACTCTGTGTCACTCTGTGTCACTCTATCTCACTCTGTGTCACTCTGTGTTACCCTGTCTCACTCTGTGTCAGTCTGTGTTAGCTTGTGTCACTCTTTGTCACTCTTTGTCACTCTATCTCACTCTGTGTCACTCTGTGTCACTCTGTCTCACTCTGTGTCACTCTGTGTTATCCTGCGGGCGATGAGCATGCCTTGATTTCACCTGCTGTGAAACAAAAGTATTATCTCATCAGTATTTTCGCAGGTTGTAACAAATATCTACATACAAACCTTGAATCGCTGGCTTTCAACCATTGTTTCTGTTCTCTATGATGTATTGACCCGATTGTAATTCATTGTTAATCAATAAACCTAATTCAACAATAACAGGAACTTGGAGTACATACGATAACGTTAGAGCGTTATGTCCGTTAAACCTCTGCACACCTTGGACCTTGACACTATAGGAGTCATATGGATTGGCGGTACACGCCTGCTTGTTGGGGTCGGCACTGAAGTAGTCACTTCCATTTCTGGTGTCCCCCGCCGTTTTCCTGGAATATTGCTAAAAGCGGCGTAAAACCATATTCACTCACTCACTCACTCTTTCACATTTGAGAATTACTTTTTATCACTGATCCTTGTTGTTATTCGTTTTCATCAATACACCACTTATAACATATATAATTATAATGACTCGGTGATATTATTTATGATACCGTTATTATGTGATAACATTTAAAGCTTTGCACACCTTTGACCTTGGCACAATAGCTGTCATCTGGATTGGCGGTACACGCCTGCTTGCTGGGGTCGGCAGTGAAGTCACTTCCGGTACACGTGGCGTCCTGTTTGACACCTCCACTACACGTGTAGTACAGGTTACAGTTGTCGGGGTATGTGGTGGGTCTGGGGACTGCCACACGGTCAGCCGTACAGTCACAGGGAGACACGTCTGTAATTATTACAACCAGCAGGGCTTTGTTAATATATCTTCTTGTATACACAAATATAACTATTTTTTAACTGGTGCCGTCGATACTTACCCCCAAACATTAGTCAACAGCTATAACAAAGTGAATATTTTATGAAAGGTTATTGACAAGATTCAGAATACTAATATTTACCATTTTAAAGTGCATAAATAGATATTGTTACGATACTGTTATGTTAAGTGTTGTACTGACATTACCAAGTAAGTACCCGTAAGTAACCGGGGTAGAATAGGTCTTCAGGGACCCATGCTAGCATTGAAAGGCGACTGTTATTGTCGTAACCAAGTCGCTGACTTAGTTCATGCGTGTCATCGTATCCCAATGCTCATGATATCAATCACTGGATTGTCTGGTCCAGATAGATAATTTACAAACCGCCGTCATATAGCTGGATTATTGCTAAATGTACTGTTAAACAAGCAAAACAGCTAAAGAGCTCATAAAAACAGTATTAAGGTTCGGATGAAGTGGGGGGTAAATAAATATATGTGGGTACGAATAATATGCTCACTGAATTATGAGTGAGTGAGTGAGTGAATGACTATGGTTTTACGTCGCTTTTAGCAATATTCCAGCACGCCGATATCACGCCGAGGGACACCAGAAATGGGCTTCGCACATTGTATCCGGGAATAGAGCTCGGCGTGACGAGCGAACGCTTTAACCTTCTTGGCTACCCCACCGCCCCCACTGAATAATGGTTGAGAAAACACTTGTTAAAAGTTATAAAAAATCAAGTACGGTTGTAGGACGTGACGGATTTTGTCAGACTACACAATTGCAGGTACCTTAGACGTTCCAGGCCACAATAATTTTCCCGGACGTTTATTTATTTGGTAATCAAAGACTGGAACTCGTTCCAGTGACTACATGCTGGTTGTAAGAGGCGAGAAGATTGGGTGACTACACGGGCTTCAGTGTAAGAGTGATGGCTGATTCCATGCTTCATCATAACCTGACGGCGGCCTTCAGTGATCAAGTTTGGGCTACGTCCTGTTTATACTTCCAGGTTGCTGTGATATCATTGCTGCTGAGGACTTAAGCGTACGGCGTTAAACAACAAACACACAAACAAACAAAAACTTAAACGTAAACCTCACTGTGTCGCGCATCTACTGGTGTTTTGAATTGTGGTCAGTCTCAGTACTCTACAATATTTACCTGCCGTGAAGGTGAAGTTCTCACATCCTTTCAGATGCAGAGTTATCCCCCCATTGTCTATGAGGTAACAGCATCTCTCAGCGTCGACCAAAGTTCCATTACACGCTTGTGGCACCTCAAATCCCTGTTGATTCATACTGTTTGGATTACTTGAAATGTTGTTCAAAATGATCTGCCATGCATCTTTTAGCGTAGGTTTACATGGCTTCGCTGTAAGAGAAGCATTTAAATGAACTTGTTTGATGCTATTCGTATGGCCAATGAATAGGACAGGAATTAGAAATATTTTAGGCCACATTTATTACATAAAAAATAGAGACAAATAGCGACCAACAATATATTTTTTTTTTTATAAATGTAACATGCCCATCATTGATGCAGAGAACATGAGCAATATTTTTTTGCTAGAACATTTTGGAGTTGACATATATCTGAATAGGAAACTTGATCGGCAAGCGTCAGGAGATAACGCCATTAAATTGATTTTTAAGGATATCTAATTCAGGAAATGAAAGCAAACCGAATGGCCTGTGGTGAATAGTACTTCAATCGTATGCATAATATGTTGCTCATGATATTTAATTAATTGCCTTAATTTAATGACCATTCAACTTCAAGACAGTAAAAGATCGTAATCCCGGGCTTGTCCAATGCGTGCTTACCAGATATATTTACCGTGGATGCTGTGTAGATGGTTCCAAACTCCCCAGTCGCCCGACACATATACTTTCCCGAGTCCGAGCACGTGGCTCCTTTCTTTGTCAGGGCATATTGCCTCCCATTGACGTCAATACTATACCCATCCTTCAGCTGAGCGTCATCTTTGAAAAATAAGACCTCGGATATTTCTTCGTCACCAGATATCGTGCACAGGAGATACAGATCCTCTTCTCCCTCAAAGAAGGTCACATTTTGCATTGACAGAGATGGAAGCAGAAACGTTGTAGTTGTTGATGTCGTTGTCGTTGTTGCTGTTATCGGTTTAGTGTTTCTACTGGCTAGAATACCTACGACGGCAGCCAGTGCAACAACAGCACCGACTGCAACGGCAGTACCAACAATGACACGTTTGTGTTTCAAAAGAAGGGGAGTTATTTCCCGTGACGTCCGCTGTGTGCGTAATCGCCGCCTGGCTTTGCTTTCGGCAATCTTCCTGCGTTCTTCAAACATTCTAGAGTAAGAAATACAGTTGGACACATGATTGATGGATATGAAGCCACAGATAGCAATCTACAGTCCTTCAAACTTTCCTGAGATATAATTTTCTTTTCTTTAGGCAAGCTGAGGAAGGATGCCACTGAGGCTTCGCGACTATGTCTATCTCCCAGTACCACTCACCGCCTTGCTGTTCTGTCAGAAGCCTCATCACGTTGCTGCTCCCTAAGAGAACAAACAAAGATTATTCTTTTTTTCAAAATTATAGCTCATAGCTTTAATTAGAAAATATATATCTAGTCTCCAACACTCCAGCATGCATTACGCATGTGCGATAGAGCCAACATGGGGACGGTCGTGTCACGGGATGTGTAATGACCAGACCTGTATTACACCTTGCTGAAGGTCTGATATGGCTTGTCAATGCATTTTCAATGGATGATCGATAGCAGCCCGGGGTATTGGGTATGAAATGAATACTGCCATTTATTAACCACTAAGTATGTATGTAATAAGTATCACAAACATTATCAAATGCAACGTTCCAGCCGTTGTATAACGCCGATGAATATGGAACCCAAACTGTCATTTTCGAAGAACAAGCTGAAGTAAGTTAGTTATTAAAGGTCATCCTGAATGGAACTCATCGCCTAAGGATGGTGTCACTTGCATCCCCGCCTTCCTGCAGCTCTCAGGGGGAAAACATGAACCCATTAAAACATACAGAGTTATGTATGGATATCAAGACAAAGAGGGGCGAATTCATTTCTTGCGATAGTATGGTGTTTTCGATAAGCAAGCTGAAGTAAGTAAGTGTTTAGAAGTCATCCTGTGTTGAACTCACCGTCTAGGTCCGGTGTCACTTGCATCACTGCCTTCCCGTAGCTCTCTAGAGGAAAACACGATCCCATTAAAATATATACTATTAATTATGGTGTCAGCAGAAAAATATTGGGAAAGACGTCAGGGTTAGCAGCAAAAATATTGGGAAAGGCGTCAGCCGAGCCCAATATGTTTCTGCTAACCTAATATGACACCGTATACGGCAACTCAAGACACCATAACGAATTTATTATGCCGAAAGGTTTACACTATTTGGTATCTTTGTCGCACATGTCATGTCAAAACTTAAAACTCAAAACTTAACACTTACAACCTAATACGCGAGGGGTCTAAGGGAGACTACTCTTCAAACCTCAGAGGCGAAACCGTGTTGATAATTTTAACTTTATATAATCTTATTAAAGTCACGAACGTGATCTAAAAATCATGAACGACCTTGCACATCAAAATTAATTATATTAAAACACAAAATAGTGTCGAATAACGAATTTCTGTACCAGAATTTTCATGTGAAATATGTGCGGTGGGTGTTTGAAAATCCAAGATGGCTGTTACTGACGGTATGCGGTCTCATTTTGGTCAGTATCAACCATCTTGGATTTTTACTGACGGTACGGGCTCATGTGGGGTCAGTAGTTCTACTCTCTGATTGGCCAATCTCACTTTGAGGCATAATAAAGTCATGTATGGATATCAAGACAAAGAAAGGCGAATTTCTTTCTCGCGATAGTACTGTGTTTTCGATAAGCAAACTAAAGTAAGTTAGTGTTTAGAAGTCATCCTGTGTTGAACTCACCGTCTAGGTCCGGTGTCGCTTGCATCCCTGCTTTCCTGCAGCTCTCTAGAGGAAAACATGATTCAATTAAAACATATACAGTCATGTATGGATATCAAGACAAAGAAAGGCGAATTCATTTCTCGCGATAGTATTGTATTTTTTGATAAGCAAGCTGAAGTAAGCTATTGTTTAGAAGTGATCCTGTGTTGAACTCACCGTCTAGATCCGTTGTCACTTGCACCCCTGCTTTCCTGCAGCTCTCTAGAGGAAAACATGATCCCATTAAAACATATACAGTCATGTATGGATATCAAGACAAAGAAAGGCGAATTCATTTCTCGCGATAGTATTGTATTTTTTGATAAGCAAGCTGAAGTAAGCTATTGTTTAGAAGTGATCCTGTGTTGAACTCACCGTCTAGATCCGTTGTCACTTGCACCCCTGCCTTCCCGTAGCTCTCTAGAGGAAAACATGAGGCCACTAAAACATATACTATTAATTATGGTGTCTTTAGTTGCCGTATACCGTGTCATCTTAGGTTAGCAGACAAATATTGGGAAAGACGTCAGGGTTAGCAGAAAAAAATATTGGGAAAGGCGTCAGCCGAGCCCAATATGATTTCTGCTAACCTAATATGACACCGTATACGGCAACTCAAGACACCATAACGAATTTATTATGCCGAAAAGTTTACACTATTTGGTATCTTTGTCGCACATGTCATGTCAAAACTTAAAACTCAAAACTTAACACTTACAACCTAATACGCGAGGGGTCGAAGGGAGACTACTCTTCAAACCTCAGAGGCGAAACCTTGTTTAATCTTATTAAAGTCACGAACGTGATCTAAAAATCATGAACGACCTTGCACATCAAAATTAATTATATTAAAACACAAAATAGTGTCGAATAACGAATTTCTGTACCAGAATTTTCATGTGAAATATGTGAGGTGGGTGTTTGAAAATCCAAGATGGCTGTTACTGACGGTATGCGGTCTCATATTAGGTCAGTATCAACCATCTTGGATTTTTACTGACGGTACGGGCTAATGTGGGGTCAGTAGTTCTACTCTCTGATTGGTCAATCTCACTTTGAGGCATAATAAAGTCATGTATGGATATCAAGACAAAGAAAGGCGAGTTCCTTTCCCGCGATAATGTTGTTTTTTCGATAAGCAAGCTGAAGTAAGTTAGTGTTTAGAAGTCATCCTGTGTTGAACTCACCGTCTAGGTCCGGTGTCACTTGCATCCCTGCCTTCCTGTAGCTCTCTAGACGAAAACATGATCCTATTTAAACATATACAGTCATGTATCGATATCAAGACAAAGAAAGGCGAATTCATTTCCCGCGATTATATTGTTTTTTCGATTCGCAAGCTGAAGTAAGTTAGTGTTTGGAGGTCTTTCTGTGTTGAACTCACCGTCTAGATCCGTTGTCACTTGCACCCCTGCCTTCCCGTAGCTCTCTAGAGGAAAACATGAGGCCACTAAAACATATACTATTAATTATGGTGTCTTTAGTTGCCGTATACCGTGTCATCTTAGGTTAGCAGAAAAATATTGGGAAAGACGTCAGGGTTAGCAGAAAAAAATATTGGGAAAGGCGTCAGCCGAGCCCAATATGATTTCTGCTAACCTAATATGACACCGTATACGGCAACTCAAGACACCATAACGAATTTATTATGCCGAAAAGTTTACACTATTTGGTATCTTTGTCGCACATGTCATGTCAAAACTTAAAACTCAAAACTTAACACTTACAACCTAATACGCGAGGGGTCGAAGGGAGACTACTCTTCAAACCTCAGAGGCGAAACCTTGTTTAATCTTATTAAAGTCACGAACGTGATCTAAAAATCATGAACGACCTTGCACATCAAAATTAATTATATTAAAACACAAAATAGTGTCGAATAACGAATTTCTGTACCAGAATTTTCATGTGAAATATGTGAGGTGGGTGTTTGAAAATCCAAGATGGCTGTTACTGACGGTATGCGGTCTCATATTAGGTCAGTATCAACCATCTTGGATTTTTACTGACGGTACGGGCTAATGTGGGGTCAGTAGTTCTACTCTCTGATTGGTCAATCTCACTTTGAGGCATAATAAAGTCATGTATGGATATCAAGACAAAGAAAGGCGAGTTCCTTTCCCGCGATAATGTTGTTTTTTCGATAAGCAAGCTGAAGTAAGTTAGTGTTTAGAAGTCATCCTGTGTTGAACTCACCGTCTAGGTCCGGTGTCACTTGCATCCCTGCCTTCCTGTAGCTCTCTAGACGAAAACATGATCCCATTTAAACATATACAGTCATGTATCGATATCAAGACAAAGAAAGGCGAATTCATTTCCCGCGATTATATTGTTTTTTCGATTCGCAAGCTGAAGTAAGTTAGTGTTTGGAGGTCTTTCTGTGTTGAACTCACCGTCTAGATCCGTTGTCACTTGCACCCCTGCCTTCCCGTAGCTCTCTAGAGGAAAACATGAGGCCACTAAAACATATACTATTAATTATGGTGTCTTTAGTTCCCGTATACCGTGTCATCTTAGGTTAGCAGAAAAATATTGGGAAAGACGTCAGGGTTAGCAGAAAAAAATATTAGGAAAGGCGTCAGCCGAGCCCAATATGATTTCTGCTAACCTAATATGACACCGTATACGGCAACTAAAGACACCATAACGAATTTATTATGCCGAAAAGTTTACACTATTTGGTATCTTTGTCGTTATGTCATGTCAAAACTTAAAACTCAAAACTTAACACTTACAACCTAATACGCGAGGGGTCGAAGGGAGACTACTCTTCAAACCTCAGAGGCGAAACCTTGTTGATAATTTTAACTTTATATAATCTTATTAAAGTCACGAACGTGATCTAAAAATCATGAACGACCTTGCACATCAAAATTAATTATATTAAAACACAAAATAGTGTCGAATAACGAATTTCTGTACCAGAATTTTCATGTGAAATATGTGCGGTGGGTGTTTGAAAATCCAAGATGGCTGTAACTGACGGTATGCGGTCAGTATCAACAATATTTTGCTAAAATATTGATACTTTTACACGATACTTTAACTAATTAACCAAGCTATTTGGTGTTGTAGGCACTTGGTGGCGCTAATTATGAATGTGTCATTGAATCAAATAGCCAATGCCACTCAATATTGTGGAAACACTATATAAGCAGTCCATTTGATTGTTAACTGTTCTGGCATTTATCTGGCATTTTACCTGACTTTCAGTATGGTTGAACACACCGCAAAGATTGGACTTAACCAGAAAAAACCAAACCATAACCAATAGATTGAAGATTGAATGTTTTCTGGTTGTTGACTTGCACTGTCTTTGTATATTTACGTATTTACATAACGTGTTTGTCTGTGGACTTTAACTATTTCAATGGGGCGAAACGAGATGTGATTACATTGACTTACTCATGCTCCTTTTACAAAACAGGATTATGGATAATGCCTGCCAGGACTTTTTTTTGCACTTTTACAAATTTCTGATTTTGCACATTTCTAACAATTAACACTTTGTTTATACAGCCTGTTTGAGATGGGTAACCATTAAGATCTGGTCTGGTCAAGATCGTGCAATATACAAGAGTCAGACTGAGACACAGAGTAATCAGGGCAATCATTATCTGGTTAATATACTCATTGGAGAAGAAACAGATGTAGACTACTGTTTTGAAAACTTGAATGTTACGTACTGACGCTTTCGATTCGTTTGTTTATTTATCTTCATTACTCATAGTAACTGGTAACTGGGGTGGTACAGACGACGTCCCGGGTAACTAGACTCATTGTTCATGTACTCATTCCCCTGACTGAGCATCTGTTTCTATAGATGGGTGTGCTTCAAAGGGACATGGATGGATGTTCAAGGTGTTTGCTGCTCACTGACTGCCGCTGGTGTACTTAGTAAAATACAATAGTTAAATGATATGCAACGAGTTACTAGGGATTATTGTTTTGATGTGTTTATAAGTGTGTATTTAATAAATATCAGCATCGTCCTTGTGATATATACTCTCTCCATTATTAAGACGTAACAGTTGCTGTTTTTGTGTTAGTCAGAAACAGATCCACTATACATTTACTGATCAGGATTAGGCAGCCTCTGTCAACCATAGTCAATGCGACGCCATATTGTGGATACACTGTTTTAACGGCTATATTTGTCTCTTGGAGAACCAGTTCTAAAGCACGATTTGGTTTAACGTATTGGGAAGTCAGTGCCCCAATTTCATATGACAAACCATGTTATTGGTAAATAAACAAGAACATGTATTTCCAGTGAGTCTGTATGGTTTATTCCGCTTTTAGCAACACTCGAGGAATATCACGGCGGGGGACACCAGACATGGGCTTCATACTGGCAGTGTTTTCCACAATATATATTACGATCCAACTATGTTGAGTAATCATATTCTCAGTCAGCAGAATGCAGCAATCCTGTCGTAACTCATAAACTGACGGCTATTTTAACCACTGTTACGATCTCCTATTTTTGTAATCCTAGAAGGGACATTGTCCTTTCTTACGTGCATATTTTGAACATGTACCGCTATTTTAGTTGTGATTGAGCAGAACTATTTAAAACGAATCCAAACCTAAAAACTGGCGTTTCCACTGGTGTGCAAGGGGGTCCATCGTGTTGGTGCGTAACTGCGTTACCGTCTTGCAGCCTTCTGGAAGGAAAACTAGATTTGCATACATTTCTATGAAACAGGACCATGAGGTAAACTGTCCACTGTTTAAAATCACATCTTGACAATTCTACTTATTTCTTTCACTTTTGTGTTCACCCAAAATACAAATATAATATTACATAAGAAATTATTACGCGAGTGAGTTAAAATATAATACTTATTTGACACACATTATGCCCTAGATTAGTCAGTCATCATGGGCAACATTTAACAGTCTTAACGCAGTATAGCATTTGATCACTTTCACGAATCTCTGTTATGCCGAAATGTAATACATAGTACTCAGTTAACTTGTGTGCGTTGTTGCAATCAATCATTTGGTGTGTAACATGTTTCAATGTACTCATACCTTAAGAAAGACATTTTCACGGATGTGTATAGGTGTTCCCTGTGTTGACAAGCCTATATGTTCTGTGTTTCCGGTATGCTCACGGCGTTCTTGTAGCTTTCCAGAGGGAGAAATATAATTCGACACATTTCAAGAAACCTTAATCACAAAAACTTTCCCTCTCGCTGTCGATTTGTCAAGAACATAAGGAACATCAGAAGATCATCACCAACACTTTACATGTTAGATAATCCGTTCTGTATATATGATATAAGTCACTAGTCGATGTTTACTGCGAGTACTCGTGTAGGTGGATACGACGCACTTGTCATGACAAGTATGTACTAAAACGTATAGAGCTTGCAGTACGTATTACTATGCCATTGGCTAGACAAGAGAACAATGAAACTGCAATTAGTCTAAATCCTATTCGTCCGATGATTAAGTGAAGAATTTATCACGCGTGTTTTAATAAACTGCTGACGTAAGCATTCTATTTCGAACATCAGTATTGTAAGGCTCTGGAACCGTAGATAAAGGAGTGGGGTTTGCAGTAATAAGATATCTTGTAATAAAATTAAATGGTTCGAGAACCGACCTACCAATGAAAACTGACAGATGCAACACTAAATGTCATGTGTCTGCAATACACAGGGAATCGCCAACGAAACGAGAACGTAACCACAAACAAAGACTGAGCATCGTAAATCGGAGGCCACACTGCCGAAAACATGGAAAGGGCCGCAGATACTGACCTCAACGTTACAAACTGGGCATGCGCAGAGCAAGAGGGAAATCGATTGCCATGTCACAGGGATCAACAAACTGCGAGTAAATTTACACATTACAGCGGAATATACAATATTCTAGATGATGATAATTATATAAGCGCTGTAATATGTAAATTTAATCGCATCACATCACATACATTGTAACGCATGGATAAATAAAGATTTTTTCCAAAGCTATTTACTGCAGACTTTAACTGAGTCCACATAAACATCAACATAGGATCATAAGCACTTTGGCCTCCTGCCAAGACTGCATCTGTTTATTATCTTTCGAATCGTTTACTTTACAATTTTTATTACCAGCTCAGTGAACATCATTGCACGTGGTTTCAATTTACAAACACAAAGAATTCATTTAACAAGTTTGTAAATGGCTGTATGAGTAATAAAGTGTGGGTTCGTAGCTCATTGGGTGCAAAAAATCTTTTATGACTTTTTGATAAATTATCTATCATGTGTGATAGCTGGATTGTATTACTGTGTATACATATCTATGAGATATCTTACTACAAGTGAACTAAAGTCTTTACTGTTTGTGTTTGTACTATTTGAAATCAAATATTCATATGTTTGAGAGAATCCCAAACACAAATATGCGGTAACAGTCGATATGGTGAACACCTCACGAAGCCCTTGTCTGTTAGTTAAGGAACTTAAGGGATGTTAGAAACAAAGAAGAATAGATTGAATATTTGTTATAAAACGTGTATAATATATAAATTGCATTTCATTTTCATAATTTGTCACGATATCACTAAATAACCAAGCAACTAGCTATGTTGCCTTTCACAGGATTTTAATATGTCCTCTGCATAAACCTTTCCAGTCTCAATGACATATTCTCTCCCCGTGCTTCAGTTGAGAACAATTTGACTTTAAATTAGTTCATAAAGGGACGATTTGATTAATGTGCCAGCTTAATTATTATAATGAGCATTGCATTTCATGCTGGAAGGACACGCCTTTTAGCATCTTAATACTTAGAAGTTAGGGCATACCATGCTATTGTATATTTAATGAAGACGGGCAACATGCCTATACGTGTATGTTTTCTTAATTGTAATACAAAAGCATATGTATAAATGAGTAAAACAATAATTCATTTCCTAAAAGGAAAGATTGATAGATTTTGCGAAGTTGTTAAACAACCTTGTTTCTCTATGTTCGTCCGCGGATTTTTCAATTACCACACTAGGACTTCAACATTTAAAGCGAGATGAATAATTGTGCTGTATTCACTAATGACACTGACAATAGATTGGTAACTTTAGTGAACTACTCATGTCTCTATGCCTTTCTTATTGATAACAATCCTTTGGACTTCTAGTAAAATTCTATCATGAAAAATATCTTTAGTACCTACATCTAGGGACATTAACAATACCCTGAACCATGTCGGAAGAAAATATTCTTCAAGTCAGTGATTGTTTTGATCCAGTAACTGATTGATTTCTCAGCGGGATACATGATCGGGCTACATGGAAAATAATTGCCCACTCCCTCGCCTATCAGGAGCTAGTATTTTTATGTAAGGTGATATAAACATCCTTGTACCAGTAGGACAGTCAAAGAACCGCGTAATACTTTGATTGTTACGATTGCTGTGCATATCTCTAATTACAGTTAGATCCTTCAATATAATGCAAGACTTGTTTAGAGACGGTGATTAAAATTAGTGTCTATGGCCTACAGCACATATAATCTAAATTACATCAGACATAGAGACGTTGAAACTGGCGTTTAGGGTCACATTGACTACAACAAACAAAGTGACACTGACGAAACTGGTGTTTAGGGCCACATTGACTACAACAAACAAAGTGACACTGACGAAACTGGTGTTTAGGGCCACATTGACTACAACAAACAAAGTGACACTGACGAAACTGGTGTTTAGGGCCACATTGACTACAACAGACAAAGGGACACTGACGAAACTGGTGTTTAGGGCCACATTGACTACAACAAACAAAGTGACACTGACGAAACTGGTGTTTAGGGCCACATTGACTACAACAGACAAAGTGACACTGACGAAACTGGTATTTAGGGCCACATTGACTACAACAGACAAAGGGACACTGACGAAACTGGTGTTTAGGGCCACATTGACTACAACAAACAAAGTGACACTGACGAAACTGGTGTTTAGGGCCACATTGACTACAACAAACAAAGTGACACTGACGAAACTGGTGTTTAGGGCCACATTGACTACAACAAACAAAGTGACACTGACGAAACTGGTGTTTAGGGCCACATTGACTACAACAAACAAAGTGACACTGACGAAACTGGTATTTAGGGCCACATTGACTACAACAAACAAAGTGACACTGACGAAACTGGTGTTTAGGGCCACATTGACTACAACAAACAAGGTGACACTGACGAAACTGGTGTTTAGGGCCACATTGACTTATGTTTCAGTTGTAGGCGTGGGGAGCCAGAGAGACGAGTGGTGTTATGTATCAGTTAAAGCCACGGTGAGCCAGAGGGACGAGTGGTGTTATGTTTCAGTTGTAGGCGTGGGGAGCCAGAGAGACGAGTCGTGTTATGTTTCAGTTGTAGGCGTGGGGAGCCAGAGAGACGAGTCGTGTTATGTTTCAGGTGGAGGCGTGGGGAGCCAGAGAGACGAGTCGTGTTATGTTTCAGTTGTAGGCGTGGGGAGCCAGAGAGACGAGTCGTGTTATGTTTCAGTTGGAGGCGTGGGGAGCCAGAGAGACGAGTCGTGTTATGTTTCAGGTGGAGGCGTGGGGAGCCAGAGAGACGAGTGGTGTTATGTATCAGTTAAAGCCACGGTGAGCCAGAGGGACGAGTGGTGTTATGTTTCAGTTGTAGGCGTGGGGAGCCAGAGAGACGAGTCGTGTTATGTTTCAGTTGTAGGCGTGGGGAGCCAGAGAGACGAGTCGTGTTATGTTGCAGGTGGAGGCGTGGGGAGCCAGAGAGACGAGTCGTGTTATGTTTCAGTTGTAGGCGTGGGGAGCCAGAGAGACGAGTCGTGTTATGTTTCAGTTGGAGGCGTGGGGAGCCAGAGAGACGAGTCGTGTTATGTTTCAGTTGGAGGCGTGGGGAGCCAGAGAGACGAGTCGTGTTCTGTTTCAGTTGGAGGCGTGGGGAGCCAAATAGACTTGTCGTGTTATGTTTCAGTTGTAGGCCTTGGGAGCCAGAGAGACGAGTCGTGTTATGTTTCAGTTGGAGGCGTGGGGAGCCAGAGAGACGAGTCGTGTTATGTTTCAGTTGGAGGCGTGGGGAGCCAGAGAGACGAGTCGTGTTCTGTTTCAGTTGGAGGCGTGGGGAGCCAAATAGACTTGTCGTGTTATGTTTCAGTTGTAGGCCTTGGGAGCCAGAGAGACTAGTCGTGTTATGTTCAGTTGGAGGCGTGGGGAGCCAGAGAGACGAGTCGTGTTATGTTCAGTTGGAGGCGTGGGGAGCCAAATTGACTAGTCGTGTTATGTTTCAGTTGGAGGCGTGGGGAGCCAGAGAGACGAGTCGTGTTATGTTTCAGTTGGAGGCGTGGGGAGCCAGAGAGACGAGTCGTGTTATGTTTCAGGTGGAGGCGTGGGGAGCCAGAGAGACGAGTGGTGTTATGTATCAGTTAAAGCCACGGTGAGCCAGAGGGACGAGTGGTGTTATGTTTCAGTTGTAGGCGTGGGGAGCCAGAGAGACTAGTCGTGTTATGTTCAGTTGGAGGCGTGGGGAGCCAAATTGACTAGTCGTGTTATGTTTCAGTTGGAGGCGTGGGGAGCCAGAGAGACGAGTCGTGTTATGTTCAGTTGGAGGCGTGGGGAGCCAAATTGACTAGTCGTGTTATGTTTCAGTTAGAGGCCTTGGGAGCCAGAGAGACGAGTCGTGTTATGTTCAGTTGGAGGCGTGGGGAGCCAAATTGACTAGTCGTGTTATGTTTCAGTTGGAGGCGTGGGGAGCCAGAGAGACGAGTCGTGTTATGTTTCGGCTGTAGGCGTTGGGAGCCAGAGAGACGAGTCGTGTTATGTTTCAGTTGTAGGCGTGGGGAGCCAGAGAGACGAGTCGTGTTATGTTTCAGTTGTAGGCGTGCGGAGCCAGAGAGACGAGTCGTGTTATGTTTCAGTTGTAGGCGTGGGGAGCCAGAGAGACGAGTCGTGTTATGTTTCAGTTGTAGGCGTGGGGAGCCAGAGAGACGAGTCGTGTTATGTTTCTGTTGGAGGCGTGGGGAGCCAAATGGTCTTATCGTGTTATGTTTCAGTTGTAGGCGTGGGGAGCCAGAGATACGAGTCGTGTTATGTTTCAGTTGAAGGCGTGGGGAGCCAGAGAGACGAGTCGTGTTATGTGTCAGTTGTAGGCGTGGGGAGCCAGAGAGACGAGTGGTACTATGTTTCAGTTGAAGGCGTGGGTGGTAGGATCAGTTGGACATGTAGGTGATTGTGATCGTAAATCAGTGTGTTACAAAGCCTCCTTCTGAGTATTGTTTGGGAAGATGTCTTCCCCAGCCATGTCTGGTGTGTGCTTGATATCGGAACCATCGATTTATCCGAATAGAGAGCACATTTCTCTTCATGAGGATACATAATTGAATCAATACCGATCACATACATTGCTAGCCGTGATATACTTATGCATGCACACACACACACACACACACACACACACACACACACACACACACACACACACACACACACACACACACACACACACACACACACACACACACACACACACACACACACACACACACACACACACACACACACACACACACACATGCACGCACACACGCGCGCACACACACACACGCGCATACACGCACGTGCACACAGAGGTACAGTAGTCAGCCTTTGGTCTTGATCGATGTTCACACTGTACATCATTTGATTTTTGAAGACCCAACGACAGTGGTAATGTGTTTCTGCCATTATATTTCACCTTACAATGTTAGGCGTGGCTGAAATGTTCTAACTATGATGGACGTGGTGGCCTTGCTTGCGTATTATGTTTCAAAAAATACTGTGCCAAATCTGGTGAAAACGTAGGGGTTTCAATGAGAGCAAAGCCAAAGTCATGAAATACAGCCATGGCAACAGCGCAGGTGCCTTTTGTGAGCTTTTAATGACATTTAGCGTTAATATTCTCACGCAGCATGATCAGCATACTATTGGTCATTAATGGTCGATCTTTTGGGGGGCAGTTCACGAGTAGAACTCATTTGGAATTCCAGAAAACTGAAGCTGTCTATGGGCGGCCATTCGGTTGAAGAATACAAACTTGAAATAAAGGACAAAAAGTTCGCAATAAGAGTCAAATGTTGCTTATTTACACACAAACAATGAACTCAAAATACAAAACAAATAGCGAAAGAAAAATCGTCCTATGTAAAGAACGAACAGTGTACTTAAGAACTTGGAATTGTATATAAATAACATGGTCAAGGAAAGGTTAAGTGATCCTAATGAATTTCCAGCGGTTGCTGAAAACCTCTGAGCCTAACTATGAAGGGTGTACAGTACGCCTTAACAGTTTGCGTGTATTATGTACAGATTCCGAGGACTCAATCTGTCCACTGTCGTAGGATACCTTACTTTACTTTTGTGAACGATTTGTGGTTGTATTGAAATACAATACTTCCCTCGGTTTGATTAACTCGCACGTACATCCGTGTACTCGTGACGTTTGAGATAATGTTCGAGGTCTGCTCTAATGCCCTTCAGATGGTTCGTACTGTGAACTGTCACATTTACGTGACGAAATGAAACAAAACAAATTATTTAGTTCATTTTGTATAATTTCTTCAATTTGCCTTTGGGGGCACGAGTGGCCCAGTCGTCTGAGGCGCCGCGATTCGCTGTGCAGAGTTGCGTCCCTTGGGCACGCCCGAAACCTATGATTGTTGGTTCGAATGCCGGTTCGCCCCGATTATGTTTCTAGGTTTGTCAGCACCATATTCGTGCTCGTGGGTTTCACTGAAGCGTTAAACCCAACTCACTCACTCACTTATCTTGCCTTTGCCATTTTCACTCTGTAGGAACTTGTAGAAAGATTCATATCAATATGCATGAGTAAGTGCAGTTTTCACCATCCACTTTGACAAGGGCATTAGCTTACATATTTGTTGTGCACTCAACCACCTTTTCTTTACAAACAAGGTAGACATACGTTCAGTTTGTTTTTATAACTTTATTTACCGGATGACTTGAATGGTGATATGTTGGTACCAGTACAAAAGCTTTAAAATTTAATTATGTCATCTTCTGGATCTACTTTGAAGATAAACACCATGTAGTGAGCGCTGTATCCATCAGTCATCTATATAATCAGTAAAAGGTAATGACATGTATATACACATTACTGAAAAAGGCATCTTTGATACAAACAATTACACTTTAAAACTGAACATGCACATTAGGTCAGCATTTGCTGCAATAGCTCGTAAAATATATACACACTGGTCGTTTTAGTTGTATAGAATGGTGAGTAAACTCAATCAATTTTTTTTTACTCGTTAACAGAACACCAGTTTATGGGAGTATACCAAGCTCTGTTCAATCATATGGAACCATTTTAGCACTGCAGTATTCAGGAAACAATACTTTAATTTATATACACCTTTATCTTTTTTTTCAGATCATTAGATGAGTAATCACTGCATACTTAAACACAACATATAGCAGAATAGATATGAAATACACATACAATATTAATATACATATTACAATCATAAAACAGGAACAATATAAATAGACGTTAAGCTGCCAAGAACGTGACAATTTTCCCCTATACTGTATAAGTTCCTTCCTTACCATAACGTGGCGATTTTATTCCTCCGTGTTTTTTAACCACCCTTTTATATATATTTTAGAAATCTCTCGTCGTGATTAAGCTCATACACAATATTATCAGTCTCTATCAAGGTTAAACGTAGGTTTAATATTTACCATCATCATTTTTGTCCAAACATAATTTCCGACAAGAAAACATGTCATAAATACATTAACAGATAATTTATTTGCACAGTAGTCTTTAGTGAGATGACATTTATACATGACACTTTATACAGCTTTTGCCTATTTCAACAGTTACACTGCCGCTATAGATCAATGCATTTTGTACTTTTAGAGAGGGTTCTGTTATTTTCTATCGAGACGTAAAATATACGGTAATTCTTTCGAAACATGAAATTCTCTTCGCTAACTACTTGTGAGAGATATTGTTTTTCACTAACCACTCGGCCCATATCGACCCAAACGTATCGACCCATTGCTTGCACATACACCTTTAAAAGTCAAACGACAAAGATCGAAATAATATGCATGCATCACTCATTATTACGGCAGTAAAGCGGGCAGCATGTCACTGTGAGATAGTCCCGAAAGGTATTGGATATAGCTTACAGATACACCAGTGAACCTTCGTGGTAGCAGATGACGTATACTTTGGTGTGCTGATATGGCGTTGTGATAAGTTAGGTGTTAACATGTGCATGAAATATGTATATTTCACCTATACAAATTTCCGGAAATATAAAAGCAACTTCAGTAGTAGTTCCAGGTAATAACAGTTATAGAAGTATATTTGTCCTGACACGTCCACCAGTGTGTTGAACCAGTGCCTGCGCATTATGGTAATGGAAATGCCTGCATTATCCATGTGTCGGGCCTCTTAAGATGAAAGCAGAAAAATCCCGATGAGTGTTGATGTCCGTCCACTGTCCATTAAACATCCATCCGTGTCATTAATCTGTGTATCCTGCGTCTTGCGCGCGCATGTCTGTGAGCTTATTGTCTTCATAAGCAAGGTTCGAGTGTACCATCTGAAATATATCATACATAAATGGTAGTTGTTTTGACATATGATCAGCTGCGGGGTTCTGGTAAAAATGAAACCTAGTGCGTGAATATGTTGACGATGCCTCAGCTATCGTACAGCTATTCACTACATAAATACAAAAAAACTCGTGAGTCTTTCGTTGAACAAAAACAGCGCGTTACACTTTAGTCAGCAATATGAACGCTGTTGATATCACTATGAAACAGACAGTAGCTAGTGCAGCTTACCTTCTACATGTTGGCAGTAGTAGTCTGCGGGTATGTTTGTGCAAGGTAAGATGGCCTCTGAAATGTTGAAATACACCTGCTGTCCAGGACCACATTCCCGAGGAAGCTTCCCACCATTTACACACCAGTAGTACTGAGTGCAGTTGCCAGGGTAGGTGCTCTCTCTGGCGATGTAGGCGTAAACGCTGCAGTCACACTTGGAAGGAGGAGCTGTAAAATCACCAGGAAAGTTGCCATGACGGAACAGTTGCTCTGCACCCTTTTACCACATCTATTTTCCTACCTTCACTATGGATGGACGTAGGAAGCCCACTCGGAAAGAGTCCATGGTCCCTAGCCTGTCGTACAGACCCTGATACAAATATATCAAATACAGCCCATGCAAGTCTATATAATTTGGCAAGCCTAGATTACTGCAGTATCATAGAGAGTTTCTGGGCTCCTTTTTATTACATTTTTATTAAGATAATGGAACAACTGTTTTTTTCTGTACGATATGTTCATTTCAGGGACAAGATGTTAGTCTACATGGTCCCCTACTATACAAGGTACCATACGCTTTCAGGCAAATGTGTATACTTTGTAGAAAAATATGTAAATTCAATTGTAAAAGCTGCAAAGATTTATTTCTACTTTTTTATATATATTTCTGATTTAATGTTTTGATATTGTATTGTACAATACGAAACAATCTTTAAATAGTTATAGTATGTGTTTCATCTTGATATTTCAGTTGGCTGCACCGTTTTCATTGAAATATTATCATTCTCTGTCTCTCTCTCTCTCTCTCTCAAACACACACACACACATTCTCTCTGCATAATCATCATGACGTAGTTCACATGTTGTACTATATATTTTGAGGTTAAACTATGAAAATAGCCAATGACAAACCTCAAACCTTTAAGGAGTTGTTATGTAACCAAAGTTATATGCAGTTTTAGTTACATCAATTGATATCATGAACATAGTTTGTTGGAGGGTAGCGGTGCCATCTCCTTTCCTCATCCTGGTCTTGTTAGTTGTAATTATTTCTACTTTGTAATGACTTGTGTTAGTTTAAACTGCACGTACATAATTACTCGCATACAAAAAGTTAATATAGAGAGGTTAGCACCGTTAATGATATGTCACATTTCGAAAAAGAAATCTTAATTAGTCACTGCATTTATACATACAATATTTTCTACGTGTCGTCAAAGCACATGTTAGTATAAAACAATACACATAGCAATGAGAAAAAAAACATTATAATTACACACATGTTCATTTACGACTTGTTTTCGGATGGTTTGTGTTAAAACATAAATGCACAGCGAATTTAAGGTATGCTATACCTGACGTGGTGACGTCTGCTGGATCTATTTAACGAAAGACAATACATTGTTGAACGACGTTTGCTGTGTTCTAAAACAATATTAACGTGTACACTTGTATTATTAGAACTAAATATTATCATTTCATATCACTAGATTGCTACCGACTTGTGTGTCTCAGTTCTTGAACAAGTTTCATCCTCAATGAAACCGAGACAACTAAACGTCATTATTACCCCTAATAGTGACTGTTGCATTTGCATTTTAGTTTAAACTGCACGTACTCTATAACAAATTACTCGCATACAAAAAGTTAATAGAGACAGGTTAGCACCGTCGATTATATGTCACATTTCGAAAAAGAAATTTAGATTAGTCACTGCATTTATACATACAATAGTTTCTAACTGTCGTCAAAACACATGTAAGTATGTAACAATACACATTGCAATGATTTAAAAAAACCATCACAATTACACACATGTTCATTTACGACTTGTTCGCGGATGGTTTGTGTTAAAACATTAATGCACAGCACATTTAAGGTATGCTATACCTGACGTGGTGAAGTCTGCTGGATCTATTTAAGAAAAGACAAAACAATGTTGACCGACGTTAGCTGTGTTTTTAAAACAATATTAATGTGTTCATTTGTATTATCAGAACTGAATATTATCATTTCAGATCACTAGACTGCCACTGACTTGTATGTCACAGTTCTTCGCAATGAAACTGAGACAAATAAACGTCATTCTTACCCCTGGTAGTGACTGTTGCATTTCCAGTTGTATTACCATCAACAGCTGAAAGGGCAGATACAACCGAATTATTGGTGTGATTTAAACGGCAGTTTATGAGTAGTGTATATAAAGAAAACGCCAAAAAAAGTTGTGTTCTGAAACAGGAAACAAGCATGAAACATATTTATTGTACGTTTACCACTCAAATTCTAGTTATTAAGAGATCTGAAAAAGTGCAAGACTTCGGGATGATAAAAGTCATACTCACAGGATGGGGTTCTTTTCTGTTCACAAAATGAAAGTGCATAATCGCTGGTACAGGCCAAAGCTTGTGTCGCATTAGCGATGAAAAGGGAACTTCCCGGGCATGTTCTGTTGATGGGAGCCCCGTTTACACACCAATAATAATCCCTGCAGTGGCTTGGGTGAGTGTATTCACGAGGTATGTTGTCGCCAGTTGCTCTGCTTTTGCAGGAGAATGGATCTGGAACAAACAACGGACATGGAACATCTACCTAGTTAACAAAACGACCGTGAAACATGCTCAATATGCTACTTACAAATTTGGTTTAATTTGTATGACATTCTACACTGTCACTATTGCCAATGTTGTTGCTGTCCGATATAGTTTACATACCCCTCAGTTCACAAATGAGTGACTGGCGTTGTGTATCATTTCTATGTATATATGTTATATTGTTCCTCATATCTATACTATTTGTTGAGGCGCATGAAGACATGAAATCGATTTGGTTGCAAAAACACTCAAACAGAAACAAGTTGTCGACACTTTACTGACAAATATGTAAATCACAAGGTTGATGACGTCATGGCTTTGTGATTCTTAGTGCCTAGTAGTAGCTAATTTCTTAAGCATAGACACATATTAGGAGATCAGATTAGGTTTTGACATGACTAAGAAATTCACCTTTAATAGACCTTTGATAGAGTAATGAATAAAAATGTCAACAGAAATAATTGAAATAACATTAATCATTATCATATTGGTTGCATTGAAACAAATATGTGTTTTCATTTATATTACCTGTCGTAGTTGTTTCAGCTGGCGCTAATCCAAACAAAGAAAACGTCGTGATAAGCATGTTTTGACAAAAGAAAACATATTAAATTCTTATCGTATCTTTGATACCTATATGGACAAAAATGCAGTAACAAAATGCATAAAAGTATTCGATGATTGAGTGCTCTACGTTTTATAATTTGAATCGCAGGGCGTTATCATACATTGTATACACACAACGTCTTACTCACCGTGTCAGACCTTACTTTGCAACACCGACATTACAAACAAGAGTGAACCAGGAAAACACATTGCCCCTCCAACGTCATCCAAAACATTGCTAAGAAAAATAAACTAAATAGATAATCAGGTCTGGAAGACAATTACTTGTACGTGTGAGGTTTGGGCAATATTGGATTATACAGTTTAGAGGAATAACAAAATCAAAAGAAACATGGTTCTCACCCACGGTCGTCACTGTCTCATTTCCATTCACAGTTTCATTTGCAGCTGAAAAGTCAAATTTAGGTTGGGTAGGACACATTTAGGGTATAGACCTTGTACAGTCTTGATTATTGAAAATACGGCACATTCACTGAGAGCACAAATACCAGAATATATTCAAAGTAATTTTCAGAGTTATGATAATCCGACTAAAACCAAATCTGCACAGATAAAATTAAACCTAAACCGTGATGATGAGAAGGTATAAAGCAGATTACATAATACACGTACCCAGAATTCAAGGATTAGGATTACCTTTAAGTGCACAATATGAAAGAGCGTAATCCTCGGTACAGGCCGTAGTTGGTGTGGCATTCCCGATGAAATAGGAACTTCCAGGACATGTGGTGTTAACGGGAGCTCCGTTTACACACCAGTAGTACTCTTTGCAGTGACTGGGGTATGTGTCACCACGTGGTATGCGGTCGCCACTCACTCTGCCTTCACAGGAGAATGAACCTTGGTGAAAGAGTTACATCTATGTAGTGACTTGCTGTTTACATGGATCACCTTTATACATCCATATCAGCCACAAATCTTTTACTTTTACTTCAGTATGGCAGCAGATGTCACAGAGTCAATATTCAAATAAATATTGTTGTTAAATGTCGCAGAATGTCTGTTTGAAGATCCATACAAAATTACATACCATTTATACAAACGAATCTTCCCGATTTAACTAATCGTTGATTTAATGCTTCTAGTACATTCATGTCTTTACGCAGAGCCATTACACTAACACTTTCAACGCCAGTCAGCGTCGATCCTTCATAATAGAGCCAGTTTCTCTCAGAACCGGTACCCCTGTATAGAAATCAACATTGTTCCACTTGTCGGGTGTACACCCAAGAGCACGAATAAAGGCGCCTAATATAACGGCGTTCAAAACGGCGTTAAACGCAACTCGCTCACTCCTCTGCTACGGTTTAAATTCTTGCTTCAGTGGAACTCGTAGCAAATAATTTCTATTGAATGTATTTCAATAAGAAACATAATCGATCAAGAATGAACTATGGTTATCATAAACGTATACTATGATCAGATTACAGCAACCATCAAGGTAACAGGGATATGGAGTTTGGAATACTGGACAATGAAACAACACGCAACACATCTTAAAGTTGTTTTCAATGATTTGATAATAGAAAATGTGCACAAACGTTCATGACAATCTATCTGAATTCTTTTTAGTTGTTGTCTGGTGTTGTCTTGAAATGAATAAAATAATGCAGTTTCGAAATATATATATAGTGTCAGTATTCTGGAATATCGTTGATTAAACAGGTTACTTGTGAGGTATAGCTATTACAATAACCTATTGGAATGCGTCTGTTTACATCACATGGAACTCATTAACATACACATGTGTAGGTGTTACACAATCGTAATGTGGCTAACGATTGTATTAATCATTCATATCATGGAAATATGACCTTGGACTTTAGCAACATTATTTTCCAGAACTGGGGTTGCCTATCAGTGCACAGTATTAAAGAGCATATGAATCGGTACAGCCCAAAGTTGGTGTGGCATTCAGAAAATTTGAAAAATAAAAATGAATCCCCATTGTTTACCCCATAAAGTGTTTAGAAGTATTGTTTTTAAGATAAGTAAATAGATGAGCATATCTTCATCTCTCAAGTTTTGTAGCATTGATAAAGATGAGCTTCTGTACCTTTTGTACTTTGTTGTTTTCTATTACGTGCATATTATGTTTACTCGCGAGTCATAACGTTCTGTTGTGACGACTTCCATACCTGTTGGACCATCACTAGGTCCTGCCACACACACATCGTTCTGCAGATCAATGCAATATCCCTTCTGGCATGTCGCGATGTACACTACATCAGAGACACATTCAATCCAGAGTTGACAATTGTAGGGATGCTCAAACTTTCCAGTCTTGTTCATGCACGTGTCCGCTGAAAACAAATGACAACATAAATACATAATTATTCCTTACAACAAACATAATCGTTTTGACAGTTGAGAATATGATTGCAACGTTGCTGATAAATATTGAAATACAGTGTCTATAAAATGTATTCGAGTATGTTAAATTGTTCAATATTAATTTTCAACCACTTACATGGAATAACATAGACATCCCCACAGGCTGTTGTAGCATTTGCTCCTTCTTTGACGTTACAGCAGACGCTGGAGGCATTCCACGCCATGCTGAAGCCATAGTAAAACTGGGAGGTTGCTTCCAGGGCACACACGTCAGTCTGGTTCTCGACCACAGACTCCTGCGTGGTGAAGTTCAGTCTGTCTAGTGTCGTACCATTGGCCAGTGTAGCACTCCAGTACACCTCAGCTGGAGGGATACCCTGTCTGTAGGAGCACACAAACAGTGACGTCTCCTTCCATCTGCCTTCAACGATCTCAATCGGCAAGGTCAAGGTCGGCTTCCCTGAATGATCTTTTATAAAAGAATCCGTAAGTTGTACATTGAGCCACTAACAACTTAACATGTGTGTACATACAATAGATTTATGTAATAATGTTAAATATATCGAGTTTTAGTGGCATCTTCTTTAATATTCAATATATGTTTATAGCATGCTGTTGTAATTGAGATTAAAATGAGAAGTATTGACTACTTACCAAGAACTGTTAAATTAGCCGCCGTTGTGAGATTCCCTTCCTCGCCCACTACACGACATTCATATTCCCCAGAGTCAGTGCAACGTGGATCACTTATCATGTACGTGAACTCAGTCCTGTTCTCGCTGATGTCTGGAGACTGACCCAGGAGAGCGTTATTCTTGAGGAAGTGCACACTGCTGAATGTGTAGTTCCTGTCCATATGACAAAGGAGAACCACGTTCCCGCCTCCTTGGTGGACACTGACATCGTCCATCATCAACGTCGGCGGAGGAAGTGATATTGTTGGAAGGCCGGTGGATGAGGCGTCGTATGATGTTGGGGAAGGATATATCGACGCAGATGTGTAGTCGGACATAACAGAACTTGTCATGAAACTTAAATCTGTGTTTAGGCTTGCTGATTCGACAGCTGAACCAGTGCTAATCACAACAGAACTTGATGTTTGGACAACAACATCCGGGCTTGATGTTTGGACAACTACATCTGGGCTTGATGTTTGGACAACAACATCAGGGCTTGATGTTTGGACAGCTTCATCCGGGCTTGATGTTTGGACAACTACATCAGGGCTTGATGTTTGGACAGCTTCATCCGGGCTTGATGTTTGGAAAACAACATCCGGGCTTGATGTTTGGACAACAACATCCGGGCTTGATGTTTGGACAACTACATCCGGACTTGATGTTTGGACAACTACATCCGGGCTTGATGTTTGGACAACTACATCTGGGCTTGATGTTTGGGCAGCTTCATCCGGGCTTGATGTTTGGACAGCTACATCTGGGCTTGATGTTTGGACAACTACATCCGAGCTTGATGTTTGGACAACTACATCTGGGCTTGATGTTTGGACAACAACATCCGGGTTTGATGTTTGGACAACTACATCCGGGTTTGATGTTTGGACAACTACATCCGGGCTTGATGTTTGGACAGCTTCATCCGGGCTTGATGTTTGGACAACAACATCCGGGCTTGATGTTTGGACAACAACATCCGGGCTTGATGTTTGGACAGCTACATCCGGACTTGATGTTTGGAGGACAAAATCCGGACTTGATGTTTGGACAACAACATCCCGGCTTGATGTTTGGACAACAACATCCGGGCTTGATGTTTGGACAGCTACATCCGGACTTGATGTTTGGAGGACAAAATCCGGACTTGATGTTTGGACAGCTACATCCGGGCTTGATGTTTGGACAACAACATCCGGGCTTGATGTTTGGACAACTACATCCGGGCTTGATGTTTGGAAAACACCATCCGGGTTTGATGTTTGGACAACTACATCCAGGCTTGATGTTTGGACAACTACATCCGGGCTTAATGTTTGGACAGCTACATCCGGGCTTGATGTCTGGATTTCTACATTCTGGCTTGATGTTTGCACACCTACATCCGGGCTTGATGTTTGGACACCTACATCCGGTTTTGATGTTTGGAGAACTATATCCCGGCTTGATGTTTGCACACCTACATCCCGGCTTGATGTTTGGACACCTACATCCGGGATTGATGTTTGGACAACTACATCCGGGCTTGATGTTTGGACAACTACATCCGTGCTTGATGTTTGGACAACTACATCCGTGCTTGATGTTTGGACATTTACATCCGGGCTTAATGTTTGGACATCTACATCTGGGCTTGATGTTTGGACAACTACATCCGGGCTTGATGTTTGGACAACTACATCCGGGCTTGATGTTTGGACAACTACATCCGGGCTTGATATTTGGACAACTACATCCGTGCTTGATGTTTGGACAACTACATCCAGGCTTGATGTTTGGACATTTACATCCGGGCTTAATGTTTGGACATCTATATCCGGGCTTGATGTTTGGATTTCTACATCTGGGCTTGATGTTTGGACAACTACATCCGGGCTTGATGTTTGGACAACTACATCCCGGCTTGATAGTTGGACAACTACATTCAGGCTTGATGTTTGGACATTTACATCCGGGCTTAATGATTGGACATCTACATCCGGGCTTGATGTTTGGATTTCTACATCTGGGCTTGATGTTTGGACAACTACATCTGGGCTTGATGTTTGGACATCTATATCCGGGCTTGATGTTTGGACAACTACATCTGGAGTTGATGTTTGGACAACTACATCCGAGCTTGTTGCTTGGACACCTAGATCCGGACTTGATGTTTGGAGAACTAGATCTTGGTTTGAAGTTTGGAGAACTACATCTGGACTAGATGTTTGGACATCTACATCCGGGCTTGATGTTTTGATTTCTACATCTGGGCTTGATGTTTGGACAACTACATCTGAACTTGATGTTTGGACAACTATATCCGGGCTTGATGTTTGGACAGCTACATCCGGGCTTGATGTTTGGACAACTACATCCGGGCTTGATGATTGGACAACTACATCCGGGCTTGATGTATGGACACCTACACCAAGGCTTGATGTTTGGAGAATTACATCCGGGCTTGAAGTTTGAGTATTTTCGGCCACTGGAAAATAACGTAATTGAACAGTGCTTAATGTGAGTTCGACCAAATGTTGAAATGGTCTTCTTAACTGGATTTACATAAAATAAGACTAGTATAAATAGGATCACTTGCAGAATTGCGGAACACTGAGTTGAACTTAATATCCTTTGAATTCATTTTCAGTTATGATAGTTCAGATGATGATAAGATAATTGCTGTAAACAGTACACTCCTGGCACATTCCACAGTGTACTGTTCCTGCTGGATCACAGTATTTGCCAAGCATTAATGTCCAGTAGCTTACACAGTAATATAAAGATAGGTTAAGTTGACTTATAGCCCCGCTATTATAATTTTGACTCACCGTGACGACAATGCTGATTTCATTATGAAAACTATATTTAATTCAGATTTAAATTAAGACGTCATACTCCAAGTGTAAACTAGTAAGCGTAAGATATCCTAAATTAGTGAAGTTAAGGTCTATCGAAACATCATCTACACTTTCATAAGATTTACAATTATTATTACATATGCAACGATCAGCCCCAAATTTTCGTCCACTGTCACCCGCCTCCGTGGTAAAGTACATAGAGCGTCTGCCCGGATCGGTGGTTCGATCCGCTGGCTGCGTCATTCCAAAATACTTTTAAATATTTGTACTTGTACTAATGCCTGGCGCTCGGCATTAAGGGTACAGCGTAAGAACTGATCGGCTCGGAGTTAGTATACCATGTCTGAGAGGGATAACCATGTTAAACTGCAGCTTGGTATAACAGTGCGAGAGCACTATAAAACAGACATAAGTTTGGGCTGTTACAATGTAGCAGATACACAGACGTGCATGCACGACGCTATTTAAGCGGAATGATCTTGAAAGCGACGTTAAACTACATTTCACCTCAGACCCCAGGAGACCAAATTCGACTTTAGCCGAATATATTATTATTATTAATAGTTTTTACAAATCAAACTTGTTAATCACAAGGCTCGGGTCAACATTCTTCTCTATGCATTCATGTCAGGGGAACGCTTTGTCATCAACCTGTCTTACCGGGCTTTACTGCAGGTTTTTCCTGACTCGTCTCGTCTACAGTGGCAACAACAACTGTCACAGACTCTGAAGCGATGACGTAAATAGATATTCTCGTAGCTGAGGATGAGGATGTGGATGAGGGGGGTTTGAAGATGTTTGTCACTGCAACCTGCACAGGAGCTGAGTTTTGGGCAGTGAAGTAGAATAGAGCCACAATGACGACAGAGCCGTTTCTGCAATACAAATTGAGTCAGTGTGAAGGCAGTATGTACAACAGCACGCATTTTAAACAATGCCGAAACATTCATGTGTTGTATGTTTCCTGTTACCAGAGAACATTTGCACGAAATATATTTGTAAAAATATGCTGTTTGGTTTCGGTATGGTACCGGTCTTTACCGTTGTCATGTCATATACCGTTGTGGATATGTGCTTAGCAGCGGACACATGTAATGCCAAATGGACAAGAACAGACTCAATACTGGTACATTACATCATGCAATGAAATGTAAGCAACTACGAGTGTCACAATTTTATAACAGTTATAATGTATATATGTTTGTTTATCATCTTGTTTGGGCACATTATAGTTTCATTTTTATCCTTGGTCTCTCTTCTTCATCACTTAAATTAGCCGAATTGTCAATATGGTCAAATGAAGTTTGAATAGGTGTTAATTGCCATCATCTGGTTCTCATAATAAACCTTTACTGAAGAATGAAAAGGGTATATACTTTTTTAATTAATCGAGTTTTCTACTAACCAACATTGCATATTAGTTTAGACGTCTCTAAGGCCAGGTTTACACAAATCGTTCCAATAAACGTAATCAACAACTTTTCCTCCCACTTCTACTACTACTACTTCTCCTCCTCTGCAACTACTACTACTACTACTACTACTACTACTACTACTACTACTACTACTACTCTTGCTACTACTACTACTACTATTAAAACTACTACTACTACTAACCACCCTGCTACTACTACAACAACAAAAACAACAACAACTACTACTACTACTACTACTAAAACTACTATTACTGATTATACTTCTCCCCACTACAACTACTACTACTCCCCTGCTAACACTACTAACCCTGCTACTACTACAACTACTACTACAACTACTACTCCTACAACTACTACTACTCCCCTGCTAATACTACTAACCCTGCTGCTACTACTAAAACAACTACTACTATTACTACTTCTCCCCGTGCTACTACTACTATTACTACTAAAACTACTACCACTAACCCTGCTACTACTGTAACTACTACTACTACTACTACTACTACTACTACTACTATTTCTACTACTACTACCAAAACTACTATTACTAATTATACTTCTCCCAACTACTACTAGTACAGCTCCCCTTCTAACACTACTAACCCTGCTGCTACTACTACAACTACTAATACAACTACTAATACTACTACTGCAGCTGCTACTACTACTACTACTACTACTACTACTATTGCTACTACTACTGCAACTACTACTACTACTACTACTACTACCTACTCCCCTGCTAATACTACTACCCCTGCTGCTACTACTACTACTACTACTACTACTACTTCTACTACTTCTACTACTACTACTTCTACTACTACTTCTACTTCTTCTTCTATTCTACTTCTCCTCTGCTACTACTACTACCCCAGATACTACTACTTCTACTACTACTACTGCTGCTGCTGTTGCTACTACTACTACTACTACTACTGCAACTACTACTACTACTAGTACTTCTCCCCCTTCTACCAATAACCCTGCTACTACTACTACTGCTATTACTACTGTTACTTTCCCCCCTGCTACAACTACTACTACTACTACTACTGCAACTACTACTACTACTACTCTTGCTACTACTACTACATATATTAAAACTACTACTACTTACCCCCCTGCTACTACAACAACAACCAAAACAACAACAACTACTACTACCACTACTAAAACTACTATTACTGATTATACTTCTCCCCACTACTACTAGTACAGCTCCCCTTCTAACACTACTAACCCTGCTACTACTACAACTACTACTAAAACTACTACTCCTACAACTACTACTACTCCCCTGCTAATACTACTAACCCTACTACTACTACAACTACTACTACAACTACTACTCCTACAACTACTACTACTCCCCTGCTATTACTACTAACCCTGCTGCTACTACTAAAACAACTACTACTATTACTACTTCTCCCCGTGCTACTACTACTATTACTACTAAAACTACTACCACTAACCCTCCTACTACAATAACTACTACTACTACTACTACTACTACTACTACTACTACTACTACTACTACTACTACTACTATTTCTACTACTACCAAAACTACTTTTACTAATTATACTTCTCCCAACTACTACTAGTACAGCTCCCCTTCTACCACTGCTAACCCTGCTGCTACTACTACAACTACTACTACAACTAATATTACTACTACTGAAGCTGCTGCTACTACTACTACTACTATTGCTACTACTACTGCAACTACTACTACTACTACTACTACTACTGCTACTACCTACTCCCCTGCTAATACTACTACCCCTGCTGCTACTACTACTACTACTACTTCTTCTACTACTACTTCTACTACTACTTCTATTCTACTTCTCCCCTGCTACTACTACTACCCATGCTACTACTACCCCTGCTACTACTTCTTCTACTACTGCTGCTGCTGTTGCTACTACTACTACTACTACTACTACTGCAACTACTACTACTACTACTACTACTACTACTACTAGTACTTCTCCCCCTTCTACTAATCACCCTGCTACTACTACTACTGCTATTACTACTGTTACTTTTCCCCCTGCTACAACTACTACTACTACTACTACCACTACTACTACTACTATTACTACTACTGCTCCCTCCGTTTTGATGTTCTTTCTGTAAAACTTAGGTTACCAATAGATTCAACCAAGCACATACCTGGCACTTTTAACTGTACATCCCTGGTACCCGGTTGTAGTTTCGTCTTTATCCACAACGTTGCCCATCTATAGAACAAATAAAAACCTGAACTCAAGATACACAAATACTTCTATCAGCTACCCGCATACTTCTGTCAGCTACCCGCATACTTCTGTCAGCTACACGCATACTCCCGTCAGCAACATGCATACTCCTGTCAGCTACTTGCATACTCCTGTCAGCAACATGCATACTCCTGTCAGCTGCATGTATACTCCTGTCAGCCACATGCATACTCCTGTCAGTTACTTGCATACTCCTGTCAGCTACACGCAAACTTCTGTCAGTTACTTGCATACTCCTGTCAGCTACACGCATACTCCTGTCAGTTACTTGCATACTCATGTCGGCTACTTGCATACTCCTGTCAGCTACTTGCATACTCCTATCAGTTACATTCATACTTCTGTCAGCTACACGCATACTCCTGTCAGCTACATGCATACTCCTGTCAGCTACATGCATACTCCTGTCAGCTACATGCATACTCCTGTCAGCTGCATGTATACTCCTGTCAGCGACATGCATAGTTTTGTATGCTCTACATTATTCATGACACGCATAATCCTGTCAGGTACATGCATACCCCTGACAGCTTCATGCATACTCCTGCCAGTCACATGCATACTCCTGTCAGTTACATGCATACTTCTGTCAGCTACACGAATACTTCTCTGTCAGCTACATGCATACTTCTGTCAGCTACACGCACGCCTACTGCTGTCAGCTACACGCCTACTCTTCTTTACTACATGCATAATCCTCTCAGCTACACGCTTACTCCTGTCACCTACACGCCTACTCCTGTCAGCTACACGCCTACACCTGTCAGCTAAATGCCTACTCCTGTCACCTACACGCCTACTCCTGTCAGCTAAATGCCTACTCCTGTCACCTACACGCCTACTCCTGTCAGCTACACGCCTACTCCTGTCAACTAAATGCCTACTCCTGTCACCTACACGCCTACTCCTGTCAGGTACACGCCTAGTCCTGTCAGCTAAATGCCTACTCCTGTCACCTACACGCATTCGCCTGTCAGTTGCATTCATACTCCTGTCAGCTACATGCAGACTTCTGTCAGCTACATGCATACTTCTGTCAGCAACATGCATACTTCTGTCAGCTACACACATGCTCCTGTCACTTACACACATGCTCCTGTCAGCTACATGCATACTTCTGTCACCTACACGCATACTCCTGTCAGCAACACGCATAGTTCTGTCAGCTACATGCATATTCCTGATAGCTACACTTACACGCCTGTTAGCTACATGCATACTCCTGTCAGCTACACACATACTTCTTTGGGCTTCATGCAGACTTCTGTCAGCTACATCCATACTCCTGTCAGCCACATTCATTCTCCTGTCAGCTACATGCATACTCCTGTTAGCTACACTTACACGTCAGTTAGCTGCACGCATACTTCTGTCAGCTACATGCATACTCCTGTTAGCTACACTTACACGTCAGTTAGCTGCACGCATACTTCTGTCTGCTAGATCCATACTCCTGTCAGCCACATTCATTCTCATGTCAGCTACACGCATACCTTTGTCAGCAACATGGATACTACTCAACTACATTCTCACAAGACATGTCAAGTCCATCACTTCTAAACGTACACAGGCTCTGTTTTACCGTTACGGCATACCGTCACGGTGTCTCGTTTATGATAAAACGCTTGTCAGAATATTGAATGTTAAACTGTACATTGGAGAAAAGAAACATTTTGTTCAGACAGTATTACAAAATCATTACATTTGCACTTAGTGTTATTCTGTTTTCAAAGCAATTACAGTTATTGAATTGTCTTATATACCACTTACATTTGAACAGAAACTATTTTGAAGTGCTGTAAATTCGGGAGACGTTTTATCCGACAGTGCCTCGGTATAGTTGACATTCAATACGCGAAGCTTGACCTCCGCTCTTGCTGCAATCATAGAAGAAATGTACATGTATCACCACTGCATGTTATGCATCTGAATATACAGTCCCGAGAACCTTCTGTCCTTACAGTCACGTGTTTGTAATGACCAGGTATTTACATGTGGACTGATCGTCGAGATAGACCTGGTATATTATTTATGTGTGCACAGAACGTTATGGCAGACCAGGCATTTTTCTTCACATGTACACTGTATAGTGAACTATAGTATATCATTTCCATGTACAGTGAACGTTATGATAGACCAGGCATTTTATTAACATATACACGGGATAGAGCGTTATGATAGACCGGGCATTTTATTAATATATACACAGAATAGAGCGTTATGATAGACCGGGCATTTTATTAATATATACACAGAATAGAGCGTTATGATAGACCGGGCATTTATTGACATATACACGGGATAGAGCGTTATGACGGACCAGACATGTTATTACCATATACACAGGATGGAGCGTTATGATAGACCGGGCATTTATTGACATATACACGGGATAGAGCGTTATGACGGACCAGGCATGTTATTACCATATACACAGGATAGAGCGTTATGATAGACGAGGCATATTATTGACAAGTTCAATGAATGTTATGATAGACCAGGCATATTATTGACAAGTTCAATGAAGGTTATGATAGAACGATGATATAAACTATTATCATGAAATGTTTACTTACTGTACTGATACTTGGCACCTGAAATATTGACCAAATAATTTCTTAAGAAGTATTCTAGAGAAAGCTTCCAACGTGCACCTTTTCATGACATGTACCAGTGTCCCGGTGTAAGGTGCCAAAATCTACCCCCCTTCAGAGTATACCCGGGTAAATTCTGGGAGCTCCCAGAATCTACCCCGGGGTAGATTTTGGGGACTTCCCAGAATCTACCCCCCTTTCCCAGAATCTACCCCCAGGGGGTATAATCTGGGCGTTCCCAAAATCTACCCCGGGGTAGATTCTGAAAGGCCCCAGAATCTACCCGGGTATACTTTGAAGGGGGTATACTTTTAGACTTTACACCGGGTTAGAATACGCTCCTTGCAGACCCTTTGCTTCTTGTAAAAGGCGATTTGTTGGTTGATTGCGGGTCATCGTATCCATACGTTCTCCATAATGATTTGACCATACTATGGACGAGATTATTAACATGGAGTCGTGATATAGCTGGATAGTGCTGTCAGGAGCAAAACAAGAAATATATAACTCAAACCATTACGAATGTACAAGTGCTAGACTAACTATATGTGATGTTTAGAGGATGGGTATTTATGCATGCTAACTATGTGTTGCTGTTGCATAACTATGAAGTCCTGGAAGGGACTCTGTTACGTTGTCGCCCTTATGAAGACAAGCAAAATGTGTCAAAATTAACCTAAGTGCGACAACGAAAAAGTTTAACCTGTTGCCGCATTGTAGAGTTTTGTGAAAAAGGGGAGACGTTTTTCAAAGTTAAAATGTGTCTCGTTGTCGCATTGCCGCCGCATCAAAAATGGCGATTAAATGAGCCATACTCGTATTGTCGCCGTATCAAAAATGAGCGATGGTCGCATTGTCGCATCTCCGTTTCCTGTTCATAATTCCAGTTTATTCAGAGAAAACAACTAAACGTCATCACATCACTGCTCACTTAGGCCTTTGTTCCGTGTGAGATTAAAAGATGCAACACAAAGAAACATCTTCATTGATTATTTTGGAACGGTAGCAGCACTTGTTATGGATGCCAGGTAGGGCTTGTTGTGCGATCAAGCGTGTAGTTTGGGATGAGAATTACCTCCACCATTATATATCCGTCGACTAAAATGCAAATAAACCTTATTTAGGCGCCGCTTTCAATGTTTTAATAACGAAATTTCCATTATCCATGTTACGATCTATATATGCAAAGTTGCATATACCCATGAGACTTGCATTTAAACATACTGTTATAAGGTAAAAATGCACCCCAAACCTTGGAAAATTATAACAAACAGTTCCAATAGCGATTGCTTTCGTGAGCGTTTCGTGATTGCTTTAATGCTGACATTGCCATTTGATGAATCTACAGGGACAAAATACATACCAGTCGGTTTGGCTCAGAATTTTCAAAATAACTGAAAATCGGGGATAGTCTTTAAAATGTCATAATTGTTCACAACAATGAATACCCTGTACCCAACAATATCTGCTATTTGTTGTTTCTATTCCCATCACTGGACAAAGTTGTTTAAGAAACTATCAATTTGTTATGTGTCAAGTTGACATCTTGAACGAAGGGGGCACAACGGTAGGAGGAACAGCGTGAGCATGTGATGAGAATGTACTCTAGGAGTTCCGGTGTCTGTAAGTAAGTCACAGTAACAAGCAATAATTGACAGAAAAAGGTTTCGCAATTACCCCGAAGATGACCTTGGGGTGGTAGGATGTATAAGATACATGTACATATTATATGGCATGCCTGTAAAGGTAACTATGGGTGTGACGATGACAATGATGTTGGCTTCTTGTGCAAACTCTTGAATGGCGGGTCCTGGAACCTGACTTATTTCGACCCAAATCTTGGCCCCATCCCAAAGAAGGTAAAAGACTAAATCTAATGAAAACTGCATTGATATTTTTTGGAGAAGAGTAACCAGAAACTGTTCAGTCCAGAAGAGAATTCCCTAGGCTCATGCGGAATAAATCCACGTCACCTCCTGTCTATCATATTTGCACCTTATTTAAGAGAAACTACTTTAATTGCCTGTCGTCACGTTGTCGTACTTGTATTAATTTCACCATTTTTCAAATGTTTACAAAACTCCACAACGACATCAAAATGGGACGTTGTGTCCATATGGTGCTTCTATTAATTTCTGCATTTTTCAGTATTTTAACAAAGTGTCCCAGTGTGACACACATAGATTTTCCTTAAAATATCCGCTACGCCCTTATTCATTTCTATTGTATACATATAGTAATATAGGATCGTGTCAGTTGTAGTCTGTTCGCCAGAAACGCCCGGAGATTGAGGTGGAGCACCCCTCCCCATCAATGGCTGGGCATGAAACTCCGGTCAACGTTGAGTTTTAACTTTGTAATGTTAGACGTTTCGGCACAGTGATGCTGATGTTGTCCTTCATTCCCCCAGTATTGTCTTATTGTCCTGCTTATATTGGGTACTGCACACGTACAGTACTTTAACAAAGCGAAGCAGTGCGACATTTCATCATATGTCGCATTGTTACAAAGTCAATGCTTGAGGAAAGTCCGAAATAAGGCAGATCTGAGACCTAACTACTTTGGTGAAACACACAAGCACAAGAATGGTGCTGACAAACCAAGTAGCATTCTCAGGACGAATCGGGGATTCGAACCAGCGATGATAGGTTTCTGTCACACCCCAGAGACGCAACTATACACAGCGAACTTCGCCCCCTAAGACGGCTGGGTGAACCGTGCCCCCTCGGCGAATTGAAAAATTGTTGGAAACTGGATACAAATGATTTGTTTGTTTGTTTGTCGTTTAACCCCCCTTTCCAGCTATAAAACGGCGGTCTGTAAATGATCGAGCCTGGGCCAGACAATCCAGTGATTGACACCATGAGCATCGATCTACGCATTTGAGATACGATGACATGCACCAACCAAGTCAGCTAGCCTGACCATCTGATACCGTTAGTCGCCTTTTACGACAAGCATAGTTGCCCTTCACAGCAAGCATGGGTTGCTGAAGACCTATTCTATCCCGGATGTAAATAAAAAGCAAATGTACAAAGAGTTTGTTTTTCACCGTGAAAACACTTAACTTTATAAACACGACACCGACTACAAAGATGCATGAAATAATTTCTGAGGATACGTACTTTTGCTTCAGTATCAAGGAACTAAAAATAACCACTGGAATTTGATATGGAGTATAACCATGTCTGCGCATGCGTAGAATAATTCACTTACAACGCCACTAATGGAGAAGGACAACAACGTCACAATGCGACACTATCAATGCTCAATATTGTGTGCATTTCAACGCCCTTTTATTCAGTTTAAAGTTATAGAATTCCACATACATGTATGCAGCACATTTCCACATATAACTAAACATCCCCATTTTCACTCTCTTTGTGGTGTTCCGAGGCGGCTGTGGGATGGGTGGTAGTTCCGAACCTAAACCTGAATGCGACAGTGTCATCACTTGTACATACAATAGCCAGAAGCGTATATAAAAAACATTAACACAATCATGTACATGAGATATATATTGTCTGGCTATGCGGCACAAAGTAGCATGTCACCTCCCTACAGGACAATACAGCTGTGATGTCGTGATGGCCCAATGCACACCGCTGTCTGTAACGTATCATACTCGTGGTGAATACCCCTGCTGTGTGTTTATGCTGTTTTAACTGCCATCCCTAAAGCATGAGATATGTTAATCGATATGTACGTATGTCCTTTGTGGCCATGTTCACTTGAACACAATGGTTGCCGTGGGACAGGGATTTGAAGAGACTCATATATTCTGTAAAATTCTTTTCACGAAGCATGAACGTTTGTGACATTGCCCTGTTGTTATTCTCATTTGATCGACACAGATTACCTTTGAATAATTTAAAATTCTTTTCACATAAATTTTCATATATGTGTAGATTGATATATTATGTTAATATAGCAGTGTTACATTTATCACAGGTATGTGTTTTTTGACGAAAGTTAGATGTTCGTGACGCGGAATGTATATGTAAGGTTTTTAATGCATCTATATCATGTATTTATATCTTAACGCTTTTCATTTAAGCTGCACAAACACTGCTGTTGGATTGCGCAAGTCTAACTGGTCCCGTTAAAACACTTCAATCTGAAGAGGTTCTGCAAATAGATTCGCGTGTACATGTCGCATTGATCTTGGTCGTGCTCTGTATCACTGAATCGCAGGTTGCGTGAGACATTTCCAGTATGAGCTGGCAATAGCAAAATCTTCTTGAGGGATCAATTTTCAACTACAGCCTTGGGTCTGTCCGATATGGGGATCTATCCCACCCATATGCATTTCCATACGTACGTAGCTTCCATGTTGTCAGACAAGATTTATTTCCTAGGCTATTTGGGCACTTTATGTATTAGTGACTATCATACCGTCGCCTTTAAAACTACATTACAATTCACCTGTCGCTAGAGAGGAGATACCCACGACCTCACCAATCATGCTAGATATAGCTTCTGACGTATTTAACCTGTACACTGCTAATGGAATGACATGTTACATTTACCGAAATATTGGTGTTTTCCACACGAGTGACGATATCGAATGTGTTTTGCCTGCATTTGTGTGTATCCATAGTTCTTGATTCATGTTTGAACCCAGTCAGTTAAAACTTCTTCTATCTTTCATGTAATGACATACACGTTTGAAATGTTTAGATTTATATGTGATGGTAATTGCGCCATATAAAGATATAATAAAAACAACACTGTCCTGAAAGTTGACCTAAAAATATCTATCACCTTGATAACAATCAGACTAGTTTGAAAGTTTCAAATAAAATGGACGATTCTCACTTAGAATTTTCTGATCAGTCAATCATTTTGTTGGACTGCCATGTTGCTATAGGTTCAATTACCAGATTTAACATGATCCTCAAAGTAGTCTGTGTTCATGTACGTTGTCTGCCATTGGAATAAATAAACTGATCACTTATAGGAATTGCCTCTTCTTCAATACTCTTAATGTTGTGCTATATGTCGCGTATGTTCGAAAATATCACCTAGAATGTAGGATAGCCAAAATAATGAGGAAACAATTCACATGATATCAATGTAAATCGCTTATTGTTATAAAACTTACATGTATGGTGATGGGTGATATGTGTCGATCCCACAAATCTAGGTATATCATTGAGAAGCATAAATATATACATATATATGATATTTAATTGAATTATCTATGTAAATGGCTTGTTATGACGTAAATTGTAATAAAAAGGTAAATTGTTATACTTGCAGCAAATTGTAATAATTTTGACGTAAATTGTAATAACAACGTAAATTGTAATAATATTTGACGTAAATTGTAATACGCAAATTGTAATAAAAATTGACGTTAATTGTAATAATCTCAACTTGCAGTAAAATGTAAAAAAATCTTACGTAAATTGTAATAACCTTACTACCGTAGTGTCCAAGACGCCAACTGACTAGAAATGATCTTTGTCGGTTGAGCTTGCGTTTCACATGATGACAAACGTACAAATCTGTTAAGTTAGGGATGGTTGGTATATCGGATGGTTGGTTGGACTTTATCGTACATTCGTCATTAAAGGGTGGTGTCAACATCGATAAATTTAAACGACTGAAAGATCCATCCTCGGGTTCAAAATGATGGGTTTCACAATAACTTAATTGTGACATATTGTTCAATACTCTTATAAGGCTATTCAAGATGTTTTTTGCATGACTTGCTTCAACAGTACGTTGACCAGTTCCACACGATTGAACGAGTGATGACGAAGGGTACAAACACAGGCTGGTCAACCAGTGTGTCGATTTGCAGTGGAAACTCTATACGAGTTGATAAGGAGTATATGATCCTTTTCTTGAAACAAACGAGGGAATTTAATCATAGTTATACAATTCATTTTATTTTGACAAAGAATTCAAATACAACAAATGAGTTGACAGATCCCGTGCATACACAAATAACATCCGGTATCTTCGGATAACTCTTGTACAGTTTCAAAGAGTATACGAATTATCATAAATTTCTTGCAACCAATTGCTGAAATATATCTGCTTGTATACAAATTTATTATACATTCTGATGCTCTTTGAAACTCAACAAGACACGCCCGAAGATACTGGATATTATTTGTGTATGCTTTGAATTATGCTTTCGTGCCGTTATCATGATGGATTCTGTTTTTGTTGTTGGGGCAAGGAGTTATTATCCCAGCAAAAGTTGTCAGTAAGTTGTTGTTAGTTCTTCATGACATATAAAAGGAATCCAGACAGTTACATTTATTCATTTATTTCATAAATATACTTCTTCCTATGAAAGGAAATATTTCATGTTATATTAATTATCCATATGTGAATCATACATTGCTAAAAATATTGTCTGTTAACATGGTTTGCATTTATTGATTATTATTTCTTTATCTGTGAGAAGTTCACAGAGATCGAGAATACACAATATCTAATAGTATATGCAATGTAGGTAAAGAATATCCACGCCCCTCTTTTGATATTAATACAAATATTGTATATAATGCTATTTATCATATAATGGGTAGGTTTCTCGGCAGGATAAAGCCAACGGATAAAAACGATATCCGTTGGGGTCATATGCGGATAGAGATGCAAATATCAAAGGTCAAGTAGGGACTACTTTCACTGTTTATAAACAAACATGGCGTCGCCCTCATCATTCGGGGATCGAGTCAGAATTAACCAATGGGAATCTGGATAAACTACAGGGATAATTGCTATCATTATCAAAAGAACAGTCTAATATACTGAAATTCAGTCTCTAACTGTGACGTAGCTAAGGCATTTTATAAGTTTGGGCAACTTTAGAGATATAAATTTCGAAACAATTTTTCGAGGGCACGAGGCCTAGCCAAGCGGGATCAGTAGCCATATCTGTGCTTGTAGACCTCTGCGGCTTGAAACCTTCTCCACAAATTAAAATAGTTGGATTGGGCCGAAATATGTTTGAATTGTTACCTTGTTTCGTTTTGTCGCTGTGTGTACATCTGACTATACTTCTTAACGTTATGACAGGACAGACCGACTGTCAACAACGACTGACCGTGGCCGTGACGTCTCATAGACTAGGGTTAGAGTAGCTTCCCTTTGACAAAGGTCAGTTACTCTAGCGGACAGACAGATGGATTGCCGCGAAAGGCAATTAAAAACAATTGTTGTTTTGCGTATATGTTGCTTCGCCACTGTATAAGAAACAGATTTCAGTTGGAACTATATTGGGTAATGTCACTGTCCGACTGACACATCACTTACCCTGTGACGTAATAAATATTAATGCGCGCATTCCAGAAAAAACTCGCAATGTTTCGGTTATGTATGTGAGAGAGGGAAAGCGATTTTGAAGCACAGAATTAAAGAATGACATTATATGATAAAGAGGTTATCACGCTTGTGTGTTTGGGGATGGTAAATATCCTGTATTAGGAATAAACACTATGTATTTAGCTCGCCAAGGCTCGCTAAATACAATGTTTATTCCTAATGCAGGATATTTACCATCCCCAAACACACTCGCGTGATAACCTCTATGTATTAAGTATTCTCCTTTCCCATGCATGGGAAATCTATACTGCATTTGCTGATGACTGGTTTTTTTCCTTTGACATTGCACAGGAGATCTGTCACTCATTTGTTGTATTTGAATTCTGCGTCAAAATATAATGTATAAATACGATTGAATTGTCTCGTTTGTTTCAAGGAAACGGTCATGCGCTCCTTATCAAATTAAGTAAACCTCCAATGCAAATAGACATAATTTCAGGGTCCGGTTGCACAGAGCTCTCTTTGGTAACTCGTAACTTAATGTTATTGCAATGGACTCCTAGCTAAGCTACTATTGGATGATAAATCAATTAAGCTATTTGTCGAATAGACGTACCTAATTTAATACATCATTTTTAACCCGAGGATGGATCTTTCAGTTGCTAGAGTGTCATTCTAACAATACAGACAGGACACAAGCTGCACGGAAAATAATTGATAAAGGTAGTCCTTGCGGGTTCACATACCTACATGTACATCGCCCAGGACATTGTCATTATTTGCTTTACATCCTCCGAGCAACGTTAAAAAAATTGAAACTTGAATAATAATAATAAATTGATAATATGTATATGAACATGTATAATTCAGCTTGCACACAGACTACTGCAGAATGACATGTCATCCATTTGCTATTTTAGTTTAGTTTAAACATATTTCATTCACAGAACAAAATGAGAATTGTATTGGGGACAAGTTCTTGCAACTTAGTAAACCCCTCTCCGCATAAAATATGTACAAATATACAGTTGCAAAATAAATAAATTTGCTTCAGTCAGTAAAAGTCAGACTTTCCACATTTACAAATCAATATATTTGTGTAAGTTTGTTATGTTATAAATATTCCATTGTGTATATTACTACCTACTTTACCAAGTGAAATATGATTCCATTAGGTTAAATATGAACAATTATGGTGAACATCGTCAATAGGATATATTACAATTAAGTAAAAAACACTCAGAGTATTTCTCAAATAAATAAGAAAACTAAGTTCATTGTAATAATTAATCCTCTTCTGGACAACCATAACGTTTATATATACATATAATTATACAACAATGTACGATAACGACCTCAATCCTCCCCCACGCCCATACTTTAATGACGATTGTAGGATAAACCCTGTACCAACCCTGACAAGTTTAGGTTCTAGTCATTTAACGCCTTTGACACTAAACTTATAAGGTTATTACAATTTACCGCAAGTTGAGATTATTACAATTTACGTCAATTTTTATTACAATTTGCGTATTACAATTTACGTCAAGTTTGATTACAATTTACGTTGTTATTACAATTTACGTCAAAATTATTACAATTTGCTGCAAGTATTACAATTTACCTTTTTATTACAATTTACGTCGTAACATGGCTCCTTTTTTGTCAGTTTTTGTTTTATTGATAAGTCCTTTTGTTTTCATTCAACACAGCTATTTCTTTCAAAAGTATGTAGAATCTCCTGAAATAAATGTACATGTATTATGAACCGGGCTTCAAATATGACCTCGAAGCAAAATGTGAACCCGGGCTAAAGATAGTGGCAGGTATTATATAGGAATATAGACAACAATAAGCTGGAGTTACCATTGGTCAAGAGGACAGCGGTGACGATGGCAACGACGACGCCAGCGACAACAAGGATGACCAAGATGCAGATTACAATGTAGACAGTGCGAGGTGTAGAGCGTGATGGTGCTTCTGACGTGGCCTCACTGTATGACCCCTGCATGCTGGGGTCAAGGTCGATGTCCTTGGACGTGTAGCGGGTTGCATGCTGAAATTAGACAGAATATCTGTATTTCCGCCGACATTTCAAGGTCACATGGTTGATTAGAATGTTAAGGAAAAAAACATGAAACAGGGTACAATTGCACGAAGGTATTTTCACGAGAAAAGACTGCATACCAGTATATAAACACCCACATATCTCCCTAGAGGCAGTGTAGGATTGCTGCTTAATTCATTTACTTTACACGCCATATGTATATGATGGACCCTGGGACACAGGTTAGTGAAGACACCCTTGTCATATCAATGCAACTCCTACAAGATCAATCAATAGCTTCACGACATGGATCATTGCTCAGGCTGCCAATCGTTAGTTAACCTGGCCTATTATCAGATAAAGACATCTGTGAAATAGGTGCAAATATTCAGTATACCTAGACAGCGGCTTAAACAGCATTCTCACTCTTAAACTGCTCTGTATATATTTTTGTTTAAGAAGTTACTTCAACACACTGTGTGCTGCGTTTCGCTCCTTTTAGTAGATATGTTTTTCTGAATATGGAAGGGGTTTTGCCGCTTTTATTTTCACACCGCTAAGTCCACACCGACTTTTATGTTACAAATACCTCCGTAAACGCAAACACATATTGAAGTCAATTCTATCAATAAGTACATCAGCAATATTAACTTCCTAGACTGCTCATTACCACAAAGACACTGTAGAGAACAGTACGAAATCAATGACATGGTTCAGAGCAATAATGCAACACAAGCCCCGCCCATTTTATTAACCGACAATAGAAAAACAGTAGACAATTAGTGATCGTGGCCTAAATCTTTTTTCGGTCTAAAGAGATATAAACAAGCAAAATTCGCCAGCTTATTCTTAAGAAATATCACCCGTTAGCTCACTGACGATCCGTGACTACAGACGCCTCTTTCAGCTCTTCACTCTTCATAGATTTTGAAAACATTATTTTGCATGAAATTATTCCACCAATAACCTTGACCCCGGCAGTCATATATCTGAGCGTAGAACCAGGAAGTGTGTAAAGGGTTTATTCTTCTCCGCTGCATCAGTGTCAGAATGATAAGCATCATCCAACCAACTTGTGTGGAAACACTCATGCAAGCCTTGAAATTTCTATCGCATACTTGACACGCGTGGCACCCTTATAAAGCCTCCTATTCAAGATAGTAAAGATCCATACGCTGCACACCCGTATGCTAGCCTCGAATAGACTATTGGTGGTCGTGATGGAACATGGGGTAGCTGGAGTCGGTAGGACTATGGTTATCCGCCCAAGTGAAATAAAAAGCAGTCACAGAAGTCTGTATGAGAATTAGACACCCGTCACTGCTTGCAAATTAACTGCAACCAAGTTAACGTTTTTAACGAAACGTCGCAACGTTGTGCAAGTAAACATATTTTCTCTCCTGTTGAAGTGAGGCAATAGTATTGTTTCTACTGAAACGGCAATGGCGGAATGATATCGCTTCCAGTAAAATCTTTACACGAGATATTCTCTATAAATTAGCACATTGTGCTTCGATTTGATACTTGTCTCTGTGGAAACCGCTTAGTCCAAATGTGGGTAAGGGGAATAACTTGATGATTGTCAGCTGTACTTGTATGGCCGATGGTACTTTATTGAGTGCTGGGTTACTTGTGTTCTTATGTTATTTGTATATAAACTGGCGTCCAAAAGAAACTTTACCAGAGTTTGAAATCACTCTTGCTCAAAAACAACAAAACATACATGCATGAAGTAAAGTGTATTGAGAAGATCAATATATCAACATAATCAACACTGAAAATGACAACCATACCGCGACCGAGAATGACGTCAGAGGCCCCCAAAGTTGGGTGTGGTACAAAACTCGAGCTTTCAGAATCATGGACAATAGGCAGAGTACATAAACAATCGCTCACGTTCAATAACAAGTCATTAGTAGCGTGTATGACCACCAAATGCCTCCATACACGCAAAAACTCTTCGACGCACAGAAAAAGTCAGTCGTCTGATGAGGTCACATGGGATTTGACGCCATTCTTCTTGGAGGTCCAATATCAGTTCTTGCCGACGATCCATCAAGTCCCAGAGGTGTTCTATGGGGGACATGTCGGGTGAGCGTGCAGGCCACGGCAGGGCGTTGACGTTGTTGGCTGCGAGGAAGTTAGTGACAATTCTGGCTGTATTGGCTCTAGCGTTGTCATGCTGATAAATGACACCACGTGGCTGCTGTTGGAGAAATGGTAGGACAACTGGACGAATAATGTTATCCATGTAACGCTGAGCTGTCAAGTTTCCGCCAACGATGACCAGCGGTGTCTTCTCCTGCCCACAGATCCCTCCCCACACCATGACATTCCCTCCACCATATGGTACGACCTCCTGCACACACACGCCGCCGTTCGTTCACCCCTTCGGCAGTAAACACGTTGTCTTCCATCAGCCCTAAACATACAGAATCGACTTTCGTCAGTGAAGACAACCCTTTGCCAGTCACGTCGTTGCCAACGTCATACAGTCCGGGCCCATCTCAATCGCAGACGACGATGTTGCGCTGTCAATAGCTGTCCTCTGTATGGTCTTAAAGCCCTGATTCCATGAGCCCTGAGTCTCCTGGCCACTGTCTGTCGAATAACCCTGTGACCTAAGGCATTTGTCGCCGATGATGTCACTGTCAGGAAGCGATTTCGGAGGTGCAAGGTACGCAAGGACCGGTCATCATGGGGTCTGCCTGTTCTTGGCCTGTCAGCGGTACGCCCTGTCTGTCTGTAACGTTGCATCAAGTTGGTAACGGCAACACAGGAGCAACCGAAGGTTCGTGCAATATGGGCGTGGGTGGCTCCCGTCTGTACCATACCAAAGGCTCGTTCACGTTGTTCGACTGTGAGTCGTGGCATTTCTTTTGTGTTTTTTTATCACTGTGGATGTCTGACTTGCCGTTGCAATCGTTTTATACCCTTACCCGCACGTGCATTTGCAGTTGTCCGTGGTGCACGTGTTTTTCACTTTTTCGCGTGTTATCTCGCAAACATGTAACAGACGATTAACATTTCCTGCATACACTATTGTTGTATTTAGATAGACTTCATCGATTTTTTTTATACTTTATCTGAAATTTATATTTTCAGTTGGTAAAGTTTCTTTTGGACGTCAGTTTATCATATTCGATCGATTGGCGGGAGGAAGGAGATATTTTCACGAGACGAGAGAAACATGATACTTCATGAGAAGGAAGTCAACAGTGTAAGGGCGAGACACTTACGATAAAGGGAGATAAATGGCAATAGTTCCGTCAAAGTGTTATGTTCAGTGCAGTGAATATCAAGTGTTATGTTCACTGCAGTGGAAATATCACTTTCTCAGAAAACTCATTTTTTCACTCTGATGTATATAATAAGTACTAATAAGCACTTTTTTATAAGTAACTGACCAACACATCTGTGTGCGACCCCAGGCCGCGGCAGACCAAAACACGTTAAAAGATGGTACAACGTTGCATATAATATGTTGAAAGTGTGAAATTTACATTCAGTCAAACTGCACAACCTTCAGTATCTCAATGAATTTGTGTCCGCCTCCGTGGCCTAGTGGTAGAGCGTCCGCCCGGAGAGCGAAAGGTCCCTGGTTCGATCCCCGACCGCGTTTTACCCTGCCTGGCGCTCGGCATTGAGGGGGTAAAACAAGGACTGGTAGGCTCAGGGTCACCATACTGTGTCTGAGTGGGGTATTCATGTTAAACTGCGGCATGGTATCTTAGTGGGCTAGCACTGTACAAAAATGCATCACTCCGGACTAGTACAAGCAGCCCCAAAAATTGATTTATATTATTACAGTTATTCGAATATGTTGCTTTTAACAATAGAAACGGTCGACTGATTTAACAATTTCCATGATGACTGAGTCACTACATGGAGAGTTGTATAAAACCGTTTTCAGGTTATATCCATGGGTGTAAAAATAAATCCTTATTGTTTCTAATATTTGCAGAGTTTCTGCATGTAAATAGAAGCTGTAAAGCACGATAACCACATTTGCTGTCTGAACTGTCGATTGAACTGATGAGCCTTTCATTCGCTGCAGCCGAGCCTGGGGTGACAATGCAAAATTTGACAGAATCCACACCAAAGCTCATATTTCTATTTGAAGTGCTGATTAAAGTGTTAAAATCTCTTAATGAGCAGGCGTTAATATTGTCCACTGGAAGAGCGTCCCACAGTTTAATCGTAGTTCGAAGACACGAGTTTGCATACCTTTGGGACCTTCATTTGATTGTTTATAAATCTTGAACTGATATTAATACCCCCATTCCACTAGGCGGCGATCCACGGCGCTCCGTAGGGGGCGCCATAGAGCGCCATATAAAGCGCCAAGATCGCCAAAAGCGCTAACGGATCGCTAACAGATCGCTAACTGATCTCCATGATCGCCAAGGTCGCCGCCGGTTGACTCCCCTGCCCAAAGATCCGTGGCGCTCTGCCCAGAGCGCCATCAGATCGCTAACTGATCGCCTAGATCGCCATCGGAGCGCAACTTTATCGCCAAGGTCGCAATCGGAGCGCTATCGGATCACCATAGAGCGCCGCCGATCGCCACAAAAGCTGGCCTACCGATCTTCGGCGCTCCATGGCGATCTGATGGCGCTCCTCGGAGATGCATTGGCGCTCCGATTGCGCTCCGATGGCGCTCTGATTGTGCTCCACTGTTTGGTTCACGATTTAGAGCGCCACCCTGTGGGTCTCCAGGGTCTCACCCCAAAAGCCTTCCTTCTCCTTCTTCTTCGAGGCTGCTGGGCCAGAATGGCAATCTGCTGGTTAACGATGGCATGGTGCACGAGATTGTAAATCACTTGTCATATGGCAGCATCTCTATGGTTCATGGTGATACCCGTCTGCTGCAAAGCACAGAACTGAAGAACGCGGCTGAACGCCACAGGTTTTTATGGGATCGGGCCCCTTTGCGTCGATCAGGTCGCAATCGGATCGCCTAGAGCGCTACTTGAGCTCTAGAGGATCTTCATATATCGCACTCGGTCGCTATCGGATCAGAGAAGAGCGCCATAGATCACAATGATTGCCATCGGATCGCCAATAAAGCGCCATTGGAGCGCAACCTGATCACATCGGATCGCGAATGGAGCGGGAACTGATCGTGCAAGATCGCCACATTTTGGGGTGGTTGGGTGGCGATCAAGCGCCATCAAGTCGCTGTCGCTGTCGCTATTGGATCGCTAATGGATCGCTATCTGATCGCAATCGGATCACAAGTACCCCTATATCGCCTCATTATATGGCGATCTATGGCGCTCCTTCAGATCGCTTAGATCACCGTGGATCGCCGCCTATAAGGTGCAATACCGGCATTTATTTTATTAAAGGTTTTCAATTTGAATCAATATCTTCTTTCTTTTAGAGATTTGAATTTGTTTTTGACTCGTGCCATGAACCGCAACGCAAATAGACATTGGAGCGCGAGGTTGTTTTGCTGGCACGATAACGTTTCAAGAGTGAGTGGGTGAGTTTGGTTTAACGCCGCTTTTAACAGTCTCCAGTTATATCGCGGCGTGTCAGCTTAATGTGGGAGGAAAGGCCGAAGTGATGCAGGTCTCGGACGTTTACCAATTTGGTGAAACCCATGTGCATGGGTATGGTGCCAACAAACCAAGAAACAGAATCGGGGCGAAACGGGATTCGAACCCACAATCATAGGTTTCTGGCGTGCCCAAGGGACGCAACTCTGCACAGCGAATCGCGGCGCCTCAGACGACTGGGCCACCCGTGCCCAAGGAATGCTAAGTATGCGCCAAAGCCCCGCACCCCTAATACTGTTGTTGGATCTGCGTGTATGAAGTGATGTGTTAATGACATGTTAATAGAAATGACTTTCACCATATCATATTGCTTCAACAATGAACCTGTTATTTTTAGCTTTAATGTCAAGACCGCTTTAAACACATTTATAAGCATAAACACCATTTGTATGTGTATGTTTTGCCTGTTGCTTCACTAGCTATTCATCTCGCCAATAAAATATGAGTTTCTTACATGTATGCAAGGTTAAGCTTTATTAAGTGTTTATGCATGTTCTGGTTAATACAATGTTCTGGTTTATACAAGGAGATGTTAAAGCCCAGGTGGTCCCCTGTCACCACCATCATGGGACACATCATGCAGTAACACATTATACAGGTTATCATTGTGTCAGTCTGTGCTGGGTATTATACGTCGGTATTTCATATATAGAGATTACTACACGAGTATCTGTCAGATACCATTGATCTTACAACGAGTTGTTTCAAAACGTATCTAACGAGCGAGTTAGATACGCTTTGTAACAAGGAGTTGTAAGATCAATGGTATCTGACAGGCACGAGTGCAGTAATCTGTTTCTTACACACCCTAAAATCGCACCTTTTTAGCATCGAACCGAGGCATTTTGTCTATTCTCATGATTGCAGTTGCGCATTAATACATAACACCACTGTCATAAGTGACGTCATTCTATGTACTGCTTACTACTCATAGATAATGTGACTCTACACAAAAAGGTTTCCGCCATATATGTGGATTATCAAGGCGATGATGATAATGCAAACTAGACAAAAAACAAAGAACACGCTGGGTGCCGAGTTAAAAGTTTACGCCTCAAAGAAATTACCAAATATGTACAAAAATGTTACTTCTGTATGACGGCACTACGAGTGACCAACTTTTACAAAATGGCGTGTTCACTGACAGCAGTACGCGCGATTTCCAGAGGTGGCTTTTCGTTGATTGAGGGAACGTAGATACATAAATGTGTCACGTAAGTAATAAGGAGACATTCTGACAATCTGTGAACTGTTATTTGTTTCCTATGTAACCAAGAGAATTAGTCAGAAATGCAGATAACTACCGTCGTCGTGCGTGATTGAGCGTCAGTCATGGCGTCACACAGGACAGAAACTTTGACGGCTTCTGTTGAATTTACCACATCATTGTAATGCATCTATGTGGCATTCCATTATTAGCAACGGTACTCTTCCCATTAATATTCTCAAACGCGTGTCGAGCCAATGTATGCAACAATTAGACGAAAGTGCCTTTTACACAGTGTAAAATCTGAATTTTGCTTTGTTTACATTTCAGCAAGTACAGTTTTCCGAGCACAGTTTTCGTTTCCATACCTAATCTATTTCGCATGATTTCATCTAGATAATTTGCATTGGTGACAAAGACCATTTTTCATTTGTTTCTGAAATGTATGAGGAATTTAGGGATGCATGTATAGCAGGTGAGTTTGAAATATACCTGATCGAATAGGCGTCTCATAACCGGCATTTTGTAAACACAATCCAATATGACGGAACGTACACGTCAGCGTTCGTGTGTGCGTATTTTCCAAAACATTCTAAACGATTCTAGCCTTATCAACACTTTAACCTGTATTTAAGTCATATGTCTGTCTGTTGTTAAAGATGATCGGTATATTGCGGCTTTGAACGATATTCCAGTTATATGAAATCGTGTCTGCCTATTGTGAAAGAAGTTCGGTATATCGCGGATTTGAACGATATTCCAGTTATATGAAATCGTGATTGCCTATTGTGAAAGGAGTTCGGTATATCGCGGATTTGAACGATATTCCAGTTATATGAAATCGTGTCTGCCTATTGTGAAAGAAGGTTCGGTATATCGCGGATTCGAACGGTATTCCAGTTATATGAAATCGTGTTTGCCTATTGTGAAAGGAGTTCGGTATATCGCGGATTTGAACGATATTCCAGTTATATGACATCGTGTTTGCCTATTGTGAAAGGAGTTCGGTATATCGCGGATTTGAACGATATTCCAGTTATATGAAATCGTGTTTGCCTATTGTGAAAGGAGTTCGGTATATCGCGGATTTGAACGATATTCCAGTTATATGAAATCGTGTCTGCCTATTGTGAAAGAAGGTTCGGTATATCGCGGATTTGAACGGTATTCCAGTTATATTAGATCGTGTTTGCCTATTGTGAAAGGAGTTCGGTATATCGCGGATTTGAACAATATTCCAGTTATATGAAATCGTGTTTGCCTATTATGAAAGGAGTTCGGTATATCGCGGAGTTGAACGATATTCCAGTTATATGACATCGTGTTTGCCTATTGTGAAAGAAGGTTCGGTACATCGCGGATTTGAACGGTATTCCAGTTATATGACATCGTGTTTGCCTATTGTGAAAGAAGGTTCGGTATATCGCAGATTTGAACGGTTTTCCAGTTATATGACATCGTGATTGCCTATTGTGAAAGGAGTTCGTTATATCGCGGCTTTGAACGATATTCCAGTTACATAACAGCATGTCTGCCTATTGTGAAAGGTGTTCGGTGTATCAAGGCTTTGAACGGTATTCCAGTTACATGACAGCATATCTGCCTATTGTGAAAGGAGTTCGGTATATCGCGGCTTTGAACGGTATTCCAGTTACATGACAGCATGTCTGCCTATTGTGAAAGGAGTTCGGTATATCGCGGCTTTGAACGGTATTCCAGTTACATGACAGCATGTCTGCCTATTGTGAAAAGTGTTTGTCTGTATCGAGGCTTTGAACGGTATTCCAGTTATATGACAGCATGTCTGCCTATTGTGAATATAACAACACATATGTTCCAGATGAAGGGGTATATACATTAGACACATGTTCCAGATGAAGGGTATAAAACTTAATTGTTCTTGTTTGTTAAGTCTATCCATTGTTTTGAAAGGTATTTGTTATCATGTCAAATAAATTTGTCTTCCCATAAATAATTTTGTTTTTTTGGTATCAAGTTTGACCATTTAAGAGCCTCGATAGTAATTTCAGGGAATATGTCTAAAAAACTTGATGTTAAATCAGGGAATATGTAAAATACCTGAAAAGTTTAGGGATTATGTATATTCCCTGAGTGAATCAGACATTAGATATATTCCCTGAAAATTTCAGGGATTATATATATATTCCCTGATTATACATATTCCCTGTAACATATACATTAGAAACATGTTCCAGGGGATGGGCCTATATACATAAGACATATGAGAGACGTCATTGACTTACCCCATTAAACACATAATCGGTAGAAGGAAACCGGTGCTGCCAACTGAAATGCAAAGATGAAATACATATTGTGACTATTTCAGGATTGTATCGTATTGCACAATACAATATCAAGATATTCAACCAGAAATGTATAAAAAGTAGAAATAGATCTTTACAAGTTTCACAAATGAATTTTCATATTTTTCTACAAATTAAACATAGCTGAAAGTGTAACGTACCTTGTATAGTAGGCGTCCATGGAATCTTTCCGAGAGGGCTTCCTACGTCCATCCATAGTGAAGGTATTCAATCAACAAGTGTCTTGTGGTGGGTAAGGCGGCCACTGTAACTCTACAAGCAATGGGCGTGAAATGTGCTCTCGGACCAGGAAGTTGTGTACTGCTGAAATGGAGATATTCAATACAGGAGACAGTGAACGTTTCACAGTTACACACAGACTCTTTAAACCATTCAAATTATTGTGCATCATCATTCATGCGAATATATTTTTTCTCTCTATAAAGGCGTTCAAGCTGCATAGTATTTCTCATGAGACACTTTATGGTATGAAGCATGGTATCTTCCACTGAAGTATGTAAAACCATGCGGATCGGGTGTGGTGGCGAGGTGACTTCCTGCTTAACAAACTGCATGCACACTCTTTCAGATTGGCAGGGCTCCTGGTGCGCCTAAGATTTTGACATGAATCACCCATGCCGTTGTGACTAACCATGCTTGTTGATATACAGGATATGCTTGAACAAAAATCAATGATTGCCCTGAGCAATCTGCAAACATGACACCCAAGTTATATCTTGGGCTCCAATGAGTATGTATGTTTTAGTTTAAATATATAGTTGTCTCAAAAAATTAATTGGGCATGTTATCTCAATTGAGAACGCCATCTCCCATAAATTTACATGTATGAATATTTACAATTAATGCATAAATTGACAGAAAGGAAAGAAGAGAAGTAGACAAATGTATGAATATTTATTTCTCACTCAAACCTTTTTGTTTTCTTATATATGTATGTACATTCTAAATATCTTGTCGTTCATATGATCTGGTAAAGCTACATTGTCAACTAGCATGAAAATATTATTTGAATGTTCACATGAGTTGCCACATTGGTATTTTGCATTCTCGTTTAAACCTTTTCTAAATAAATATTTTTTTAATTCACTATCGCAATGTCTTAATTTTGTATGTATGATGGTTTTGTCTGAGACCACATGAGAAATATGGTGGAACTGTTGATTTATCTGTTCTTAAACTGGATCTAAATCGTGAGAAGGTTTTGATATTCTTTTGTTGAATGGGTAGTCTTTTCAACGATGTAATAAAGGACGGTATAAACGAGGATTCAAAAATCTTTGTACGTAATATAGGCATGGTTATATTATATTTTATTTTGTCACTGACAGAGATAGGTCCTAGATCTTTGAAGTATGACGGTGTTATATTGTTATATATTTTATAAAATAAACACAAGCGGTTTCTCCTGCGCTTAGAAGATTCCTAATATAATCTTTTAACATAAGTATCGCTTGGTAAACAAATTACAATTCATGCTGCTTCTAGTTGATGTTTTTTTCTAATCTGCCACTCTGCTCTTTGGTAGGAACATCCCAAACCTCACATGCATATTCAAATGTGATCTCATATACAATACATAAATCTTGTTCAACCCACTACGACTGAGCATAAACTTAAGCTTTCTCACTTAGTGGAAACGAGAATTGATTTTGTTTTGCTGGGGTTATAAAAACTTAACCAATATTGTTAAGTTTGTTTACTTTGCTATTCATACTAGTCATTATATATTCAATGGTATTAGATGATATGCCCAGTGATGTATCGTCGGCAAATAATCTTGTTGAAGAGTTCACTTATATCATTACTGTACACAATGAACAGGAAAGGGCCTAGTGCCGATCCCTGTGGTGCACCAGCACTTTCAACTCTTCCGTATCAGATAATGTGCCGTTTTAAAAAAAAGATTGTTTGCAAGCTGTAATCAGCCAGCAACTCTAGTAATTCATCGTTTATACCATAACATTTCACTTTATACATTAGCCAAGTATGCCATACTCTATCATACGCTCTTGATATATCACAGAATATCATACAATAGAACTCTGTGCTATCGACTGTGTGGCACACTTGATTATATAATTCCACTTGTTGGTGGACGGCATGGAATCCTGATGGGTATTTGTATAGCAACGAATTCCCATGAAAGTAATTGTCTCGTATAATAATGTATGTCTCGTGTTTTTAATAACAATAATACATACACATATAGTTGAGTATCGGTTTGAAAGTTCGTGTACATACACCGTGAAAACAATCGTGACGAGTGTTACACGTTATTTAACTAGTACATTTAGGAAGAATATGTTCCCAGGGGAGGGGGTATATGCTGAAGAATATGTTTCCAGGGGAGGGGGTATATGATGAAGAATATGTTCCCAGGGGAGGGGGTATTTGCTGAAGAATATGTTTCCAGGGAAGGGGGTATATGCTGAAAAATATGTTTCCAGGGGAGGGGGTATGTACTGAAGAATATGTTCCCAGGGGAGGGGTATATGCTGAAGAATATGTGCCCAGGGGAGGGGGTATATGCTGAAAAATATGTTTCTAGGGAAGTGGGTATATACTAAAGAATATGTTCCCATGTGAGGGGGGTATATGCTGATGATGATATGTTTCAAGGGGAGGGGGTATATGCTGAAGAATATGTTTCCAGGGAAGGGGTCATATGTTAAAGAATATGTTTCTGGGGAGGGGGTATATGCTGAAGAATATGTTTCCAGGGAAGGGGGTATATTCTGAAGAATATGTTTACAAGGGAAGGGGTATATGCTGAAGAATATATTTTCAAGGGATATAGACTGAAGAATGTGTTTTAAGGGAAAGGGGTACACACTGAAGAATATGTTTCCAGGGAAGGGTGTACAGACTGAAGAATTCGTTTCCAGGGAAAGGGGTAAAACTGAAGAATTTGTTTCCAGGGAAGGGTGTACAGACTGAAGAATGTGTTTCCAGGGAAGGGGGTACAAACTGAAGAATGTGTTTCCAGGGAAGTGGGTACAAACTGAAGAATATGTTTCCAGGGAAGGGTGTACAAACTGAAGAATGTGTTTCCAGGGAAGGGGGTACAGACTGAAGAATGTGTTTCCAAGGAAAGGGGTACAAACTGATGAATGTGTTTCCAGGGAAGGGTGTACAGACTGAAGAATGTGTTTCCTGGGAAGGGGGGTACAGACTGAAGAATGTGCTTCCAGGGAAGGTAGTACACACTGAAGAATATGTTTCCAGGGAAGGGGGTACAAACTGAAGAATGTTTTCAGGGAAGGGGATACAGACTGAAGAATATGTATCCAGGGAAGGGGGTATATGCTGAAGAATATGTTTCCAGGGAAGAGGGTACAAACTGAAGAATGTGTTTTCAGGGAAGGGGGTACAGACTGAAGAATGTGTTTCCAGGGATGGGGGTACAAACTGAAGAATATGTTTCCTGGGAAGGGGGTATATGCTGAAGAATATGTTTACTGGGAAGGGGGTATATGCTGAAGAATATGTTTCCAGGGAAGGGGGTATATGCTGAAGAATATGTTTCCAGGGAAGGGGGTACAAACTGAAGAATGTTTTCAGGGAAGGGGGTAGAGACTGAAGAATATGTATCCAGGGAAGGGGGTATATGCTGAAGAATATGTTTCCAGGGAAGGGGGTACAAACTGAAGAATGTGTTTCCAGGGATGGGGGTACAAACTGAAGAATATGTTTCCTGGCAAGGGGGTATATGCTGAAGAATATGTTTACAGGGAAGGGGGTATATGCTGAAGAATATGTTTCCAGGGAAGGGGGTATATGCTGAAGAATATGTTTCCAGGGAAGGGGTACAAACTGAAGAATGTGTTTCCAGGGAAGGGGGTACAGACTGAAGAATGCGTTTCAAGGGAAGGGGGTACAGACTGAAGAATATGTTTCCAGGATAGGGGGTACAGACTGCAGAATGCGTTTCAAGGGAAGGGGATACAGACTGAAGAATATGTTTCCAGGGAAGGGGGTACAGACTGAAGAATGTGTTTCTAGGGAAGGGGGTACAAAATGAAGAGTGTGTTTCCAGGGAAGGGGGTATATACTGAAGAACATGTTCCCATGGGAGGGGGGTATATGCTGAAGATGATATGTTTCCATGGGAGGGGGGTATATACTGAAGAATATGTTTCCAGGGGAGGGGTATATGCTGAAGTATATGTTCCCAGGGGAGGGGGGTATATACTGAAGAATATGTTTCCAGGGGAGGGGTATATGCTGAAGTATATGTTCCCAGGGGAGGGGGTATATGCTGAAGAATATGTTTCTAGGAAGGGGGTATATACTGAAGAATATGTTCCCATGGGAGGGGGGTATGTGCTGAAGATGATATGTTTCCAGGGGAGGGGGGAAATACTGAAGAATATGTTTCCATGGGAGGGGGTATATATCCTGAATAATATGTTTCCAGGGAAGGGGTCATATGTTGAAGAATATGTTTCTGGGGAGGGGGTATATGCTGAAGAATGTTTCAAGGGAAGGGGGTATATGCTGAAGAATATGTTAACAAGGGATATAGACTGAAGAATGTGTTTCCAGGGAAGGGGGTACAGACTGAAGAATATATTTCCAGGGAAGGTGTTTATGCTGAAGAATATGTTTACAAGGGATATAGACTGAAGAATGTGTTTTAAGAGAAAGGGGTACAAACTGAAGAATATGTTTCCAGGGAAGGGGGTACAGACTGAAGAATGTGTTTTCAGGGAAAGAGGTAAAACTGATGAATATGTTTCCAGGTAAGGGTGTACAGACTGAAGAATGTGTTTCCAGGGAAGGGGGTACAGACTGAAGAATGTGTTTCCTGGGAAGGGGGGTACAAACTGAAGAATATGTTTCCAGGGAAGGGGTACAAACTGAAGAATGTGTTTCCAGGGATGGGGGTACAAACTGAAGAACATGTTTCCAGGGAAGGGGGTATATGCTGAAGAATATGTTTACAGGGAAGGGGGTATATGCTGAAGAATATGTTTCCAGGGAAGGGGGTATATGCTGAAGAATATGTTTACAGGGAAGGGGGTACAAACTGAAGAATATGTTTCCAGGGAAGGGGGTAGAGACTGAAGAATGCGTTTCCAGGGAAGGGGGTACAGACTGAAGAATATGTTTCCAGGATAGGGGGTACAGACTAAAGAATATGTTTCCAGGATAGGGGGTACAGACTGAAGAATATGTTTCCAGGATAGGGGGTACAGACTGAAGAATGTGTTTACAGGGAAGGGGGTACAAACTGAAGAATGTGTTTCCAGGGAAGGGGGTACAGACTGAAGAATGCGTTTCCAGGGATGGGGGTACAAACTGAATTATATGTTTCCAGGGAAGGGGGTACAAACTGAATTATATGTTTCCAGGGAAGGGGTATACATGAACTCAACCTTGTAGAAGTGACAGCGGGTAACTGAGATGGCCAACACCCCTCCCCTTGTAAAGTTCTTGAGAGTAGAATTGGTGTCTCTTGGGTACGTTAAATTGATTAGTAAATCAGGTCACATGCGATTCGAGCATGATACCGTCACCCAGATTGAATTGTTGTTGAAATACGTTTTGAAGATTAAACTCAAACTTCGTTATATAGATAACATTCAAACAGGAAATTTCATCTTCTATTCAAAACATATGGCACAATTAGATCATATATCCTGTGAGAATTGCACCGGTTTTGTATTACGGTCTTGAAGTTTGGAGATTCACTTATAGAAAATCTATTTAAAAGGTTCAAAGTATATATTTAAAAAGATTTCTTAAAATAAATATATATTGTTCCACAAATGTAGTTCTGGGAGATGTTGGCAGGCATTATTTGTGTGCGCACTATTTTGCTAAATGTATACGCTATTGGCGTGGAATATTCGTATGGACCCAAAACGGTATCCCCTTGCTTGATACACTATGCTTCAAACACATGATGATCAGGATGGTATAAAGTGGGTTTCATAAGTTAGAACTATGTTGTTGTAGACCCGCTTTGCCTATGTCTAGATTACCCAAGATTGTTGGCATATGAAACAGTTGTGTCTATGTCTAAATAGCGATTTGTAGATATATTAATGTAAAACTGGTACAAGAAAATTGGTAATTCATCATTTCTGTCTCAGTATATATCCTATTAGTACGTGTTCGTCCATAATTGTATCTTACGTCACCTTTCATTAGAAAATATTTGGCACATATTCAAACCAAATATCGTAGTATTCTTCTCATAACTTAAAAGTACAAAAATGAGTTGTAGCAAAGTATATTAATAGTCAACACTGTGATTATATGGTTATCGATGAGTACCATTTTCGTCTGGTTTGCCCTTATTTTACAGAGAGTAGAGATAAGTTTATCCCCAATTATTACCACAACTACCCTTCCCACTAAAAATTTACTGAATTGATGTCGTCAACAAAAACACACATATTGAAATGAATTGCCTCGTACTTCAAAAGAAACCTGTATCAATGGAAATGTGTACTTTATGATAATTGTATTTTAAACGTTTCCCACATACTGTAAAAAAATGGTTATATATTGTAATCTTGGCCACGCGGCCTCCAATACTGAAATAAAAGAGTAAGAGAAAGATATGCATGGCATTAAACTGATCAATATTCTGACTGTGTACTCTGTGTAAACCTCCTACCAAGGCAGACCAGAGTAATCGGGTGACGTTCTGTCCAATACTCGTTTGCTTTCGAACTGCTGAAGACCCTTAGGGGTTCACCTTCAGCCCAATACGAAGCAGAGAGTTGTATACTTCTGAATCATGTTCACAGTTAGTGTTGCCTTTAATTTAATTTATGCAACTTTGTAACACTTATATATTGTTGTCACTCATTGAGGCACAAACACAAGTGGGTATGTCAGAATCGTACACAGCGTACAGGGCAACACAATGACGTGATAATACTACCCAGGCGGTCTCTGTCTCATATCAACTGACTCCTACAGAGAAGAATAATTCATTCAGCCTTGGTTTTCAGTGCTATTCAGTGCACCTATTTGTTATTCATGAATGAGGAATGTTCTGTATTACTTGTTTTAAGCGGGTTTCACGACTTTTGGTGGCCAAATATACGAAATCATTCTCCTTTAGAAATTATGCCAGTATATGACAAGACATGTTTCAATGGGTATATTAAAAGACACGTACCTGCTTTAGTGATATATTGTCCCTTGTCATGTCTGTATAACTAGTCTTGTTATGTATGCATATAGTAGTTGACTACGCCTCTCGACGGGGACGCTCTATCTGTCAGTAATCTGATCGGTTCTCTTTCTGCAGGCTGTTCTATCAACTGGAACGCTATGCTGTTTTACTACTGTTACAAAGCTCTAACTAGTGATTAGGAGAGTTCTTATGTACATCGTGTCTCTGCTATTCTGTAGATGCCGAGCTTGAATGTCTAGCCTGTCTGAATTAAATGTACACATGAATACAAACATGAATATCAACATGCATATGTAATAAGTATTAGTCGGTCACTCTCACGAAGTGGTTTTTGGTATGCTCGTCAATTGAGTGTATAATGATATTTGTCTGTGATAAAGGGACGGATTTATCTCACAGTTTATGTACAATCAAAGTAATTTGTAGGTTAATTACAATAAAATATCATCAACCTAATGTATTGGTTAATTACAATAAGGTATACATGATTCTGGTACTTGTGACGGTTTCTCTGACCTTGTTACTATAGAAGTGTATGTGTCTCACGCCTGGAGGACATGCAACAGTTGAGTATATACTTAAACATATGAAAGGAGGATGAAAAGTCTAAAGCTCTGAGCCTCAGTACAAGACTATATAGTATACCCTTAGCAGTTCGCCTGTATTAAGTACAATACTTTTCATGCTTACGGGCTCCATTTGAACCAGTTACACAATCAGGCAGCATATTTCTGCATCCATAATAGTGTCAAGATGGTTGTTGATGAAAACAAACAAAGGTGACAACCGGACTGTCATCAAATATTTTCAACTGAGGGAGCTCCAACCCCAACACCCAGCCATGCCGGCAACATTAGGGGACGATGATCCTTCCTTTGTCATTGGGGAAGAGAAAGAATGGAAGTAGATACAAGATCAGGGAGAGAAATGTGGGTCAAATACATGATATGATTATGGATGATCGACGACTTACCACGCGTTACATAAACAATACAGTGGGTATCTCTCATCTCTCATGAGTTGAGAACAGTCTGAGGAAAGAACTGGGCATGATAAAGGTTTCAGCAAGCTGACAACTGACCAGAAACGCTCCAGGTTCATCATCTCTCGTCAGAATAATCAGGGAGACCAGCTGATTTTGTTGAGTAATGTTTTGGGTTCACCACTATCAGCCAGAGACAAAACATCAGTCAAAGCAGTCTTGTGACGAAAAGGCAAAGTCCTTCCACTAATTGTCAGTATTGTTAATAAAGGTGTTTTGTTCCACCAGGACAAAACTGTTAGTCGCCATTTATGCAATGCATGACTGAGACTTTGAACTCATTGAACAGCCTCCATATTAACCAGATTTGGCTCCGTCAGATTTCCATCTCTTGCCAAACTGAACTTCTGGTAAGAATAATGCAAATGATGATGGCGCCATTTCTGCTTTGGAAGAGTATTAAAACACGAGGAAGAACGCCTTCTCCGCCAGTGGGACCCAAGCAGTGCAGCAACGTTGCCAGAAGTGTGAGCACCTTGGAGGGGATTATGTTGAAAATAGCGCCATCAAACGCAGTCCATCATATGCTACTCAAAGTTTGCTAAGGATCAAGTTTTGATTATATATTAATATACAAATAAAGATACACAATGATTGGGTAACCCCTATAGAACCTCAATTTCATGATGAACGGACAGAGGCATGCAATCATGGGCAGGATGTGCACGGGGTGCTTGAAAACCTGTGTTTGGATGTGTCGTGACATAATCGTTGCACATCATTATCAAAGAGCACTACAACCTTTGCTACTGAGGATTGACGTCAAAGTAGCGTCAAAGACAGGCAGATTCATGGCAATATTTGAAACTGGGTCACCACAATGTCACGTTGAAAACATCTTTGGCGTTAGCCAAGGGGCGTTGGGGTAGCCTAGTGATTAAAGCGTTCGCTCGTCACGCTGCAGACCACATGGGTACAATGTGTGAAGCCCATTTATGTTGTCCCCCGCCTTGATATTGCTTAAATATTGTTAAAAGCGGCGTAAAACCATACTCACTCACTGGTCACCATACCATCAACCCTATCGAACGCCCTGTCCTTCCGGCAACTCTACAGGCACTCGGCAATTATTTTACTGAAGAATGGAACCATTTTCCCTTGGCGACCATCCAGACACTAACTGGGAGCATGAGACGACAGTGCCAGGCATATCATGCACGGTGCTGGGGGTTGTTTTGAACAGTGAATTTGTTTTCGTCATGTGTTTAGGTTTTAATTTTGGTCAGATACTCTCATTTTGACAGGTGATCTGACTGACCATCGGTCACATTTTGTTTGTTGGCATTGTGTGGCACATTTACAACGGACTTTTGTTCATTAAATAGCCTTTCATCAATTTTTGACTTTTGCTATTTCAACAGATACTCACAATTTGACATATTACCTTTAAATGTTTGAGTTTGAGTAATATGTAGTTAGGCTCAAACTTGCCTGCCAACCCTCTTATATTGTAACTTCAGAGGTGTTCCTGTTATGTGAATAGTGTTGTCAAATATCAAATACGCCTTATTTGCTCAGGCTATATTGACATATGCCACATGCCACATTCTTACAGCAAAGCTGTTGCTGGTTTAAGATTAGGGCGCATACCACCAGCACCTGTGTATCCAGAATCAGTTTCTTTTGATGGTGGTGGTGGTGCATAAGTGGACAAAGAATATAAATAGCGACTCTACATGTCATCCAACATCTTTCTTCCAACTTTTGTCAGTTTGTAAACAATAATAACCAGAGTCTCCAGCATACAAAGTAAGCTAACCAGCTTCAGTGGCAGACAGGTGAGTGATGTCATTTGATTGTGGCGTCCGTGGTAATCGATGACGTCACCATTGTCTGCAAAGCAGTTTAATTACAGCGATATCTCCTAGGAGATATTGTTTGATCTGATCCAAGCGATATCTCCCGTAGAAGGCAGTTTTGAATGATTTATACCTGTATTGTGTATACATCCAGAACGTTTGTTGATGTGTCAGACGGAGTACATGTTGGATGAAAAACATCCTACATCACAACTTTCAAATGTGCTCATTGTTCTTTATTCATAGTTTTAAACATATTTTATAACAGGTATGTTCTTAACACGTAGATATCAATTTACTCAATCGTACCTGTTTGTGTACAGTTTCATCTTACTTTGAAAATAAAGGCGCGCCCATAAGCTTTTTAACTTTAAATATGATACCTTACGGGTAGAAATGTTGGCCTTTCGTGTTGACAGCTCTCTTCTGCTAAACATGACATTTGACTTGATCGAAAGCAGGTGTCTAAAAACTTCATCTTCATTTCGTCAGCGATAAAAAGTGTACGCGGTGAACTAAACTTTTAAGAAACATTGTGAGTAAGTACTAAATACATTTATATGGCGTGAAAATAATGTGTTCATACATTTATTTGATCTGAGTGTTAATTTCAAGCGATTACTCACTTGAACACTCTGTGCTACTTGATACATAATTACTGTTTTGTATCTGGGAAACATATTTCATTACTTTAAAATCTCTGTGAGTTAAAAAATCAAATCATATTCTGAATAACCAGACTTATTCTGTCTGTACCATAAATCGCCCCACACGACTTTTGAAACAGATGATGCATTTCCTACACACCGTTTTTCCGACTAGAATGTCCGTGTAAGATCTCTTGTCCTCACCCAGAGGCCAGTTCCACTCCACTGACCTTGAGGTATGGTTTAGCCCATTGAAAACCGTTGTTCAACACAGTGTTGCTAATCTTCAGTCTCTCACACACAATTCAGCTTTCGTTTAATACATTATGAACATATATAAATGATTATGTTTCAACTTCTCATTTCATCATTTCATAAATATGAACATTGAAAGCATTTCCTTAAAGCAATAAATTGTAGTTCAGTAATTTGAATGTTATTTCATGTTGTACATAACACGATCAAGATACCTGTTTTAGACAATTATATATGGTGAAATATGCCGTGCATATTTAATGTTAAACGTTACTCTTTTATCATACTGTGTCTTAATTCCTTGAAAGGTTACATATTGATCATATTGGCAGGGTAAAGAAAGCCTTGTGGTGGAATAGATGATTGAATGAACGAATCTACTGAGTATCTTTCTGATGGTTTCCGCCGGTAGATCTTTACAAGGAGAGAGAAGCAGAGAATGAGACTGATAAGGGATGAAACCCTACTTCAGACTTCCGAATGTTCTGTTACATGTTTCAGTGTATGGAATAGGTAGACAGTTTCACACCGAGAAACGTTTGTTTTGGACAGCAGTTTATTTTCCACATCCAACCCTCTGTACGTGTATCGGGGGAAAAAGGACCAGCTGGTGCAGAAATAACATAAGACCCCCCAGTGTCTGACGAAGTGATTACTGCAGTGAGAGGGAAGCAATGAGCCATATCGCACATTAAACACACTCGTTTGAAGACAAACATGGTATGCATTTTAATAGAAATAAGCGATGACTCAATAATTATGACATGCATATATAAATAATTCTGTGCCGATATTATGCAAGATGAATATACTTGTTCTCTTATTGAAAGATTGATGTGGAAGCAAAGCCTGAAGTGATGGAGGTCTTAGACTTGTTCCACATCGGTGAAACAAAGGAGCACGGGTATGGTGCTGAGAAACCAAAAATCATAATATGGTGTATATATATATATATATATATATATATATATATATATATATATATATATATATATATATATATATATATATATATATATATATATATATATATATATATATATACAACATGACCATGAACACACAAATTATTTATAGCAGTTTAACCCTTCGCACTGAGGAATGGGAACACTCTATTGTACATGAACAGGGAGTAATACTGTTGGTGTAGACGAGAACGAGGAAGTTCTGCTTCATATGTCATAGATATTATGAGCTGGTCGTGAATTACGAGTACATCTTCTGTTATGTATATGTGTGTTGACCATAGTCCCAGCAATCGCCCCAGTTTCAATCGATATAAGCCGCCTGACACGTCCAACCACTTCAGCTCACAATGTTCTATTTGAATATGCAAACTATAAACTTACACTTGTACGGATAGATCCAGTCTCGAGTGACTGAGCGCACCCGGAAGCCCTGCCTGTAGCCTATACTGGAGTGTCTGACTCTTTCCCATTAACTCTACACACACAGATATCAGTGTCAATAGGTAGCGTGTGCCGATAATACATTGTGATAGATTTACCTTGACTAAATATAGTATTGATAACATGTATTTACCATGCAGTGCCGCCCGTGAAGATCCGGGGTAGAATAGGCCTTCAGCAACTCACGCTTGCCGTAAAAGGCGACTATGCTTGTCGTAAGAAGCGACAAACGGGATCGGATGGTCAGGCTCGCTGACATGGTTCATGCATGTTGGCTCGATGTTCATGATGTCAATCACTTTATTGTCTGTTTCAGACTCGATTATTTACAGACCGCCGCATTATAGCTTGAATAGTGCAGAGTGCGGCGTTAAACAACAAACAAACAAACCAGGCAGTGCGTAAGGACTTCAGTTATTATGATCTACACGCTCTACGTGAAACCACACACACGTGCATGCACGTGGCTATATAAGTGCGATTATCTTGGACGCGACGTTAAAACAAAAAATCACCCCACCTTATGACTAACCCAGATGTGTTGATGAATTGAAATGGATTGGATAAGTACAAAGATTTGTGGGTATTACTAAATTGTGTTCCTGAATAAAAGCTAATTAATAAAATAACACAAAACACATTAGCGTTCAACATGACGTAATCATGTACAGGTGACCATCGCTGTGTCGAACTAGATTTGTCAGGGGACATAGTTCGACACAACCGCCGCCCTCCAACACCAATGAGTGAACCAGGTTTACAATAGCATGTACTTTCTCGTCATACCGTCACCAAAAACACATGCCTGTTTCCGTTTTTGATGATAATCTATGTGTAACACATATAGACTCAATCATTCTTTCAGTTTGGTGAAAGTTTAATTTGCTTTTGTATTTGAAATATCAGTTGTAACTTGCTATCATTTGACATCGACGCCACCAGAATACGAGACACACAATTCGAGTGACATGACTACTGAGTACACTGACTGGCAACAGAAAGTATACACTGGTAATTGGATGTGACAAAACATTACAAACCTTTTTTTACAAGTTAAAAGGCAGAAAACAATCACAGAACTATTGTAAACTTAGGGTCCAAAGGACAGCTATGATACCCGTATCAAATGTATAACACATCGAATAACCATTTCTTGTGAACCACCATCAAACATGGGTGACAAACTTTCATTGTCCCGGCAGTTTAGTTGACTTGGACTAGACATTCACTTCGAGGTCAAAGATTAAATCTGACATAACAATGTTCGAATAATAAAACGAAGCGCATTTTAAACGACCACTTATCCTACCCATATCAACACTTGACCAATCCCTGACCAGAAAGGTCAGGTCAAATGCAGCCTCAGCAACTGATCAGCTTTATACAGATAACTAGTGAAGGGAGATATCTAGGTCACTAGGGCAATAGTTATAACATATCCCAAGTCGCACAATAGTTACACTCCGTTTGGCTCCAAATGAGAACAAAGAATTTCAAAATAACTCAAACTCGGGAATAGTCTTTCAAATGTCAATACGGTACACGGCAATGAATAGCCTGTACCCAACAATATCTGCTGTTTGTTATTTTTATTACCATCAATGGAAACAATTGTTTAAGAAACTATCACGACAAAACCGTAGGAGGAACAGCCAAACACGCGCTGTACGTGGTACATAGTATAGGTCGTTGTTGACTGACAAGATTGGCTCCTCAGCTGAGGTGAAACAGTTTAATTTTAAGGTGCATGATTTCTTTTACTGTGAAGCAGAAAGAGGAAACACATGTTATGGCATAATAAATACTTGAAAGGAGCTTCTAAAGCACTGGAATCTGAACATGATTAAATGGTTACAAAATACAAGCTATGGCAACTTTTGCATACATTTGGATACAGATAAAATTCGGGCTGTGTTATGTGAACGATCTGACGTCATTCGTCTCATTATCATCGAACCATCAAGCAGAAACGTGAAGAAGGACATGGGCCTGTTTTCCCAGATGAGACGAGGGTAAGTGCCTCTCACACTGACAGCAGTCAGCGGGTACCCAGTGGGGACTGTAAGGAGTCTGTGAGAAGGTTACCAATGGGAAAAGGTGAAAGACTTATCGTTCTCCATGCTTGCTGTGCTAGTCAGGATTTTCTCCCAGGCTGTGACCTTGTCTTTCGATCCAAGGCCAAGGACAGGGACTACCACACAGAAATGAAAGGCACGGTATTTCTGGGTATAGGCGAAAATTAATGTTGTCCCTTATTATCATGGACAATGCACCGTATCACAGTATGCAGGATTCAGAGAGCAAGGCGCCGACGTCTAATAGCCACAAACAGCTATAAAATCACAACTCTATGAAATCAGCAAATCTAACAAACCTGAGCACTGTATATATATGCTTGACAATTACATCAAAAGTCAAGGTCATGCCGTCTTACGACTTCCCGGTTACCTCTGCGATCTGACCACAGTAGGGTTGATATGTTGTATCGTCAAAGGCGTTCCTCCTACCGTTTTGCCCCCCTCCGTTCAAGATGTCAACATGTACACAAAACAACATCATAGTTTCTTAAACAACTTTTTCCAGTGATGGGACTTTGGACCCTAACGGACTTCAGCGCGTGTAATGATATAAAATACAACAGGTTTTTTTCTTTGATACATGCAGTTTGTTTGTTGTTTAATCCCGCACTCAGCAATATTCAGGCTATATGACGACAGTATGTAAATAATCGGATCTGGACCAGACAATCCAATGATTGACATAGTGAGCATTGATCTACACAACTGGGACACGATGACATACTCAGGCAAGTCAATATGCCTGACCATCCGATCCCGTTAGTCGCCTCTTAAGACAAGTAATGATTGCTGAAGACCAATTTTAACCGGATCTTCAAGGGTCTCTTGATGTTATGCCCACCCAAGCCAGTGCACAAACATGCCTGTAAGTTACATTATGTTCGCCCATTGAACCAGATCAGGGTGCGAATGAGTTCCAGAAATGAGTTGATGTATGAACAAGTCTGTATAAGCAACGCCTCCTGTCCACCACGGCGCAACATGTCACCGTGACTCCATCAGGCAGGGGAAATTGACGTCATTTCTGCTTCCTCTTCTTTTGATCTCGCTTCATCCAGAGCTCGGAGGTCGGCTTTACAGAACCGGTACGTCACAGCCGCGTTGAAAGTATGGCTAACAATGTTGGTTGGTGTACGAATGCGGTCCCTAGAAAATACAAAAAGCAAAGCTCGCGAAACTTTAGAAATGTCGGAATCCAAGCGCAGCGTCCCTTAGATGTTCACCTGTTGTGTGATGTCGTTATTGGATGCTGTATATATAATGGGATGGATGATACACGTACGACATAACGCCTTGTTTGCGCCGCCTAATAGGGGGATTACTTACAGTCATATATACTAGTATTCTGGGGACACGTGGCGCGGGATTAACCAACTGGTTCGCCTTTATCCAGACATGCACGCCTTCTTATGGGCATTAGCTATGACATGACATCAGGTAATCATTACACAACTTATCTGCACGTCGCTAAATGGGGGAACGGGGTCTAGTACTCTCAGAATGTGCGGAGTTTCGTCCCTTATCTGTTCCAGGATCTGTATGTTATTGGTTCACATAAAAATTATGGCCAGGTTTCTGACCCAATGTTTGCCAGCACTGTACCTGCGCTCGTGGTTTTGTCCAAAGTTGTAAAGGCCAACAATCAATGAAGTTCAAGCGTCCTACATTCAGTTGATACGCCGCGATATAATTAAACATATATTCAATGTGTCGTTAAACGCTATCCCCTTTGTTTAGTGTTCTCGTGTGATCACCTAAGAGGTCGGACATCTACTTCTTCTGACTGTATGTTTAAGAAAAACTAAACTGACAAAACAGAGGCACGTGCTGTATCCTGTCACGCCCTGTTGTAGCTGATATACTGTTCCAAGCAGGATGATACCTCAGTCACGGTACGTCAAAGGCATGCAGCACCCATTGCTTGGCAATTGTCTGTTTGTGATGCTAAGCTGACATGTACAGTCGGGAATTACAGCGTTCTTACACAGTATGGCTGCGTGGATGTTCCATTCAGACACTAGTACTTGAGTAACTGCTCACACACTCGTGAGTATCCGACTACGCGGAACACGGTATGTACTACGTCCATTAACAAGGGAACTAAAACAAACGGGGAAAAAGAAGAAAAAAACTCTAAAGAAAAATGTCTAAACTCGGACGACGGATGTCTTCAGTCAACAGAATGGTATTGCCATTCAGTCCATTCATCGTTTTTTATGTAGTGTGTATATAATTTGTGTATTTGCTTTTCATTAGATTGTGTCGTTACTGGGAATTTGAGATGCATAGGTTCTTTTTGTTCCCTATAGCGTCACACTTTCAAGAACCACTCGACTGCAAACAAAAGGGCGATGGTCAACAGGTATGTTGGCGGACGTCAGTATGATGACCAAGGTGACGATGCTGGAACTAGGGACGGATGGAATTGCCATTGCTGCTACAGCCGTTAACACTCTGAAACATGGAGGAGGGACCGATACAGTGTTATCATACTGAAACATGGAAAACGGACTGATACAGCCGTTATCACACTGAAACATGGAGGAGGGACTGATACAGCCGTTAACACTCTGAAACATGGAGGAGGGACTGATACAGCCGTTAACACTCTGAAACATGGAGGAGGGACTGATACAGCCGTTAACACTCTGAAACATCGAGGAAGGATTGATACAGCCGTTATCACACTGAAAGGTGGAGGAGGGACTGATACAGCCGCCTCACACTGAAACATGTGAGAGGGACTGATACAGCAGTTATCGCACTGAAACATGGGAGAGGGACTGATACAGCAGTTATCGCACTGAAACATGGGAGAGGGACTGATACAGCAGTTATCGCACTGAAACATGGGAGAGGGACTGATACAGCAGTTATCACACTGAAACATTGGAGAGGGACTGATACAGCAGTTATCGCACTGAAACATGGGAGAGGGACTGATACAGCAGTTATCGTACTGAAATATGGGAGAGGGACTGATACAGCAGTTATCTCACTGACACATTGGAGAGGGACTGATACAGCAGTTATCGCCATAACATGGGAGAGGGACTGATACAGCACTTATCGCACTTAAACATGGGAGAGGGACTGATACAGCAGTTATCACACTGAAACATTGGAGAGGGACTGATACAGCAGTTATCACACTGACACATAGAGGAGGACTGATACAGCAGTTATCACACTGAAACATGGGAAAGGGACTGATACAGCACTTATCGCACTGAAACATGGGAGAGGGGCTGATACAGCAGTTATCACACTGAAACATAGAGGAGGACTGATACAGCAGTTATCACACTGAAACATGGAGGAGGGGCTGACACAACCGGTATCACACTCGAACATTGAAGAGGGGCAGATACAGCCGTTTTCACACTGAAACATTGGAGAAGGGATGATACTTTGATATATGGTTGAGGGGCAGATACAGCCAGTATCATACTGATCCATTGGGGAGGGACTAATACAGCCGTTATCACACTAAAACATGGAAGAGAACTCCCGAGGGGAAAGGGGCTTAGGGTTATATTAGTGTGTGAGTGTGTTGGGTGCTTCTAACAAATAGGTTCCGTAAAGCACTTTCATAAAACACAAGGCATGACTCTTAATATTTCCAAAATCACACTCTAAGTGAGGTTACTGAAGGCATGTTAATTGTTAATTGAAGGCATGTTAATGCCATCGGGTACACAGTAGTGTATTCCTTCAGAAGCTAAGGTGGGGTACAGGTTGAAATGAATTCCCTATTATTCATTCTGAAGTTCCAAGAACACATTTGAATGTTGTCTACGACATGCACAGACTTACTCACCCTATAATAGCCACGACGCCTGTTGTGACCTCCACGCCACTAAGATTGGCTATGAATAACGCTGCTGACGTAATGTAGAGGGCGCTGCCATCGGCGTTCAGCGTTACGCTAAATGGAATCACGAAGCGACTCACTCGGGAATCAATACCGTTTTTAACTTCACAGGATTCTAGCATCTCAGGAATAGCCACCGCACTAGAAGAAGAAAAACAGGCACACATAGACCCAGTTTCATGTATAAGACGTTCAACAATGACGGTCTAGTATTCACCATTTGACCCACATACAAACATTAATGTAGCTTATAAACATTTCCGAATACAAATCAGCGCGTGTACAAAACATGGCCATGTGCATAGCAAGAGACTGGTAGAAAGCTACACGAAAGATATCTGTTTGTAAGGGTGACACAGGTTGGAAAGTGGTACAAATGTGGTTGTTTTTTACAATGTTTAAAGTAAAGATTGGGTTATGAACACGCACGCGCGCACGCACGCACACACACACCCACGCTAAATTACATACAAAGTCACGCACGCAATCATAGACAAACACGCAGACACCCACACACACACCCACCCGTCCCCACCACACACCATACCGCACACATGCACACACACAAATACACGCACAGAAAAACACACGCACGCACACACACACACCAATACGTACATTACACCATACACACACGTACTCACGCACACACACACACACACACAACATACGTACAATATACCTCCCCCATACAAGCACGCACGCACTCTTGCACACACATCATACGTACATTATACGCCCACACACGCCCCCCCCCCCCCCCCCCCCCCAAACACACACACACAGACACACGGACGCACGTAAACATACACCATACGTACATATCATATGCCCCCCTCCCCAACCCCCCAAACCCCCCAGAAACACACACACACGTACACGCACACGCACACGCACGCACGCGCGCACACACACACACACACACACACACACACACACACACACACACACACACACACACACACACACACACACACACACACACACACACACACACACACACCATACGTACATTTTACCTCCCCCCCGCACACACACACATACACATACCCATCACAGAGGTGCATTTATCCTCACCGACACTCAACATAAACATTACAAGTATAACATTGATCACAAGTAGAAATACTACTATTCGCAAGCACAATACCATACATGCAGAAAAGCGCACACAGAATTAAATGAGTGACAAGCGTCTTTGGAAAATTTCATCAATTAACTTACAAAGAGTATAAGAACCGTGTTCACATATGAGTAATGTTATAAATTGTTCGGTTGAAGATAAGTTTATGAAATCTGGCATACATTCACACATATCGTTCATTACACCATAAGGTAAATCGTCATCCATGTTACAATCAATTAAGAAGTGGACCTTAGTCTCTACTGAGTTGAAACAAAAAGGGCAAGTTCTATCCTGAAGGGGGACAGGGGGACGACTGTACCTCATTTTTTAAATGTTAATGGGAAGTCTGCCACTACGTGAAAGTGCCAAATATTTTCTGCTATTTCTATGGATATAATTTGAAAAGACGCTAGGCGCTAGATCCTTCTTAAGCAATCTAAAGGTCCTCAGCTTATTACCATAAGGGTTATAAGCATCATTCCACAGCTCTGAAAACCAAGCAGTTTCATCCACTTGAAATCTATTTTGCCTAATGAGAGTGAACTGACCACGTGTCATCGAATGGACATCGATCAAGCCGACGACGTTTAGGTTTCTATCTAGCTTGTAAACCTCCTTTTCCCATGAGCGCCCTCTTTTACTTGACCAAGCATGAATGACACTGGGCAATCTTGCAATTTCCATACTGTTAAGGCGGAAGAATAAACGAAACACTTCTATGCGTTGCTCAGTGACACATGATTTCCAACCCATGTCTCCCTTGGCGGCGACATTTGACGCATTACGTCTAAGGCCGAGGAAATATTGACATGCTTTGTTTTGCAGAGTGTTTAACTTTTTATGTTCATACAACCCCCAGAAGGAAGCACCATATTGCATAATAGGCTGAACCAAGGATTCATACAATTTAGTATAAATTGCATAAGTAAAACCACCAGCATCAAAATATTTTGTACATAAAACACCAAAAGCTCGACTTGCCGATTTAGCCAGTTCATAAAAGTCCATGTGTTCGTTGAGCCACATTATGATATTTGGGTGTAGCTTATCTACATGCAAGTAAAAGTAACGTCCCCTTGCTCTGTGACGGGAGGCAAAGGAATACATGGTACACCATCTTTGGTGGAAAACAGCACGTGAAGACCCCCAAGCCCAATAGATTTGCGATGATTAGCTATTGATGGAATGTAAGATGTTCGTGTACAACTCACAACTCTCGTGAGCGAGATGGTTGCCTTCGGGGACTGAGGTGCAACTCCACAGAGTGTAAGGGAGGCTACTCGTGATGGCTTCGCACGTTTCTGGATCAACTTTGCTATTGCGTGGTGGGGGTTTGGTCGGCCATTTCATAGTCTAGGCTGTCACATGATGATTATAGTCACAAATTTGATGTTTTCCGTTCAGACAGAAGTGTAAGTTAAGTTACAGAAAATATGATTCTTTTTATGCTGAGTGCGTGAGTAAGTATGGTTTTAGGCCGCTTTTAGCAAAAATCAGGCAATATCCCGGCGGGGGACACCAGAAATGGGCTTTACGCATTGTACCCATGTCGGGAATCGAACCCGGGTCTTCGGTGTGACGAGCGAACGCTTAAACCACTAAGCCACCCCACTGTCCCTTTTCAGATGGAACTCCTTATTCTCATGTGTGAAAAACCTCAAACCTGAATATGACTATCAATAATATATTTTGACGTGAGTGAATACGTTGTTGTTGAACGCCGCAGTCAACGATAGACTAGGTGTACCACGGCGGACTGTAATTAAACTAGCCTGGTCCAGTCCAACTATTGACTTAACTATGAGCACCAATCAATGGAGCATGACAACACGCCAACAGCTAGCTCACTGAGTCTAACCATTCAGTCCTCTACAGTTGACCGTTATATGCGTGGGATGCTAGGGACCTCAGCCTCCCCGCATCCCCGCTGGGTGTTTAACTCATACCGACTCTCACGTGCTCGATTAGGCGACGATGAAGGAATGAAACAGAATGCCAACTGTAGCAGCGACAACAAACATCCCCAGTTGTGAGAAGGTCCCCGTGATGTTGTTCACCCCAGCCACCGACACTGCGATGAGGCTCCCGATCCCCAGAGGTGCTATCCTGAACAACAGAGGGAGAGCGTGTATAAATTACGGTGGCATCATGCCAACAGGCGAACAGCATCGCATTCAAACTTACATTATGCACATGCGCATCAGATCGGAAATGTGTAAAGCCCTTTTAAACATTACACATTTCACTGTCAACGTTTGCACAATAAAGCATTTATGATTTATTACCCACGTGGTGAAGATACAGTCGGTAAGATACTAAATCCGTACGTCACACATGTGTCGTACAAGTTTGACCTTGTTTTATTCGTTTTGATTGGATAACCGTGACCTATGTCACACCAGGGCTACTTTTTTCATTCATAGAAAATCGCGAGACATCATTCATTTTGCAACTACAAGGCAGAACTGAAGCAATCTCATGTGAGCGAGATATATTAACAAACAAATGAAGCCAGTTTATCTGGACAGATATCTAGACTTACTTGGGATGATCTGGTTGTGCCATCAGTGTCCCCTTCAAAGCGTATTTTGTTGCACTGTTTCGGGGGTTGTTTGTTTACGACTGCACGACCATATCACTCAAAGTGAACATTTCCGATACAAATCATTCGAAAACTCAGTAGAAGTGTGCCTGTTTTCTGATTATGTGGCCCAAAATATCCGAAAGGTGAACAATAACATTCCATATCTCTAGCGTAAAACGCTGAGTAGATCACAGTTGTCTTTCCCTATTACGGTGGTGACTTTGCTCTTCGTTCGAAGCTGTCACTGACATGAAAGCAGACTTGAGCATGTTGATTTTCACGTCTTCAGTAAAAGGTGGTACAGTAAACATGAATGTCTTTGGTGAACACTCTGATTTCCCTCTTCCAAAATGGTACGGACATGATATAAATTCAGCTGATAGATCAAGGAAACCGAACCATTTTGAATGCACAGACGAGACCCCGGCAGTGCGAGTGACCCGACTGTTGGCCCGATATTCAAGGCGCGGCGCCAATGACTTTTCAAATTTTCTTATAGGTGTCCTGCGTATTAACAACTAGCGCTCGTATTATTATAAGTTGACGAAATTCTTCCAAAAGGATCTTGAGCGTCGGTGCTGTTATGTTTGCAAACACAACTGCAGGCGCGTGTTGGTAATGCGTATGCATAGGAATGTCAACAATGCGCATATTTGGGCATATATCAATATTCACGCGCAACCAGATTTTGCAACCGGTTTCAGTTTGATCTGTCAACGAACAAAAGTTGTTATGTATACATACATATTTAACGTGGGTAATATATAAAATACCACACTCCTTCTCGTTAGATACTCATACTCGTTTTCGCTCGGTCAGATGCCAAAGAAAGTCCACTCGTTTCGTAAAGATGGTATCTAATTAACGAGAATGAGTGTAGTATTCTCTATGTATGAGCCTTTACATGTGACCGGGTACCATGGATATTCAATGATAGTTTCTCTTTTCTTTGTAAATGTAAAATTCACTCACAGGTTTACCTGTAGAAGTCATTACACGCGTACCCGTCAGATATCGGTTGTATTACAACAAATATTTCACTCCCTACCCAACAAGTGAAAGTGATATTTGTGTAAATGTTGAAGTAAATGTCGTGACAGTAAAACAGCCGAGTCACCAGTGATTAGTTTTGTACCATCGTTGTGATGGTACGTCCTGTTGTCCACGCTTGATTCCCGACACAGAGCAAACGACAGAGATGCCCTCCGATATACATTAAAACTGTATTTCAAATGTGTCTCTCGTGTTGTAAGCTCAACATTTCTATAATACATGTATATGAGTGCTACAAGTATGGGCTATCTTGAAACAGGTACAGGTAAAACGTATGTTCTCGTATTTAACACAAATTATATGATCCCAGCACGTGTGTACTGTGTTCACGTTTAAAGTAAGAACTCGACCCTTCTGAAAGAAAAGAACGATGCTTGTACATTTAACACAGGAGGGTTGATGATAACACCCGTTAAGGATCCACCGATTGATAGTCACTGTCAATGGGAAAATACAACAATGGAGAATGTATATTGTATAACTGACTGATTCATTTGTGCATGTGATTACGAATGAGTCATAACTTATGCCACTTGTTATCCATGCAGTGGTTGACATTGCTGAATACAATATTCGTTTTAATATTCCCTGGAAATACATCCACGTTTTCGCGATGGATACATCCGTTTGCCAAGTTTACGTTCGTGTTGTTTTCTTACCAAATTAAAGCCTTATCTGTTAGTGGAGTAATGTTTGATTATTGGAAAGGGAGCACACTTGTCTGAATGTTGCTTCCACCACATTGTCCGGCACAATATTCCTGCAACAGAAGGTCAGACAATGGTCAGAAATGATAAAATATCCATTCATAAACAATTTTCACATGTTCTTTACAGTTCTGCACAAGTAACTCAATACATTCTTGATAATTTTCTTATTTTTCAGATACAGTGGAGATTGAACTTCAGTGGGATGAAATCAATCGTGGAAGTTTTGAGATGGTACTTAAACGGCATATCTCCAGTGTAATTTGTTATGTGTGAGGACATTAATACCTTTCTGTTCTCAAAGGGTATTGAATATTTAAATGTCTACCTTTTCATACGAAAATCACATAAAGAGTTGCATCCCTGAGGGATTATGTCAATTGAAGTGGATTTCACTATCACGTTTTCTTCACAAATACAAAAGATAATTGAGTCTTTATTTACAAATGATCTTAATCAGAATGCTGACGACAGATACCCTGTGTATCGGCCATGATAGAAGTTAGTTACAACAGTTGTTGTTATATTCGAGGGATGGCACGATACAGTTACCCCGAGAAGGTGCATTAATGCACCTGCATACAATGCCTGTCAAGATACATGTGCGGGTGCGTTCGGTATTATAGAAGGAAGTGGAAATATCAGTGCGCGAATGATGTTTATGCCTCAGGCAGCAGTCAGGAAGGCAAAGAAATAATCGGACCTAGAGAGACATTGCCAGGTCCCATGTTTGAATCACCTGGGACTCGTTTGACCAATGTATCGTGGTGTATACATTGCCAGGTCCCATGTTTGAATCACCTGGGACTCGTTTGACCAATGTATCGTGGTGTATACATTGCCAGGTCCCATGTTTGAATCACCTGGGACTCGTTTGACCAATGTATCGTGGTGTACACATTACCAGGTCCCATGTTTGAATCACCTTGGACTCGTTTGACCAATGTATCGGGGTGTACACATTACCAAGTCACATGTTTAATCACCTGGGACACGTTTGACTAATGTATCGTGGTGTATACATTACCAGGTCCCATGTTTCAATCACCTGGGACACTTTGACCAATGTACCGTGGTGTATACATTGTCAGGTCCCATGTTTGATTCACCTGGGACACGTTTGACCAATGTATTGGGGTGTATGCATTGCCAGGTCCCATGTTTAATCACCTGGAAAACGTTTGACCAATGTACCGTGGCGTACAAGGCGGCCCACTTCTGTAATGTCTTAAACATCACATACATTGTAACGTATGATCACATACATTTCATAAATGAAGATCTTTTCCAAAGCTATTTACAGCAGACTTTCACTGACTCCACATAAACATCAACATAGGATCATAAGCCCTTTGGCCTCCTGCCAAGACTGCATGTGTTTATTACCTTGCCAATCGTTTACTTAGCAATTTTTATGACTGGACCAGTTAACATCACTGCACGTGGTTTCAATTTACATACACAAAGAATTCATTTAACAAGTTTGTAAATGGCTGTATGAGTAATAATGTGTAAGTTCGTTGCTCATTTGGTGCAAAAAATCTTTTATGATTTTTTAATAAGTTGTTTATCATGTGTGATAGCTGTATTGTATGACTGTATATACAAATCAATGATATCTCTTAATACAAGTGAACTGAAGTCATTATTGTTTGTGATAGGTTTATACTATTGTGAATTCAAATATTTATCCAGCATCAAAATACTATTGGAACATCAAATATTCATATGTTTGCGAGGTTCCCAAACACAAATATGCGGTAAAAGTCGATATGCATCACGAAGCCATTGTCTGTTAGTTTCGGAACTTAAAGGATGTTAGAGACAACGAAGAATAAATTGAATTTTTGTTATAATATATGAATTGCATTTCATTTTCATCATTTGTCACGATATCACTAAATAATCAAGCATTTAGCTATGTTGCCTTGCACAGGATGTTAATGTCCTCTGCATAATCTTTTCCAGTCTCAATGACATATTCCCTCCCTGTGCTTCAGTTGACAACAATTTGACTTTAAGTTGGTTAATAAAGGGACGATGTGATTAATGTGCCAGATTAATCATCATAATAAGCATTGCATTTCATGCTGCAAGAACACGTATTTAAGCATCTTAATACTTAGAAGTTGTTTATTTATTGAAGACAGGCAGCAGGCCTATACGTGTATGCTTTCTTAATTGTAATACAAAAGTATTTGTATAAATGCGTCGAATAATAATTTCCGCCTGTGCATGTGTTTATGATGGATATATTTTTTTAACACCATCCCTATCTGATAGTGATTCATTATGTAGTCATACAATGGACACTGCTTTTAGCGAGAATTCGTATGAGTAAGGAAATAATTTTTGTCGCTTTTATTTATATTTGCAGAATTTTTCACACCCTTGAATTGTTTCTATATTTTCGTCCGTGACATTTTTCAATTACCATTGACATTGACCATAAAATTTTGGTAACTGTAGTGAACTACACACGTCTCTGTGCCATTCCTATTGATAACAATCCTTTGGACTTCTAGTAAACTTCTTTCATTTGGGGAAATTTAACAGTATCCCGAACCATGTCGGAAGAAAATATTCTTTAAGTTAGTGAACAAGGATGTTCTTCAGATTTATACAACTGTTTGCTTCTTCTACCGACCTAAAATTGTTTTGATCCAGCAACTTAGATCTACACATCCGTGGTTGAGATAAGCAAGTTACCTAAGGTGTGTTCTGATTAATTTATAAGCAACATACATGATCGGGCTACGTGGAAAACAATTGTCCACTCCCTCACCTATCAGAAGGTAGTATTTTAATGTAAGGTGATATAAACATCCTTGTGCCAGTAGGACAGTCAAAGAACCGCGTACTACTTTGATTGTTCCGATTGCTATGCATATTTCTTATAACAGTGAGATCCTTCAGTATGATACAAGACTTGTTTAGAGACGTGATGGAACAAGTGTCTGTGGCCTACAGCACTTTAATCTGCAGCAGACAAGGTGACACTGACGAAACTGGTGTTTAGGGACACACTGACAACAACAGACATTAGTGTCTGTGATACAACCAGTGTCTGTGGCCTACAGCACCTATCATCTGCAGCAGACATAGATGAAGATGAAACTGGTGTCTGGCGCCACATCAACAAGAGTAGACATGGAGAAGATGATGAAGCTGGTGGCCATCGCCTACCTGCCATGATGTGGGTATGCTCCATGATGTGAGTATCATGTTTCAGTTTAAGGCGTGGGGAGCCAGAAAGACGAGTTATTGTGATGGCCATCACGAAGAATATATAAATATTAATGTCTTTATTATAAAATATGAGAGTTATGACAGCTTGTAAAAATTAGAAATATTTCCTAAATATTTCCCTGTTGTATTTTTGATGGTTGTATGACAGTGCACGAATTATATCATAATTATCCTGAGAACTGTAATTAGTTTTGCAGGTATATATCAGTATATTTTTGCCAACCTCGTTTTCACGTAATTCAATGTTTTGAATCCCGTTTTGGTAAGAAATCTATCAGAGGATCATAGCATGCTTTTATAGAGCTTCATGGCACACTGTTATCTCGTAAAAATAATCATATGTCCATGCCATCATGTTACGCATATTGTTTAGGATGTGCCAGTACCTCATAAGCATCGATGTCAACAACGTGCCTGTCAAAACGATCTTGTTTACTTGTTTCAAGAGTTTTGCACTGACCGTAACTTTTGAAGAATTCATCGTTCTAAGCACACAGTTACGCAAATTAACAATCAGATACAGATTAATCATACCTTTGTTCTTCAACAAACAGATCACAATCACTTGGCAGCTTGATATTTATCCATATTTGTGTGAATTTGTGATCAGGGCTGAGCTACGTGTTTCGCCGACGCCCGCCATTTTAACTTTGTGACAGCTAGCCTAGGTCGCGATGAAGTTACTGAATTTGGCTAATGCTTAGCATTTGCATTATAAAGTTTATTTAATCTAATGAACTATGTCCAGAGGAACCCAGAATCGTATTTGATGATATGTCAAGACGTGTATTAAAGTTCCTGTTAATTCTGACATCAGGAACTATGTAATCTTCGCTGATTTATTCATGCGCAGTATTTAGCATCACTATTTATGAACATGTTTCTCATAAATATGACATCCAGTGCTTCTGTCAAAGTATACCAGTGGCCAATTTGTGTTATTAAACGTCTTATGCATCAGATAAATTCCAATTGCCTCCTGACATTTGTAATCTTCCTCTTTGAATTGTCCATCGTAATTCCCAGTCGATGTTGCTTGTTGTTATTACGTCCTCTCGGCAGGCAGCAAGGACGTAGCTTCGACGTAGCAGGACGTAATTGTTTATCTTGTGATATTGGAAGGCAATTAGTGAATCAATTAGACAGAATTCATTGATTGGTATAAATACTCATTTTTATACCAAATTACCTCCTGAGATGGTTTGCCTTCCTCTTTATTTCAGTGTTTTTACATTGTGAAAGTAGATCCCTCAAAGGAATAAGGACGTAAAGAGACGTAATTTCTCGTAATTTGATTGGTCAATAAGAGACATGTGACCATTTTCTCACACCTATAAATACGATGAGATCCATTCTGGGTCATTCTGACTTTGGCAGTCTAAAGGTCAGTTTCAATCAAAGGGCAGATAATTCAGCCCAAAAGTTCCCCTTGTCCTTATGTAATCATTTCTATAAAAAGACTGCATTTTTGAACACAGACACAAATTGCTATCTGAGTAACTGTAAAGTTATTCAGATAAAGAAGTCATCCATATATATGTATATAGCAGTAAACTACCATTATAGTCACAGGCAATAATTATTTTGCCCTGAAACTGGTCCTTACAAATAAACCTTAAAGCTCAGAGGGATCTACTTATTTGGAAGCATTGTGTTGTCCATATAAGGCATTGTTATACCCACATGAATAAAAACTAATTATTCATTGAAAAGAAGTGTTTTGACTCTCAGTTACATCCAGACTTGAGGTTTATCAGAAGTTCGGGTCCGGGCCGCTACAAACTGGTGTCGGAAGTGGGATGTTTATATTTTTAAACATCCTTGATACGAACCAAGGGACTTACAGTTAGGACCAGTGACAAGATGGCTACAGTTTCATCTCCAGACGCAGAAGTTTCTTTTGACAAGTGTCATCAAACCACAGCAGAAGAAGGACAAGGGGACATATCTTTTGAAGAGGAGACACTAGATGAACTGTATGAAGAGGCTGAATCACTTGATGAAGAGCCAAGCAGATCCAATGGCGAGGTCAGAGTACACCATAGAGATGATGCAACACCTAGGAGACCAATGGTCATACCTAGAAGAAGAGTACCCTTCACAATCAGGCCAGATTTCTATGATGGGACAACAGACTGGGAGGAGTACCTGTCACACTTCAAGAATTGTGCAGAACTCGGTGACTGGCCTATGGACCAGCAACTCTTAGTTCTTGCTGCCAGCCTGAAGGGGGTTGCTAGGACATTCTACATGGGACTGGCCCCACACGAGAAGAGGTCACTGCACATGCTAGTTAGGAACCTGAACCACCGATTTGGGAGTGAGAGACAACAGAGCTTATGGCTTTCAAGGATAGAAGTCAGACAGAGACAGAATGCGGAGTCAGTTGCTGCTTTGGCCGATGACCTAAGACAGATGACCCAAAGGGCATACATTGACTTAGACAGCAGGGCACAGGAAGCTATTGCCCTTAATCAGCTATACAAGACAGTCTCACCAGAGCTTAAATTTCATTGCATTGACAGAGGATGCAGGACTCTTTCAGGAGCGGTGGAGGTGATTGAAAGGTTCGAGGCATTGGTTGGTGACCATCGAGATAAGAAGAGACAAGTCAGGGCAGTAGGGAACAGAAACGAAGGAGGGCTTGCTCCCTTGGAACTTGAGAGCGCACCCAAGCCGAATGAAGATCTTCAGGGTGAAGTGCTGCACAAGATCATGGGAAGGTTAGAGAAGCTTGAAAAGGGCAACAACTTCAGATATGAGAAGAGAAATGACCGACCTCAAAGTCAGAGAACTTGTTTCATCTGCAAATCAAGGGAACATTTTATGAAAGACTGCCCGATATACAAAAGGTGCCAGGAACAGATGTCCACCTTTCATGCTGGATCTGCAGGGACGCAGGGAAAAGCCATCCTGTCGACTCAGTAGGCCATGGGGAGACAGGGAATTCAAGGCCTGAAGATGCTGCTATCCGAGTTGGACTGACTGGGAACTCTAAGGGGGGTTTGGATAATGGATTCTACATTCAGGGTGTCATATATGGTGTAGAAGCAAACGTCCTTGTTGACAGTGGGTCAACCATGACAATATTATCAAAGAGGATATTTGACCAGATCAAGTTGGAAGATGCTCCTTTTCTCCAGCAAGGGACCATTAAAGTCGCAGGAGTGGATGGAACAGGTTTAAAGATTGAAGGGCATGCTGACATGGACATTATTCTTGATGGACAAAAATACACACATCCTATCTTTGTGTGTGATGTAATTCCGGATGCAATCCTGGGTCAAGATTTCCTCTTGAAGCATGTGAGTGCCATCGACTACAAACGTCTAAAGCTCAATTCAGGGATTCTTCCTTAAGTTGTTGGATTTCATCCGAAGCTAAAATGAGTTGTCGTGTTGAAGTGAGTGAGGCCACAGTTATTCCACCTCATTCAGGAGCCTGGATAACGATGAAGATACCCAGGGCAAATAAACTTGCTCCAGCTGGTATTATAGCAGGGAAAAGGGATCTTCCGCCTGGAGTCCATGTACCAGAGTGCGTAGTAGATACATCTGAAGAGGTCCAGAAATTCAATGTTTTTAACTTCAGTCCTGATGAAGTCACGCTCCACTGTAACATGGTTGTGTGAGTAGCAGAATCACTGTACATGCAGCTGGAAGAACAAGACAGATGTGCCTCAGTCCATTGCAACGTCAATGCTGATATTTCAAGCTAACAATGTACACCTATTCCTGACCACCTCAAGGACCTTTGGCAAAGAAGCTCCCAGCATCTCTCTATGGATGAGAGTGTAGATTTTGCAGTTCTTCTTGCAAGATACCAACAAGTCTTTGCAACTTCATAGGCCGACCTTGGCAGAACTTCAAAGGTGGAACATCGCATTAACACTGGAACAGCCTGTCCCATTAGACAACCTCCAAGACGGCAACCTTTCGGAAAAAGGGAAATTGAAAAAGAAGAGATCCAGAAGATGCTTAAAAGGGGAGTAATTGAACCTTCAACCAGTGCCTGGGCATCCCCTGTGGTCCTAGTACGAAAGAAAGATGGATCTATGCGCTTTTGCGCAGATTATCCCCGTCTGAATGATGTCACATTAAAGGATGCTTACCCTCTACCAAGAACTGATGATTGCCTTGATGCCTTGGCGAATTCAAAATGGTTCAGCACAATGGACTTAAACTCAGGGTTCTGGCAGATAGGTTTGGTGGACGAAGACAAGGAGAAAACAGCATTCACGACTGGACTCGGACTCTATCACTTTACAGTGATGCCAGTCGGTCTCGCGAATGCACCATCAACTTTTGAAAGACTAATGGAAGAAGTGCTCCGGGGACTGCAATGGGAGGAATGTCTACTTTTCATAGACAACATTATAGTTGGAGCAATAGAAGTGCCACAAGCTTTGCAAAGGTTGGAACATGTCTTTGAAAGACTACTAGGGGCTGGTCTGAAGCTGAAACCATCAAAGTGCATCTTCTTCCAGAAACGAGTGCCAAAAACAGCCAAGCAGATGAGGAGTTTCCTTGGATTATGTTCCTATTACAGGAAGTTTGTAGAGAAGTTTGCCGAAATAGCCAAGCCGTTATACCAGCTGGTAGAAAAGAGGGTGACATTTTCCTGGACAGAAGAGTGCTCGAATGCTTTCCAACACCTCAAGGAAGCACTGACTTCAGCACCAATTTTGTCGTACCCTATACCTGGAACCAAATTTATTTTGGACACGGATGCAAGTGACAGGAGCTGTACTTTCTCAGGAGCAAGATGGTGCAGAGAGGGTCATTGCTTACATGAGCAAGTCCCTAAACTGTCATGAAAGAAAGTATTGTGTCACTCGTAAGGAACTTCTTGCTGTGGTGAATGCTCTTAAGCACTTTTATTCCTACTTATATGGACAGGAGGTTTTACTCAGAACAGATAATGCAGCTGTCAGCTGGATGCGCAGCCTGAAGAAGCCAACAGGACAGGTTGCCAGGTGGCTTGAAGAACTCGGAACTTACAACCTCATGGTCATCCATAGGCAGGGCAGAAAACATCTAAATGCTGACGCTCTGTCACGAAACCCTTGTAAAGCATGTCTCAGACAGGAAGTAGAGCAGGAGCTGGGAGACTCGTCAGATGAAGAGGGAAATCAGATGGTCTCAGAGGGCAGCAGCCCACAAGCAGATATCTTCACAGAATTCAACCGAGCAGTTACTAGGAGCCATATGAACCAACCCAGTGAGCCATTGGTTTCTCTTGAAGGCTGGACACTCCCGGAAATCAGGCAGAAGCAGTTGGCTGATGCAAACGTGGGGATTTTGCTTGCTGCCAAAGAAGAAGGAAAAAAGCCAGAGTGGAAGGAAATCTCTCATATGTCATCCACTATCAAGACTCTCTGGAGACACTGGGATCGGCTGAATGTTTACTCAGGAGTGCTTTATCGCTTATGGATGGAAGATGATGAATCCCGACAGCAGATGATTGTTCCTCAGAGCCTGAAAGATGACGTTTTGAAGTACTATCATGACATTCCATCCAGTGCACACTTGGGCAGAGAGAAGACTCTGGAGAAAGTCAAGTTCTCTTTCTACTGGCCAGGTCTCAAGGGTGAGGTGGAGAATTACTGTCAAACCTGTGACCATTGCACAGCAAAGAAACAACCTAAGGAACCCCTTAAGGCCCCACTTGGGGAATACACAGTTGGAGAGCCTATGGAGCGAGTTGCTATGGACATCTTAGGACCTCTCCCGCTGACAAAGTCAGGACATCGCTTCATCCTTGTTATAAGTGATTGTTTCACTAAGTGGACTGAAGCTGTTGCTATCCCTAACCAGGAAGCTGTCACAGTCGCTAAAGCTTTTGTGGATGTGTTCATCAGTAGGTTTGGCGTGCCTATGCAGATACACACTGACCAAGGCTCTACATTCGAGTTAAAGCTTTTCAAAGACATCTGCGACTTCTTACAGATCCACAAGACCAGGACAACTAGCTACAGGCCACAATCAAATGGAGCTGTGGAAAGGTTCAACAAAACCCTTGCACAGATGCTCACAATGTATTGTGAGAAGGATCAGAAGCGGTAGGACGAGTACTTACCTCAAGTAATGATGGCCTACAGAGCTTCAATGCATTCCAGTACCAACAAAATGGTCTTCGGAAAGGAGATAGTTCTGCCCATGCAAGCAGTCATTGGGAGGCCAGAAGAGCTTCGGGATCAGGCTGATGTTGAAACATATCTCTTAACATTGGAAGATAGGCTGAAACGAGCTCACGAAGCTGGCAGGAGATCCCTGAAACAGACAGCAGAATATCGGAAGAAGAATTATGATCTCAAGACCAAGGGAAGATGTCTTAAAGAGGGACAAGCTGCATGGCTCCACAACCCTGTACGGAAACGTGGGGTCTGTCAGAAGCTCACTTCAAGTTGGAAAGGACCCTATCTCATTGAGAAAAGGATAGATGATGTCACCTACCTTGTGAGAAGGTCCCTTAAGCAACCTTCTAAGGTGTTTCATGTGGATCGGCTGCTACTCTACAGAGGGAAGAACCTTCCCTCATGGATCAAAAGATGTCAGCAGTCAACTTCAAGGAACTAGAAGATTAGGCCTTGAGAACCTGTCTTAACAATATCTTAAAGAAAAGTTGAACTTCAGAAGTTTGTGTTTATTGTTAACAATGTTGGAGTTTTATTACGATGTAAATAGTTGGATGGGATAATCTATGTCCCGAAGAAGGATCTTGAGCTTCAGTGCTGAAGCTATTGCTTGCATGGGTTGCTCTGGTAAATCTTAGGGAGCTGTACAAGGACTTGAAGCTTTGTTGGGTGGGACCTCAACTTGTGTCATCATACAGCGCCAGATATCTGCAAACAGAAAGAACATGTTGATGGAAGTGCTGCAGCGAACGATGATGGATCCACCATGTAACGCAGTAAGACTAGGCCTGATCACCCTGGAACCTGCTGACTTGATGTTGTTTACATTCTTTCTGTGGCATTTGATCTGGGCATCGTGTGAGAACGGAGTACACAGAACCGATGGAGGTGACCCGTGTAAAGATAGAAGCTATGATTGTCCTGTGAGGCTAAGATATTTATCAGGGATCCATGCAAACCAGTGTCAGGGTTGTAGAGTATTGACCTTAAGACATAATCAATAGTATAATTACACATGATGGCATTTAAGTTGGAATAATATGCTGCATTGTTGGATGTTTAGGCGAGTCTAAAAGAAAACATTTGTGTTACAGAATACACATAATCGTTGAAGATGGCTCACAAGTATGTCTGTGGACTCGGAACATGTGACAATTCTTTTGCAACGAAGAAAGAATTGAAGAATCATTTGGCAGCAGCACCACATCGTAAACTCAAGGTAGCCTGTATCCTGTGTCCTTCATTCCAGTCCTTTTCGAGAGTTTCAGAGTGGAAGAGGCACTGTGATGCCAAGCACAAGCTACAGCTGCAGGAACTTGATGCAGACTTTACGTCAGAAAGCAACGCCACATGGTTTTCACTTAATCCAGAATCGTATGTGAGGGTGGTACCAGCTCCAGGTTGGAATGCGGCACTTTCAGCAAAGACAAGGGAAATGGTCCTTCTTTGGGTCTCGACACAGGGCAGCATGCCAAGAACAGAGGAAGAATGGGAGGAGGTATGGCAGACGATTAAAACGGTTACAAAGACCCTACCAGTGGAGGTGCAGGAGGTACATGATGATGCTCTGTCCATATTTACAGATGGAATCATAAGTCTTTAACCGGAAGTTAACACACCACCAGAATACGACCCTTCAGAAAGCAAGTGTGGCGCCTCTACTCAACTAGAGATTAAGGACATCCTCCTCCAGAGGAATGGTGCTACTGTCCTGTTCTATACGCCTGGGGGTGGGCTTGTGTACGAGGCGGGCATTTCAGAAGAAGCCATGCAGAGTCCGAAGTCGTTCGACAACCTCACAAGGCGGATGAGGACTCTTGGCAGGGCCGAACCCAACTCCAGGCCAAGTGGATCGGGGCAGAAAATGGAGGGACCTCAACTGGAGACAAGGAAAGCCACCTTCGCATCACTTCTGGGGATAGAGATGAACCTGATCGACTCCGTTACACACTGGACATCCCCTTTTTCATCAAGGGAACCTTCCCCCAGGCCCAAGAAAAGATCGAGTAACTCCAACATGTCTCCCCATAAGGATTCCGCATCAAAGATCCCAAGAAGAGAGGAACAGAAAAGATACCATCAAAGGCCCAGCTCTCCCCCAAGGCCAAGGGAAGTGGACACCATGAGGGATGCCAAGAAGATCTTGACAACAGGTTGCATGCCACTGCTTCCCCCAGCCAGGAGGGACTGGACACACCATCAGATCCGCCTCTCTGCTGGTGCAAGGAGCATCACCTGGCCTCCTAGGAGCTGGGAGACCCTCAGTGCAGATGAGAGACTCCTCCAGTGGGAATTTGCTGCCATGACCCTGGAGGAGGGCCTCCAAGGACGAGTCCCTCGGATTGAAAGGAGCTACTTGCATGACAGATGGAATATGCTTGCCCTCCCTGGTACCCTACTGCATACAGAGGACCACTCACCATCAAGGAAGGCCCGTCTTTACGATTACCGGACCTTGGTTGACATCTCCTTGGGCAAGATAAACGGCCAGACTGCCAGGGCCATAATCCTCATGCATCAAGCCGCCCAACGCCATAGGAATACGGAAACAGACAGGATCATCAACTCTATCGATGCAGCAAGGATCGGTCTTCGCCTTGAAGCGGATTAGCAGATCAGGGGACCTGATCTTTGAAGAGGGGTATGATGTGATGGCCATCACGAAGAAGATATAAATATTAATGTCTTTATTATAAAATATGAGAGTTATGACAGCTTGTAAAAATTAGAAATATTTCCTAAATATTTCCCTGTTGTATTTTTGTTGGTTGTATGACAGTGCACGAATTATATCATAATTATCCTGAGAACTGTAATTAGGTTTGCAGGTATATATCAGTATATTTTTGCCAACCTCGTTTTCACGTAATTCAATGTTTTGAATCCCGTTTCGGTAAGAAATCTATCAGAGGATCAAAGCATGCTTTTATAGAGCTTCATGGCACACTGTTATCTCGTAAAAATAATCATATGTCCATGCCATCATGTTACGCATATTGTTTAGGATGTGCCAGTACCTCATAAGCATCGATGTCAACAACGTGCCTGTCAAAACGATCTTGTTTACTTGTTTCAAGAGTTTTGCATTGACCGTAACTTTTGAAGAATTCATCGTTCTAAGCACACAGTTACGCAAATTAACAATCAGATACAGATTAATCATACCTTTGTTCTTCAACAAACAGATCACAATCGCTTGGCAGCTTGATATTTATCCATATTTGTGTGAATTTGTGATCAGGGCTGAGCTACGTGTTTCGCCGACGCCCGCCATTTTAACTTTGTGACAGCTAGCCTAGGTCGCGATGAAGTTACTGAATTTGGCTAATGCTTGGCATTTGCATTATAAAGTTTATTTAATCTAATGAACTATGTCCAGAGGAACCCAGAATCGTATTTGATGATATGTCAAGACGTGTATTAAAGTTACTGTTAATTCTGACATCAGGAACTATGTAATCTTCGCTGATGTATTCATGCGCAGTATTTAGCGTCACTATTCATGAACATGTTTCTCATAAATATGACATCCAGTGCTTCTGTCAAAGTATACCAGTGGCCAATTTGTGTTATTAAACGTCTTATGCATCAGATAAATTCCAATTGCCTCCTGACATTTGTAATCTTCCTCTTTGAATTGTCCATCGTAATTCCCAGTCGATGTTGCTTGTTGTTATTACGTCCTCTCGGCAGGCAGCAAGGACGTAGCTTCGACGTAGCAGGACGTAATTGTTTATCTTGTGATATTGGAAGGCAATTAGTGAATCAATTAGACAGAATTCATTGATTGGTATAAATACTCATTTTAATACCAAATTACCTCCTGAGATGGTTTGCCTTCCTCTTTATTTCAGTGATTTTACATTGTGAAAGTAGATCCCTCAAGGGAATGAGGACGTAAAGAGACGTAATTTCTCGTAATTTGATTGGTCAATAAGAGACATGTGACCATTTTCTCACACCTATAAATACGATGAGATCCATTCTGGGTCATTCTGACTTTGGCAGTCTAAAGGTCAGTTTCAATCAAAGGGCAGATAATTCAGCCCAAAAGTTCCCCTTGTCCTTATGTAATCATTTCTATAAATAGACTGCATTTTTGAACACAGACACAAATTGCTATCTGAGTAACTGTAAAGTTATTCAGATAAAGAAGTCATCCATATATATATATATTTATAGCAGTAAACTACCATTATAGTTACAGGCAATAATTATTTTGCCCTGACACTGGTCCTTACAAATAAACCTTAAAGCTCAGAGGGATCTACTTATTTGGAAGCATTGTGTTGTCCATATAAGGCATTGTTATACCCACATGAATAAAAACTAATTATTCATTGAAAAGAAGTGTTTTGACTCTCAGTACTAGTTACATCCAGACTTCGAGGTTTATCAGAAGTTCGGGTCCGGGCCGCTACATTATGTTTCAGTTTAAGGCGTGGGGAGCCAGAAAGACGAGTTGTGTTATGTTTCAGTTTAAGGTGTGTGGAGCCAGAAAGACGAGTTGTGTTATGTTTCAGTTTAAGGCGTGGGGAGCCAGAGGGACGAGTCGTGTTATGTTTCAGTTTAAGGTTTGGGGAGCCAGAGGGACGAGTCGTGTTATGTGTTAGTTGTAGGCCTGGGGAGCCAGAGGGACGAGTGGTGTTATGTTTCAGTTGTAGGCGTGGGGAACCAGAGGGACGAGTGGTGTTATGTTTCAGTTAAAGCCACGGTGAGCCAGAGGGACGAGTGGTGTTATGTTTCAGTTGTCGGCGTGGGAAGCCAGAGGGACGAGTGGTGTTATGTTTCAGTTGTCGGCGTGGGGAGTCAGAGGGACGAGTGGTGTTATGTTTCAGTTGTAGGCGTGAGAAGCCAGAGAGACGAGTCGTGTTATGTTTCAGTTGTAGGCGTGGGGAGCCAGAGAGACGAGTGGTGTTATGTTTCAGTTGTAGGCGTGGGGAGCCAGAGAGACGAGTGGTGTTATGTTTCAGTTGTAGGCGTGGGAAGCCTGAGGGACGAGTGGTGTTATGTTTCAGTTGTAGGCGTGGGGAACCAGAGGGACGAGTGGTGTTATGTTTCAGTTGTAGGCGTGGGGAGCCAGAGAGGCGAGTCCCAGCCATGTCTGTTGTGTGCTTGATATCAGAACCATCGATTCATCCGAATTGAGAGCACCTATCTCTGTATGCGGATAAATGATTGAATCAATACCGTTCACATACATTGCTCGCCGTGATATTTTTATGCACACAGACACACGCACGCGCGCACGTGCATACACAGAGGGAGGGTATAGTCAGCCTTTGGTCTTGATCTATGTTCACGCTTTACTTTATTTGATTTGTGAAGACCAGACGACAGTGTTAATGTGTTTTTGCAATAATGTTTCAACTCAAAATACAAAACAAATACAAATGAACAACCCCAAAGAAAAGACGTCATATGTAAAGAACGAACAGTGTACTTAAGGACTTGGAATTGTATATAAATAACATGGTAAATGATCATGAAGGGTTACGTTGTTGAAAACCTCTGAGCCTAACTATGAAGGGTGTACAGTACGCCTTAACAGTTTGCGTGTATTATGTACAGATTCCGAGGACTCAATCTGTTCACTGTCGTAGGATACCCTTACTTTACTTTTGTGAACGATTTGTGGTTGGATTGAAATACAATACGTCACTCAGTTTGATCAACTCGCACGTTAATCCGTGTACTCGTAACGTTTGACACAATGTTCGAGGCCTGCCCTAATGCTCTTCAGATGGTTCTTTCTGTGAACCGTCACATTTCCGTGACGAAATGAAACAAACTGTGAAGCAAAATATTAAGTACATTTTATAAAATATCTTCGATTTGCCTTTTGCCATTTTCACTCTGTAAGAACTTGTAAACAAGATTCATATCCAGATTGGTCTTTTTCATTATATTTTCATTCTTGTTAAATGTCAATGTCAGCATCGGAACTGTGGGGTATAAAATGAGTATCATGTAGCAAATGTTCGATACCAAAGCTGGGCAAAAGGGCGTGTGCATATGCATGAGTAAGTGCAGGTTTCACCATCCACTTTGAAAAGGGCATTAATTTACATATTTGTTGTGCACTCGGCGACGGTTTTTTTCAAACAAGGTAGAAGTATGTTCAGTTTTTTATAAGTTTATTTACTGTATGGCTGGAATTGTGATATGTTGGTACCAGTACAAAAGCTTTTAATTATGTCATCTTCTGTATCTACTTTGAAGATAAACACCATGTAGTGTGCGTTGTATCCATGAGACATCTATATCATACATAAAATGTAATGACATGTATATACACATTTCTGAAAAAGGCATCTTTGATAAAACAATTAGACTTTAAAACTGAACATGCACATTAGGCCAGCACTGGCTGCAATAGCTTATAAAATATATACACACTGGTCGTTTTAGTTGTATAGAATGGTGAGTAAACTCAACCAGTCTTGTTTTGTTTTACTCAGTAAAAGAACACCGGTTTATGGGAGTATACCAAGCTGGGTTCAATCATATGGAACCATTTTAGCACTGCAGTATTCAGGAAAGACATTACCGTCTTAATACCCTAATTTATAAACTCCTTTTTTTCAGTTCATTAGATGAGTAATCACTGCATACTTAAACACAACATATATCGGAATAAATATGAGATACACATACATCAATAATATACATATTACAATCATAAAATAGGAACAATATAAATAGACGTTAAGCTGCCAAGAACGTGACAATTTCCCCCTATACTGTATAAGTTCCTTCCTTACCATAACGTAGCGATTTTATTCCTCCGTGTTTTTTAACCACCCTTTTTTATATATCTTAGATTGTCGTGATTAAGCTCATACACAATGTTATCCGACTCTATCAAGGTTAAACGTAAATTTAATATTAATCATCATCATTTCTGTCCAAACATAATTTCCGACAAGAAAACATGTCACTAATACATAAAAAGATAATTTATTTGCACAGTAGTCTTTTGTGAGATGATATTTAAACATGACACTTTGTACAGCTTTGGCCTATTTCAACAGTTACTCTGCCGCTATAGAGCAATGCATTTTGTACATTTAGAGATGGCTCTGCTATTTTCTATCGAGACGTAAAATATATGGTAATTCTTTCGAAACATGAAATTCTCTCCGCTAACTACTTATGAGAGATACTGTTTTTCACTTACCACTCTACCCATATCGACCCAAACGTATTGACCCATTGCTTGCACATACACCTTTAAAAGTCAAACGACAAAGATCGAAATGAAATGCATGCATCACTCATTATTACGGCAGTGTAGCGGGCAGCATGTCACTGTGAGATAGTCCCGAAATGTATTGAACATAGCTTACGGATACCCTAGTGAACCTTCCTGGTAGCAGATGACGTATACTTTGGTGTGCTGATATGGCATTATGATAAGGTGCATCATGTGCATCAAATATGAATATTACACCTATACATATTTCCGGAAACATAAAAGCAACTTCAGTAGTAGTTCGAAGTAATAACAGTTATAGATGTACATTTGTCCTAACACGCCCACCAATGCGTTGAACCAGTGCCTACGCATTATGGTAATGGAAATGCCTGCATTATCCATGTATCGGGGCGCTTAAGACGAAAGCAGAAAAGTCCTGATGCGTGTTGATGTCCGTCAACTGTCCATTGAACGTCCATCAGTGTCATCAATCTGTGCATCCTGCGTCTTGCGCGCGCATGTCTGTGAGCATGTGTCTTCATGAGCAAGGTTCGAGTGTACCATCTGAAATATATTATACATAAATGGTAGTTGTTTTGACATATGATCAGCTGCAGGGTTCTGGTAAAAATGACACATTGTGAGTGAATATTTTGACGTTGCCTCAGCTATCGTCCAGCTATTCACTACGTAAATACGAAAACACGTGAGTCTTTCGTTGAACAGAAACAGCGCGTTACACTCTATTCAGCAATATGAACACTGTTGATATCACTATGAAACAGCCAGTAGCTAGTGCAGCTTACCGTCTACATGTTTGCAGTAGTAGTCTGTGGGTATGTTTGTGCAAGGTAGGATGGCCTCTGAAATGTTGAAATACACCTGCTGTCCACCGCCACAATCCCCAGGGGTCTTCACACCATTTACACACCAGTAGTACTCAGTGCAGTTGCCAGGGTAGGTGCTCTCTCTGGCGATGTAGGTGTAAACGCTGCAGTCACATTTGGAAGGAGGAGCTGTAAAATCACCAGGAAAGCTGCCATGACGGAACAGTTGCTCTGCACCCTTTTACCACATCTATTTCCCTATCTTCACTATGGATGGACGTAGGAAGCCAAATCCGAAAGATTCCATGGTCCCTAGCCTGTCTTACAGACCCTGATACAAATATATCAAACACAGCCCATGCAAGTCTATAAAATTTGGCAAGTCTAGATTGCTGCAGTATCATAGAGAGTCTCTGGGCTCCTTTTTATTATATTTTTATTAAGATAATTGAACAACTGTTTTTTTCTGTACGATATGTTCATTTCAGAGAGAAGATGTTAGTCTACATGGTCCCCAACTATACAAGGTACCATACGCTTTCAGGCAAATGTGTATACTTTGTAGAAAAATATGACAGATACAATCCAAATTATTGGTGTGATTTAAACGGCAGTTTATGAGTAGTGTATATAAAGACAACGCAAAAACCCGCTGTGTTCTGAAACCCGCGATCGAACAGGAAACAAGCAAGAAACATATTTATTTTTACTTTTTATATATATTTCTGATTGAATGTTTTGATATTGTATTGTGCAATACGAAACAATCTTAACATATTTATAGTTTGTATTTCATCTTTATATTTCAGTTGGCTGCACCGTTTTCCTTGAAATATTATCATTCTCTCTCTTTCTCTCTCCCTCCCTCTCTCTCTCCCTCTCTCTCTCTCTCTCTCTCTGTGCATAATCATCATGACGTAATTCACATGTTGTACTATATATTTTGAGGTTAAATTATGAAAATAACCAATGACAAACCTCAAAACTGTAAGGAGTTGTTATGTAACCAAAGTCATATGCAGTTTTAGTTACATCAATTAAAATCATGAACATAGTTTGCTGGAGGGTAGCGGTGCCATCTCCTTACCTCATCCTGGTCTTGTTAGTTGTAATTATTTCTACTTTGTAATGACTTTTGTTAGTTTAGACTGCACGTACATAATTACTCGCATACAAAAAGTTAATATAGAGAGGTTAGCACCATTAATGATATGTCACATTTCGAAAAAGACATTTTAATTAGTCACTGCATACATTTTCTACGTGTCGTCAAACACTTGTTAGTATTAAACAATACACATAGAAATGAGAAAATAAACAATATTATCGCACACTTGTCCATTTACTTATTTTCAGATGGTTTGTATTAAAACATAAATGCACAGCACATTTTAGGAATGCTATACCTGACGTCGTGACGTCTGCTGGATCTATTTAACGAACGACAATACGATGTTTAACGACGTTTGCTGTGTTTTAAAACAATATTAACGTGTACACTTGTATTATGAGAACTGAATAATATCATTTCATATCACTAGATTGCTACCGACTTGTGTGTCACAGTTCTTGATGAAGTTTCAACTTCAATGAAACTGAGACAACTAAACGTCATTCTTACCCCTTGTAGTGAATGTAGCATTTGCATTTTAGTTTAAACTGCACGTACTCTATAACAAATTACTCGCATACAAAAGTTAATAGAGACAGGTTAGCACCAGCGATTGTATGTCACATTTCGAAAAAGAAATTTAAATTAGTCACCTCATTTATACATACAATAGTTTCTCACTGTCGTCAAAATAAATGTAAGTATGTAACAATACACATAGCAATGATAAAAAAACCCATCACAATTACACACATGTTCATTTACGACTTGTTCGCGGATGGTTTGTGTTAAAACATTAAAGCACCGCACATTAAAGGTATGCTATACCTGACGTGGTGAACTCTGCTGGATCTATTTAAGAAAAAGACAAAACAATGTTGACAGACGTTTGCTGTGTTTCTAAATCAATATATATATATATGTGTACATTTGTATTATCAGAACTGAATATTATCATTTCAGATCACTATAATGCCACTGACTTGTATGTCACAGTTCTTCGCAATGAAACTGAGACAAAATAAACGTCATTCTTACCCCTGGTAGTGACTGTTGCATTTCCAGTTGTATTACCATCATCAGCTGAAATGACACATACAATCAAAATTATTGGTGTGATTTAAACGGCAGTTTATGAGTAGTGTATATTAAGACAACGCAAAAAACGTTGTGTTCTGAAACAGGAAACAAGCATGAAACATATTTATTGTACGTTTACCACTCAAATTCGAGTTGTTAAGAGATCTGAAGAAGTGCAAGACTTCGGGATAATAAAAGTCATACTCACAGGATGGGGTTCTTTTCTGTTCACAAAATGAAAGTGCATAATCGCTGGTACAGGCCAAAGCTTGTGTCGCATTAGCGATGAAATAGGAACTTCCCGGGCATGTTCTGTTGATGGGAGCCCCGTTTACACACCAATAATAATCCTTGCAGTGGCTTGGGTGAGTGTATTCACGAGGTATGTTGTCGCCAGTTGCTCTGCTTTTGCAGGAGAATGGATCTGGAACAAACAACGGACATGGTACATCTACTTAGTTAACAAAACGACCGTGAAACATGCTCAATATGCTACTTACAAATTTGGTTTAATTTGTATGACATTCTACACTGTCACTATTGCCAATGTTGTTGCTGTCCGATATAGTTTACATATCCCTCAGTTCACAAATGAGTGATTGGCGTTGTGTATCATGTCTATGCATATATGTTATAACGTTCCTCATATCTATAATATTTGCTGAGGCGCATGAAGACATGAAATCGATTTGGTTGCAACAAATCTAAAACAGAAACAAGTTGACGACACCTTACTGACAAACATATGTAAATCACAAGGTTGATGACGTCACGGCTTTGTGATGCTTTGTGATTCATAGTGCCTAGTAGTAGCTAATTTCTTAAGCATAGGAGATTAGATTAGGTTTTGACATGACTAAGAAATCCACCTTTAATATTGATAAAATAATGAATAAAAATGTCAACAGAAATAATTGAAAAACTTGAATCATTCTCAGATTGGTTGTATTGAAACAAATATGTGTTTTCATTTATATTACCTGTCGTAGTGGTTTCAGCTGGCGCTAATCCAAACAAAGAAAACGTCGTGATAAGCATGTTTTGACAAAAGAAAACATATTAAATTCTTATCGTATCTTTGATACCTATGGACAAAAATGCAGTAACAAAATGCATAAAAGTATTCGATGATTGAGTGCTCTACGTTTTATAGTTTTAATCGCAGGACGTTATCGTACATTGTATACACACAACGTCTTACTCACTGTGTCGGACATTACTTTGCAACACCGACATTACAAGCAAGAGTTACCAGGAAAACACATTGCCCCTCCAACCTCATCCAAAACATTGCTAAGAAAAATAAACTCAATAGATAATCAGGTCAAGAAGACAATTACTTGTACGTGTTGGGCAATATTGGATTATACAGTTTAGAGGAATAACAAAATCAAAAGAAACATGGTTCTCACCCACGGTCGTTCCTGTCTCATTTCCATTCACAGTTTCATTCGCAGCTGAAAAGTCAAATTTAGGTTGGGTGTGACACATCTAGGGTATAGACCATGAACAGTCTTGATTATTGAAAATACGGCATATTCACTGAGAGCAGAAATACCAGAATATATTCAAAACGATTTTTCAGAGATAATCCGACTAAAACCAAATATTCACAGATAAAATTAAACCTAAATCGTGATGATGAGAAGGTATAGAGCAGAATACACGATATACATGCACATACCCAGAATTCAAGGATTAGGGTTACCTTTCAGAGCACAATATGAAAGTGCGTAATCCTCGGTACAGGCCGTAGTTGGTGTGGCATTCCCGATGAAATAGGAACTTCCAGGACACGTGGTGTTAACGGGAGCTCCGTTTACACACCAGTAGTACTCTTTGCAGTGACTGGGGTAGGTGTCACCACGTGGTATGCGGTCGCCACTCACTCTGCCTTCACAGGAGAATGAACCTTGGTGAAAGAGTTATACATCGATCACCTTTATATACCATATCAGCCACACATCTTTTACTTTTACTTGGTATGGTGCCATATTTTACAGAGTCTAATATTCATCTAAATATTGTTGTAAAAAATCGCAGATTGTCTGTTTGAAGATCCATACAAAATTACATATAATTTATACAAACGAATCTTCCCGATTTAACTAATCGTTGATTTAATGCTTCTGGTACATTCATGTCATTACGCACATGCATTTACACAAACACTTTCATCGCCAGTCAGCGTCGATCCTTGATACTAGAGCCAGTTTCTCTCAGAACTGGTGCCTCTGTATAGAAATCAACATTGTTCCACTTGTCGTGTGTACACCCAAGAGCACGAATATAGGAGCCTAATATAAAACCTAAAATCAGAATCGGGCACGCCTGATGGACACCAACCCCATGCAACCCCCTTCCTCTTCTTCCTCCCCTTACACCCATTCAGTATTCTGGAATATCGTTGAAAAAACAGGTTACATGTGAGGTATAGCTATTACAATAACCTATCGGAATGCGTCTGTTTACATCACATAGAACTCATTAACATACATATGTATGGGTGTTACACAATCATAATGTGGCTAACGATTGTATTAATCATTCATATCATGGAATATGACCTTTAAATATGTACTTTAGCAACATTATTTTCCAGAACTGGGGTTACCTATCAGTGCACAGTATTAAAGAGCATATTAATCGGTACAGTCCAAAGTTGGTGTGGCATTCAGAAGATTTGAAAAATAAAAATGAATCCCCATTGTATACCCCATAAAGTGTTTAGAAGTATTGATTTTAAGATAAATAAATAGATGAGCATATCTTCATCACTCAGGTTTTGTAGCATTGATGGGGGCACGGGTGGCCCAGTCGTCTAAGGCGCCGCGATCCGCTGTGCAGAGTTGCGTCCCTTGGGCACGCCAGAAATCTATGATGGTGGGTTCGAATCTCGATTTTGTTTCTAAGTTTGTCAGCACCATGCCCGTGCTCGTGGGTTTCACCGAAATGGTAAACGTCTGAGACCTGCATCACTTCGGGCTGTCCTCCCACATTAAGCTGACACGCCGTGATGTAACTGGATTACTGTTAAAAGCGGCGTAAACCCAACTCATTCACTCACTCACTCATAGCATTGATAAAGATGAGCTTCTGTACGTTCTGTACTTTGATGTTTTCTGCATGTTTTGTTTACTCGCGAGTCATAACGTTCTGTTGTGAAGGCTCCCATACCTGTTGGACCATCACTAGGTCCTGCCACACACACATCGTTCTGCAGATCAATGCAATATCCCTTGTGGCATGTCGCGATGTACACTACATCAGAGACACATTCAATCCAGAGTTGACAAGTGTAGGGATGCTCAAACTTTCCAGTCTGGTTCACGCACGTGTCCGCTTAAAAAAATGACAACATAAATACATAATTATTCCTTACAACAAACATAATCGTTTTGACAGTTGAGAATATGATTGCAACGTTGCTGATAAATATTGAAATACAGTGTCTATAAAATGTATTCGAGTACGTTAAATTGTTCAATATTAATTTTCAACCACTTACATGGAATAACATAGACATCCCCACAGGCTGTTGTAGCATTTGCTCCTTCTTTGACGTTACAGCAGACGCTGGAGGCATTCCAGGCCATGCTGAAGGCATAGTAAAACTGGGAGGTTGCTTCCAGGGTACACGCGTCAGTCTGGTTCTCGGCCACAGACTCCTGTGTGATGAAGTTCAGTCTGTCTAGTGTCGTACCATTGGCCAGTGTAGCACTCCAGTACACCTCAGCTGGAGGGATACCCTGTCTGTAGGAGCACACAAACAGTGACGTCTCCTTCCATCTGCCCTCAACGATCTCAAACGGCAAGGTCAAGGTCGGCTTCCCTGAATGAACTTTTATAAAAGAATCCGTAAGTTGTACATTGAGCCACTAATATTGTAAATACAATAGAACTATATAATAACTGATGTTACATATATCGAGTTTTAGTGGCATCTTCTTTAATATCCTATATATGTTTATAGCATGCTGTTGTAATTGAGGTAAAAATGAGAAGTATTGACTACTTACCAAGAACTGTTAAATTAGCCGCCGTTGTGAGATTCCCTTCCTCGCCCACGACACGACATTCATATTCCCCAGAGTCAGTGCAACGTGGATCACTTATCATGTACGTGAACTCAGTCCTGTCCTCGCTGATGTCTGGAGACTGACCCAGGAGAGCGTTATTCTTGAGGAAGTGCACACTGCTGAATGTGTAATTCCTGTCCATATGACAAAGGAGAACCACGTCCCCGCCTCCTTGGTGGACACTGACATCGTCCATCATCAACGTCGGTGGAGGAAGTGATGTTGTTGGAAGGCCGGTGGATGAGGCGTCGTATGATGTTGGGGAAGGATATATCGACGCAGATGTGTAGTCAGACGTAACAGGACTTGTCATGAGACTTAAATATGTGTTTAATACATCAAGGCTTGCTGATTCGACAGCTGAACCACTGCTAATACCAACAGAACTTGATGTTTGGACAACAACATCCGGGCTTGATGTTTGGACAGCTACATCCGGGCGTGATGTTTGGACAACAACATCCGGGCTTGATGTTTGGACAACTACACCCGGGCTTGATGTTTGGAGGACTACATCCGGGCTTGATGTTTGGACAGCTACCTCCGGGCTGGTTGTTTGTAGAACAACATCCCGGCTTGATGTTTGGATAACTACACCCGGGCTTGATGTTTGGACAACTACATCCGGGCTTGATGTTTGGACAACAACATCCGGGCTTGATGTTTGGACAGCTACCTGCGGGCTTGATGTTTGGATAACACCATCCGGGGTTGATGTTTGGAGAACTACATCCGGGCTTGATGTTTGGACAACTACATCCGGGCTTGATGTTTTGACAACAACATCCGAGCTTGATGTTTGGACAACTACATCCGGGCTTGATGTTTGGAGAACAACATCCGGGGTTGATGTTTGGAGAACTACATCCGGGCTTGATGTTTGGACAACAACATCCGAGCTTGATGTTTGGACAACTACATCCGGGCTTGATGTTTGGACAACTACATCCGGGGTTGATGTTTGGAGAACTACATCCGGGCTTGATGTTTGGACAACTACATCCGAGCTTGATGTTTGGACAACTACATCCGGCCTTGATGTTTGGACAGCTACCTCCGGGCTTGATGTTTGGATAACTACATCCGGGCTTGATGTTTGGACAACTACATCCCGGCTTGATCTTTGGATAACTACACCCGGGCTTGATGTTTGGACAACTACATCCCGGCTTGATGTTTTGACAACAACATCCGAGCTTGATGTTTGGACAACTACATCCGGGCTTGATGTTTGGAGAACAACATCCGGGGTTGATCTTTGGAGAACTACATCCGGGCTTGATGTTTGGACAACAACATCCGAGCTTGATGTTTGGACAACTACATCCGGGCTTGATGTTTGGACAACTACATCCGGGGTTGATGTTTGGAGAACTACATCCCGGCTTGATGTTTGGACAACTACATCCGAGCTTGATGTTTGGACAACAACATCCGGCCTTGATGTTTGGACAGCTACCTCCGGGCTTGATGTTTGGATAACTACATCCGGGCTTGATGTTTGGACAACTACATCCGGGCTTGATGTTTGGAGGACTACATCCGGGCTTGATGTTTGGACAGCTACCTCCGGGCTTGATGTTTGGACAGCTACATCCGGGCTTGATGTTTGGAGAACTACATCCGGGCTTGATGTTTGGACATCTACATCCGGGCTTGATGTTTGGACAACTACACCCGGGCTTGATGTTTGGATTTCTACATTCGGGCTTGATGTTTGGACATCTACATTCGGGCTTGATGTTTGGAGGACTACATCCGGGCTTGATGTTTGGACAGCTACCTCCGGGCTTGATGTTTGGACAGCTACATCCGGGCTTGATGTTTGGAGAACAACATCCGGGGTTGATGTTTGGAGAACTACAACCGAACTTAATTTTTGGACAACAACATCTGGGCTTGATGTTTGGACAACTACATCCGGGCTTGATGTTTGGACAACTACATCTGGACTTGTTGTTTGGACAACTACACCAGGGCTTGATATTTGGACAACAACATCCGGGCTTGATGTTTGGAGAACAACATCCGGGCTTGATGTTTGGAGAACAACATCCGGGTTTGATGTTTGGAGAACTACATCCGGGCTTGATGTTTGGAGGACTACATCCCTGCTTGATGTTTGGAAAACTACATCCGGGCTTGATGTTTGGACAACTACATCCGGGCTTGATGTTTGGACAACTACATCCGGGCTTGATGTTTGGATAACTACATCCCGGCTTGATGTTTGGACAACTACATCCGAGCTTGATGTTTGGACAACAACATCCGGCCTTGATGTTTGGACAGCTACCTCCGGGCTTGATGTTTGGACAACTACACCAGGGCTTGATATTTGGACAACAACATCCGGGCTTGATGTTTGGACAACAACATCCGGGCTTGATGTTTGGAGAACAACATCCGGGCTTGATGTTTGGAGAACAACATCCGGGTTTGATGTTTGGAGAACTACATCCGGGCTTGATGTTTGGACAACTACATCCCGGCTTGATGTTTGGAGGACTACATCCGGGCTTGATGTTTGGACAGCTACCTCCGGGCTTGATGTTTGGACAGCTACAACCGAACTTAATTTTTGGCCAACAACATCTGGGCTTGATGTTTGGATAACTACATCCGGGCTTGATGTTTGGACAACTACATCCCGGCTTGATGTTTGGAGGACTACATCCGGGCTTGATGTTTGGACAGCTACCTCCGGGCTTGATGTTTGGACAGCTACAACCGAACTTAATTTTTGGCTAACAACATCTGGGCTTGATGTTTGGAGAACTACATCCGGGCTTGATGTTTGGAGAACAACATCCGGGTTTGATGTTTGGACAACTACATCCGGGCTTGATGTTTGGAGGACTACATCCCGGCTTGATGTTTGGAGGACTACATCCGGGCTTGATGTTTGGACAGCTACCTCCGGGCTTGATGTTTGGAGAGCAACCTCCGGGCTTGATGTTTGGACAACTACATCCGGGCTTGATGTTTGCAGAACAACATCCGGGGTTGATGTTTGGAGAACTACATCCGGGCTTGATGTTTTGAGAACAACATCCGGGCTTGATGTTTGGACAACTTCAACCGAACTTGATGTTTGGACAACTACTTCTGGACTTGATGTTTGGACAACAACATCTGGGCTTGATGTCTGGACAGCTACATCCGGGCTTGATGTTTGGACAACTACATCCGGGCTTGATGTTTGGACAGCTACATCCGGGCTTGATGTTTGGACAACTACATCCGGGCTTGATGTTTCGAAAACCACATCCGGGCTTGATGTTTGGACAACTACATCCGGGCTTGATGTTTGGACAACTACATCCGGGCTTGATGTTTGGACTTCAACATCCGGGCTTGATGTTTGGACAACTACATCCGGGGTTGATGTTTGGACAACTACATCCGGGCTTGATGTTTGGACAACTACATCCGGGCTTGATGTTTGGACAACTACATCCGGGCTTGATGTTTGGACAACTACATCTGGACTTGATGTTTGAGCAACTACATCTGGACTTGATGTTTGGGTAACTACATCCGGGCTTGGTGTTTGGACAGCTACATCCGGGCTTGATGTTTGGACAACTACATCCGGGCTTGATGTTTGGGTAACTACATCCGGGCTTGATGTTTGGACATCTACATTCGGGCTTGATGTTTGGACAACTACATCCCGGCTTGATGTTTTGACAGCTACATCCGGGCTTGATGTTTGGACATCTACATCCGGGCTTGATGTCTGGACAACTACATCTGGACTTGATGTTTGGAGAGCTACACCCGGGTTTGTTGCTTGGACACCTAGATCTGGACTTGATGTTTGGAGAACTACATCCGGGCTTGATGTTTGGACAACTACATCTTGGCTTGAATGTTGGAGAACTACATCTGGACTTGATGTTTGGAGAGCTACACCCGGGCTTGTTGCTTGGACACCTAGATCTGGACTTGATGTTTGGAGAACTACATCTTGGCTTGAAGTTTGGAGAACTACATCTGGACTTGATGTTTGGAAAACAACATCCGGGCTTGATGTTTGGACAACTATATCCGGGCTTGATGTTTGGACAGCTACATCCGGGCTTGATGTTTGGACAACTACATCCGGGCTTGATGTTTGGAGAATTACATCCGGGCTTGAAGTTTGAGTATTTTCGGCCACTGGAAATTAACATAATTGAACAGTGCTTAATGTGAGTTCGACCAATGTTGATATAGTCTTCTTAACTGGATTGATATAACATGTATAAAATAAGACTAGTATGAACAGGATCACTTGCAGAATTGCGGAACACTAAGTTGAACTTAATATGCTTTGAATTCCTTTTCAGTTATGATAGTTCAGATGATGATAAGATAATTGCTGTAAACAGTACACTGTAGAATGTGCCAGAAGCAGTATTCCCACATAGTTTTCATGTGCTCCTGGCACATTCTATAGTGTACTATTCCTGCTGGATCACAGTATTTGCCAAGCATTAATGTCCAGTAGCTTACACAGTAATATAAAGATAGGTTAAGTTGACTTATAGCCCCGCTATTATAATCTTGACTCACCGTGACGACAATGCTGGTTTCTTTTTGAAAACTATATTTAATTCAGATTTAAATTAAGACGTCATACTCCAAGTGTAAACTAGTAAGCGTAAGATATCCCAAATTAGTGAGGTTAAGGTCTATCGAAACATCATCTACACTTTCATAAGATTTACACTTATTATTACATATGCAACGATCAGCCCCAAATTTTCGTCAACTGTCACCCGCCTCCGTGGTATAGTAGCTGGAGCGTCTGCCCGGATCGGTGGTTCGATCCGCTGGCTGCTTCATTCCAAAATACTTTTAAATATTTGTGGAACTTGTACTAATGCCTGGCGCTCGGCATTAAGGGTAGAGAACTGATCGGCTCGGAGTCAGTATACCATGTCTGAGAGGGATATCCATGTTAAACTGCAGCTTGGTATAACAGTGCAAGAGCACTATAAAACAGACATACGTTTGTGCTGTTACAATGTAACAGATACACAGACGTGCATGCACGTCGCTGTTTGAGCGGAATAATCTTGAAAGCGACGTTAAACTCCATTTCACCTCAGACCCCAGTAGACCAAATTCGATTTTAGCTGAATATATTATTATTAATATCTTTTACAAAACAAAACTTGTTAAGCACTAGACTCGGGTCAACTTTTTACTCTATGCATTCATGTCAGGGGAACGCTTTGTCATCAACCTGTCTTACCGGGCTTTACTGCGGGTTTTTCCTGACTCGTCTCGTCTACAGTGGTAACAACAACTGTCACAGACTCTGAAGCGATGACGTAGATAGATACTCTCGTAACTGAGGATGAGGATGTGGATGAGGGGGGTTTGAAGATGTTTGTCACTGCAACCTGCACAGGAGCTGAGTTTTGGGCAGTGAAGTAGAAAAGAGCCACAATGACGACAGAGCCATTTCTGCAATACAAATTGAGTCAGTGTGAAGGCAGTATGTACAACAGAACGCATTTTAAACAATGCCAAAACATTCATATGTTGTTTGTTTCCTGTTACCAGAGAACATTTACACGAAATATATTTGTAAAAATATGTTGTTTGGTTTCGGTATGGTACCAGTCTTTACCGTTATTGTGTCATATACCGATGTGGATATGTGCTTAGCAGCGGACACATGTAATGCCAAATGGACAAGAACAGACACAATACTGGTACAATGACATGTAATTAAAGGGAAGCAACTACGAGTGTCACACTTTTATACTTGTCATAATGATTATATGTTCGCTTATCGTCTTGTTTGGGCACACAATAGTTCATTCTTATCCTTGGTCTCTCTTCTTAATCACTTAAATTAGCCGAATTGTCAATATGGTCAAATAAAGCTTGTAGAGGTGTTAATTGCCTTCATCTGGTTCTCATGATAAACCTTTACTGAAGAATGAAAAGGGTATGAAGCTCTTTTGTTGTTAAAATATATCACCATTAGCAAATATGATCATTGCCAATCAATCGAGTTTTCTACTACCAACATTACATATTAGTTTAGGCGTCTCTAAGGCCAGGTTTACACAAATCGTTCCAATAAACGTAATCAACAACTTCTCCTCCCACTTCTACTACTACTACTACTACTACTACTAACCCTGCTACTACTACTACAACTACTACTACTACTACTATTACTTCTTATACTTCTACCCACTACTACTACTACTACTACTACTACTACTCCCCTGCTAATACTACCTACCCTGCTACTACTACAACTACTACTACTACAACAACTACTACAACTACTACTACTACTACTACTACTACTACTACTACTACTACTACTCCCCTGCTAATACTACTAACCCTGCTACTACAACTACTAGTACTACTACTCCCCTGCTACTACTAACCCTGCTACTACTACTACTACTACTATTACTATTACTACTTCTTCTTCTCCCAACTACTACTACTACTACTACTTCTTCTCCCCCTGCTACTACTACTACTACTACTACTACTACTACTACTACTATTTGTACTTCTCCCCCTGCTACTACTACTACTGCTACTGGTACTTCTCCCTCTTCTAGTAATACCCCTGCTACTACTACTACTACTTCTACTACTATTATTACTACTTTTACTTATCCCCCTGCTACTACTTCTACCACTACTACTACTACCACTACTACTACTACTACTACTACTACTACTACTACTACTACTACAACTACTACTACTACTTCTCCCCTGCTAATACTACTAACCCTGCTACTATTACTACAACTACTACTATTTCTAATTCTTCTACACTCACTACTACTCTTACTACTTCTGCCCCTGCTACTACTACTACTAGTACTACTACTACTACTACTACTACTTATACTACTATTACTACTATTACTACTATTACTACTACTACTACTACTACTAATACTACTTCTATTCTACTTCTCCCCTACTACTACTACCCCTGCTACTACTACTACTACTACTACTACTACTACTACTACTACTACTACTACTGCTACTACTACTACTACTACTACTACTACTTGCACTTCTCCCCCTGCTACTACTTCTATTTTAACTATTACTTCTCCCCCTGCTACTTCTACTACCACTACTACTACTACTACTACTACTACTTCTACTATTACTATTACTACTACTGCTCCCTCCGTTTGATGTTCTTTCTATAAAACTTAGGTTACCAAGATTCAACCAAGCAGATACCTGGCACTTTTAACTGCACATCCCTGGTACCCGGTTGTAGTTTTGTCTTTATCCACAGCGTTGCCCACCTAAGAACAGGGGAACAAATCAAAACCTGAACTCAAGCTACACAAATATTTCTACCAGCTACTTGCATACTCCTGTCAGCTACCCGCATACTCCTGTCAGCTACTTGGATAGTCCTGTCAGCTGCTTGCATACTCCTGTCAGCTACTGGCACACTCCCGTCAGTTACATGCATACTCCTGTCAGCTACCCGCATACTCCTGTCAGCTACTTGCATACTCCTGTCAGCTACTTGCATACTCCTGTCAGCTACTTGCATGCTTCTGTCAGCTACATGCATACTCCTGTCAGCTACTTGCATACTCCTGTCAGCTACCCGCATACTCCTGTCAGCTACATGCATACTTCTGTCAGCTACCCGCATACTCCTGTCAGCTACATGCATACTCCTGTCAGCTACCCGCATACTTCTGTCAGCTACTTGCATTCTCCTGTCAGCTACTTGCATACTCCTGTCAGCCACACGCATACTCCTGTCAGCTACACGCATACCCCTGTAAGCTACATGCATACTCCTGTCAGCTACTTGCATACTCCTGTCAGCCACACGCATACTCCTGTCAGCTACACGCATACCCCTGCAAGCTACATGCATACTCCTGTTAGCTACATGCATGCTCCTCTCAACTACACCAATACTTCTGTTTGCTACACTTATACTCCAGTCAGCTACACTTATACTCCAGTAAACTACATGTATACTCCTGTCAGCTACATGCATACTCCTGTCAGCTACACTTATACTCCAGTCAGCTACATGCATACTCCTGTCAGCTTCATGCATACTACTGTCAGCTACATGTATACTCCTGTCAGCTACATGCATACACCTGTCAGCTACATGTATACTCCTGTCAGCTACATGCATACTCCTGTAAGCTACATGCATGATCGTGTCAAATACACACATACTCCTCTCAGCAACACGCATACTTCTGTCAGCTACTTGCATTCTCCTGTCAGCTACTTGCATACTCCTGTCAGCCACACGCATACTCCTGTCAGCTACACGCATACCCCTGTAAGCTACATGCATGCTCCTCTCAACTACACCAATACTTCTGTTTGCTACACTTATACTCCAGTCAGCTACACTTATACTCCAGTAAACTACATGTATACTCCTGTCAGCTATATGCATACTCCAGTCAGCTACACTTATACTCCAGTCAGCTACATGCATACTCCTGTCAGCTTCATGCATACTACTGTCAGCAACATGTATACTCCTGTCAGCTACATGCATACACCTGTCAGCTACATGTATACTCCTGTCAGCTACATGCATACTCCTGTAAGCTACATGCATGATCGTGTCAAATACACACATACTCCTCTCAGCTACCCGCATACTTCTGTCAGCTACTTGCATTCTCCTGTCAGCTACTTGCATACTCCTGTCAGCCACACGCATACTCCTGTCAGCTACACGCATACCCCTGTAAGCTACATGCATACTCCTGTCAGCTACTTGCATACTCCTGTCAGCCACACGCATACTCCTGTCAGCTACACGCATACCCCTGTAAGCTACATGCATACTCCTGTTAGCTACATGCATGCTCCTCTCAACTACACCAATACTTCTGTTTGCTACACTTATACTCCAGTCAGCTACACTTATACTCCAGTAAACTACATGTATACTCCTGTCAGCTACATGCATACACCTGTCAGCTACATGTATACTCCAGTCAGCTACATGCATACTCCTGTCAGCTACATGCATACTACTGTCAGCTACATGTATACTCCTGTCAGCTACATGCATACACCTGTCAGCTACATGTATACTCCTGTCAGCTACATGCATACTCCTCTCAGCTACATGCATTCTCTTGTCAGCTACATGTATACTCCTGTCGGCTACATGCATACTCCTGTAAGCTACATGCATGATCGTGTCAAATACACACATACTCCTCTCAGCAACACGCATACTCCTGTTAGTTAGATGAATACTCCTGTCTATAAGCAGACTCCTCTCAGTCTCAGGCAGACTCTTTTCATCTACAAGCACATTTCTGTCAGCTTCATGCATTATCCTGCCATATACAGGCATACTCCTATCAGCTACATGCATCCTCCTGTCAGCTGCATGCATAGTTCTTTTTGCTGCACGCATACTTCTGGCAGGTACATGCATACTTCTGTCTAAATGCATGCTTCTGTCAGCTACACGCATGCTCCTTTGTGCTACAAGCATAGTCCTGTTAGCTACATGCACACTTCTGTCAGCTACATTCATACTTCTCTCGCCTACACACCTACTCCTGTTTGCTTCATACATATACCCTCTTAGCTACATGCATACTCCTGTCAGCTACGCGCATACTCCTGTCAGCTACATGCATAACCCTGTCAGCTACATACATACATCGGTCACCAATACTCACACGCCTCTTAGCTACACAAATACTTCCGCCACTTACACGTATACTTCTGTCAGCTACACGTATACTCCTGTCAGCTACACGCATATTTTCCTATCACCTATACCCATACTCCTGTCAGATACACTCACACGCCTGTTAGATACAAGTATACTTCGGTCAGCTACCCGCATACTCCTGTCAGCTTCAGAAATACTTCTATCAACCACATGCATACTCCTGTCATTTACATGCATACTTCTGTCAGCTACACGAATTACACTGTCGGACACTTGTACTCATGTCAGCCCCACATAAACTCCTGAATGCTACACGCATACCCCTGTCAGGTGCAAGCATATTCCTGTTTGCTACAAGCATACTCCTGTCAGCTACATGCATTCTCCTGTCAGCTACTTGATTACGCTTGTCAGCTACAGTAATACCTCTATCAGCTACACGAATACTCATGCCAGTTACACGAATACTTCTGTCAGCTACACGAATACTTCTGTCAGCTACACGAATACTTCTGTCACCTACACGAATACTTCTGTCAGCTACACTCATTCGCCTGTTAGCTGTATCCATACTCCTGTCGGCTACATGCACACTGCTGTCAGCTACATGCATACCCATGTTAGCTACACGCATACCCCTGTTAGCTACACGAATACTTCTGTCAGCTACATACATACTCTTGTCATCTACATGCATACTCCTATCTGCTACATGCATACTCCTATCTGCTACATGCACACTCCTGTCAGCTACATTCATACCCATGTTAGCTACACGCATACCCCTGTTAGCTACACGAATGCTTCTGTCAGCTACATACAAACTCTTGTCACCTACATGCATACTGCTATCTGCTGCATGCATACTTCTGTCAGCTACGCGCATATTCTTCTCACCTACACACATACTTCTGTTAGCTACATACATACTCTTGTCGGCTACACGCATACTCCTGTCAGCTACATGCATACTCCTGTTAGCTACACTTACACGTCAGTTAGCTGCACGCATACTTCTGTCTGCTAGATCCATACTCCTGTCAGCCACATTCATTCTCCTGTCAGCTACACGCATACCTTTGTCAGCAACATTGATACTCCTCAACTACATTCTCACAAGACATGTCAAGTCCATCACTTCTAAACATGCACAGGCTCTGTTTAACCGTTACGGCATACTACCACGGTGTCTCGTTTATGATAAAACGCTTGTTAGAATATTGAAAGTTAAACTGTACATTGGAGAAAAGAAACATTTTGTTCAGAGAGTATTGCAAAATCATTACATTTGCACTTAGTGTTATTCTGTTTTCAAAGCAATAACAGTTTTTGAATTATCATATATACCACTTACATTTGAACAGAAGTTATTTTGAAGTGCTGTAAATTCGGGAGACGTTTTATCCGACAGTGCCTCGGTATAGTTGACATTTAATACGCGAAGCTTTACCTCCGCTCTTGCTGCAATCATAGAAGAAATGAACATGTATCACCACGGCATGTTATGTATCTGAATATACAGTCCTGAGAACCTTCTGTCCACACAGTCACGTGTTTGCAATGACCAGGTATTTACATGTGGACTGATCGTTGTGATGGACCTGGTATATTATTTACATGTACTGAATTTATGATAGACAAGGCATTTTTATTCACATGAACACTGTATAGTGAGCGTATAGTGTGTTATTTCCACGTACAGTGAACGTTGTAATGGATCGGGCATATTATTACCATATACACGGGATATAGCGTTATGTTAGACCAGGCAGTTTATTAACATATACACAGGATAGAGCGTTATGATAGACCAGGTATTTTATTGATATATACACGGGATAGAGCGTTATGATGGACCAGGCATGTTATTACCATATACACAGGATAGAGCGTTATGATAGACCAGACATTTTATAACCATATACACAGTAGAGAGCGTTATGATTGACCAGGCATTTTATTACCATATACACGAGACAGAATGTTATGATAGACCAGGCATATAATTACCATATACACGGGATAGAGCCTTTTGATAGACCAGGCATTTTATTGACATATACACAGGGATAGAGCGTTATGATAGACCAGACATGTTATTAGCATATACACGTGATAGAGCGTTATGATAGACCAGACATGTTATTGACATATACAGAGGATAGAGCGTTATGATAGACCAGGCATTTTATTGACATATACACAGGGATAGAGCGTTATGATAGACCAGGCATGTTATTGACATACACACAGGGGTAGAGCGTTATGATACACCAGGCATATTATTGACATACACACAGGGATAGAGCGTTATGATAGACCAGGCATGTTATTGACATACACACAGGGATAGAGCGTTATGATAGACCAGGCATGTTATTGACATACACACAGGGGTAGAGCGTTATGATACACCAGGCATGTTATTGACATACACACAGGGATAGAGCGTTATGATAGACCAGGCATATTATTGACAAGTTCAATGAAGGTTATGATAGAACGTTGATATAAACTATTATCATGAAATGTTTACTTACTGTACTGATACTTGGCACCTGAAATATTGACCAAATAATTTCTTAAGAAGTATTCTAGAGAAAGTTTCCTACGTGCACCTTTTCATAACATGTACCGGTGTCCCGGTTAGAATACGCTCCTTGCATACGTTCTCCATAATGGTTTGACCATACTATGGACGACATTATTAACATGGAGTCGTGATATAGCTGGATAGTGCTGTCAGGAGCAAAACAAGAAATATATAACTCCAACCCTTACGAATGTACAAGTGCTAGACTAAGTATATGTGATGTTTAGAGGATGGGTATTTATTCATGCTAACTATGTTTTACTGTTGCATAACTATGGAATCCTGGAAGGGACACTGTTATGTTGTCGGCCTAATGAAAACAAGCAAAATGTGTCAAAATTAACCTAAGTGCGACAACGTCAAATTTTAACTTATTGCCGTATTGTGGCGTTGTTGCGCTTTAAATACTATTGTAGAGTTTTGTGAAAAAGGGGAGACGTTTTTCAAAGTTAAAATGTGTCTCGTTGTCGCATTGTCGCCGTATCAACAATGGCGAATGAATGAGCGATAGTCGCATTGTCGCCGTATCAAAAATGGCGATTTCATGAGCGATAGTCGCATTGTCGCCGTATCAAAAATGGCGATTTCATGAGCGATGGTCGCATTGTCGCATCTGCGTTTCCTGTTCATAATTCCAGTTTATTCAGAGAAAACAACTAAACGTCATCACATAATTGCTCACTCAGGCCTTTGTTCCGTGTGAGATTAAAATATGCATCACAAAGAAACTTGCATTTAAACATACTGTTATAAGGTAAAAATGCACCCCAAACCTTAGAAAATTATTACAAAAACAATTCCAATAGAGATTACTCTCGTAAGCGTTTCGTGATTGCTTTAATGCTGACATTGCCATTTGATAAATCTACAGGGACAAAACACATACCAGTCGGTTTGGCTCAGAATGAATACAATGAAGTTTCAAAATAACTGAGAATCGGGGATAGTCTTTAAAATGTCATAAAGGTTCACAACAATGAATACCCTGTACCCAACAATGTCTGCTATTTGTTGTTTTTATTCCCATCACTGGAAAAAGTTGTTTAAGAAACTATCAAGTTGTTATGTGTACAAGTTGACATCTTGAACGGAGGGGACACAACGGTAGGAGGAACAGGTAAACGACTAAATCTAATGAAAAATGCATTGATATTTTTTGGAAATGTGTAACCAGAAACTGTTCAGTTAAGAAATGGGCTTATGCAGAATAAATCCATTGTTGGATGTCAACTACTGTCTATCATATTTGCACCATATTCAAGAGAAACTACTTTAATTGCCTGTTGTCACGTTGTCGCACTTGTATTAATTTCATCATATTTCAAATGTTTACAAAACGCCACAGCGACATCAAAATGTGGCCTTGTGTCCATATGGTGCTTCTATTAATTTCTGCATTTTTCAGTATTTTAACAAAGTGTCACAGTGTGACACACATAGAATTTCCTTAAAATATCCGCTACGCCCTTATTCATTTCTACTGTATACATATAGTCATATAGGATCGTGTCAGTTGTAGTCTGTTCGCCATAAACGCCCGGAGATTGAGGTGGAGCACCCCTCCCCATCAATGGCAGGGCATGAAACTCCGCTCATCGTTGAGTTTTAACTTTGTAATGTTAGACGTTTCGGCACAGTGATGCTGATGTTGTCCTTCATTCCCCCAGCATTGTCTTATTGTCCCGCTTATATTGGGTACTGCACACGTACAGTACTTTAACAAAGCGAAGCAGTGCGACATTTCATCATATGTCGCATTGTTACAATGTCAATGTTTGAGGAAAGTCCGAAATAAGGCAGATCTGAGACTTAACTACTTTGGTGAAACACACAAGCACAAGAATGGTGCTGACAAACCTAGTAGCATAGTCAGGACGACTCGGGGATTCGAACTAGCGATGATAGGTTTCTGTCACAACCCGGAGACGCAACTATACACAGCGAACTGCGCCCCCTAAGACGGCTGGGTGAACCGTGCCCCCTCAGCGATTTGGACAGTTGTTGGAAACTGTTTGTTTGTTTGTTTGTCGTTAAACACTCCATTCCAGCTATAAAACGGCGGTCTGTAAATGATCGAGTCTGGGCCAGACAATCCAGTCATTGCCACCGTGAGCATCGATCTACGCAATTGACATACGATGGCATGCACCAACCAAGTCAGCGAACCAGACCATCCGATCCCGTTAGTCGCCTTTTGCGACAAGCATAGTCGCCTTTTACAGCAAGCGTGGGTTGCTGAAGACCTATTCTATCCCGGATGTTCAGGGAAATAAATCAGAAGCAAATGTACAAAGAATTTGTTTTTCGCCCTGAAAACACTTAACTTTATAAACTCGACACCGACAACAAAAATGCATGAAAGAATTTCTGAGGATACGTACATTTGCTTCAGTATCATTGGAACTAAAAATATCCACTGGAATTTGATATGGAGTATAACCATGTCTGCGCATGTGTAGATTAATGCACTTACAACGCCACTAATGGAGAAGGACAACAACGTCACAATGCGACACTATCAATGCTCAATATGGTGTGCATTTCAACGTCCTTTTATTCATTTTAAAGTTATAGAATTCCACATACATGTATGCAGCACATTTCCACATATAACTAAACATCCCCATTTTCACTCTCTTTGTGGTGTCCCGATCGCGAGTCGGCTGTTGGATGGGTGGTAGTTCCGAACCTAAACCTGAATGCGACAGTGTCATCACTTGTACACACAATAGCCAGGAGCGTATATAAAAAACATCAACACAATCATGTACATGAGATATATATTGTCTGGCTATGCGGCACAAAGTAGCATGTCACCTCCCTACAGGACAATACAGCTGTGATGTCGTGATGGCCCAATGCACACCGCCGTCTTTAACGTATCATACTCGTGGTGAATACCCCTGCTGTGTGTTTATGCTGTTTTAACTGCCATCCCTAATGCATGAGATTTGTAAATCGATATGTACGCATGTCCTTTGTGGCCATGTTCACTTGAACACAATGGTTGCCGTGGGACAGGGATTTGAAGAGACTCATATATTCTGTAAATTCTTTTTCATGAAACATGAACGTTTGTGACATTGCCCTGTTGTTATTCTCATTTGATCGACACATATTACCTTTGAATAATTTAAAATTCTTTTCACATTAGTCTGCATATATATGTAGATTGATATATTATGTTAATATACCAGTGTTACATTTATCACGGGTATGTGTTTTTGTGACGAAAGTGAGATGTTCGTGACGCAGAATGTATTTGTAAAGTTTCTAGCACATGATGTAATGCATCTATATCATGTATTTATGTCTTAACGCTTTTCATTTAAGCTGCACAAACACTGCTGTTGGATTGCGCAAGTCCAACTGGTCCCGTTAAAACACTTCAATCTGAAGAGGTTCTGCAAATAGATTCGCGTGTACATGTCGCATTCTGTATCACTGAATCGCAGGTTGCGTGAGACATTTCCAGTATGAGCTGGCTATAGCAAAATCTTCTTCAGGGATCAATTTTCAACTACAGCCTTGGGTCTGTCCAATATGGGGATCTATCCCACCCACATACATTTCCATACGTACGTAGCTTCCATGTTGTCAGACAAGATTTATTTCCTGGGCTATTTGGGCACTTTATGTATTAGTGACTATCATGCCGTCGCCTTTAAAACTACATTACAATTCACCTGTCACCAGAGAGGAGATACCCACGACCTCACCAATCATGCTAGATATAGCTTCTGACGTGTTTAACCTGTATACTGCTAATGGAATGACATGTTACATTTACCGAAATATTGGTGTTTTCTACACGAGTGAGTGTGGTTTGCCTGCATATTTGTGTATCCATAGTTCTTGACACATGTTTAAATCCTGTCAGTTAAAGTTTCTTCTATCCTTCATGTATTCAAATACACGCTTGAAATGTTTAGATTTATATGTGATGGTAATTGCGCCAAGTAAAGATATAATAAAAACAACACTGTCCTGAAAAATGACCTAAAAATATGTATCACTTTGATAACAATCAGACACGTTTGAAAGTTTCGAATAAAATGGACGATTCTCACTAACAATTTTCTGATCAGTCAATCATTTTGTTGGACTGCCATGTTGCTATAGGTTCAACATTAGATTTAAAATTATCCTCAAAGTAGTCTGTGTTCATGTACGCTGTCTACCATTGGAATAAACAAACTGATCACTTATAGGAATTGCCTCTTCTTCAATACTCTTAATGTTGTGCAATAAAGAAGCCTAATTCGGACAACGCGTATGTCGCGAAATATCACCTAAAATGTAGGATGGCCAAAATGATGAGGAAACGATATCAATGTAAATCGCTTATTGTTGTAATACTTACATGTATGATGATGGGTGATATGTGTCGATCTCACAAATCTAGGTATATCATTAGGTAGCTTAAATATATACATTTATCATATAATGGGTAGTTTTCTCGGCAGGATAAAGCCAACGGATTAAAACGATATCCGTTGGGGTCATATGCGGATAGAGATGTAAATATCAAAGTTCAGGAAGGACTACTGTCACTGTTTATAAACAAACATGGCGTCGCCCTCGTCATTCGGCGATCGAGTCAGAATTAACCATCGGGAATCTGGATAAACTACAGGGATCAAAAGAACAGTCTAATAATATACTCAGAATCAGTGCTCTAACTGTGACGTAGCTAAGGCATTTTATAAGTTTGGGCAACTTTGGAGATATAAATTTTGAAACGATTTTGCGAGGGCACGAGGCCTAGCCAAGCGGGATCAATAACCATATATGTGCTTGTAGACCTCTGCGACTTAAAACCCTCTCCACAAATTAAAATAGTTGGATTGGGCCGAAATATGTTTGAATTATTATCTTTTTTCGTTTTGTCGCTGTGTGTACATCTGACTACACTTCGTAACGTAATGACAGGACAGACCGACTGTCAACAACGTCTGACCGTGGCCGTGACGTCTCATAGACTAGGGTTAGAGTAGCTTCTCCAGGAAAACTCGCAATGTTTCGGTAATGTTTGTGAGAGAGGGAAAGCGATTTTGAAGCACAGAATTCAAGAATGACATTATATGATAAAGAGGTTATCACGCTTGTGTGTTTGGGGATGGTAAATATCCTGTATTAGGAATAAACACTATGTATTTGGCTCGCCAAGGCTCGCTAAATATAATGTTTATTCCTAATGCAGGATATTTACCATCTCCAAACACACTCGCGTGATAACCACTATATATATGATATTTAACTGAAATTTATTATCCAAACTGGCTCCCACAGGAGCATTATCAACCGGGTTTCAAATATGACCTGGAAGCAAAATTTAAACACGGGCTACCGATGGTGGCAGGTATTATATAGGAATATACACAACAATAAGCTGGAGTTACCATTGGTCAAGAGAACAGCGGTGACGATGGCAGCGACGACGCCAGCGACAATAAGGATGACCAAGATGCAGATTACAATGTAACCAGTGCGGGGTGTAGAGCGTGATGGTGCTTCTGACGTGGCCTCACTGTATGACCCCTGCATGCTGGGGTCAACGTCGATGTCCTTGGACGTGTAGCGGGTTGTGTGCTGAAATTAGACAGATGATCTTTATTTCCCCCGACATTTCAAGGTCATATGGTTGATTAGAATGTTAAGAGAAAAAAACATTAAACAGGGTACCACTGCACAAAGGTATTTTCACGAGAAAAGACTACATGCCAGAATATAAACACCCACATATCTCCCTAGAGGCAGTGTAGGATTGTTGCTTAATTCATTTACTTTACACGCCATATGTATATGATGGACCCTGGGACACAGGTTAGTGAAGACATCCTTGCCATATCAATGCAACTCCTACAAGATCAATCAATAGCTTCACGGCATGGATCATTGCTCAGACTGTCAATCGTTAGTTAACCTGTCCTATTATCAGATAAAGACATCTGTGAAATAGGTGCAAACATTTAGTATACCTCGACGGCGGCGTAAAACAGCATTCTCACTCTTAAACTGCTCTGTACATATTTTTGTTTAATTTTGGTAGATATGTTTTTCTGAATATGGAAGGGGTTTTGCCGCTTTTATTTGTACATCGATAAGTCCACACCGACTTTTATGTTATAAATACCTCCGTAAACGCAAACACATATTGAAGTCAATTCTATCAATAAGTACATCAGCAATAATAACTTCATAGACTGCCCATAGTCACAGAGACATTGTAGAGAACAGTACGATATCAATGACATGGTTCAGAGCAATAATGCCACACAAGCCCCGCCCATTTTATTATCCGACAATAGAAAAACAGAAGAAAATTAGTGATCGTGGCCTAAATCTTTTTTCGGTCTAAAGAGATATAAGCAAGCAAAAGTCGCTAGCTTATTCTTAAGAAACGTCACCTGTCAGCTCACTGACGAACCGTGACTACAGACGCCTCTTTCAGCTCTTCACTCTTCAAAGATGTTGAAAATAGTACTTAGCATGAAATTATTCCACCAATAACCTTGACCCCGGCAGTCATATATCTGAGTGTAGAACCAGGAAGTGTGTAAAGGATTTATTCTTCTCCGCTGCGTCAGTGTCAGAATGACAAGCATCCACAAACCACCTTGCGTGGAAACATTAATGCAAGCCTTGAAATTTCTATCGCATACTTGACACGCGTGGCACCCTTATAAAGTCTCATATTCAAGATAGTAAAGATCCATACGCTGCACACCCGTATGCTAGCCCCGAGTAGACTATTGGTGGTCGTGATGGAACATAGGGGGTACCTGGAGTCGGTAGGACTATGGTTATCCGCCCAAGTGAAATAAAAAGCAGTAAGAGAAGAGAATTAGGCACCCGTCACTGCTTGCAAATTAACTGCAACCAAGTAAACGTTTGAAGCGAAACGTCGCAACGTTGTGCAAGTAAACATATTTTCTCTTCTGTTGAAGTGAGGCAATAGTATTGTTTCTACTGAAACGGCAATGGCGGAATGATATCGCTTCCAGTGAAATCTATATACGAGGCATTCTCTTTAAATTAGCACATTTTGCTTCGATTTGATACTTGTCTCCGTGGAAACTGCTCAATCCAAATGTGGGTAAGGGAATAAATTGATGAACTGCAGTGAAAATATCCCTTTCTCAGAAAACTCATTTTTTTCACACTGAAGTATGTAATAAAAAAAATTAAGCATTTGTTTAAAAGTAACAAACTAACTCACCTGTGTTTAATACCAGGCCGCGGCAGACCAAAGTACGTTAAAAGATTATACAACGTTGCATACATGTTGAGAGTGTGAAATTTACATTCACAGTCGAACTGCTCATCCATCAGAATCTTAGTGAATTTGTGCCCGCCTCCTAGGTCTAGTGGTAGAGCGTCCGCCCGGAGAGCGAAAGTACCGGGGTTCGATCCCCGACCGCGTCATACCCTGTCTGGCGCTCGGCATTGAGGTGTAAAAAACAAGGACTGGTAGGCTCGGGGTCAGCATACTGTGTCTGAGTGCTGTATTCATGTTAAACTGCGGCATGGCATCTCAGTGTGCTGGCACCATTAAAATATGCATCAGTCCGGACTAGTACAAGCAACCCCAAAAATTGATTTACATTATTATAATTATTCGAATCTGTTGCTTTTAACAATAGAAACGTGGACTGATTTAACAATTTCCATATTGACTGAGTCACTAGATGGAGAGTTGAATAAAACGTTTTCAGGTTATATCCATGGGTGTAAAAAAAAATCCTTATTGTTTCTAATATTTGCAGAGTTTCTGCATGTAAATCGAAGCTGTAAAGCACGATAACCACATTTGCTGTCTGAACTGTTGGATACATGTCGATTGAACTGATGAGCCTTTCATTCATTGTAGCCGAGCCTGGGGTGACAATGCAAAATTTGACAGAATCCAGATCCAAAGCTTATATTTTTATTTGAAGTGCTGATTAAAGTGTTATAATCTCTTAATGAGCAGGCGTTAATATAGTCAAGGGGAAGAGCGTTCCACAGTTTAATCGTTGTAGAAAGATACGACTTTACATACCTTTGGGAACCTTCATTTAGTTGTTTATAAACTTGAACTGGTGCAATACCGGTATTTATTTTATTAAAGGTTTTCAGTTTGAAACGATTTCTTCTTTTGAGATTTGAATAATTTGTTTTTGACTGGTGCCACGAACCGCAGCGTTATTGGAGCGCCGCGAGGCTGTTTTGCTTGCACGATATCGTTTCAAGAATGAGTGAGTGAGTAGGTGCGTTGGGTTTAACGCCGCTTTTAACAGTTTTCCAGTTATATCGCGGCGTGTCAGCTTAATGTGAGAGGAAAACCCGAAGTTATGCAGGTGCAGATGCATAAACATAATCGGGGCGAACCGGGACTGGAACCCACAATCATGGGATTCTGGCGTGCCCAAGGGACACAGCTTTGTACAGCGAATCGCTGCGCCTTTGACGACTGGGCCACCCGTACCCCCTCGTTTCAAGAGGCCAGGTAATGCTAAGTATGCGCCAAAGTCCTTCACCCCTAATACTGTTGGATCTGATGTGAAGTGATGTGTTAATGACATGTTAATAGAAATCACTTTCAACATATCATATTGCTTCAACAACGAGCCTGTTATTCTTAGCTTTAATGTCATGACCGCTTTAAACACATTTCCTCGTTTGTATAAGCATAACACCATTGGTATTCATGTGTGTAGCTTATATGAAACCTGATCAAGCAACTTTCATATTAAATCGCAAAACTCAGTTCACTGTTTTCTTCGCTGTATGTAGATTAAAAGTATATGTGTATGTTTTGCCTGTTGCTTCACTAGCTATTCATCTCGCCAATAAAATCTGAGTTTCTTACATGTATGCAAGGTTAAGTTTTATTGAGTGTTTATCCATTTTCAATGTTCTGGTCAATACAATGGTCTGGTTTATACAAGGAGATGTTAAAGCCCAGGTCGTCCCCTGCCGCCACCATCATGGGACACATCATGCAGTCACACAATATCCAGGTTATCATTGTGTCAGTCTGTGCTGGGTATTATACGTCGGTATTTCATATTTGTCCACGACCTGATATAACTGGAATACTGTTGAAAGTGGCATTAAATCCAACTCACTCGCTCATATTTATCGTTACGGTCTGTTGTATGTGAAAAGTGAAAAGAGTTCGATTTATCAACGCTTTAACCTGTATTCCAGTGGGCATCGTATCTGTCTGTTGTAAAAGATGATCGGTATATTGCGGCTTTGAACGATATTCCAGTTATGTGACATCGTGTCTTCCTATTGTGAAAGAAGGTTCGGTATATCGCGGCTTTGAACGGCATTCCAGTTACACGACAGCATGTCTGCCTATTGTGAAAGGAGTTGGGTACAACCCGGATTTGAACGGTATTGCATTTATATGACATCGTGTTTGCCTTTTGTGAAAGGTGTTCGGAATATCGCGGCTTTGAACGGCATTCCAGTAACATGACAGCATGTCTGCCTATTGTGAAAGGAGTTCGGTTTATACGGATATTGAATATGTTACAGATCATGAGTAACATTAGCAATATGTTCCAGATGAAGGGGCATATACATCAGAAACATGTTCCAGATGAAAGGGCATATACATTAGAAACATGTTCCAGATGAAGGGGTATATACATCAGAAACAAGTTCCAGATGAAAGGGCATATACATTAGAAACATGTTCCAGATGAAGGGGCATATACATTAGAAACATGTTCCAGATGAAGGGGCATATACATTAGAAACATGTTCCAGATGAAGGGGTATATACATCAGAAACATGTTCCAGATGAAGGGGCATATACATTAGAAACATGTTCCAGATGAAAGGACATATTCATCAGAAACATGTTCTAGATGAAGAGGCATATACATTAGAAACATGTTCCAGATGAAGGGGTAAATACATTAGAAACATGTTCCAGATGAAAGGGCATATACATCAGAAACATGTTCCAGATGAAGGGGTATATACATTAGAAACATAATCCAGATGAAGGGGTATATACATTAGAAACACGTTCTTGATGAAGTGGTATATACATTAGAAACATGTTCCAGATGAAGGGGTATATCCATTAGAAACATGTTCCAGATGAAGGGGTATATACATTAGAAACATGTTCCAGATGAAGGGGCATATACATTAGAAAAATGTTCCAGATGAAGGGGTATATACATCAGAAACATGTTCCAGATGAAGGGGCATATACATTAGAAACATGTTCCAGATGAAGGGGTATATACATTAGAAACATGTTCCAGATGAAAGGGCATATACATTAGAAACATGTTCCAGATGAAGGGGCATATACATTAGAAACATGTTCCAGATGAAGGGGTATATACATTAGAAACATGTTCCAGATGAAAGGGCATATACATTAGAAACATGTTCCAGATGAAGGGGCATATACATTAGAAACATGTTCCAGATGAAGGGGCATATACATTAGAAACATGTTCCAGATGAAGGGGTATATACATCAGAAACATGTTCCAGATGAAGGGGCATATACATTAGAAACATGTTCCAGATGAAAGGACATATTCATCAGAAACATGTTCTAGATGAAGAGGCATATACATTAGAAACATTTTCCAGATGAAGGGGTAAATACATTAGAAACATGTTCCAGATGAAAGGGCATATACATCAGAAACATGTTCCAGATGAAGGGGTATATACATTAGAAACATAATCCAGATGAAGGGGTATATACATTAGAAACATGTTCTTGATGAAGTGGTATATACATCAGAAACATGTTCCAGATGAAGGGGTATATACATTAGAAACATGTTCCAGATGAAGGGGTCTATACATTAGAAACATGTTCCAGATGAAGGGGCATATACATTAGAAAAATGTTCCAGATGAAGGGGTATATACATCAGAAACATGTTCCAGATGAAGGGGCATATACATTAGAAACATGTTCCAGATGAAGGGGTATATACATTAGAAACATGTTCCAGATGAAAGGGCATATACATCAGAAACATGTTCCAGATGAAGGGGTATATACATCAGAAACATGTTCCAGATGAAGGGGTATATACATCAGAAACATGTTCCAGATGAAGGGGCATATACATTAGAAACATGGTCCAGATGAAGGGGCATATACATTAGAAACATGTTCCAGATGAAGGGGTATATACATTTGAAACATGTTCCAGATGAAGTGGTATATACATCAGAAACATGTTCTAGGGAATGGGCGTACATGTATACACAAAAGAAATATGAGAGACGTCGAACAATAGATATTTAAAGTCATTGACTTACCCCATTAAACACATAATCGGTAGAAGGAAACCAGTGCTGCCAACTGAAATGCAAAGATGAAGCACATATTGTGACTATTGTATCGTTTTGCACTATACAATATAAAGATATTCAACCAGAAATGTATAAAAAGTAGAAATAGATCTTTACAAGTTTGACAAATGAATTTTCATATTTTTCTACAAATTAAACATAGTTAGCTGAAAGTGTAACGTACCTTGTATAGTAGGCGTCCATGGAATCTTTCCGAGAGGGCTTCCTACGTCCATCCATTGTGAAGGTATTCAGTCAACAAGTGTCTTGTGATAGGTAAGGCGGCCACTGTAACTCTAGAAGCAAGTGCGTGACATGTGCTCTCGGACCAGGAAGTTGTGTAATGCTGAAATGGAGATATTCCATACAGGAGACAGTGAGCGTCTAACAGTTACACACAGACTCTTTAAACCATTCAAATTATTGTGCATCATCATGCATGCGAATATTTGTTTTCCCTCAAGGTGCATAGTATTTCTCATGAGACACTATATGGTATAGTATCCTCTACTGAAGTACGTAAAACCATGCGGATCGTGTGTGGTGGCGAGGTGACTTCCTGCTTAACAGGCTGCGTGCATTTTCAGATTGGCAGAGTCCCAATCACTCATGCCGTTGTGACTAACCATGCTCGTTAATATACAGGATATGCTTAAACAAAAATGAAAGATTGCACCGAGCAATCTACAAACATGACACCCAAGTTATATCTTCGGCTCCAATGAGTATGTATGTTTTAGTTTAAATATATAGTTGTTTTATGAAAATGAGTTATCTCAACTGAGAACGTCATCTCCCATAGGCTTACATGTATGCTTATTTACAACTAATACATAAACTGACAGAAAGGAAAGAAGAGAAGCAGACAGACATATGTACATTTACATTTCTCACTCAAACCATTTTGTTTTCTTATATATGTATGTACATTCTAAACATCTTTTTGTTCATATGATCTGGTAAAGCTACATTGTCAACTAGCATCAAGTCAATATCAACATCACGAGTAGCTTTCATTATTAACAAAAGCCAGTGCATCAATTCGTTTCTAGCTAATTTAAAAAAAAATGGACATTCAATAAAAAAATTATATGGCAAAGAATATGTTTCCAGGGGAGGGGGTATATGCTAAAGAATGTGTTACCTGGGGAGGGGATATGTGCTGAAGAATATGTTTACAGGGAAGGGGGTATATGCTGAAGAATATGTTTACAGGGGAGGGGATATAGACTGAAGAATATGTTTCCAGGGAAGGGGGTATATGCTGAAGAATATGTTTGTAGGGGAGGGAATATACGCTGTAGAATATGTTTCCAGAGGAGGGGGTATATGCTGAAGAATATGTTTACAGGGAAGGGGGTATATGCTGAAGAATATGTTTACAGGGGAGGGGGTATATGCTGAAGGATATGTTTACAGGGGATATAGACTGAAGAATGTGTTACCAGGGAAGGGGGTACAGACCGAAGAATATGTTTCCAGGGAAGGGAATACAGACGGAAGAATATGTTTCCAGGAAAGGGGGTACAGACTGAAGAATATGTTTCCAGGGAAGGGGATACAGACTGAAGAATGTGTTTCCAGGGAAGGGGATACAGACCGAAGAATGTGTTTCCAGGGAAGGGGGTACAGACTGAAGAATGTGTTTCCAGGAAAGGGGGTACAGACTGAAGAATGTGTTTCCAGGGAAGTGGTATAGATGAACTCAACCTTGTAGAAGTGACAGCGGCTAACTGAGATAGCCAACAGCCCTCCCCTTATGAAGTTCTTGAGAGTAGAATAGGTGTCTCTTGGGGACATTTAATTGATTAGTAAATCACGTTACATGCGATTCGAACATGATACCGTCACCCAGATTGAATTGTTGTTGAAATACTTTTGAAGATTTAACTCAAACTTCGTCATATAAATAAAATTCTAACAGGACATTTCATCTTTTGTTCAAAACATATGACAACAGCTAGAAAATATATCCTGTGTATCTTGATCTTCTTTTCATAAGCTATTCTAAACAGTTTATCTAAGGAATATATACAGCCACTTCGTAGCTTCGTACTTCATCTTTTATTATTAGTATAACTAACATGGGGAGAGTTTATGAAGTAACCAGTAGTATGTTAAATACGAGTTATCACCGTCACATTGCAAACCATAGGCAATACCTGTCATTGTACGATTCCCACTATAACATGAGTGTGGGTTTATGATTCACTTTAAAATTATGATGATACCATGTCTCCACGAAGTCGGAATTCTGAGGAAACAGATCAGCAGGGAGGGGACCAAAAGTGGTGCCCATGGGGATGCCTTTTTCTTCTGAAGGTAGAGATATAACTATATTTATGGTCACCACGTTGAGTAACAGATACCCTACGGATCAAGGAGTGATGTTTTTTCCTAAGTTTTATCGTTTGGCGTACAAAGTTGAAAAATCACATGTTTTGTCATAATGGAACTTAGTTTTCTGAGAATGCAAAACATCAAGAAAATTCTTTGAGCTTTTGAGAATCCACTCGATATTAATTCCTCTTGTCTCAAATACGTTCTGTGAACATAAAGAAAGTCCTCCTATGATTGTATTTAGGATTATCGTTAATCTTTGAGACAGGGATTTGGTGGTACATATATATCAGCAATATATCTCTCTTTGTGCCGATTGATATGGATCTTTATAATCCAGTACAAAAGATGTAAAGACACCTCAGAATTGAGAGTCGAATCAAACGGTGATAATGATGCGTCGTTTGGCAAATCTTTTCCTCAGTTAACATATTAGGTTTATATGCGGAATTATTTATGTGTTCCAAGTTCTTTGATCAAACAACTAAGGAAGAACTGCTAACATATAATGGTTATATCATACTCTCTTGTCGATACTGTGGGCTCTTACTGTTTGTTGTTGGAGTTGTTGGATTTCCTTCAACGACAGAAAGAAGAGTACAGCCTTGTTACTGTGTGCAGTCCTTATGGTTCCTGAAGGGGCAACACATCTTCCAAATCAATTGTATCATTTGGTCGTCTTCAACCCATTGCCGTTGACATTTCGATGGTCGTTGGCATTTTATCTGTACATCCATATGACATCAAACAACAATCGAATCTAATTATTTTCTCGGGAAATCCTTTAGGTCGACTGCATTTAATGATTGAATATGTTCTCTATTATCATAACGTTCATGCAAAGGATGTAGTGATTACCTTGATTGGACAATTATAATTTCTTCTTGTGTACATAAAATCGAAAAAATGGTTAACAATAACCTATTTAATGTATATGAACAGAATAGTAATAATAATTATGACGATAGTCTATATACATGAATATAGAACTCTTGCTACACCAGCAAGAAAAGCACGTTTCCGGGTCTTCAAATTAATGAAGCATTTTCCGAATATGTATTTAGAAACGGATGTTACTATATTTGATTTGAGAATTGCACCGATTTTGTATTACGGTTGTGAAGTTTGGAGAATCACTTATAGAAAATCTACTGAAAAGGTACAACGTATATCTTTAAAAAGATTTCTTAAAATAAATACATATTGTTCCACAAATGTAGTTCTGGGAGATGTTGGCAGGCATTATTTGTGTGCGCCACTATTTTGCTAAATGTATACGCTATTGGTGTGGAATATTCGTATGTACCAAAAAAGGTATCCCCATGTTTGGTACACTATGCTTAAAACACATGATGATTAGGATGGTATAAAGTGGGTTTCATAAGTTAGAACTATGTTGTTGTAGACCCGCTTTGCCTATGTCTAGATTACCCAGGATTGTGGCCATATGAAACAGTTTGTGTCTATGTCTAAAACTGGTATAAGAAAATTGGTAATTCATCATTTCTGTCTCATCGTATTTCCTATTCATGCTTCGTCCATAATTGTACCTTACATCACCTTCATTAGAAAATATTTGGCACATATTCTAACCAAATATCGCAGTATTCTTCTCATAACTTAAAAGTACAAAAATGAGTTGTAGCAAAGTATATTAATACGTCTACACTGTGATTATATGGTTATCGATGAGTACCATTTTCTTCTGGTTTGCCCTCATTTTACAGAGAGTAGAGATAAGTTTATCCCCAATTATTACCACAACTACCCTTCCCACTAAAAACTTACTGAATGATGTCGTCAACAAAAACACACATATTGAAATGAATTGCCTCGTACTTAAAAAGAAACCTGTATCAATGGAAATGTGTACTTTATGACAAAAATGTATTTCAACGTTTTCTACATACTGTAAAAAATGGTTATATATTGTAATCTTGGCCATGTGGCCTCCAATACTGAAATAAAAGAGTAAGAGAAAGATATGCATGGCATTAAGCTGATCAATATCTGACGGTGTACTCTGTAAACCTCTTACCAAGGCAGACCAGAGTTATCGGGTGACGTTCAATGTGTATTAGAATAAAACAAAGGAAAATCATCTGTCCAAAACTCGTTTGCTTTCGAACTGCTGAAGACCCTTAGGAGTTCACCTTCAGCCCAATACGAAGCAGAGAGTTGTATACTTCTGAATCATGTTCACAGTTAGTGTTGCCTTTAATTTAATTTATGCAACTTTGTAACACTTATATATTGTTGTCACTCATTGAGGCACAAACACAGGTGGGTATGTCAGAATCGTACACAGCGTACAGGGCAACACAATGACGTGATAATACTACCCAGGCGGTCTCTGTCTCATATCAACTGACTCCTACAGAAAATAATTCATTCAGCCTTGGTGCTTTCAGTGCTATTCAGTGCACCTTTTTGTTATTCACGAATGAGGAATGTTCTGTATTACTTGTTGTAAGCGGGTTCTTCACGACTTTTGGTGGCCAAATATACTAGATCATTTTCCTTTAGAAATTATGCCAGTATATCACAAGACATATGTCCATGGGTATATAAAAAGACACGTACCTGTTTAAGTGACGTATTGTCCCTTGCTATGTCTGTATAACTAGTCTTGTTGTGTATGCATATAGTAGTTGACTACGCCTCTCGAGGGGGACGCTCTATCTGTCAGTAATCTGATCGGTTCTCTTTCTGCAGGCTGTTCTATCAACTGGAACGATATGCTGTTTTACTACTGTTACAAAGCTCTAACTAGTGATTAGGAGAGTTCGTATGTACATCGTGTCTCTGCTATTCTGTAGATGCCGAGCTTGAATGTCTAGCCTGTCTGAATTAAATGTACACATAAGTGTGTGTATGGTTTACACCGCTTTTAGCAATATTCCAGCAATATCACGGCGGGGGACACCAGAAATGGGCTTCACACATTGTACCCATGTCGGGAATCGAACCCGGGTCTTCGGCGTGACATGCGAAAGCTTTAACCACCAGGCTACCCGACCGCCCCTAAATATACACATGAATACAAACATAAATATATCAACATGCATATATGTTGAGTGTTAGTCGGTCACTCTCACGATGTGGTTTTCGGTATGCTCGTCAAATGAGTGTATAATGATATTTGTCTTTGATAAAGTGACGGATTTATCTCACAGCTTATGTACAATCAAAGTCATTTATTGGTTAATTACAATTTAATATCATCAACCTAATTTATTGGTTAATTACAATAAGGTTTATATGATCCTGGTACTTGGAATGGTTTCTCTGACCTTGTTCCTATAGAAGTGTATGTGTCTAGCGTCTGGAGGACATGCAACAGCTGAGTATATACTTAAACATATGAAAGGAGGATGAAAAGTCTAAAGCTCTGAGCCTCACTACAAGGATATATAGTATACCCTTAGCAGTTCGCCTGTATTAAGTACAATACTTTTCATGATGACGGGCTCCATTTGAACCAGTTACACAATCGTACAGCATATTTCTGCATTCATAACAGTGTCGAGATCGTTTTTATGAAAACAAACAAAGCTGACCACCGCGCTGTCATCAAATATCTTCAACTGAGGGAGCTCCATCTCCAACACCCAGCAATGCCGACAACATTAGGGGATGATGCTCCTTCCTTTGTCATTGGGGAAGAGAAAGAATGGAAGTAGATCCAAGATCAGGGAAAGAAATGTGGGTCAAATACATGGTATGATTATGGATGATCGACGACTTACCACACGTTACATAAACAATACAGTGGGTATCTCTCATGAGAGAGTTGAGAACATTCTGAGGAATAAACTGGGCATGATAAAGGTTTCAGCAAGCTGACAACTGATCAGAAACGCTCCAGGTTCATCATCTCTCGTCAGAATAATCAGGGAGACCAGCTGATTTTGTTGAGTGATGTTCACCACTATCACCCAGAGACAAAACAACAGTCAAAACAGTCTTGTGACGAAATGGCAAAGTCCTTCCATCAATTGTCAATATTGTTAATAAAAGTGTGTTATTCCACCAGGACAAAACTGTTATTCGGCATTTATGCAATGCATGACTGTTGCTTTGAACTCATTGAACAGTCTCCATAGTTACCAGATTTGGCTCCGTCAGATTTCCATCTCTTACCAAACTGAACTCCTGGTAAGAATAATGCAAATTATGATGACGCCATTTCTGTTGGAGGAGTATTAAAACACGACGTAGAACGCCCTCTCCGCCAGTGGAACCCAGGAAGTGTAGCAACGTTGCTAGAAGTGTGTGGACCTCGGGGGAGATTATGTTGAAAATAGCGCCATCAAACGCAGTCCATCATATGCTACTCAAAGTTTGCTGAGAATCAAGTTTTGATGATATCAAAAAATCATCCAACAAATAAAGATTGAAATATTCCGGTACAAAATGATTGGGTAACCCCTATAGCACCTCAATTTCGTGATGAACGGACAGAGGCATGCAGTTATCGGCACCATGTGTACGAGGTGCTTGAAAACCTGTGTTTGGATGTGTCGTGACAGAATCGTTGCACATCATTATCAGAAAGCACTACAACCTTTGCTACTGAGGATTGAAGTAGCGTCAATGACGTCGTTTGACGACCGAATATTAGGCAGATTCATGGCCATGCTTGAAACTGGGTCACCACAATGTCACGTTGAAAACGTCTTTGATGTTAGCCAAGGGGTGTGGCGTAGCCTAGTGCTTAAAGCGTTTGCTCGTCACGCTGCAGACCACGCCTTGATACCTGTTTTAGACAATTATATATGGTGAAATATGCAGTGCGTATTTTATGTTAAACGTTACTCTTTAATCATACTGTGTCTTAATTCCTTGAAAGGTAACATATTGATCGTATCGGGCAGGGTAGCGGAAGGTCATGGGTTCGACCCCATGCGTGTCATACCGAAACACATTAAAATATGGTACTTGTTGTTACCTTGCCTGGCGCTCGGCATTAGGGGGCTAAAACAAGGACTGTCAGTATACTGTGTCTATCTAAGTGGTATCTAAGTGGGCCATAAAATCAGCATTAGTCCGGACTGTACAAGAAACCGAACATACGTGCATGCACGTGGCTATATAAGTGCAATTATCTTGGACGCGACGTTAAAATAAAAAATCACCCCTCCTTATGACTAACCCAGATGTGTTGATGAATCGAAATGGAATGGATTAGTACAAAGATTTGTGTGGATTACTAAATGGTGTTCCTAAAGAAAAACTAATAAATAGAATAACACAAAACACATTAGCATCCAACATGACATAATCATGTTACAGCTGACCATCGCTGTGTCGAACTAGATTTGACAGGGGACATAGTTCGACACAACCGCCGCCCTCCAGCACCAATGGGTGAACCAGGTTTACAATGACATGTAATTCCTCGTCATACCGTCACCACAAACACATGCCTGTTTCCGTTTTTGATGATAATCTATGTAACAATGAAACACATATAGACTCAATCATTCTTTCATTTTGGTGAAAGTTTAATTCGCTTTTGTATTTGAAATATCAGTTGTAACTTGCTATCATTTGACATCGACGCCACCAGAATACGAGACACACAATTCGAGTGACATGACTACTGAGTACACTGACGGGAAACAGAAAGTATACACTGGTAATTGGATGTGACCAAAATATTACAAACCTTTTTTTTAAATTTAATAGGCAGAAAACGATCACTGAAACATTGTAAACTTAGGGTCCAAAGCACAGCTATGATACAACTACGTATCAAATATATAACACATCGAATAACCATTTCTTGTGAACCACCATCAAACATGGGTGACAAACTTTCATTGTCCCGGCAGTTTAGTTGACTTGGACTAGACATTCACTTCGAGGTCAAAGATTAAATCTGACATAACAATGTTCGAATAATAAAACGAAGCGCATTTTAAACGACCACTTATCCTACCCATATCAACACTTGACCAATCCCTGACCAGTAAGGTCAGGTCAAATGCAGCCTCAGCAACTGATCAGCTTTATACAGATAACTAGTGAAGGGAGCTATCTAGGTCACTATAGCAGTAGTTATAACATATCCCAAGTCGTACAATAGTTACATTCCGTTTGGCTCCAAATGAGAACAATGAATTGCAAAATAACTCAAACTCGGGAATAGTCTTTCAAATGTCAATACGGTACACGGCAATGAATAGCCTGTACCCAACAATCTCTGCTGTTTGTTATTTTTATTCCCATCAATGGAAACAATTGTTTAAGAAACTATCACGACAAAACCGTAGGAGGAACAGCACAAACACGCGCTGTACGTGGTACATAGTATACGTCGTTGTTGACTGACAAGATTCGCTCCTCAGTTGAGGTGAAAGGTGCATGATTTCTTTTATTGTGAAGCAGAAAGAGGAAAAACAGGTTATGCCATTAATAAATACTTGAAACTAGCTTCTTAAGCACTGGAAACTGAACATGATTTAATTGTTTAAAATTACAAGCTATGGCAACTTTTGCATACATTTGGATACAGATGAAAATAGTGAAAATAGGGCTGCGTTATGTGAACGATCTTACATCCTTCGTTTCCGAAATCATTAACTTCGAACCAGCAAGCAGAAACCCGAAGAAGGATTTGAGCCTGTATTGCTAGAGGAGACGTGCGTAAATGCCTCACACAGCCAGCAGTCAGTGGGTACCCAGTAGGGACTGTGAGGAGTCTATGAGAAAGATACCAATTGGAAACGGTGACAGACTTTCTGGCTGTGTTAGTCAGGGTTTTCTCCCAGGCTGTGACCTTGTCTTTCGAGCCAAGGCCAAGGACAGGGACTACCACACAGAAATGAAAGGCACGGTATTTCTGGAGTGGGCGAAAAGTAATGTGGTCACTTATTATCATGGGCAATGTACCGTATCACAGTATGCAGGATCCAGATAGCAAGGCGCCGACGTCTAATAGCCTAACAGGGCTACAATAACAGCTCTATGAAATCACCAAAGCTAACAAACCTGTATATATATGCTTGACAATTACATCAAAGATCAAGGTCATGCCGTCTTACGACTTCCCGGTTACCTCTGCGATCTGACCACAGTAGGGTTGATATGTTGTATCGTCAAAGGCGTTCCTCCTACCGTTTTGCCCCCCTCCGTTCAAGATGTCAACATGTACACAAAACAACATCATAGTTTCTTAAACAACTTTTTCAAGTGATAGGACTTTGGACTCTAACGGACTTTAGAGCGTGTAATGATATAATATACAACAGTTTTGTTTTTCTTGATACATGTGGTTTGTTTGTTGTTTAATCCCGCACTCAGCAATATTCCAGCTATATGACGACAGTATGTAAATAATCGGATCTGGACCAGGCAATCCAATGATTGACATAGTGAGCATCGATCTACACAACTGGGACACGATGACATGCGTCAACCAAGTCAGTATGCCTGACCATCCAATTCCGTTAGTCGCCTCTTAAGACAAGTATTGATTGCTGAAGACCAATTTTAACCGGATCTTCAAGGATCTCTTGATGTTATGCCCACCCAAGCCAGTGCACAAACATGCCTGTAAGTTACATCATGTTCGCCCATTGAACCAGATCAGGGTGCGAATGAGTTCCAGAAATGAGTTGATGTATGAACAAGTCTGTATAAGCAACGCCTCCTGTCCACCACGGCGCAACATATCACCGTGACTCCATCAGGCAGGGGAAATTGACGTCATTTCTGCTTCCTCTTCTTTTGTTCTCGCTTCATACAGAGCTCGGAGGTCGGCTTTACAGAACCGGTACGTCACAGCCGCGTTGAAAGTATGGCTAACAATGTGCGTTGGTGTACGAATGCGGTCCCTAGAAAATACAAAAAGCAAAGCTCGCGAAGCTATAGAAATGTCGGAATCCAAGCGCAGCGTCCCTCAGATGTACACCTATTGTGGTGATGTTGTAATCGGATAATGTATACATAATGGGATGGATGATACACATACAAGATAACGCCTTGTTTGCACCGTCTAATAGGGGGATTACTTACAGTCATATATACTAGTATTCTAAGGACAGATGGCGCGGGATTAACCAACTGGTTCGCCTTTATCTAGACATGCACGCCTTCTTACGGGTATTAGCTATGACATGACAGCAGGTATTCATTACACAACTGATCTGCACGTCGCTAAATCGGAGAACTGGGGGTCCAGTAGTCTAAAAATGTGCGGAGTTTCGTCCCTTATCTGTTCCAGGATCTGTATGTTATTGGTTTACATAAAAATTATGGCCAGGTTTCTGACCCAATGTTTGCCAGCACTGTACCTGCGCTCGTGGTTTTGTCCAAAGTTGTAAAGGCCCGCAATCAATGAAGTTCAAGCGTCCTACATTCAGTTGATACGCCGCGATTTAATTAAACTCATATTCAATGTGTCGTTAAACGCAATTCACTTTGTTTAGTGCTTTGGTGTGATCACCTAAGAGGTCGGACATCTACTTCTTCTGACTGTATGTGCAAGAAAAACTAAACAGGCAAAACACAGGCACGTCCTGTCACGCCCTGGTGTAGCTGATATACTCTGCAAAGCACCGTGATACCTCAGTCACGGTACGTCAAAAGCATGCAGCACCCATTGTTTGGCAAATGTATTTAAGCTGGTTGTGTATCACAGCGTTCTTACACAGTATGGCTGAGGGTGTTCCATTCAGACACTAGTACTTGAGTAACTGCTCACACACTCGTGAATATCCTACTACGTGGAACACGGTACCTAGAACGACCATTAACAAGGGAACAAAAACAAATGGAAAAAGAAGAAGAAAAACCTTCCAAATAAATATATCTAAACTCGGATGATGGATGTCTTCAGTAAACAGAATGGTATTGCCATTCAGTCCGTTCATCGTTCAGTCCATTCATATGTAGTGTGTATATAATTTGTGTACTTGCATTTCATTAGATTGTGTCAGTTACTGGGAATTTGAGATGCATAGTTTCTTTCTGTTATCAAACTGAAACATGGCAGAGGGACTGATACAGCAGTTATCGCACTGACACATGGAAAAGGGACTGATACAGCACTTATCACACTGAAACAAGGGAGAGGGACTGATACAGCAGTTATGTCACTGAAACAAGGGAGAGGGACTGATACAGCAGTTATCGCACTGAAACATGGGAGGAGGGACTGATACAGCAGTTATCACACTGAAACATGGAAGAGGGACTGATACAGCAGTTATCACACTGAAACATGGAAGAGGCACTGATACAGCCGTTTTCACACTGAAACATGGAGGAGGGGTTGACACAACCGGTATCAAACTCGAACATTGAAGAGGGGCAGATACAGCCGTTTTCACACTGAAACATTGGAGAAGGACTGATACAGCCGTTATCACACTGTCATATGGATGAGGGGCAGATACAGCCGTTATCATACTGATCCATTGGGGAGGCACTAATACAGCCGTTATCACACTAAAACATGGAAAAAGAACTCCGGAGTGGGGAAAGGGGCTTAGGGTTATATTAGTTTGTGAGTGTGTTGGGTGCTTCTAACAAATAGGTTCCGCAAAGCACTTTCATAAAACACAAGGCATGACTCTTAATATTTCCAAAATCACACTCAAAGTGAGGTTACTGAAGACATGTTAATTGAAATGCCATCGGGTACACAGTAGTGTATTCCTTCAGAAACTAAGGTGGGGTACAGGTTGAAATGAATTCCCTAGTATTCATTCTGAAGTTCCAAGAACACATTTGAATGTTGTCTACGACATGTACAGACTTACTCGCCCTATAATAGCCACGACGCCTGTTGTGACTTCCAAGATTGGCTATAAATAACGCTGCTGACGCAATGTAGAGGGCGCTGGCATCGGCGTTCAGCGTTACGCTAAATGAAATCACGGAGTGACTTACTCGGGAATAAATACCGAAAACTTCACAGGATTCTAGCATCTCAGGAATGGCCACCGCACTAGAAGAGGAACAACAGGCATACATAGACCTGGTTTCATATATAAGACGTTCAACTATGACGGTCTAGCATTCACAATTTGACCCTCACACACGTACACATACACCATACGTACATTATACGCCCTGATTTAGCCAGTTCATCAATTGTGAACTTAAAGTCCATGTGTTCGATGAGCCACAATATGATACATATTTGGGTGTAGCTGATCTACATGCAAGTAAAAGTAACGTCCCCTTGCTCTGTGCACGGGAAGCAAAGGAATACATGGTACACCTGTACACCATCTTTGGTGGAAAACAGCACGTGAAGACTCCCAGGCCCAATAGATTTGCTATGATTGGCTATTGATGTAATGTAAGATGTTTGTGTACAACTCACAAGTAACAATGAGCGAGATGGTTGCCTTCGGGGACTGAGGTGCAACGCCACAGAGTGTAAGGGAGGCTACTCGCGATGGCTTCGCACGTTTCTGGATCAGCTTTGTTACAGCATGGAGGCTGTTTGGACGGCCATTTCATGGTCTAGGATGTCGCATGATGGTTATAGTCACAAGTTAGATGTTTACCGTTCAGACAGAAGTGAAAGTTAAGTTACAGAAAATATGTTTTTTTTCAGGTGGAGTGAGTTAGTGAGTATGGTTTTACGCCGCTTTCAGCAATAATAAATCAATATCCCGGCGGGGGACACCAGAAATGGGCTTTACACATTGTACCCATGTGGGGAATCGAACCCGGGTCTTCGGCGTGACGAGGGAACGCTTAAGTCACTAGGGCCATCCCACTGTCCCTTTTCAGGTGGAACTCCTTATTCTCATGTGTGAGGGGCGGTCGGGTAGCTTAGTGGTTAAAGCGTTCGCTTGTCACGCCAAAGACCCGCGTTCGATTCCCGACATGGGTACAATGTGTGAAGCCCATTTCTGGTGTCCCCCGCCGTGATATTGCTGGAATATTGCCAAAAGCGGCGTAAAATCAAACTCACTCACTCACTCACTATTCTCATGTGTGAAAAACCTCAAACCTGAAGATGACTATCAATAATACATTTGGACGTGAGTGAATAAGTTGTTGTTGAACGCCGCAGTCAACGATAGTCTAGGTGTACACGGAGGACTGTAATTAAACTAGCCTGGTCCAGTCCAACTATTGACTTAACTATGAGCACCGATCAATGGAGCATGACAACACGCCAACAGCTAGCTCACTAAGTCTAGCCATCCAATCTTGTACAGATGACCGTTACATGCGTGGGATGCTAGGGACCTCAGCCTCCCCGCATTCCCGCTTGGTGTTTAACTCATACCGACACTCACGTGCTCGTGGAGGCGAAACCGATGAGACAGTGCAAACAAGATGGCGGGCAGGACGATGAAGGGATGAAACAGAATGCCAACTGAAGCAGCGACGACAAACATCCACAGCTGTGAGAAGGTCCCCGTGATGTTGCTCACCCCAGCCACCGACACTGCGATGAGGCTCCCGATACCAAGAGGTGCTACCCTGAACAACAGAGGGAGAGCGTGTATAAATACGGTGGCATCATGCCGGCAGGCGAACAGCATCGCATATAAACTTACATATGTACAGAATGGCAACAATATGGATCAATGTAGGTATAAAACTGAAACGTCATCTGAAGTCTTTGACATTTAAAATTGTAGAAGAGGAAGTCATGGAGAATATAAATTGGACCAACTATCTGCGACGTCGGAAAACGATAGACGTTACGAGTGAGCACGAAAACTCCCGATTACTCAAAGCATGTTATTCCTATGACAATCACGCCATGTTTCCCTGATTCCACACAGGAGCAAGCATCATCTCCACACCCGCCAGGTAGCAGCGTGTATTACCTAGCACGTTGACACTGTCCGTCTTGCCCAGGGACTTGGTGACGTGTGTGAGGGCATGGCCGACAGAGGTGTTGGTGTTATACCTCGCCACCCCCGTCAGTGACGACGTGTACCGTGTCTGGGCCTGTGTCAACAAATGGAACACTCTGCATCATGCACATGCGCATTAGATCGGAAATGTGTAAAGCCCTCTTAAACATCACACATTTCAACGTCAACGTTTGCACAATATAGCATTTATGATATATTACCCACGTCGTGAAGATACAGGTGGTTAGATACTAAATCCGTACGTCACACGTGTGTCGTACAAGGTTGACCTTGTTTTATTTGTTTTGATTGGATAACCGTGACCTCAGTCACACCAGGACTACTTTTTTCATTCATAAAAAATCGCGAGACGTAATTCATTTTGCAACTACAAGGCAGAACTGAAGCAATCACGTGTGAGCGAGAGATATTAACAAACACTTTATCAAACCAAACAAGAAAGTCACATGCATCAAATTCGGTTTGCATCCTATATAAGTTTTGCATTGAGCTTCCACAGACATTATATAATCGAGATATATCCATTTACAATGTACGACTACCGTTCAATAGATCGAGGGTCCCAATGAGCGTGACGCACCCGACTCCTTTCGCAACTTCCAATTTGATTTAACTAAAAGTATAAGCGTTGAGAAATGAAGACAGTTTAAAGTATCTGGACAGATATCTAGACGTATTTGGGATTATCCGGCTGTGCCATCACATTTGATGATACATATTTGTGTGTTTAAAGTAGATTTTGACCGCCCGGGCCAAGTCGGACCCAACACAAGCCGAACACTTCTGATAGAGACTGTGTTGAGAATGTAGAGGGAAAAGGGCTTCACTTTGAGCCCCTTGTTTTCTTTAAATAGCGCGAACTGAGACACTATAAAGTGGTATCTAGGTAGATTTAATACTAATCTATATATGTAAACACATTTGATGCTACATATGTGACTTTAAAGTTGATTTTGACAGCCCGGTCCTAGTCGGACCGAAAGCTTGTGTGACTGTTGAGAGTATTGGGAGAAGAGGTCTACTTATATTAACGTGTCTACTTTAAATACGATGAACAGTGACATTATAAAGTGGTATTTACTTAGATATAGTACTACCCTATACATATAACCGCTATGCCGACAGATGGAAAATTGGATCACGATAGCTAGAAGTATTTGATACGTGTCAAATCTCATTTCGTTTAACGATTGCTCTTTTACATGTTACCTAGATCAGCGACGCTTACACACAGCTCCACTTTCTGGTTTTCAAGCGATTTACTCCGAATTACTTAAATATGGTGCTTTTTTTGTTTGGTGATTGTTCATTTATGTCATGTGTGTATGTTGCATGAATTGTATGTAGGTATGATGACCGATAATGAAGTAATTAGCCAATAACACTTTGGCCCGTCTTGGCCCAGCCCGGCCCGACTTTTAGGCAATGCCTCTTCAAAGCGTATTTTGTGGCACTGTTTCGGGGGTTGTTTGTTTACGACAGCACAAACAGGTCACTCAAAGTGAACATTTCCGATACAAATCATTCGAAAACTCCATAGAAGTGTGCCTGTATTCTGATTACGTGGCCCAAAATATCCCAAAGGTGAACAATAACATTCCCTATCTCTAGCGTATAACGCTGAGTAGATCACGGTTGTCTTTTCTTATTCCGGTGGTGACCTTGCCCTTCGTTCGAAGCTGTCATTGACATGCAAGCAGACTTGAGCGTGTTGATTTTCACGTCTTCAGTAAAGGGTGGTACAGCAAACATGAATGTCTTGAGCGAACACTCTGATTTCCCTCTTCCAAAATTGTACGGACATGATATAAATACAGCTGATAGATCAAGGAAAGCGAACCATTTTGAATGCACAGACGGGACCCCGGCAGTGCGAGTGACCGACTGTTGGTCCGATATTCGATTCAAAGCGCGGCGCTAATGACTTTTCAAATTTTCTTATAGGTGTCCTGCGTACTAACAACATGGCGCTTGTATTCTCATAAGTTGAAGAAATTCTTCCAAAAGGATCTTGAGCGTCGGTGCTGTTATGTTTGCAAGCACAACTGCGGGCGCATGTTGGTAATGCGTATGCATAGGAATGTCAACAATGCGCATATTTGGGTATATATCAATATTCATGCGCAACCAGATTTTGCAACCGATTTCAGTTTGGTCTGTCAACGAACAAAAGTTGTTATGTATTTACTCTTACATACATATTTAACGTGGGTAATAGATAAAGTACCATACTCATTCTCGTTAGATATTCAAAGTCGCTTTCGCTCGGTCAGATACCATAGAAAGTCCACTCGTTTCGTAAAAATGGTATCTAACGAGAATGAGTGTAGTATTCTCTATGTATGAGCCTTTAGATGTGACCGGTTACCATGGATATTCAATGATAGTTTCTCTTTTCTTTGTAAAGGTATAATTCACTCACAGGTGTACATGTAGAAGTCATTACACGAGTGCCCTCAGATATCGGTTTTATTTCAACAAATATTTCACTCCTTACCTAACGAGTGAAAGTGATATTTTTGTAAATGTTGGATTAAATGTCGTGACAGTAAAACAACCAAGTCACCAGTAATTAGTTTTGTACCATCGTTGTGATGGTACGTCCTGTTGTCTATGCTTGATTCCCCACACAGAGCAAACGGCAGAGATGCCCTCCTATTTACATTAAAACTGTATTTCAAGTGTGTCTCGTGTTGTAAGTTCAACATTTCTATAATATATGTATATGGGTGCTTCAAGTATGGGCTATCTTGAAACAGGTACAGGTAAAACTTATGTTCTCTTATGAAAAACAAATTATATGATCCCAGAATGTGTGTACTGTGTTCACGTTTAAAGTCAGAACTCGACCCTTCTTAAAGAAAAGACCTATGCTTGTACATTGAACACAGGAGGGTTGATGATAACACCCGTAAAGGATCCACCGATTGATAGTCACTGCCAACGGGAAAATACAACAGTGGAGAATGTATATTATATAACTGACTGATTCATTTGTGCATGTGATTTCGAATGAGTCATACATGTACCTTATGCCAGTTGATATCCATGCAGTGCTTGACATTGCTGAATACAATACTCGTTTTAATATTCCCTGGAAATACATCCACGTTTTCGCGATGGATACATCCGTTTGCCAAGATAACGTTCGTGTTGCTTTCTCACCATATTAAAGCCTTATCTGTTAGTGGAGTAATGTATGATTATTGGAAAGGCAGCACAACTGTCTGAATGTTGCTTCCACCACATTGTCCGGCACAATATTCCTGCAACAGGAGGTCGGACAATAGTCAGAAATGACAATATATCAATTCATAAGCAATTTCCACTTGTACTATACAGTTCTGCATAAGTAACTTAATACATTCTTGATAATTTTCTTATTTTTCACATATAGTGGAGATTGAACTTCAGCGGGATGATATCGTGAATTTGTTTAGATGGTACTTGAACGACATATCTCCGGTGTAATTTGTTTTGTGTGAGGACATACCTTTCTGTTCTCAAAGGGTATTGAATGTCTACCTTTTCATACGAAAATCACTTAAAGAGTTGCATCCCTGAAGGATTATGTCAAATGAAATGGATATCAGTATCATGTTTTCGTCACAAAAGCAAAACATAATTTAGCCTTTTTTAACAAATGATCTTAATCAGAATGCTGACGACAGATACGCTGTGCATCGGCCATGATAGAAGTTACAACAGCTGTTTTGTTATATTCGAGGGATGGCACGATACAGTTACCCCTAGAAGGTACATTAACGGCCTGTATACAATGCCTGTCAAGATACATGTGCGGGTGCGTTCGGTATTATAGAAGGAAGTGCAAATATCAGTGAGCGAATGCTGTTTATGCCACAGCCAGCAGTCACGATGGTTCAAAAATAATCGGACCTAGACAGACATTGTCAGGGCCCATGTTTGAATCACCTGGGAAACGTTTGACCAATGTATCGTGGTGTATACATTGCGCAGTCCCATGTTTGAATCACCTGGGACTCGTTTGACCAATGTATCGTTGTGTATACATTGCAAGGTCCAATGTTTGAATCACCTGGGACACGTTTGACAAATGTATCGTGGTGTATACATTGTCAGGTGCCATGTTTGAATCACCTTGGACACGTTTGACTAATGTATCGTGGTGTATACATTGCCATGTCCAATGTTTGAATCACCTGGGACAGGTTTGACCAATGTATCGTGGTGTACACATTGCCAGGTCCCATGTTTGAATCACCTGGGACACGTTTGACCAATTTATCGTGGTGAATACATTGCCAGGTCCAATGTTTGAATCACCTTGGACACGTTTGACCAATGTATCGTGGTGTATACATTGCCAGGTCCCATGTTTGAATCACGTTGGACACGTTTGACCAATGTATCGTGGTGTATACATTGCCATGTCCAATGTTTGAATCACCTGGGACACGTTTGACCAATGTATCGTGGTGTATACATTGCCAGGGCCCATGTTTGAATCACCTTGGGCACGTTTGACCAATGTATCGTGGTGTATACATTGCCAGGTCCAATGTTTGAATCACCTGGGACACGTTTGACCAATGTATCGTGGTGTATACATTGCCAGGTCCAATGTTTGAATCACCTTGGACACGTTTGACCAATGTATCGTGGTGTATACATTGTCATGTCCAATGTTTGAATCACCTTGGACACGTTTGACCAATGTATCTTGGTGTATACATTGCCAGGTCCAATGTTTGAATCACCTTGGACACGTTTGACCAATGTATCGTGGTGTATACATTGCCATGTCCAATGTTTGAATCACCTTGGACACGTTTGACCAATGTATCGTGGTGTATACATTGCCATGTCCAATGTTTGAATCACCTTGGACACGTTTAACTAATGTATCGTGATGTATACATTGCCAGGTCCAATGTTTGAATCACCTGGGACACGTTTGACCAATGTATCGTGGTGTATACATTGCCAGGGCCCATGTTTGAATCACCTTGGGCACGTTTGACCAATGTATCGTGGTGTATACATTGCCAGGTCCAATGTTTGAATCACCTGGGACACGTTTGACCAATGTATCGTGGTGTATACATTGCCAGGTCCCATGTTTGAATCACCTTGGACACGTTTGACCAATGTATCGTGGTGTATACATTGCAAGGTCCAATGTTTGAATCACCTTGGACACGTTTGACCAATGTATCTTGGTGTATACATTGCCAGGTCCAATGTTTGAATCACCTTGGACACGTTTGACCAATGTATCGTGGTGTATACATTGCCATGTCCAATGTTTGAATCACCTTGGACACGTTTGACCAATGTATCGTGGTGTATACATTGCCATGTCCAATGTTTGAATCACCTTGGACACGTTTAACTAATGTATCGTGATGTATACATTGCCAGGTCCAATGTTTGAATCACCTGGGACACGTTTGACCAACATATCGTGGTGTACACATAGCCAGATTAAATGTTTAATCACCTGGGAAACGTTTCACCAATGTACCGTCGTGTACACATTGCCAGGTCCCATGTTTGAATCACCTGGGACACGTTTGCCCAATAAATCGTGGTGTACCCGTAGCCAGATCCAATGTTTAATCACCTGGGAAACGCTTCACCAATGTACCGTGGTGTATACATTGCCAGGTCCCATGTTTGAATCACCTGGGACAGGTTTGACCAATGTATCGTGATGCACACATTGCCAGGTCCCATGTTTGAATCACCTGGGACAGGTTTGACCAATGTATCGTGGTGTACACATTGCCAGGTCCCATGTTTGAATCACCTGGGACATGTTTGACCAATGTATCGTGGTGTATACATTGCCAGGTCCCATGTTTGAATCACCTGGGACAGGTTTGACCAATGTATCGTGGTGTATACATTGCCATGTCCAATGTTTGAATCACCTTGGACACGTTTGACCAATGTATCGTGGTGTATACATTGCCATGTCCAATGTTTGAATCACCTTGGACACGTTTAACTAATGTATCGTGATGTATACATTGCCAGGTCCAATGTTTGAATCACCTGGGACACATTTGACCAACATATCGTGGTGTACACATAGCCAGATTAAATGTTTAATCACCTGGGAAACGTTTCACCAATGTACCGTCGTGTACACATTGCCAGGTCCCATGTTTGAATCACCTGGGACACGTCTTCAGTAAAGGGTGGTACAGCAAACATGAATGTCTTGAGCGAACACTCTGATTTCCCTCTTCCAAAATTGTACGGACATGATATAAATACAGCTGATAGATCAAGGAAAGCGAACCATTTTGAATGCACAGACGGGACCCCGGCAGTGCGAGTGACCGACTGTTGGTCCGATATTCGATTCAAAGCGCGGCGCTAATGACTTTTCAAATTTTCTTATAGGTGTCCTGCGTACTAACAACATGGCGCTTGTATTCTCATAAGTTGAAGAAATTCTTCCAAAAGGATCTTGAGCGTCGGTGCTGTTATGTTTGCAAGCACAACTGCGGGCGCATGTTGGTAATGCGTATGCATAGGAATGTCAACAATGCGCATATTTGGGTATATATCAATATTCATGCGCAACCAGATTTTGCAACCGATTTCAGTTTGGTCTGTCAACGAACAAAAGTTGTTATGTATTTACTCTTACATACATATTTAACGTGGGTAATAGATAAAGTACCATACTCATTCTCGTTAGATATTCAAACTCGCTTTCGCTCGGTCAGATACCATAGAAAGTCCACTCGTTTCGTAAAAATGGTATCTAACGAGAATGAGTGTAGTATTCTCTATGTATGAGCCTTTAGATGTGACCGGTTACCATGGATATTCAATGATAGTTTCTCTTTTCTTTGTAAAGGTATAATTCACTCACAGGTGTACATGTAGAAGTCATTACACGAGTGCCCGTCAGATATCGGTTTTATTTCAACAAATATTTCACTCCTTACCTAACGAGTGAAAGTGATATTTTTGTAAATGTTGGATTAAATGTCGTGACAGTAAAACAACCAAGTCACCAGTAATTAGTTTTGTACCATCGTTGTGATGGTACGTCCTGTTGTCTATGCTTGATTCCCCACACAGAGCAAACGGCAGAGATGCCCTCCTATTTACATTAAAACTGTATTTCAAGTGTGTCTCGTGTTGTAAGTTCAACATTTCTATAATATATGTATATGGGTGCTTCAAGTATGGGCTATCTTGAAACAGGTACAGGTAAAACTTATGTTCTCTTATGAAAAACAAATTATATGATCCCAGAATGTGTGTACTGTGTTCACGTTTAAAGTCAGAACTCGACCCTTCTTAAAGAAAAGACCTATGCTTGTACATTGAACACAGGAGGGTTGATGATAACACCCGTAAAGGATCCACCGATTGATAGTCACTGCCAACGGGAAAATACAACAGTGGAGAATGTATATTATATAACTGACTGATTCATTTGTGCATGTGATTTCGAATGAGTCATACATGTACCTTATGCCAGTTGATATCCATGCAGTGCTTGACATTGCTGAATACAATACTCGTTTTAATATTCCCTGGAAATACATCCACGTTTTCGCGATGGATACATCCGTTTGCCAAGATAACGTTCGTGTTGCTTTCTCACCATATTAAAGCCTTATCTGTTAGTGGAGTAATGTATGATTATTGGAAAGGCAGCACAACTGTCTGAATGTTGCTTCCACCACATTGTCCGGCACAATATTCCTGCAACAGGAGGTCGGACAATAGTCAGAAATGACAATATATCAATTCATAAGCAATTTCCACTTGTACTATACAGTTCTGCATAAGTAACTTAATACATTCTTGATAATTTTCTTATTTTTCACATATAGTGGAGATTGAACTTCAGCGGGATGATATCGTGAATTTGTTTAGATGGTACTTGAACGACATATCTCCGGTGTAATTTGTTTTGTGTGAGGACATACCTTTCTGTTCTCAAAGGGTATTGAATGTCTACCTTTTCATACGAAAATCACTTAAAGAGTTGCATCCCTGAAGGATTATGTCAAATGAAATGGATATCAGTATCATGTTTTCGTCACAAAAGCAAAACATAATTTAGCCTTTTTTAACAAATGATCTTAATCAGAATGCTGACGACAGATACGCTGTGCATCGGCCATGATAGAAGTTACAACAGCTGTTTTGTTATATTCGAGGGATGGCACGATACAGTTACCCCTAGAAGGTACATTAACGGCCTGTATACAATGCCTGTCAAGATACATGTGCGGGTGCGTTCGGTATTATAGAAGGAAGTGCAAATATCAGTGAGCGAATGCTGTTTATGCCACAGCCAGCAGTCACGATGGTTCAAAAATAATCGGACCTAGACAGACATTGTCAGGGCCCGTGTTTGAATCACCTGGGAAACGTTTGACCAATGTATCGTGGTGTATACATTGCGCAGTCCCATGTTTGAATCACCTGGGACTCGTTTGACCAATGTATCGTTGTGTATACATTGCAAGGTCCAATGTTTGAATCACCTGGGACACGTTTGACAAATGTATCGTGGTGTATACATTGTCAGGTGCCATGTTTGAATCACCTTGGACACGTTTGACTAATGTATCGTGGTGTATACATTGCCATGTCCAATGTTTGAATCACCTGGGACAGGTTTGACCAATGTATCGTGGTGTACACATTGCCAGGTCCCATGTTTGAATCACCAGGGACACGTTTGACCAATTTATCGTGGTGAATACATTGCCAGGTCCAATGTTTGAATCACCTTGGACACGTTTGACCAATGTATCGTGGTGTATACATTGCCAGGTCCCATGTTTGAATCACGTTGGACACGTTTGACCAATGTATCGTGGTGTATACATTGCCAGGTCCAATGTTTGAATCACCTGGGACACGTTTGACCAATGTATCGTGGTGTATACATTGCCAGGGCCCATGTTTGAATCACCTTGGGCACGTTTGACCAATGTATCGTGGTGTATACATTGCCAGGTCCAATGTTTGAATCACCTGGGACACGTTTGACCAATGTATCGTGGTGTATACATTGCCAGGTCCAATGTTTGAATCACCTGGGACACGTTTGACCAATGTATCGTGGTGTATACATTGTCATGTCCAATGTTTGAATCACCTTGGACACGTTTGACCAATGTATCTTGGTGTATACATTGCCAGGTCCAATGTTTGAATCACCTTGGACACGTTTGACCAATGTATCTTGGTGTATACATTGCCATGTCCAATGTTTGAATCACCTTGGACACGTTTGACCAATGTATCGTGGTGTATACATTGCCATGTCCAATGTTTGAATCACCTTGGACACGTTTAACTAATGTATCGTGATGTATACATTGCAAGGTCCAATGTTTGAATCACCTGGGACACGTTTGACCAATGTATCGTGGTGTATACATTGTCAGGGCCCATGTTTGAATCACCTTGGGCACGTTTGACCAATGTATCGTGGTGTATACATTGCCAGGTCCAATGTTTGAATCACCTGGGACACGTTTGACCAATGTATCGTGGTGTATACATTGCCAGGTCCCATGTTTGAATCACCTTGGACACGTTTGACCAATGTATCGTGGTGTATACATTGCAAGGTCCAATGTTTGAATCACCTTGGACACGTTTGACCAATGTATCTTGGTGTATACATTGCCATGTCCAATGTTTGAATCACCTTGGACACGTTTGACCAATGTATCGTGGTGTATACATTGCCATGTCCAATGTTTGAATCACCTTGGACACGTTTGACCAATGTATCGTGGTGTATACATTGCCATGTCCAATGTTTGAATCACCTTGGACACGTTTAACTAATGTATCGTGATGTATACATTGCCAGGTCCAATGTTTGAATCACCTGGGACACGTTTGACCAACATATCGTGGTGTACACATAGCCAGATTAAATGTTTAATCACCTGGGAAACGTTTCACCAATGTACCGTCGTGTACACATTGCCAGGTCCCATGTTTGAATCACCTGGGACACGTTTGCCCAATAAATCGTGGTGTACCCGTAGCCAGATCCAATGTTTAATCACCTGGGAAACGCTTCACCAATGTACCGTGGTGTATACATTGCCAGGTCCCATGTTTGAATCACCTGGGACAGGTTTGACCAATGTATCGTGATGCACACATTGCCAGGTCCCATGTTTGAATCACCTGGGACAGGTTTGACCAATGTATCGTGGTGTACACATTGCCAGGTCCCATGTTTGAATCACCTGGGACATGTTTGACCAATGTATCGTGGTGTATACATTGCCAGGTCCAATGTTTGAATCACCTGGGACAGGTTTGACCAATGTATCGTGGTGTATACATTGCCATGTCCAATGTTTGAATCACCTTGGACACGTTTGACCAATGTATCGTGGTGTATACATTGCCATGTCCAATGTTTGAATCACCTTGGACACGTTTAACTAATGTATCGTGATGTATACATTGCCAGGTCCAATGTTTGAATCACCTGGGACACGTTTGACCAACATATCGTGGTGTACACATAGCCAGATTAAATGTTTAATCACCTGGGAAACGTTTCACCAATGTACCGTCGTGTACACATTGCCAGGTCCCATGTTTGAATCACCTGGGACACGTCTTCAGTAAAGGGTGGTACAGCAAACATGAATGTCTTGAGCGAACACTCTGATTTCCCTCTTCCAAAATTGTACGGACATGATATAAATACAGCTGATAGATCAAGGAAAGCGAACCATTTTGAATGCACAGACGGGACCCCGGCAGTGCGAGTGACCGACTGTTGGTCCGATATTCGATTCAAAGCGCGGCGCTAATGACTTTTCAAATTTTCTTATAGGTGTCCTGCGTACTAACAACATGGCGCTTGTATTCTCATAAGTTGAAGAAATTCTTCCAAAAGGATCTTGAGCGTCGGTGCTGTTATGTTTGCAAGCACAACTGCGGGCGCATGTTGGTAATGCGTATGCATAGGAATGTCAACAATGCGCATATTTGGGTATATATCAATATTCATGCGCAACCAGATTTTGCAACCGATTTCAGTTTGGTCTGTCAACGAACAAAAGTTGTTATGTATTTACTCTTACATACATATTTAACGTGGGTAATAGATAAAGTACCATACTCATTCTCGTTAGATATTCAAAGTCGCTTTCGCTCGGTCAGATACCATAGAAAGTCCACTCGTTTCGTAAAAATGGTATCTAACGAGAATGAGTGTAGTATTCTCTATGTATGAGCCTTTAGATGTGACCGGTTACCATGGATATTCAATGATAGTTTCTCTTTTCTTTGTAAAGGTATAATTCACTCACAGGTGTACATGTAGAAGTCATTACACGAGTGCCCGTCAGATATCGGTTTTATTTCAACAAATATTTCACTCCTTACCTAACGAGTGAAAGTGATATTTTTGTAAATGTTGGATTAAATGTCGTGACAGTAAAACAACCAAGTCACCAGTAATTAGTTTTGTACCATCGTTGTGATGGTACGTCCTGTTGTCTATGCTTGATTCCCCACACAGAGCAAACGGCAGAGATGCCCTCCTATTTACATTAAAACTGTATTTCAAGTGTGTCTCGTGTTGTAAGTTCAACATTTCTATAATATATGTATATGGGTGCTTCAAGTATGGGCTATCTTGAAACAGGTACAGGTAAAACTTATGTTCTCTTATGAAAAACAAATTATATGATCCCAGAATGTGTGTACTGTGTTCACGTTTAAAGTCAGAACTCGACCCTTCTTAAAGAAAAGACCTATGCTTGTACATTGAACACAGGAGGGTTGATGATAACACCCGTAAAGGATCCACCGATTGATAGTCACTGCCAACGGGAAAATACAACAGTGGAGAATGTATATTATATAACTGACTGATTCATTTGTGCATGTGATTTCGAATGAGTCATACATGTACCTTATGCCAGTTGATATCCATGCAGTGCTTGACATTGCTGAATACAATACTCGTTTTAATATTCCCTGGAAATACATCCACGTTTTCGCGATGGTTACATCCGTTTGCCAAGATAACGTTCGTGTTGCTTTCTCACCATATTAAAGCCTTATCTGTTAGTGGAGTAATGTATGATTATTGGAAAGGCAGCACAACTGTCTGAATGTTGCTTCCACCACATTGTCCGGCACAATATTCCTGCAACAGGAGGTCGGACAATAGTCAGAAATGACAATATATCAATTCATAAGCAATTTCCACTTGTACTATACAGTTCTGCATAAGTAACTTAATACATTCTTGATAATTTTCTTATTTTTCACATATAGTGGAGATTGAACTTCAGCGGGATGATATCGTGAATTTGTTTAGATGGTACTTGAACGACATATCTCCGGTGTAATTTGTTTTGTGTGAGGACATACCTTTCTGTTCTCAAAGGGTATTGAATGTCTACCTTTTCATACGAAAATCACTTAAAGAGTTGCATCCCTGAAGGATTATGTCAAATGAAATGGATATCAGTATCATGTTTTCGTCACAAAAGCAAAACATAATTTAGCCTTTTTTAACAAATGATCTTAATCAGAATGCTGACGACAGATACGCTGTGCATCGGCCATGATAGAAGTTACAACAGCTGTTTTGTTATATTCGAGGGATGGCACGATACAGTTACCCCTAGAAGGTACATTAACGGCCTGTATACAATGCCTGTCAAGATACATGTGCGGGTGCGTTCGGTATTATAGAAGGAAGTGCAAATATCAGTGAGCGAATGCTGTTTATGCCACAGCCAGCAGTCACGATGGTTCAAAAATAATCGGACCTAGACAGACATTGTCAGGGCCCATGTTTGAATCACCTGGGAAACGTTTGACCAATGTATCGTGGTGTATACATTGCGCAGTCCCATGTTTGAATCACCTGGGACTCGTTTGACCAATGTATCGTTGTGTATACATTGCCATGTCCAATGTTTGAATCACCTGGGACACGTTTGACCAATGTATCGTGGTGTACACATTGCCAGGTCCCATGTTTGAATCACCAGGGACACGTTTGACCAATTTATCGTGGTGAATACATTGCCAGGTCCAATGTTTGAATCACCTTGGACACGTTTGACCAATGTATCGTGGTGTATACATTGCCATGTCCAATGTTTGAATCACCTTGGACACGTTTGACCAATGTATCGTGGTGTATACATTGCCAGGGCCCATGTTTGAATCACCTTGGGCACGTTTGACCAATGTATCGTGGTGTATACATTGCCAGGTCCAATGTTTGAATCACCTGGGACACGTTTGACCAATGTATCGTGGTGTATACATTGCCAGGTCCAATGTTTGAATCACCTTGGACACGTTTGACCAATGTATCGTGGTGTATACATTGTCATGTCCAATGTTTGAATCACCTTGGACACGTTTGACCAATGTATCGTGGTGTATACATTGCCAGGTCCAATGTTTGAATCACCTTGGACACGTTTGACCAATGTATCGTGGTGTATACATTGCCATGTCCAATGTTTGAATCACCTTGGACACGTTTGACCAATGTATCGTGGTGTATACATTGCCATGTCCAATGTTTGAATCACCTTGGACACGTTTAACTAATGTATCGTGATGTATACATTGCCATGTCCAATGTTTGAATCACCTGGGACACGTTTGACCAATGTATCGTGGTGTATACATTGCCAGGGCCCATGTTTGAATCACCTTGGGCACGTTTGACCAATGTATCGTGGTGTATACATTGCCAGGTCCAATGTTTGAATCACCTGGGACACGTTTGACCAATGTATCGTGGTGTATACATTGCCAGGTCCCATGTTTGAATCACCTTGGACACGTTTGACCAATGTATCGTGGTGTATACATTGCAAGGTCCAATGTTTGAATCACCTTGGACACGTTTGACCAATGTATCTTGGTGTATACATTGCCAGGTCCAATGTTTGAATCACCTTGGACACGTTTGACCAATGTATCGTGGTGTATACATTGCCATGTCCAATGTTTGAATCACCTTGGACACGTTTGACCAATGTATCGTGGTGTATACATTGCCATGTCCAATGTTTGAATCACCTTGGACACGTTTAACTAATGTATCGTGATGTATACATTGCCAGGTCCAATGTTTGAATCACCTGGGACACGTTTGACCAACATATCGTGGTGTACACATAGCCAGATTAAATGTTTAATCACCTGGGAAACGTTTCACCAATGTACCGTCGTGTACACATTGCCAGGTCCCATGTTTGAATCACCTGGGACACGTTTGCCCAATAAATCGTGGTGTACCCGTAGCCAGATCCAATGTTTAATCACCTGGGAAACGCTTCACCAATGTACCGTGGTGTATACATTGCCAGGTCCCATGTTTGAATCACCTGGGACAGGTTTGACCAATGTATCGTGATGCACACATTGCCAGGTCCCATGTTTGAATCACCTGGGACATGTTTGACCAATGTATCGTGGTGTACACATTGCCAGGTCCCATGTTTGAATCACCTGGGACATGTTTGACCAATGTATCGTGGTGTATACATTGCCAGGTCCCATGTTTGAATCACCTGGGACAGGTTTGACCAATGTATCGTGGTGTATACATTGCCATGTCCAATGTTTGAATCACCTTGGACACGTTTGACCAATGTATCGTGGTGTATACATTGCCATGTCCAATGTTTGAATCACCTTGGACACGTTTAACTAATGTATCGTGATGTATACATTGCCAGGTCCAATGTTTGAATCACCTGGGACACGTTTGACCAACATATCGTGGTGTACACATAGCCAGATTAAATGTTTAATCACCTGGGAAACGTTTCACCAATGTACCGTCGTGTACACATTGCCAGGTCCCATGTTTGAATCACCTGGGACACGTTTGCCCAATAAATCGTGGTGTACCCGTAGCCAGATCCAATGTTTAATCACCTGGGAAACGCTTCACCAATGTACCGTGGTGTATACATTGCCAGGTCCCATGTTTGAATCACCTGGGACAGGTTTGACCAATGTATCGTGATGCACACATTGCCAGGTCCCATGTTTGAATCACCTGGGACAGGTTTGACCAATGTATCGTGGTGTACACATTGCCAGGTCCCATGTTTGAATCACCTGGGACACGTTTGACCAATGTATCGTGGTGTATACATTGCCAGGTCCCATGTTTGAATCACCTGGGACACGTTTGACCAATGTATCGTGAAGCACACATTGCCAGGTCCCATGTTTGAATCACCTGGGAAAGGTTTGACCAATGTATCTTGGTGTATACATTGCCAGGTCCCATGTTTAATCACCTTGGAAACGTTTCACCAATGTACCGTGGTGTACAAGGCGGCCCACTTCTGTAATGTCTTAAACATCACACACATTGTAACGTAGGATCACATACATTTCATAAATGAAGATCTTTTCCAAAGCTGTTTACAGCAGACTTTCATTGACTCCACATAAACATCAACATAGGATCATAAGCCCTTTGGCTGCATCTGTTTATCATCTTGCGAATCGTTTACTTTGCAATTTTTATGGCTGGATCTGTTTACATTATTGCACGTGGTTTCAATTTACATACTCAAAGAATTCATTTAACAAGTTTGTAAAAGGCTGTATAAGTAATAATTTATAAGTTCGTTGCTCATTGGGTGCAAACAATATTTTATGACTTTTTAATAAGTTGTTTATCATGTGTGATAGCTGTATTGTATGACTGTATATACATATCAATGAGATCACTTAATACAACTGAACTGAAGTCATTACTGTTTGTGATAGGTTTATACTATTGTTAATTCAAATATTTATCAAGCATCAAAGTACTATTTGAACATCAAATATTCATATGTTTGCGAGGTCCCCAAACACAAACATGCGGTAACAGTCAATATGGTGAACACATCACGAAGCCCTTGTCTGTTAGTTTCGGAACTTACAGGATATTAGAGACAACGAAGAATAAATTGAATTTTTGTTATAATATATCAATTGCGTTTCATTTTCATCATTTGTTCATAAAGGAACGTTTTGATTAATGATCCAGCTTAATTATTATAATGAGCATTGCATTTCATGCTGGAAGGAGACGCATTTAAGTATCTTAATACTTAGAAGTTGTTTATTTATTGAAGACAGGCAACATGCTTATACGTGTATGCTTTCTTAACTGTAATACAAATATATTTGTATAAATGAGTCGAATAATAATTTGCCTGTGCATGTGTTTATGATGGATATATTTTTTTAACACCATCCCTATTTGATAGTGATTCATTATGTAGTCACGCAATGGACACTGCTTTTGGCAGAGAATTCGTATGAGTAAGGAAATAATTTTGTCGCTTTTATTTAATATTTGCAGATTGCCATACAAATGAACCAATTTGTAAGTAGCATATTCAACATGATTCACGGTCGGTTTGTTAACTAGGTAGATGTACAATGTCCGTTGTTTGCACCAGATCCATTCTCCTGCAAAAGCAGGGCAACTGGCGACAACATACCTCGTGAATACACTCACCAAAGCCACTGCAAGGATTATTATTGGTGTGTAAACGGAGCTCCCATTAACAGAACATGTCAGGGAAGTTCCTATTTCATCGGGAATGCCACACCCACTTTGGACTGTACCGATGATTATGCTCTTTCATATTGTGCACTTAAAGGTAACCCCATATCTTCTCATCATCACGATTTACGTTTAATTTCATCTGTGCATATTTGGTTTTGGTCGGATTATCATAACTCTGAAAATTGTTTTGACCGTGTTCTGGTATTTCTGCTCTCAGTGAATGTGCCATGTTTTCAATAATCAAGACTGTACAAGGTCTATACCCTAAATGTGTCCTACCCAACCTAAATTTGACTTTTCAGCTGCTATTGAAACTGTGAATGGAAATGAGACAGGGACGACCGTGGGTGAGAACCATGTTTCTTTTGATTTTGTTATTCCTCTAAACTGTATAATCCAATATTCACCAAACGACCAACATGCACAAGCAATTGTCTTCTTAACCTGATTATAATCAGTTTACTTTTCTTAGCAATGTTTTTGAAGGCGTTAGAGGGCCTATGTGTTTTTCTGGTTAACTGTTGTTTGTAATGTCGGTGTTGCGAAGTAATGTCTAACACAGTGACCAAGACGTTGTGTGTGCACAATGTGTGATAACGTCCTGCGAATCAAACTATGAAACGTAGAGCACTCATTCGGCGATTACGTTTATGCATTTTGTAAAAGTATTTTTCTCTATATAGGTATCAAAGATATGATCAGAATTTAATATGTTTTATTTTGTCAAAATATGTTCAACACGACGTTTTCTTTGTTTGAATTAGCGCCAACTGAAACCACTACGACAGGAAATATAAATGAAAACACAAATTTGTTTCAATACAACCAATCTGACAATGATTGAAATTATTTCAATTATTTTTATTAACATTCTTATATATTACTCTAGTTATATTTAATATGGGTTTCTAAGTTATATCAAAACCTAATCTGCTCTCCTAATTTGTGTTTAAGCTTAAGAACTTGGCTGCTACTAAGCATTATGAATCACAAAGCATCACAAAGCCATGAAGTCATCAACCTTGTGCATTTAGATCTGTTTGTCAGTAAGATGTCGTCAAACTGTTTCTGTTACAGTTCTTTGTAACCAAATCGATTTCATGTCTACACAAAATAGCTACTTAACCAATATTATAAATAGAAGAAATGTTATAACATATATGCATGGAAATGATACACAACGTCAATCACTCATTTGTGAACTGAGGGATATGTAAACTATATCAGACAGCAACAACATTGGCAATAGTGACAGTGTAGAATGCCATACAAATGAACCAATTTGTAAGTAGCATATTCAACATGATTCACGGTCGGTTTGTTAACTAGGTAGATGTACAATGTCCGTTGTTTGCACCAGATCCATTCTCCTGCAAAAGCAGATCAACTGGCGACAACATACCTCGTCAATACACTCACCCAAGCCACTGCAAGGATTATTATTGGTGTGTAAACGGAGCTCCCATTAACAGAACATGTCAGGGAAGTTCCTATTTCATCGGGAATGCCACACCCACTTTGGACTGTACCGATGATTATGCTCTTTCATATTGTGCACTTAAAGGTAACCCCATATCTTCTCATCATCACGATTTACGTTTAATTTCATCTGTGCATATTTGGTTTTGGTCGGATTATCATAACTCTGAAAATTGTTTTGACTGTGTTCTGATATTTCTGCTCTCAGTGAATGTGCCGTATTTTCAATAATCAAGGCTGTACAAGGTCTATACCCTAAATGTGTCATACCCTACCTAAATTTGACTTTTCAGCTGCTATTGAAACTGTGATTGGAAACCAATAATGCGGATTGTATGTGTCCTTTCAGCTGGTGATGATAATACAACTGGAAATGCACAAGTCACTACCAGGGGTAAGACTGACGTTTATTTGTCTCGGTTTCATTGAGGTTTAAACTTTTCAAGAACCAGGACCTACAAGTCGGTAGCAATGTAGTGATATGAAAAGATAATATTCAGTTCTAACAATACAAGTGTACACGTTAATATTGTTTTAGAACACAGCAAACGTCGTTCAAAATTGCATTGTCTTTCGTTAAATAGATCCAGCAGACTTTACCACGTCAGGTATGGCATACGATATATGTGCTGTGCATTTATGTTTTAAGACAAACCATTCGAAAATAAGTAAGTAAATGAACATGTGTGCAATCATTTGAGCGATAATATTGTTTCTCATTGCTATGTGTATTGTTTAAAACTAACATGTTCTTTGGCGACACGTAGAAAATATTGTATGTATAAATGCAGAGACTTATTAAAATTTCCTTTTTGAAATATCATTGGCGGTGCTTACCTCTCCATATCACCTTTTCGTTAGCGAGTAATTTGTTATAATGTACTTGCAGTTTAAGCTAATACGAGTAGTTACAAAGTAGAAATAATTACGTCTGACACGACAGTTTATACCAGGATATGGAAAGGACATGGAGAGAGACAAAGATTTTGCTACAAATTATAAAAAAGACAGTTGTTCAATTATCTTAATAAAAATATAATATAAAGGAGCCAAGAGACTCTCTATGATACTGCAGTAATCTAAACTTGCCAAACATTATAGACTTGCATGGGCTGTATCAGGATCTGTAAGACAGACTAGGGACCATGGAATCTTTCCGAGTGGGCTTCCTACGTCCATCCATATTGAAGTTATTCAGTCAACAAGTGTCTTGTGATGGGTAAGGCGGCCGCTGTAACTCTAGAAGCAATGGGCGTGAAAGGTGATCTCGGACCAGGAAGTTGTGTAATGCTGAAATGGAGATATTCCATACAGGAGACACTGAACGTCTAACAGTTACACACCGCCTCCGTGGTTTAGTGGTAGAGCGTCCGCCCGAAGAGCGGAAGGTCCAGGGTTCGATCCCCGGCCGCGTCATACCAAAAGACGTTAAAATATGGTACTTGTTGTCACCCTGTCTGGCGCTCGGCATTAAGGGGCTAAAACAAGGACTGGTTGGCTTGGAGTCAGTATACTGTGTGGGGAATTCATGTTAAACCGCGGTATGGTATCTCACTGGGCTAGCACTATAAATCGGCATCAGTCCGGACTAATACAAGCAGCCACACACACACACACACATGCACGTCGAATAACCTCACCTAACAGTTACACACATACTCTCTAAACCATTCTAAATTGTATCATGCAAATATGTTTTGGTCTCTCTCTATTAAGCGTCCACGCTGCTTGGTATATTCCTGAGACACTATACCATATGAAGCATGGTATATCTTCTATTGAAATATGTAAGAATTTAAGAACGAATTATGCCACATTATAGCTAGGACTACGATTTCATAGGAAGGTTTCGTGCGATTTCATTGTGAGACAGATACAGGGAAAGAGATTCAGTGAAATGGTGCAGAGCAACAGTTCCGTCATGACAGCTTTCCTGGTGATTTTACAGCTCCTCCTTCCAAGTGAGACTGCAGCGTTTACACCTACATCGCCAGAGAGAGCACCTACCCTGGCAACTGCACTCAGTACTACGGATGTGCAAATGGTGTTAAGACCCCTCAGGAATTTGGCATTGGACGACAGGTGCATTTCAACATTTCAGAGGCCATCTCACCTTGCACAAACATACCATCAGACTACTACTGCCAACATGTAGACGGTAAGCTGCACGAGCTCTCTGCTGTTTCATAGTGATATCAACAGTGTTCATATTCTTGACTAAAGTGTAACGCGCTGTTTTTGTTTCATGATTGATCAACGAAAGACTCACGGGTTTTCGTATTTACGTAGTGAATAGCTGCACGATAGCTGAGGCATTGTCAAAATATTCACTCATTATGTTATTTTTTACCTAAACCCCGCAGCTGATCATAAGTCAAAACCACAACCATATATGTACGATATATTTCAGATGGTACACTCGAACCTTGCTAATGAAGACACATGCTCATAAACATGCGCGCGCATGACGCAGGATGTACAGATTGACACTGATGGGCGTTTAATGGACAGTGGATCGGGACTTTTCTGCTTTCGTCTTTAGAGGCCCGATACATGGATAATGCAGGCATGTACAGGCACTGGTTCAACACATTGATGGGCGTGTCAGGACAAATGTACTGCTATAACTGTTATTACTTGGAACTACTACTGAAGTTACTTTTATATTTCCGGAAATTTGTATTTGTGTAATATACATATTTAATGCACATAATAACACCTATCTTATAACGCCATATCAGCACACCAACGATTACGTCATCTGCTACCATGAAGGTTCACTGGGTTATCCGTAAGCTATATTCAATACGTATCGGTACTATCTCACAGTGACATGCTGCGCGCGACACTGCCGTAATAATGAGTGATGCATGCATTTCATTTCGATCTTTCTCGTTTGACTTTTAAAGGTGTATGTGCAAGCAATGGGTCGATACGTTTAGGTCGATATGGGCAGAGTGGTAAGTGAAAAACAATATGTCCCTATTGAAGACAAACAATTTCTATCTCACAAGTAGTTAGCCAAGGGAAATTCATGATTCGGAAGGATTGCCGTACACTTTATATCTCAATAGAAAATAACAGAGCCGTCTCTAAATGTACAAAATGCATCGCTATATAGCGGCAGTGTAACTGTTGAAATAGACCAAAGTTGTAGAAAGTGTCATGTGTACATGTCATCTCACTAAAGACTACTGTACAAATAAATTTCACTTACTAACTACTATCTATTAATGTATTAATGACATGTTTTCTTGTCGGAAATCATGTTTCAAATTATGTTTATGTTATCAAAATTATGATGATAAATATTTAAACTATGTTTAACCTTGATAGAGACTGTTGATATATTGTATGAGTTTAATCACGACGAGAGATGATTTCTAATATTATATATTGTGGTTAAGAAACACGGTGGAATATAATCGCCACTTTATGGTAAAGAAAGAACTCATACAGTATAGGGGAATATTTCAAGTTCTTGGCAGTTTAGCGTCTATTGATATTGTTCCTGTTTTATTATTGTAATATGTGCATTATTATTGTATGTGTATATCATATCTATTCTGATATCTGTTGTGTTTAAGTATGCAGTGATTACTTTTCTAATGAACTGGAAAAAAAACTATAAAGGTGTATATGAATTAAAGTATTGAGACGGTAATGTGTTTCCTGGGTTATCTCCCATTAGTTACACGTCCCATATGTCACACACCTCTATATTCCCAGTTGTTACACAGCCTGGGAGGAGGCCAGGAGGGGGTGAATTAAGACAACACCTACTAGGCATGGACCAGTCCTTACTGGAGTATATGGGATTACCACAGAGACCAAAGTATACATATTGATTTCCAAGCTGGAGTTTTAGCACAAATGATATTGTGAAATGTTATGATATGACTAAAAGGCAACTAATCAGATGTATGATTAATCAGTCTTACAACAATATATATGAAACAGTAAGATATTCTTTTAATCATACGAATTCATGCGAGTGTACTTAAATTCATTGGGGTTATTTTCGACAGCATTATAGTTTAGTTGGTTTCTTTCTCATTTCCCATTCTGTGTCTCGTTGTTAATTTCTATACGTTACATTGTTTATGATGACTTACAAAGAAGAGGCCACGGAGCGGGCGAACTCGGCCTGCCGCATCTTGTACATTGTAGTAACATATTAAAGGCCTGCCTCCTGTCTTGTACATTGTAGTAACATATTAAAGGCCTACGCTTTTAAGTGGACTTGGCGTTCCATATACATTCCATTAATGACACTGGACAATTAAGTGACACTAGTTGTGTTTATAATACTTCAGAACATGAGCAATAAGATTGGGCAACATAAACATGCATAATAGGGTATAGGGTGAAAATGGTGAAAACAAATTGAAATAGATTTTAATAAATAAAATTTTTACTAAACAACTTTAGTATTCATAAAATTTCTCTTTTTGTGTTGATCATTTTTATCTTTGGCTGCTCTGTTTATATATGTACGAGTAGATGTCCATCCCTCAGAAATTGAGATAGTTTGGCTTCGCTATTGCATCTCTTGGCTACAGGAGATCTACAACAGAGAGCGATTCTAACTACAATTCTTGTTTTAACCAAGCCCGAACTTGACATTCCAGCAACAAGTGAACAATAGATTCAGGTTGCTTGCAATATGGGCATACCTTGTCATAGTGCTTGTTGTGAATTCCTCAAAGTTTTGTTTGTTTGGTTGTCGTTTAAAGCCGCACTCGCAATTTTCCAGATGTATGACGGCGGTCCGTAAATAATCCAGTCTGGACCAGACAATCCAGTGATTGACATTATAAGCATCGATCCACGCAATTGGGATACGATGACATGCATCAACCAAGTTAGCGAGTCTGACCTCCCAATCCCGTTAGTCGCATGGGTTGCTGAAGACCTATGCCACCCAGAACCTTCACGAGTCCATTGACGCAGGGATTTGTGTAAAGTCATTCCGACGGCATACAATGCCAAATCAACAATGATACTCAATGTTTCCTCAAAGTAATATAGTACGGTACTTATAGTACAAGTGAAATTATACTCAGGCTATGGAGAAGTTTAATCTATATAACGTGTCCTTAGTCTACCTAACAATGTAGTTAATGAAAATAATGCAAAACAAACTCAACGGTTAAATTTTTTTTATTAATATTCACTGAGTTTCGTATATTCTATATCATTACTCCTAGTCTTGCCTAAAAAACACCCGACACTGATCTGGTTAATGTGTGTCACTCAACAAGTTGGAGCAGCTTTCTCTGCCCATAGTATGTGGAAGCTCAATAATTAGTAGGTAGGACCAGGCAGTTAAACTGGTCACACTTGACTGGTCTGTTCGATGATTGGGTCGTACTGACAAATGGGATGTCTGGCAATTGCTCCTTTTATGGGACCAATTAGTTTTATGACCACCTGGCCTCGGCACAAGCGTCGTGTTGGCGTACATCACTTATGGTGACTGTTTTTCACCATTCATATTCTAAATTCACTCATAATACCAGACCATTACAGTACTCGTTGAACCTTTAAAACGACTTCAAAATGTACAATAGATTGAACGAACGAGAACAAATATTATATTTGTATTTGGTAATATGTAGGTTGTTAAATATGATTTTTTAATTCCTTTCATTCAAAATGTCAACAATTGAATTATGCTTGAGATATAGGGCTGACTTGTTGGGAGATATGACGTTAGCCACTGAGACCCTGAGACTGTCTAGTGGACACGGTTTTACCTTACTGTACCATCACCCTGGGTGTTGTTATTAGGGATAAATTGAGAATACTACACTCATTCTCGTTAGATACCTTTTGTACGAAACGAGCGGACTTTCTAGAATGGCTAGACGGACCCCTACCTGCTACCCGATTATATACGACATTGACTATTACATTAGTTTAACCTATGTACGTGAATCAATGGCCGCTTTACCAAGGAGGCAGTCCGCTAAAATATGATTTCAGATATTATTATTCACATCAAAGGTACACGCAGCACTGACCTGTTTTCTGGATACGAGAAAGCATTCATGATTTAATGTTTCATTTGAAAATATGATGTTGTCACAATGTCTGATTTATAACGTTTCACTTTTCTTTATCTTCATTTCGTCAGCGATAAAAAGTGTACGTGGTAAAATAAACTTTAAAGAAACATTGTGAGTAAGTACTAAATACATCAATACGACGAGAAAATAATGTTTACATACGCCTACTTGATCTGAGTGTTTATTTCAAGCGATTACTCACTTGGACACTCTGTGCTGCTTGATACATAATTACTGTTTTGTATCTGGGAAAGATATTTTATCACTTTAAATGTCTGTGAGTAAAAAATTAAAATCATATTGACTTATTCTGTCTCACGCGATGCATTTTCTACAAACCGTTTTTCCGACCAGAATGTCCGTGTAAGATGTCTTGTGTCCACTTAGAAGCCAGTTCCACTCCCCTTGAAAACCGTTGTTCAACACACTGTTACTAATCTTCAGGCTCACCCACATAATTCAGCTTTCGTTTAATACATTATGAACATATATATAGAGGATAACCTCTTTATCATATAATGTCATTCTTTAATTATGTGCTTCAAAATCGCTCTCCCTCTCTCATAAACATTACCCAAACACTGCGAGTTTTCCTGGAATGCGCGCATTAATATTTATTACGTCACAGGGTAAGGGATGTGTCAGTCGGACAGTGACAGTAGCCAATATAGTTCCAACTGAAATCTGTTTCTTATACAGCGGCGAAGCAACATATTCGCAAAACAACAATTGTTTTTAATTGCCTTTCGCGGCAATCCATCGGTCTGTCCGCTAGAGTAACTGCCCTTTGTCAAAGGGATACTACTCTAAACCTAGTCTACGAGACGTCACGGCCATAGTCAGGCGTTGTTGACAGTCGGTCTGTCCTGTCATAACGTTAAGCAGTGTAGTCAGATGTACACACAGCGACAAAACGAAACAAGGTAACAATTCAAACATATTTCGGCCAAATACAACTATTTTAATTTGTGGAGAAGGTTTCAAGCCGCAGAGGTCTACAAGCACAGATATGGCAACTGATCCCGCTTCGCTAGGCCTCGTGCCCTCGCAAAATTGTTTCTCCAAAGTTGCCAAAACTTATAAAATGCCTTCGCTACGTCACAGTTAGACACTGATTTTCAGTATATAAGACTGACCTTTTGATAATGATAACAATTATCTCTGTAGTTTATCCAGATTCCCGATGGTTAATTCTGACTCGATCGCCGAATGACAAGCGCGACGCCATGTTTGTTTATAAACAGTAAAAGTAGTCCCTACTTGACCTTTGATATTTGCATCTCTATCCGCATAGGACCCCAACGGATATCGTTTTTATCCGTTGGCTTTATCCTGCCGAGAAACCTACCCATTATATGATAAAACTGATTATTTTACAACTTCTCATTTCATCTTTTTCATAAAAATGAACATGAAAGCATTTCCTGAAAGCAAAAAAATGTAGTTCAGTAATTTTCATGTTATTTCATGTTGTACATAACACGTTTAAGATACCTGTTTTAGACAATTAAATATGGCGACATATGCAGTGCATATTTAATGTTAAACGTTACTCTTTTATCATACTGTGTCTTAATTCCTTGAAAGGTAACATGTTGATCATATTGGCAGGGTAAAGGAAGCCTTGTGGTGAAATAGATGATTGAGTGAACGAATCTACTGAGTATCTTTCAGATGGTTTCCGCCGGTAGATCCTTACAAGGAGAGAGAAGCAGAGAATGAGACTGATAAGGGATGAAACCCCACTTCAGACTTCCGAATGTGCTGTTACATGTTTCAGTGTATGGAATAGGCAGACAGTTTCACACGGAGGAACGTTTGTTTTGGGCCGCAGTTTATTTTCCACATCCCACCCTCTATACGTGTATCGGGGGAAAAAGGACCAGCTGGTGCAGAAATAACTTAAGAGCCCCCAGTGTCTGACGAAGTGATTACTGCAGTGAGATCACAGCATGGCCTTCTGTTGTGGGGGAGCAATGAGCCATATCGCACATTAAACACACTCGTTTGAACACAAACATGGGTATGCATTTTTAATAGAAATAAACGATGACTCAATAATTATGACATGCATATATAAATAATTCTGTGCCGAGCTTATGCAAGATGAATATACTTGTTCTTTTATTGAAAGATTGATGTGGAAGCAAAGCCAGAAGTGATTGAGGTCTTAGACTTGTTCCGCTTTAGGTGAAACGACCGAGCCCGGGTATGATGCCAACATACCAAGAATCATAATCGGGTATAATATATATATATATATATATATATATATATATAAGGGGTTATGTAGATGCTATTTGTATGTACAAAGTCATGTATATATACACACAACATGACTATGTACATACAAATAGCATCTACATAACCCCTTGCACTGAGGAATGTGAACACCCCATTAATATTGTTAGTGTAATATGCTGCTGCAAGAACGAGGAAGTTTTGTTTGATATGTCATAGAAATAATAAGGTGGTCGTGAATTACGTGTACATCTTGTGTATTTGTGTGTTCACCATAGTCCCAGCAAGTTATATTCATGTCGTCTATGTAGTTTTCTTTGATGTTGTTCAGAAATGTAGTACAGTACACTAAACAGTCGAGGACAGCTTGGTTCAAATAAAACAAACGAAACCTATCTCTATAAACATAAGAAACCTTTGCTAAAATTCCCTCTCAAGCATACAAAACCGATAAAGGCTTGGTGATACAGTTGAATGCTCGAAACAGTCCTGTGCAAGCACTGACACATTTTTAGCAACATCGGAAATGTTGTTAAAACCGACTCCAGTGTCCATTTCATGTCTCGGCCTAGATACGATACTGTCATTGGAGCCAACGTAGGATTTTTGTAAATCATCATCTGACAGACTGAATAATACACATCTTAAACTTTGACCTAGCAGATGAACAAAACCGTGTTTGGGCTGTCGATAGACCCAAGCTGGGCTCCCGATAAAGTCGTACATGACATTAAATGGATCCTGTTGGCAACTCCGGTTTTGAGCGATATATGCCACCTGACACGTTCAACCACTTTAGCTCACAATGTTCCATTTGAATATGCATACTTTATACATCTAATGGTGATCGTACCCGGAAGCCATGCCTGTAGCCTTTACTTCTGTGTCTGACATAATGGCAGTGTAAACAGGTTGCGTGTGCTGATAAATATGTCAGTTTTAGAAACAACAACCTTGAATACAAATATAGTATTATTGACATGTATTTACCCTTGAAGATCCGGGTTAGAATATGTCTTCAGCAACCCATCCTTGTCGTAAAAGGCGACTATGCTTGTCGTAACACGCTGCTAACGGGATCGGGTGGTCAGACTTGCTGTCTTGATTGATGCATGTTATCGTATCCCAATAGCGCCGATTGATGCTCATGATAATAATGTCCAGACTCGATTTTTTACAGTCATACAAGAACACGTTTAAATATGGCACTTGTTGTTACCCTGTCTGGCGCTCGGCATTAAGGGACAATAACAAGGACTGGTCGGCTCGGAGTCAGTATACTGTGTATGAGTGGGGTTTTCACGTTAAACTGCTGCATGGTATCTATCTCATCTGGCTTTAACATCGGTATTAGTCCGACCTAGTACAAGCAGCCACACACACGTACATGCACGTGTCTATATAAATAGAGAATCTCACCCGAGTGTCTTTTGATATCAAATATATCAACACGTGTTGATAAAAGTGGAAAAATCCGAGGCTTGCCGAGGATTTTTGCAACTTTTATCAACGAGTGTTGATATATTTGATATCAAAAGACACGAGGGTGAGATTTTATTTATCATCCAACATCATTCTTTCAACTTTTTCAATTTGTAGACAGTAATTAGCAGTGTCTTCAGTGTAAAAAGTACTGAAAACGGCTTCAGTAGCAGAGCCATTAGTGATGTCATTTGATTGTGACGTCATGGTAACCAGTGACGTCACAATGGTCTGCAAAGCATTGTGATGTAATTTCATTGCAGCGATATCTACAGTGTAGATATCGCTTGATCTCATCCAAGCGATATCTCCTGTGGGAGCCAGTTTTGGATGATAAGTGCAATTATCTTGGTCGCGACGTTAAAACAAAAAATTCCCTCACCTTATGATTAACCCAGATGTGTTATGAATTGAAATGGATTGGATTAGTACAAATATTTGTGTTTATTACTAAATGGTGTTCCTGAATAAAAACTAATAAATAGAATAACACAAAACACATTAGCATTCAACATGACATAATCATACACAACTGACCATCGCTGTGTCAAACTAGATTTGTCAGGGGACATAGTTCGACCAATGGGTGAACCAGGTTTACAATGCTGGTAATTCCTCGTCATACCGTCACCACAAACACATGCCTTTTTCCGTTTGTGATGATGATCTATTTAACAATGAAACACATATAGACCCAATCATTCTTTCATTTTGATGAAAGTTTAATTCGCTTTTGTATTTGAAATATCTGGTGTAACTTGCTATCATTTGACATCGACGCCACCAGAATACGAGACACACAATTCGAGTGACATGACTACTGAGTACACTGACGGGAAACAGAAAGTATACACTGGAAATTGGATGTGACAAAACATTACAAACCTTTTTTTACAAGTTAATAGGCAGAAAACAATCACCGAAACATTGTAAACTTAGGGTCCAAAGCACAGCTATGATACCCGTATCAAATGTATAACCATTTCTTGTGAACCACCATCAAACATGGGTGACAAACTTTCATTGTCCCGGCAGTTCAGTTGACTTGGACTAGATATTCACTTCGAGGTCAAAGATTAAATCTGACATAACAATGTTCGAATAATAAAACGAAGCGCATTTTAAACGACCACTTATCCTACCCATATCAACACTTGACCAGTCCCTCACCAGTAAGGTTAGGTCAAATGCAGCCTCAGCAACTGATCAGCTTTATACAGATAAGTAGTGAAGGGAGCTATCTAGGTCACTATAGCAGTAGTTATAACATATCCCAAGGCGTACAATAGTTACAGTCCGTTTGGCTCCAAATGAGAACAATGAATTAAAAAATAACTCAAACTAGGGAATACTCTTTCAAATGTCAAAACGGTACACGGCATTGAATAGCCTGTACCCAACAATATCTGCTGTTTGTTATTTCTATTCACATCAATGGAAACAATTGTTTAAGAAACTATCACGACAAAACCGTAGGAGGAACAGCCAAACACACGCTGTACGTTGTACATAGTATACGTCGTTGTTGACTGACAAGATTGGCTCCTCAGCTGAGGTGAAACAGTTGATTTTTAAGGTGCATGATTTCTTTTACTGGGATGCATAATAAATACTTGAAACAAGCTTCTAAAGCACTGGAAACCGAACATGATTTAATTGTTATCATTTGGATATAGATAAAAATAGGGCTGTGTTATGTGAACGATCTGACGTCATTCGTCTCATTATCATCGAACCATCAAGCAGAAACGTGAAGAAGGACATGAGCCTATTTTCCTAGATGAGACGAGGGTAAGTGCCTCTCACACTGACAGCAGTCAGTGGGTACCCAGTGGGGACTGTAAGGAGTCTGTGAGAAGGTTACCAATGGGAAAAGGTGAAAGACTTATCGTTCTCCATGCTGGCTGTGCTAGTCAGGGTTTTCTCCCAGGCTGTGACCTTGTCTTTCGATCAAAGGCCAAGGACAGGGACTACCACACAGAAATGAAAGGCAGGGTATTTCTTGAGTGGGTGGAAATTAACGTGGTCCCTTATTATGATGGGCAATGTACCGTATCACAGTATGCAGGATCCAGATAGCAAGGCCCTGACGTCTAATAGCCTAAGAGGGCTACAATCATAGCGCTATGAAATCGCCAAATCTAACAAAACTGAGCCCTGTATATACATGCTTGACAATTACGTCAAAGGACAAGGTCATGCCGTCCTACGATCTGAACCCAGTAGAGTTGATATGTTGTATCGTCAAAGGTGTTCCTCCTACCGTGATGACCCCATCTTCAAGATATCAACATGTACACAAAACAACTTTTTTCCAGTGATGGGACTAAACATAACAAACAGCAGATATTGTTAGGTGCCGTATTGACATTTGATAGACTATTCCCGTTTTTTATTTTGTTTCCAATTCATTGATCTCATTTGTACCCAAACGGACTTCAGTGCGTGTAATGATATAAGATACAAAAGTTTTGCTTACCTTGATTCATGCAATTTGTTTTTTGTTTAACGCCGCACTCAGCAATATTCCAGCTATATGACGACAGTATGTAAATAATCGAGTCTGGACCAGACAACCCAATGATTGGCATAGTGAGCATCGATCTACACAACTGGGACACGATGCCATGCGTCAACCAAGACAGTATGCCTGACCATCCGATCCCGTTAGTCGCCTCTTAAAACAAGTATTGATTGCTGAAGACCAATTCTAACCGGATCTTCAAGGATCTCTTGATGTTATGCCCACCCAAGCCAGTGCACAAACATGCCTGGAAGTTACATCATGTTCGCCCATTGAACCAGATCAGGGTGCGAATGAGTTCCAGAAATGAGTTGATGTATGAACAAGTCTGTATAAGCAACGCCTCCTGTCCACCACGGCGCAACATATCACCGTGACGCCATCAGGCAGGGGAAATTGACGTTATTTCTGCTTCCTCTTCTTTTGTTCTCGCTTCATCCAGAGCTCGAAGGTCGGCTTTACAGAACCGGTATGTCACAGCCGCGTTGAAAGTATGGCTAACAATGTTGGTTGGTGTACGAATGCGGTCCCTAGAAAATATAAAAAGCAAAGCTCGCGAAACTTTAGAAATGTCGGAATCCATGCGCAGCGTCCCTAAGATGTACACCTATTGTGTGATGTCGTAATTGTATGCTGTATATATAATGGGATGGATGATAAACGTACGGCATAACGCCTCGTTTGCACCGTCTAATAGGGGGATTACTTACAGTCATATAAAAACTAGTATTCTAAGGACACCTGGCGCGGGATTAACCAACTGGTTCGCCTTTATCCAGACATGCACGCCTTCTTACGGGTATAAGCTATGATAATATAATTCATCTGCACGTCGCCAAATGGGGGAACTGGGGATCCAGTAGTCTAAAAAAGTGCGGAGTTTCGTCCCTTATCTGTTCCAGGATCTGTACGTTATTGGTTCACATACAAATTATGCCCAGGTTTCTGACCGAATGTTTGCCAGCACTGTACCTGCGCTCGTGGTTTTGTCCAAAGGCCCACAATCACTGAAGTTCAAGCGTCCTACATTCAGGTGATACGCCGTGATATAAACCCATATTTTAAACGTCGTTAACCTCAATCCACTTTGTTTAGCGTGTTGGTGTGATCACCTAAGGGGTCGGACATCTACTTCTTCTAATTTGCATGTGCAAGAAAAACTAAACTGGCAAAACACAGGCACGTGCTGTATCCTGTCACGCCCTGATGTAGCTGATATACTGTTCCAAGCAGCGCGATACCTCAGTCACGGTACGTCAAAGGCATGCAGCATCCATTGCTTGGCAAATGTATTCAAGCTGGTTGTGAATCACAGCGTTCTTACACAGTATGGCTGAGGGTGTTCCATTCAGACAGTAGTACTTGAGTAACTGCTCACACACTCGTGAGTATCCTACTACGCGAAACACGGTATGTACTACGTTCATTAACAAGGGAACCAAAACAAATGGAAAAAAACACCCCAAAAAATTCCAAATAAATATATCTTAACTCAGATGACGGATGTCTTCAGTCAACAGAATGGTATTGCCATTCAGTCCATGCATCGTTAATATAGAGTGTGTATATAATTTGTGTACTTGCATTTCATTAGATTGTGTCACATTCCTTTTGTTCCCTACAGTGTTACACTTACAAGAACCACTCGACTGCAAACAAAAGGGCGATGTGGTCAACAGGTATGTTGGCGGACGTCAGTATGATGAATAAGGTGACGATGCTGGAACTAGGGACGGATGGAATTGCCATTGCTGCTACAGCCGTTAACACTCTGAAACATGGAGGAGTGAGTGAGTGAGTTGGGTTTAACGCCGCTTTTAACAGTATTCCAGTTATATCACGGCGTGTCAGCTTAATGTGGGAGGAAAGCCCGAAGTGATGCAGGTCTCAGACGGTTACCACTTCAGTGAAACCCACGAGCACGGGTATGGTGCTGACAAACCAAGAAACATAATCGGGGCGAACCGGGATTCGAACCCACAATCATAGGTTTCTGGCATGCCCAAGGGACGCAACTCTGCACAGCGAATCGCGGCGCCTTAGACGACTGGGCCACCCGTGCCCCCGAAACATGGGGGAAGGACTGAAACAGCTGTTATCATACTGAAACATGGAAAACGGACTGATACAGCCGTTATCACACTAAAACATGGAGGGGGGACTGATAATGTCGTTATAACACCGAAACGTGGAGGAGGGACTGATACAGCCGGCATCATACTGAAACATCGAGGAGGGACTGAAACAGCCGTTATCACACTAAAACATGGAGGGGGGACTGAAACAGCCGTTATCCTACTGAAACATGGAAAAAGGACTGATACAGCCGTCATCACACTGAAACATCGAGGAGGGACAGAAACAGCCGTTATCACACTAAAACATGGAGGGGGGACTGATACAGCCGTTATCACACTGAAACATGGAGGAAGGACTGAAACAGCTGTTATCATACTGAAACATGGAGGAGGGACTGATACAGCCGTTAACACTCTGAAACATCGAGGAGGGACTGATACAGCCGTTGTCACACTGAAACATGGAGGGGGGACTGATAAAGTCGTTATAACACCGAAACGTGGAGGAGGGACTGATACAGCCGGCATCATACCCCAACATCGAGGAGGACTGAAACAGCCGTTATCATACTGAAACATGGAAAAAGGACTGATACAGCCGCCATCACACTGAAACACCGAGGAGGGACTGAAACAGCCGTTATCAGACTAAAACATGGAGGGGGGACTGATACAGCCGTTATCACACTGAAACACCGAGGAGGGACTGATACAGCCGTTATCACACTGAAACACCGAGGAGGGACTGAAACAGCCGTTATCATACTGAAACATGGAGGAGGGGCTGAAACAGCCGTTATCATACTGACACATGGAAAAAGGACTGATACAGCCGTCATCATACTGAAACATCGAGGAGGGACTGATACAACCGTTATCACACCGAAACATGGAGGAGAGACTGATACAGCCGTTATCACACTGGGGTTTACAAGTAAGTGAGTGTGTTGGGAGTAACGCCACTATAAACAGTATTTCACGAATATCACCTTAGAGGGAAGTGTAGTGAATCATGGACGTGTGTCCCTTTTCTGAAACCCACGAGCACAGTCATGGAGACACAGAAAGAATAACAGTCATGGCGAATCTGGTATACGGATCAGGGTGACAGCATCCTGGCACGCCCAGTGGACTCACTCTGTACTGTCAATTGCGCCGCCTAAAAGATTAGGCAACCCGTGCCCTATATATAGTTATTGTCAGCTTGAGTGTCTCTAACAAATAAGTTTCACAAACCACTTTTACAAAACACAAGGCATGACTCCTAATATTTCCATAATCACACTCTAGGTGAGGTTACAGTAGTCATGTTAATAGAAATGCCATCGGGTACACAGTAGTGTAAGGTGGGGTACATGTTGAAATCAGTTGCCTAGTATTCATTATCGAAGTTCCAAGAAAACATTTGAATGTTGTCTATCACATGCACAGACTTACTCACCCTATAATAGCCACGACGCCTGTTGTGACCTCCACGCCACTAAGATTGGCTATGAATAACGCTGCTGACGTAATGTAGAGGGCGCTGCCATCGGCGTTCAGCGTTACGCTAAATGGAATCACGAAGCGACTCACTCGGGAATCAATACCGTTTTTAACTTCACAGGATTCTAGCATCTCAGGAATAGCCACCGCACTAGAAGAAGAAAAACAGGCACACATAGACCTGATTTCATGCATAAAACGTTCAACAATGACGGTCTTGTATACACAATTTGGTACACTAATGTGTGTATGTGGGTCGAAAGTAAAATAAAGAAAACATGTGATAACATGAACATGACTATCCTGTGGAGTACTGGGAGCAAAATAATTATATTTTTCACGGGATTAATTAATTTATTCCGTGAAATAATAATGTATGTATGTATGTATGTATGTATGTATGTATGTATGTATGTATGTATGTATGTATGTATGTATTTATTTATGTATTTATTTATGTATTTATTTATTTATTTATTTATTTATTTATTGCCTGAATCTTAAATCATCTTTCGGACCGACATTTTTTATATTGATCTATACAGAATGTAACGTTATAGCTTATACATATTTCCGAATATATCACTCAGCGCCTGTACAAAACATGGCCATGTGTATAGTAATAGACAAGTAGAAAGTTTCATGAAAGATAACAGTTTGTAAGGGAGACAGAAGTTGAGAAGTTGTGGCGGACAACGTGGCTTCTTTGTGTAGCGTATGTACCCAGACAGCGTGCCTTCCTCGAAAGTAATAAGTCCAAGCGTTTTGTTGAAATGTCTTCGGAACCTTCCTGTTTATGTTTAATGGAACGGGACAGAGATCATTGCACTCACTGATTAAGTGTCACGCACATAACAGACACGCCCGTCTTCTCAGGGGAGAATGTCTATGATACATATTTGGGTGTAGCTGATCTACATGCCAGTAAAAGTAACGTCCCCTTGCTCTGTGCACGGGAAGCAAAGGAATACATGGTACACCTGCACACCATCTTTGGTGGAAAACAGCAGGTGAAGACTCCCAAGCCCAGTAGATTTGCTATAATTGGCTATTGATGTAATGTAAGATGTTCGTGTTCAACTCACAAGTAACCACGAGCGAGATGGTTGCCTTCGGGGACTGAGGTGCAACGCCACAGAGTGTAAGGGAGGCTACTCGTGATGGCTTCGCACGTTTCTGGATCAGCTTTGTTACAGCATGGAGGCTGTTTGGACGGCCATTTCATGGTCTAGGATGTCGCATGATGGTTATTGTCACACGTTAGATGTTTACCGTTCAGTATTTTTCCTTCCAAGTGGAGTGAGTGAGTAAGTGTGGTTTTACGCTGCTTTTGATAATATTCAAGAAATATCAAGGCGTTATTCGTTATTCTCATGTCAGAAAAACCCTAAACGTGATAATGACTATCAAAGATATATTTTGATGTGAGTGAATACGTTGTTGTTATAGTCTGGGTGTATCACGGCAGACTGTAATTAAACGAGCCTGGTCCAGACCAACTATTGACTGAGCTATGAGCACCGATCAGTGGAGCATGACAACACACCAACAGCTAGCTCACTGAGTCTAGCCATTCAGTCATCTACAGATGACCGTTACATGCGTGGGATGCTAGGGACCTCAGCCTCCCCGCATCCCCGCTGGGTGTTTAACTCATTCCGACACTCACGTGCTCGTGGAGGCGAAACCGATGAGACAGGGTCGAATGATGGTCAGAAGGTATGCGTAGGGATTTCTCCTTGTCAGTGCAAACAAGATGGCGGGCAGGACGACGAAGGAATGAAACAGAATGCCAACTGTAACAGCGACGACAAACATCCCCAGCTGTGAGAAGGTCCCCGTGATGTTGCTCACCCCAGCCACCGACACTGCGATGAGGCTCCCGATACCCAGAGGTGCTACCCTGAACAACAGAGGGAGAGCGTCTATAAATACGGTGGCATCATGCCGGCAGGCGAACAGCATCGCATTCAAACTTATATATGTACAGAATGGCAACAATATGGATCAATGTAGGTATAAAACTGAAACGTCATCTGAAGTCTGTGACTGACATTTAAAATTGTAGAAGAGGAAGTCATGGAATAATATGGTTGAAAATGTCTTCATTCGTGTTTCCCTGGTAGAGTTGCCACAATTCAACCCTTTAAGCACTTTAAAAGACCGAGAAGCTGTTTTAGGTTAAAATTCATCCTCAGACATACTCAATTCGCATATTTACCAAAAGAATTTTCTCAGGATCAGGAGGACAATCTCCGTGGCAGCTGAGAAGAACTTGAGGAAGACGTCGGCCTTGTCTTTCAGGGCGCTGGCAGCCATGCCGATGATGGTGCAAGCGGTGATAAGACCTGTAGGAAGTCAGATAGACATATTTCAGGACAAGAAAGTGTGAAAGTATCCACACATGAGTATGTATGAGTATTAAGTAATTGGTTTAAATCTCTTTTCTCTTGATGCTAATCGATTCATTGACAACATTATTCGGTTAGCCTCGGCCGAGTGGTTGGAGCAACGTGCGTAATACTCAAGGTAAAGATGACGAGTGACGAAAATGAGAAAATCAGAATAACTATTTCTTTATCGCATTAACCTTAAAGTAAACTCATTGAATACATGTTCACTGTAACATACGCAAAATATTTGCTGAATAAATATTATTTCTACGAGTAAGGTATACGAATAGTTGTGAGGTCATGTTTCATGTTTGCCATCACTATATATTCAGTTGTGGATTCCTGCTATATATTATACCTTGCATCACACCATGTATAATATAAATTTATAATAGTATTCCTTAACAATCACAAGCTTAATTTATTTATTTATTATTAGATTTTTATGCAAGTGTTTAGTTTTCGCCCGCCTCATAATTGTAAGCCCACTCCACACGTGTGTGACGGGTAGTGCGACATTAGAATGCATGGAGAAGCGTAGATTGGAGCAACTATCTGCGACGTCGGAAAACGATAGACGTTGCGAGTGAGCACGAAGACTCCCGATAACTCAAGGCATGTTACTCCTATGTCATGTCTCCCTGATTCCACACAGGAGCAAGAATCATCTCCACACCCGCCAGGTAGCAGCGTGTATTACCTAGCACGTTGACACTGTCCGTCTTGCCCAGGGACTTGGTGACGTGTGTGAGGGCATCGCCGACAGAGGTGTTGGTGTTATTCCTCGCCACCCCCGTCAGTGACGACGCGTACCGTGTCTGGGCCTGTGTCAACAAATGGAACACTCATTATACACATGCGCATTAGATCGGAAATGTGTAAAGCCCTCTTAAACATCACACATTTCAATGTCAACGTGTGCACAATATAGCATTTATGATGTAAGAGCCTTAACATGTGACCAGGTACCATGGATATTCAATGATAGTTTCTCTTTTCTTTGTAAAGGTATAATTCACTCACAGGTGTACGTGTAGAAGTCATTACACGCGTACCCGTCAGATATCGGTATTATTACAACAAATATTTCATCTCCGTACCTAACGAGTGAAAGTGATATCTGTGTAAATGTTGAAGTAAATGTCGTGACTGTAAAACAACCAGTCAGCAGTTACTAGTTTGTACCATCCTTGTGATGTTGTGATGTTGTGATGTAGTGATGTCACTACGCCCTGTTGTCTAGGTCTGATTCCCCACACAGATGCAGATGAGCACACCATTCATTCCTGAACACGGCACAGATGCACAGATTTACATTAAAACTGTATTTCAAATGTCTCTCGTGTTGTAAGCTCAACATTTCTATAATATATGTATGTGGGTGCTAAAAGTATTGGCTATCTTGAAACAGATACAGGTAAAACTTATGTTCTCTTATGAAAATCAAATTATATGATCCCAGAACGTGTGTACTGTGTTTACGTTTAAGGCCAGGCTTTTTTATTTTTAGGATTACGGATTTTTCAGCCCAAAGTCCAGGGTTGGAGGAGGGAAAAAAAGCCAGATGCATTTTTAAATGCAGAATGCCTCTGGCATACTTTATGAACATATTCTGTGCTCAAAAGACCGCCATTTGTGACGATAAAGCCCCTCGAAACAATACAAATTCTACCACTTCCAACACAAGACAATTGTCAAGGAAGGCTATTCATGTTCAGCTTCGAGATCAACAAAGATCGTTTATGTATCTCTTTACTTGTTTACAACGGTAAATTCATATGTTTTTTTTTATAAAAAGGTGATGATAACAAATATAACTGATAACTGATTACGCGGCTATCGGCGGGGAAAAAATGGAAATCGTATTTTTTTATATAAAAAAATACGCTTTCTCAAAAATTAGAGTCGGCGGGTCCGTAATCCGAAATATAAAACGCCAGACCTAAAGTCAGAACTCGACCCTTCTAAAAGAAAAGAGCAATGTTTGTACATTTAACACAGGACGGTCCACCGAGGAGATTCCACCGATTAATTGCCACTGCCAACGAGAGAATACAACAGTGGAGAATGTATATTATATATATACTTGTAATTGTTTTGCAAACTGACTGATTCATGTGTGCATGTGATTTCGAATGAGTCATACCTTATGCCAGTTGATATACATGTAGTGCGTGACATTGATGAATACAATATTCATTTTGATATTCTCTGAAAGTACACCCACGTTTCCGCGTTGGAAACATCCGTTTGCCAAGATTACGTTCGTGTTGTTTTCATACTATAGTTAATTTTTGTCTGTTAGTAGAGTAATGTATGATAATTGGAAAGGCAGCACACCTGTCTGAATGTTGCTTCCACCAAATTGTCCGGCACAATATTCCTGCAACAGAACAATAACGTACTGTACACATGACACAGTCTACGTGCATCACGTAAACACACAACCGTCAGGTTGCATGGGTCAGACAATGGTCAGAAATGACAATATATCAATTCATGAGCAATTTTCACATGTACTTTACCGTTCTGCACAAGTAACTAAATTCATTCCTGGATATTATCTTATTTTTCACATACAGTGAAATTGAACTACAGCGGGGTGAAATCGTGAAAGTTTTGAGATGGTAGTAAAAAGCGGCCGGTGAGGTAAAACGAAGGACGATATAATTAAAAAGACGGAACGAACAACGTTCAACTATTTTGAAGTTTGAACCTTTTTACCGTATTCAGGGGTTCTGAGTACAAACATTAACCCTTTATCTGTGATTAACCCTCATGGTCCGTGATTGCAACTGATATTACACTTGCAACAAACGAGGACAACCACAACGAGCTGACCGTATCGAATCCCCGTGACCTCCACTGTACAGGTTCCAGGAGGTCAGTTAGTCCTTCAGCGCTGTGGTGTTAAAACAAGATATGATGCTAAATATATGGCGACATCGACCGCAACCTCCTTCCGGACTGTGCGAGAAATTAATGTCCCTCTTATCTAATCGCTGGACCGAGAGACACCAATACTTGAACGGCATATCTCCAGTGTAAATTGTTTTGTTTGAGGACATTAATACCTTTCAAAGGGTATTGAATATTAAATGTCTACCTTTTTATATGAAAATCACTTAAAGTGTTGCATCCCTGAAGGATTATGTCAATTGAAGTGGATATCACGTTTTCGTCACAAATGCAAAACATAATTTAGCCTTTATTTACAAATGATCTTAATGAGAATGCTGACGACAGATACGCTGTGTATCGGCCATGATAGAAGTTACACCAGCTGTTTTGTTATTTTCGAGGGATGGCACGATACAGTTACACCAAGAAGGTGCAGCAACGGCCTGCATACAATGCCTGTGAAGATACATGTGTGGGTGCGTTCGGTATTATAGAAGGAAGTGCAAATATCAGTGAGCGAATGCTGTTTATGCCACAGCCAGCAGTCACGATGGTTCAGGAATCATCGGACCTAGACAGACAAACCAGGGCTCGATTGCATGATTGTTTGTTTGTTTGTTTGTTTGTTGTTTACCGCCGCACTCAGCAATATTCCAGCTATATGACGGCGGTCTGTAAATAACTGAGACTGGACCAGACAATCCAGTGATTGACATCATGAGCATCGATCCACGTAATTGGGATCAATGACATGCATCAACCAAGTCAGCGAGCCTGACCACCCGATCCCGTGAGTCGCCGCTTACGACAAGCAGAGCCGCTTTTTACAGCAAGCCTGGGATGCTGAAGACCTATTCTACCCCGGATTTCCACGGGTCTCTATTGCATGAGCAACGATCCACGACTTCAGGGTATCGTGGTGCATGTATTGCCAGGTCCCATGTTTGAATCACCTGGGACACGTTTGACCAGTGTATCGTGGTGTATACATTGCCAGGTCCCATGTTTTAATCACCGGGGACATGTTTGACCAATGTATCGTGGTGTATACATTGTCAGGTCCCATGTTTGAATCACCTGGGACATGTTTGGCCAATGCATCGTGGTGTATACATTGCCAGGTCCCATGTTTTAATCACCGGGGACATGTTTGACCAGTGTATCGTGGTGTATACATTGCCAGGTCCCATGTTTGAATCACCTGGGACATGTTTGACCAGTGTATCGAGGTGTATACATTGTCAGGTCCCATGTTTTAATCACCGGGGACATGTTTGGCCAATGTATCGTGGTGTATACATTGCCAGGTCCCATGTTTTAATCACCGGGGACATGTTTGACCAATGTTTCGTGGTGTATACATTGTCAGGTCCCATGTTTGAATCACCTGGGACATGTTTGACCAATGTATCTGGGTGTATACATTGCCAGGTCCCATGTTTAATCACATGGGACAAGTTTAACAAATGTATAGTAGGACTATGACTGTCGTAAGTCAATGTTTAACTGTGGGGCCCAGATCTCCATTATGCGGCGTTTTTTGACACACAAGGAGCACTATGTTCTGTAGTTAAATCCCTACGGAGGCAATTATAAGAGACATTATTGATATTCTTTTACTACAAAATACACAGAGAACTTCCTACATGAGAAATGAAGAGAAAATTACGACTCTTATAACATAGAGCTACTGTAGGGTATATTGGTGAGGTATTTATTATGTAGAGGGTTACTTTGTTACACGTCAATGTGCACATATTTCCTATTTCACCACTGGAAAAGCACATTTCTGCAACACATCTATATCCGTCGTGACATCCTATTTCCGTTCAATTTAAAGGAAAACCAAAATTATTGTATATGATGTGTGTGTCCATCAGGGAACTATCGTGTCCTTCCAGTAACGTTTTGTGGGCAACGGCAGCTTCCATTGATGAGGTTTGGGAGGATGGAGTTCACAAGGTATTGGGAGGATGGAGTTCACAAGGTAATGGGAGAACCAAGGGAGGACAAGGAAGGCTGGGTGTGGGAGAAGACAGGATGCAAAGATGGCGTTAATGGCTCGCCCTACACTGCCACAAGTCACTTCAATAAGGAGACGCCAATAAAGGACGTCCATGTCACTTACCTGAGCATATCGGCGAATATATCCTGTGTTTCCATGATCTCACGAGTGGCACTTTCGTCAATACTCAACTCCTCAGCTCCTGTCAGAAACATGCGACAGCACAATACATACAGCACCATCTGTAAAACCACCCTTTTCGGTCTCTTCAGTGTCAACTAATCTTTCTATTTCAGAAATTCGAAGTATTTACATCGCTGGATTTCACATCGCCATGTTCAATAATTCTTGCTTCGATGAGACATACATTTACAATTGAAATATATTTTTATACTGTTTCATTACCTAATAAATGGTGCGTTATTTTTGACAATATTCAATTCTTTTAGCGAGTGCGCTTACCTGGTTGAATGATGAAATGTAGAGCAATGGCCTCTATGCAAACAAGACTGTTCGTTGCTACGATGAAGGCGAAAGCTATGGCGCTAACTTTCCCATTGGACTTTGGATCCAGTGATGCAGTTCCTACGTGACAATGAGTTTACAATTTGTAGTCTTATTAAAGAAAGCTTTCACATGCATAAGCATTAATCAAGTCTTCGTACAATGATCGTAATGGCACCTCGGGTACAATTTTGTTTATTATTTTTACCTGATATAACGCTGCACACAATCAACGGTAGAATCATCATTCTGAGCATGCGCAGGAACAGCTCTCCTGGCATACCTGGAAGTACATTGTGAAATAAATAACACTATAAACAAGATGAATACGCGCCATAGACCGACTTTGATCGTGTTAAATGTCTAACAGACAATTTGTCTTGACGATACTCTATGAAGCTTTTCCTGTTGTTTGGTAGGTATGTGTAGTGTATCTGCATGGTACATCAGTGTGGCATATCTACGTGGTATATCTATTTGGTAAAGCTGTATACATGCGTGGTATATGTGACTGGTATAGCTGTTTATATGCGTGGTATTTCTGTGCGGTATATTTGGATGGTATATTTCAGGATACTGGTATTTCTGCGTTGTATCTATGTGTGGTATATATGTGTGGTATATATGTATGGTATATATGTGTGGTATTTATGTGTGGTATAAATGTGTGGTATGTATGTGTGGTATGTAGTATACTTGCGTGGTATACATGTGTGGTATATATGTGTGGTATATATGCATGGTATAAATGTATGGTATGTATGTGTGGTATATATGTGTGGTATATATGTATGGTATGTATGTGTGGTATATATGTGTGATATATATGTATGGTATGCATGTGTGGTGTATATGTGTGGTATGTATGTGTGGTTTATATGTGTGGGATTTATGTATGGTATGTATGTGTTGTATATATGCATGGTATATATGTATGGTAAACATGTGTGGTATATATGTGTGGTATATATGTATGGTATGTATGTGTGGTATATATATGTGGTATATATGTATGGTATGTATGTGTGGTATATATATGTGGTATATATGTATGGTATGTATGTGTGGTATATATATGTGGTATATATGTGTGGTATATATGTGTGGTATATATGTGTGGTATATATGGGTGGTATGTATGTGTGGTATATATATGTGGTATGTATGTGTGGTATATATATGTGGTATATATGTATGGTATATATGTATGGTATGTATGTGTGGTATATATATGTGGTATATATGTATGGTATGTATGTGTGGTATATATATGTGGTATATATGTGTGGTATATATGTGTGGTATATATGTGTGGTATATATATGTGGTATATATGTGTGGTATATATATGTGGTATATATATGTGATATATATATGTGGTATATATGTGTGGTATATATGGGTGGTATGTATGTGTTGTACATATGTGTGGTATATATGGGTGGTATATATGGGTGGTATGTATGTGTGGTATATATGCATGGTATATATGTATGGTATATGTGCGGTATATACGTGTGGTATATCTGTGGTATATCTGTATAACTGAGGGGTATATTTGTGTGGAAAATCTGCATATTTGTTTTAAACATATTTTATTGACATACATGGTCAACGGGTTTGGCAAAAGTTATCCAACTTACGTGGCCCTTTTCCTAATGTATATGTAATAAGCAACAAAGGGAAATATATTTGTAAGGAAAACATAGGCATGTTTTAACATAACGTTTGGAAGAAGGCCACAAACATACCTCAAACGCCCATATGAACAGGATAAGGAAAGTTTTTCTTTTAACGATCGATTAAACTCATACAGCCAAGGGTTTTAAAAGTCTAGAATTTATATCATCTGGTCCGCTTGATTTATTGCATGGTGGGGACTTTATGAGATCACTTATTTCTGATGCAGTGACAGTAATATCCGAGATAGAGGTTTCACAACGTTGACTGAAATCCGGAAGCGGCTGATTACCGTCATCAACATCACAAATAGAAACAAGGTAATTATTGAGTACATCCGCCTCTTCAATATCAGTAAATGCTGTAGGTTTATTAAGGTCGGTGCACAGAGTGAGAGACGAGATCGCTTAATTTTCCAGTTCGTAATGCCTTTTTCTCGATAACGGTCCTTGGAGCGACGCTCCCTTCTGAGGTCATGGTTTGTATGTTGGGCGAAAAGTTGAGGGTATACGCTCATACATGTAATCTTTTATCTGGGAGTGATTTGTTTTACACATTTTATAAACGCCTGTACATTTTTTAAATAGTTCGTTCCAATTTTTATTCATAACCTGCATATTCATTTTATCAAAGATAGCTTGTTTTGTAGAGCCACACTTTTCTTTTATATCTCTTTTTCGCATTAATAGAAACGAAAACTCCCCTGTGGTCCGATATATCGGAACAAAAATCAAGTACACCGGATATGGAACAAGTACAATCATTTCTTACTAAAATAGGATCAATAAGTTTATCCGAAAGTGTTGTAATTCGTTTTGCATCGCAGTGCCGTAGCCATCCGGGGGGAAGTGGGTGGGGGTGAGGCAGTCGCTCCCTAGATTTTATTATAGAAATCAGTTTTATTTGAATCAAGTTGGGGAAAAGTGGTACTTGTACAATTATTTGCCCCCACCAACAAGGACGATGTCACGGGGTACATCCAGTGCAGTTTTTATCATGTGCTTAAGAACAGTCCAATATGCCATGGGGGTGTTGGGTACGCGATAGATGACACAGAGTAGAAAACTGTGCTGTGGTGAATTAACTTGAAACCACATTGATTCAGAATTACTTACTTCCATGTCTGTTCTATGCTTGACACCAAGTGAATTAGAAAAAAATATACAATAATGCCACCAGTATATTTTGAGTGGTATAGCTGAATATCTGCGTGGCATATACGTATAGTATGTCTGCGTCGTACGTTGGGTATATATATACATATAGCCGTACAATATGTCCACGCCTGTCGGTGATCTTGGCCGGTGAGTCTAACTGACGATATCGTTCAGGATGACGTGGATGTAAATAGGTACGAGCCGGCGACGTAAAGTGGCGTTAATGACATTTATAGATAGCGCTGGGAGTTAAGTGTCCTGCCCGGAGTAGGCGTATGGATGGAGGGAATATAGGCCGAATGGTGGATGATTTTATGAAACAGACAACGGAGATTTCAGTGGACTTTAGAATTTAGGTATTTTGGATAAATGAAGAAACCCGCTGAAAATGTTTCCACTGGGACATATGCTAGATGATCAGTTGTTGAAGATCACATGAAAATGTGTGTATGATCAAGGTTAAACAGTCGGCGTATGGCCAAAAACACAATCTGGTGATTGGACGCAGTGTGAGGAAGAAGCGTCCAGCTGAGGGCATCACCACAGGTCGCCAACACAAGCACTGCAACCCTTCTCACTGCACGTAGTACACATGCGTAACTCACTTGATTTCGACTTACCTATCCACATGAGGGCGTCTTTGGATGGATGCAGTTCCCTGACTCCGAATCCAACTCCAAACCCTACTACGATGCCAGCAATTGTAAGCAGAAGCAGGGCGTCCCTTCGCACAAACAATTTCACCTTGAACAGAAAGGCGCTTTTCCTGCTGGGTTCTCCTTTAAAGGGGTCCGCTGTTAGATTCTGCAGTTCCATCGTTCTGAAAGTCTTCAAACATTGTAGGTGTAAGCAATGATAACATAACTGCAACATGACATTCGGGTCTTTCCCCCATTGACAGACCTTCCTGTTCCTGTTTTCATTTATAGCTTTCCATTTCTACGTTTTTTCTCATTTGTAGTGTGCATATAATGTATACACTATTATGTCACGCTAGCGGAACAAAGTGTCTGGAGGTACCGATTAAAATTTTAAAATGCCGCAAAGAGGGTTTGGATGATCCTGGCACAGTCAGGCTGGTTAGGCTCATCATCAGCTTGCCCCCACTTCACGCTACCCAGAGAGCGAATGGGACTTCTCCCAGGAAGCGCCGCCTGGTCAAACCCACCCACAACTTTTCGGAGAATGTGAAGACTCCCCAACACTGCAGCCTTCTGCATTACCCAGATTATCAGTAGGGCTGTATTCCTGGTAGCAAACCCGGGTACACTCCCAATATCAGTCAACAGATTGGGAAGTACCAAACCTAAGGCACCAAGAACAATATGGAGTCGGACAACTTGGGTACTTGGGATGCAAGCGTGACATTTCGAAAGCGAGGTCCGCATATTTACCATGTTTTTCCTCAATCTTGTCAATTACATTAGTGTCAAAAGGGGGAAAAAATCAATAACAAAAATGATTTCATTGGTTTTATCAAAAAGGACAAGATCAGGTTTGTTGGCCTGGATATGTCTTAGGCTGTATACGGGTGGGCCTATTCCAAATAATTTTGTATTTTTCATTTACGATGACGCCATCTACATATGCTGGGTCGTACCATCGATGGACCCCTGTGTCAAAACCACAAGCATGGCGAAGACGGTATAAAAAGATCGAGCTCTTCCATCATGTCCCTTAAGATACTGTGTTTGTGCCAAAGCTGGGCATCCACTAACAATGTGTTGGACATTCTCATTCAATTCATTGCATAAACTACATTTCATATTTACATTGCGATACAAAATCACACATTGACGGTTTCGAGTGGGAAGTGACTGGTCCTGAGCAGCAAACAAAAAGCCTTCTGTTTTACTTTTCAGGCGAGCCGAACTGATCCAAGCAAAGGATTCTGCAGGGTTGCAAAATGTCACTCGATGCAGTGGTCGTTCAGATAGCCTGAGTCTGGACCAATTTGATATGGCACCGTCCAGCAGTACAGAACCATCAACAGAGTCAACACCGACATTGAGATTATGTCCCACATCCTTGGCTCGTTAACGAAAGCTGTGGGATGCCTTGTTTTCATCGTGAGTCTTGACATACTTCACAAGAGGATCATTAGACAAATAAATGTGCGCAAAAGTGCACAAAACAATTTAATCATGAACAGCCCCAACGTTAATCAAACCACTCCCTACCCTAATGATTGGTAAATATAAGTGATTGACGGAGGAGCGAGGGTGGTGGGATCTATTGTCTGACATGATTCTTCGTGTGAGGGTGTCAATACTCTGAATTTCTTGTTTCATCCAATCAACAACACCAAAAGAATATGAAAGAACGGGTACAGCATAAGTATTTGTGGCTTTAGCTTTATTGCGAGCGTTCAGCTCTGAACTCCAGATTTTCTTAATTCTACATTTGTACTCGGTCCGAAGGTTTTCCTTGATATGGGCATTCTGGAGTCTGTCCCTAATCTGTATCCCTATATACGTACAGGCCTGACCTTCCACGAGATGGTCAATAACTCCTCCTCCAAGTAAACTGACTGATCCTCCCTCTTCTACCTTGCCACGTTTCAAATAAAGAATGTTGCATTTGTCGAGTCCAAAGGACATGCCGATATCATTAGAAAAGGACTTGACAAGGAGAATATGTTTTTTAGTGTGGATCCTCCATTGGCAATTATTACTGTTATTATTAAAATACGATTAATGCATATGGCTGCCGATTAGAATTGGTAATGTTCGATATCAGAACAAGAGTTTATCAGACATCCTGAAATCTATTTCAGAACACACACAATCAACGTACAACACACAGTAATAACTACTCAATGCATCACCATCAACAGTTTCATGGGTCACACAAATGACCAGTCTCTCTCAGACTCTCCGCCTCCGTGGTCTGGAGGATAGTGCGTCTGTCCAGGAGAGATGAATGTCGGAGGTTCAATCCCCGGCCGCGTCATACCAAAAGACGTTACAAATATTACAAAATATAAGTGCAGTAATCTTGAATGGTGGATATGTCTCACTGTTAGGAATTAAGTTTATCATCCAACATCGAACTTTTGAACTGGTCCCTTATACATCTATAGATGGACTACTTCAAGTTTCAAAACACAGTTGGTTGATCTCCTGAATCAAAACACATCGAGGTCAGAATAACACCAGAATCAGAACACATTTTCTGCGTTGATATAGTACCGAGCAGAATAGATGTGACAATTTCAAGATTAACAAATAATTAATTTAATTTAACACGAAGTTTGTCCTCAGGGTTTGCACACTCTTGTATACGACAATGGTTTTATAAGATAGCATCGTCCAAAGTCGGTGAAACATTTCCTTTTCTGTCCAGACACTGTTGGACACCATGCTATCTAACAAATTGTCTGTAAAAGACTCGCTCCAGATCGCTCCATGCCTTGTGGACAACATGAGACCATTCGTTCACATTCTCAGGTTCCAGTTTTATCTTTCTTCTATACACAATGCCTTTTAGAATGTGTTCCAATTTAACAAAAGTTATATGTGGGATTTAACACTTTCTTTTTAAAGTACAAATTTTAGTACTTTTGGGGGTTGAGTCCAATTTGGGACTCTGAGAGTTTGGGTTCGAATACAGGATGGGGTTAACCCAAAAAGTACCAGAATGCTGTACTAAGAAAATGTTGACTCATATATAACACTTGTTTTCTTTCTTCACTTGCCATATATTTTCACTTGGGTTGTGATCTGGTGAAGCTGCAAAATTGTTCAATATCGTTGCTATCTAGACAGGTTCGGGTGAATTGCGAGGCGTTATCTTGTTAAAGTTGAAAGGGTAGTTGACTTTGGGCGATATTTGAATCAAGGATGTCCTCTTGTAAAATGTCACAATACTTTCAGGAACTTGATGCTGGATTGTGTAATATATGCTCATGATACCTTGGTTGTACCTACTTTATTGTTCGGTTCGGAAGTCTGGGGCTTTGAAAATGTAGATACCATAGGGAGAGAGTACATCGAAAATTCCTAAAAATTGCAACCGGTCTCAGAAAGTCAACACCAGGTGAATTGGGTGGAGAGCCTTTAAATATTACAGTTTGTAAACGAGTTATATCCCTTGGGCATAAACTTGCTTTTAAACTGGTCCTTCCAAGTTATCACATATGCTGCAAAATTATATTGTATTGACAAGTGACGTTAATACGTAAGTGTACCCATGGTTACACTTTATAAAATAAACCTTAAATAGTGTTGGTCTTACAAAGATATTTTTTTTGCACCACGCCCTGGTCCGCCCCGAATGTTGAACGAATACTAAAAGACCATTTCTTTCAAAACTGGAGACATAGTATCCCCCCAAGTCCGAAGGGACAATATTATCAACATCATAAGGCAAGGCCAAACCTTTAACGTTATCTTATTCTTCCTAATAATATTTCTGGACCCATTCAAAAATTCAGAACATTTCTGTAGCTATTGGGAGCTAGTCTTGAAACAAGAGATGAGACATCTGTGAGGTCCGATGGGTTTATTCAAGCGAGTGTTCCTGCAACTTATAACCCAAAGATGTATATACCCCTATAATAATTACTCTGATGTTGTAATTTACGGCTATCTGCCCCAGGCTGACACACGCGTCATGCTTGACCAAGAGAATAAAAGACCGGTGCGGACCGTGCCGCCGACTTTATCTATGATGATGTAATGCAATGTCCCGGAAATGCGTTTGCTTATGGACAGCTGCTGCGGTTGCGGTGGAGATATAAACGACATATACTGGTCTATCAACTTGCAAATAAAAGAATTACCTTCGTTAAGCTTAATTAAGGGAAATTATGTTCGCGTGGTAGCATAAGGATATCCCTCTCCGTCTTAACTCTCAGAAAAACAGTTTTCAAACTTCACGTACATTTTTCTTATGATTCCATTATATGGTCTCTGGCTCGACGTACGTACGAGGCCACAATTTTGAATGTAAATATATAACGAACTCTTGTTCAATATAATCATGGTTGATGGCAACCACAAAAGCACGAGAGAGGATGCTAACGTCTGAGACCTGTATCTTCTCGCTTTCCTCTCAAATTATTTAATGACATGCCAGACAAAACTGCAATGCTATTATAAGTAGCGGTAAAACCCACTCCCATCTTTCCTGTATGGAAAATCCTATTATGAATACACCGAGGTAGCTATGCCTCTCTGCTACTGTGAGACTGGTATTTCGAAATGGTAATACCTTTGCATGCCTGAGGCCTGAGACCATATACTAATACGTGGCCTCAGCTGCGGCTACTTTGCCATTGAGTGGAAACAAAGTAGTAACTGTAGCATATGACACAGAATATACATGTTTAGATACAATTTGCTGATATTCATCAATTGAGATCAGCTGTGAAGTGTTACCATTAAAGATCCTGAATGGCGCGGTGCTGGTGACGTGTGGGGCACTTGGAGACATGAGCTGCATGCAGCCCCTCACCGCTATTCGATACCGCTTTGGTCACAATGTACGATGTGTATATTAATTACCTATATCCCAGCAACAATACGTCTGTTTAACATGAACATGTAGCTGCGTATCAAAATACAGATTACATAATCAATTCTTTTTGGACACAGTTGGTAGGTCATGTTGAAACTATTTAAAAGAAGTCTCATTTGTCAATTCATGCTTTTGATGCAACATTTAGTTACATTTTGGATACGCTCCATCGCTTATCATCTTTCCGAGACAAGGGAGTTAACTGATTGTAAAAGTCCAGAGCTAGGCTGCAACTATGGAGTTATATTTTGGCTGGACTAACGAGTATATGCGTTGTCCAATCAAAATCGCGTAACGAACGTGCAGAGTTCGGTCGACTGCATATTTGCAAAAACATATGTACCGCCAACTGGGCGTCGAGAGATATTTTCCAAATATCGGGACAAGTCGGATCGAACACTTGTGTGACTGTTGAGAGTATAGGGAGAAGAGGTCTACTTTAACCAACGTGTCTGCTTTAAATACCAATAACAGTGACATTATAAAGTGGTAATTACTTAGATATAGTACTATCCTTTAAATATAAACGCTATGCCGACAGATGGAAATTTGTATCACGATAGCTGGAAGTATTTGATACGTGTCAAATCTTATTTCGTTTAACGATTGCTCTTTTACATGTTACCTAGATCGGCGACGCTTACACACAGCTCCACTTTCTGGTTTTCAAGCGATTTACTCCGAATTACTTAATTATGGTGCACGTTTTTGGTTGGTGATTGTTCATTAATGTCATGTGTGTATGTTGCATGAATTATATGTAGGTATGATGGCCGATAATGAAGTAATTAGCCAATAACACTTTGGCCCGTCTTGGCCCGGCCCGGCCCGGCCCGGCCCGACGTTTAGGCAATGCCGTATTCTGCCAGCTCTGTGTATGGCTTAACATTGAAAGGGATTGAAAGTCCAATCTGAAGGTGCATTGTGGGTCTAACAACTTTGTTGCAAGCTCTTGCATCATCTCTGACAGGGTGGTGGATAGTTTATCAAGGCTAAACAGTGCGACGTGGGATGTCGTCAGCCGAATCAATATTTACTTCCGAACTGAGCATTCGTGTCGTGCCATAGTGTTAGGTATCTATTTACACCAAGTCTTGTGGGTTTTCCTGGGCGACGCAACAGTACTGGTGTTCTATTCGTTTACTAATTTTCGTCCAAAATGTTACATTATTAGTATAGCTTCCTCAGTACGTATTCACAACCTAAACACTCTCCGTTCCCTGCCCTGGAATGTCATAACGGTCTTGATACAAACCAGCAGAGCCTTTTAAAAGCAGGTGTTTCAAAAACCAACCCAGATCCATATTTATATATACGGAGTAGTACAAATATTCCAAACAAGACTTACAGTCTGACTGTCAAATGTGCTTATCATGTCGTTCTTGGACTATTGCGTTTAATATAGTTGGAACATAGATTGAAATAAACAAATAAACATGTTAATATTAACCGCATAATCGCTCTCGGAACTATTGCTAGAAACTTCTCAGAGACAAAAGATATTTAAAACCATCAATTTGTATATACTTTGAATCAATGGTTATTGTGAAATGTTCAAATTCACCCACCAAAGTATTTGTAATGACAAATAAGGATCTGAAATAGAATACCAATTCCTCAACACATATGTTTTAATGACACTATTACGAGGATGATTCATTCGAGTTTAGAATATTTTTTCAAATATGGGCCCAAAGGAAGTGATCAATAAAGATTGCATGTGTGTAAAATTTGATTGGAAATCTATTTGCAACATATGCGCAGACCTCTAATATCTTTAATCAAGGAGAAGACAGTTTGGTTTCACAATGTTAGAATATCATGTGTAGGCAATACAAGGGTCAACTTAATACTACGCACTGGAGTCCATTCTAAAGGTCAAACAATACACAGTGGCAGATGTGATAGGTGTTCCGTGTTGTCAGGGGCATATCGAATGTACACTGAACACAGTTAGAGATCATAACTATTATAGGAGATATTTTTATGAAATTTTGTGCTCATTCTTTACTTCAAAAATTTCCCAAAATATTCATGATCCCTAACTTCCTTTTGTTCAGTATAGTTTATATTCAGCCACAAGGGGGCACTGTGCCACAAACAGTGAGGGAATACTGTTGAGCGCAGAAACAAATTCACCACAAATCAGGACAAGATAAACTCCCATGAATCGCTGTTCAGGTGAGCTATGTAATTCAAATGTGTAGAAATGGGTCCATTGTAATGTTCACAAAATACAGGACAGTACAATTACTCGTTGACATATTATTTTGAACCTGTCTGTGTCTCTAGTTATTGAGTAGTATAGGGAATGGGAAATCAACCACACTACCACCTGGACCAGATTCATACCCCAATAATGCTACTACAGAGGTAATTGTATTATGCTAATTTTGCGATGCGATCCAATGATCGTCATGCTTGTATTAAAGAAAGATCAATATTAATTAATAACGGATAAACTTTACCAACGCTCACGAGGATATTGGAAAGGTATAGGGGCCATACAAAAACTAGCTGCAGTGGCTAAGGTATCTAAAGATGTTGCCAAGGATTGGTTAAAGAAACAAGCGATGTGGCAAATATACTCTCCGGCCCCGTGTTATATACCGAGAAAAGACTTTGATATTTTTACAACGAATGAAGTTCATCAGACTGACCTCTTGTTTCTCCCTCGTGATAAGGTAAGACAAACAAAAACATATAAATATACTTTAACCGTGGTAGATGTAGCTAGTCGGTACAAAGAGGCTGAACCATTTACCTCAAAAGATTCAACCGAAGTATCTAATGCACTGGGTCGCAAATGGGGACCGGTCGCGAGTTTATGGGATCAGTAACTAAACTATTAAACAAAGCACGATGTTGCATGTAGACATTTATTTAAATTTCACTTAGAAAAGCTTTTAATTTGAATTGGTGAGTTTGACAGCCGCACTGTCTCCTGAACAGTAGGTTTGGAGCGAATGGTTTCTTTGGATTTAAACTGTATTTCAGTTCTAACACAGCCAGCCTGCTTCATGTGGAAGAAAGCCAAAAGTGATGCATGTCATAGACATGTACCAGTGATCACCACAGCACGGGCTGATAGACGAGGTCATTAATCGATGCGAAACTGTAAGTTTAACCAAAGACATGCGATGACCTCTACAGAGTTGGATGCGGCTCAGGAGACCACCAGGTGCCCCTTTCCCCCTGGACATACATAGGTAACAAGATGCCACTTACACTGCAGTAAGTGTAAGCTGCTTAGTTAATATCTCAGTAAAGCAAAGTAAACTATGTCGACAAGTGTCAGAAAATGAAATACACTGTGAAAATATCCTTCCGATAATCACAATCAAGGAGACAACTTGTGGATATGTTGTGTGTTTGTTACCTGCAGTGCTGGGCGCTTAGCGTTAGCTGTGTGTGAAACAAGGCCTCTAACTGAGACCCCTGCTATCACACCTGGGAGGCACGGCAGGTGACACAGCTTGACCCTCGTCTCATATCAATAACCATGTTTGCGACGCGGAAACCTGTTCATATTTACGTCAAGGCTATTGCCTTTAATCTATAAAGTGTGACCATTATTCAAGAATTTGATAAACGAAAAAAACTAAATAGGCATAACTAACGTGTAGGAAAATAAATATGAAATAGATTGATGCATGTACTGTATTTATTTGATAATTTCATCACATGTATTTCCTTACTGGAAACTATAGCTACCGGATACTTCGACAACACATGCCCGTCTGATGTGCCACAACCTATACTCTTAGACCGTCATGACACAAAGCGATCGTAGCGCTAACGCGATCGTAACTCCCATACTTTAAAAAAGATGTAAGGCGGTTGTAACGTAGATAAACATCTAGTCTCTGAGATGAACATATTTTACAGAAAAAACAGTTGTTAAATTATAGCTATTAAATATAATAAAAAGAAGCCCAGAGATTCTTCATTTTCAGATACTGCAGTAATCTTGACTTGCCAAATATTATAGACTTGCATGGGCTGTATTGGATATATTTGTTTGAGGGTACATATGACAGACGAGTTGTAGCGCTACGATCGCTGTGAGGAGCGGGACCCTGAGCTCTCAACTCCGACCATTCCAACTGAGTTGACATGTATATACAGCGCAGTGGCCAGCAGCAGTATCTTACTTTTGACCATATAAGGTGAGGTGAAATTGGGTTTAACGTCGCGTCCAAGATTATTGCACTTATATAGCGACGTTTTGACCATATAAGGCGACTGCATGAAGTTGTAGTATTAGAATTCCAAGAGTATGTCCTACTTCCAACAGGCTACGGCCAAAAAGCTGATCAATACATGCTAGAACTCCCACCCCCATGAGGTGTTTACACTGTAAATAATGTTGGCAAGACGAAAATAAACTACTGTCTGTCTGACTGTCTGTTTGTCTGTGATTGTCTAGCTACTTTGTAACTAGTGTTTCCAATGCTCGGTTTTTCTAGTTATCTGCGGATAACAAACCTTCGCTTGACTGACTATATATAGTTAGCTACTTGGAGATTTTAGTTGTTCCTTGTTCAGTCAAAGTGACTGAATCGTAGTCGTTCAGGCTAGTTTAATATTCAGACAAACTCGTCTGTTTTGTACTCTAAGTGACTTATTTTAGGGATTAGCCCTCTGTGTTTATTTCCCGTTATTTAACCCTGCCGATGTGATTCACTCATTAGAGCGTCGAGTTAATTGAATTGATTGGCTGTCTACGCATCCTTTTCTTGTCATCTATAAGTACAATAAGCTGTTATTGATAAACCTGTGAACCTGTTACCACGTTTTCATTATTACTTTATTCTTATTTATTGACGTCCCTAATCATTGGAGCACAGCTCTGTGACAGATACAGATACATGATCGCTGATAAGAAAATATCTCATTGAAAAACGGGAACTATTTATAATGTAATTTCGAGGGTTGACAACTGTGATGGTCTCAGTAACCAAGTTATTTAGGTCGGTGTTCACTTTAATTAATCCACGTGCAGCGAAGGATAGATATCCACTTAAATGAGGTACACTTGAGGTCGTTCGAATTAAAATACGTGTCGTACTCTCTGATCATGTTCTCTTGAAAAATACCTAACTGACTCAGATTTAGCCATGTCTGTTAATCGAAAGAAACCAAGCAGTATGTATCTAGGTTCGTGGTGTTCCTACGGCGATGGGGGCAGGGGTTCAAATTCACAGTTTTTCAGACACCTTGAGTGTTCTACCATGTCTTTTGTACTCTTCGCGACTCCCTCCCTACAGCTATTGGGTTCGAATCCCGGGCGCGTCGTACCAAAGACGTTAAAAGATGATGCTGATTACCAAGCCTGACGCTCGGCATTAATTGGATTACTAAAGGACTGGTCGGCTCGGAGTCAGTATCCTATGTCATGGTATGTAAGTGGGCTGGCACTAAAAAAACGGCATAAGTCCGGACTAATACAAACAGGCGCACACACACACACACACACACACACACACACACACACACACACACACACACACACACACACACACACACACACACACACACACACACACACACACACACACACACACACACACACAATAATCTTGAACGCACGTTAACTCATTTCACATCACCACCTCACCCTTCCTATTCTCAAAATTCTGTATCCGTCTCTATGTTCTAAGAAATGCAATGCCCGTCAAACACAGGGTGCATTTGTTTGGTTACACTCACTAACAGCCGTGGAGTGATTTCGTCATCTGTCAGATACTACCATATTGTACACCGATCAATGGGTGCTACTCTGTGCTATATGACAACTATATCAATGTGTAGTGGTGTTGTCACAGTTGCAATACACGTTGGATTTACAGATACATGTAGTACATATGTTGAGCTAGCTCTTTATATAACATCGACCTGTCTTATAAACAATAGTAGATCTTCGCTATTCCCCTGTAAACACTATTCATATACGTACACCTAACTTTAACATTTTTAAAGAGTGTTATAAGTTAGATGAAAATGATAATAATATATGAAATCAACTCACTGAGTTTAGCCAGCCTTCGAAGATATCTTGTATCTGCCAACAGTTGTTGTATCAATGTGACTGCTATAGGTGACAGCGTCTGTGACGACAAAGCGACAGCGTGCTTATCGAGTTGTGGCGCTCCGCCCAGCAGCTTAAATCAGTGTTTACATCCGGGTACTAGCCTTAGCGGTGAATGGGTTTGTCGGAATGCGTGACGAAGCAGAATGGGGGACGGATGTACGGTCTTCTGGAAGAGTTTAAACAGTGGATATGCTTTGATACCAGTGGTGCAATAATGCAGTGGAAACTGCTTTGTCATGATTCATATTAGAAGCGTGTAGCGTCCTGTATAGGTGCGACGTTAAACTCCATTACGCTTCACCTGGCTTCCAGTTTCATCTTTACAGCACAAGTGTGTCTTAATGGATACCTTTCCATTCAGTGTTGATGTTTATGTCAAATTTATATTAATTGTTCCTCACAATAGATTGGTGAATAAACCCCCAGGACTGACTGCATGACTGTGTCTCGTGGTGCTGAACATGTCGTCTTGAAAAGTGTAATTCAACAACCCAGACTTCTCTATTGGAGCAGTCATGTGCGTCAACATTTAAGATTCCAAACCGAGACGGAAAGTAAACTGAGAGACAAAACAAAGTAAATTGATTGTTGTTTTGGTAATTGAAAATTGAAAGAACTGTTGTTATACAGCTTAAATCAGCGTTTACAGAGAGAGAGAGAGAGAGAGAGAATAATGTTTATTATAGTGTCACATGTTATATACACTTCATACTAAAACACGTACACGAACAGTAAAATATAACATCCGACCAGGTATGGCCTACGAGACACTAGACATAAAAGCAAATTATAACGTCATGATCTGGGTAAGGTAAAATAAGACATATACTAACACAATGTTTAAAATTAAGATTGGGTTATGAACACGCACGCACGCACGCACGCACGCACGCACGCACACTCACACTCACACGCCAAATTACTTATAAAGTCACGCACACGATCATACACAAACACGTAGGTACACACACACACACCCCACACCATACCATGCACACACACACGCACACGCACACACAAACACACGCACTCACACATACATACCCTACGTACATTATAACCCCCCCACACACACACACACACACACACACGCTCTCACGCCCCCCCCCCCCCCCCCACACACACACACACACACGCACTACGCACACACGTACACATATACCATACGTAGATTATACGCGCCCCCCCCCCCCCCCCACACACACACACACACAACACACACATGCACTACGCACACACGTACACATATACCATACGTAGATTATACGCCCCCCCCACCACCACCCCCCCCCCCCCCCCACCCCCCACCCCCCCACACACACACCCAACACAGGGGTGCATTTATCCTCACCGACACTCAACATAAGCATTACAAGTATAACATTGATCACAGGAAGACATACTACAATTCGCAAGCATAATGACATACATACAGGTACTAGCCTTAGCGGTGAATGGGTTTGTGAGAATGCGTGACGAAGCAGAATGGGGGACGGTTGTATGGTCTTCTGGAAGAGTTTAAACAGTGCATATGCTTTGATACCAGTGGTGCAATAATGCAGTGGAAACTGCTTTGTCATGATTCATATTAGAAGCGTGTAGCGTCCTGTATAGGTGCGACGTTAAACTCCATTACGCTTCACCTGGCTTCCAGTTTCATCTTTACAGCACAAGTGTGTCTTAATGGATACCTTTCCATTCAGTGTTGATGTTTATGTCAAATTTATATTAATTGTTCCTCACAATAGATTGGTGAATAAACCCCCAGGACTGACTGCATGACTGGTTATATCCCAATAGTTAGACGTCCCATTAGTTAGACGTCCCAATTGTTAGACATGTTTATTCGGGCAAAGAGGGAATATACCTACAGGTGTAATGGATCGGTCCTAATTAGATTAAAGTACTGGGTAGGGATAGGGGACTCACAGTTTAGGGAGTAATATATGTTATAATTTCGTTTAATTAACCTAAATTACCTTACTCTCAGCACAGGTTCAATAGGCATGAGATTTCCTATGTAAACTATGGAGTAGCTTAATTGTCTTACTGTATGATTAGTTGAAGGAGTCGAGTTTAGATTATCTACTCATCAAACAAATAAAAATGATCTTGGGGTACGTATCATTATCAGTATCGATATGGTTGGTTAAAGGTAAGTAGAGTACCTCACCTCTCGGCTCGGAAGTGAGCAGTTGATATTAGATGGATATATTTACAACAGAAACCGCGAGAGGCAAACCTGCACACATTGGAGATGTGTCGTCAAGACGTGCAATGGGAAATGTACGACTGTCGGTGACTTTCTTTGCAATCAGTCGGAACATAACCATCCGCCTGAAGATGAAACCAGAGTGAACTTTGTCTGCAATCTTCGTAAAAGAGCGCGAGAAGAAACCACACAGATGCAGGCATTGTACGAGGAGCAAGTCACTCAAGTACATGTAGATGAAGCCAACATGCCAGCGATGCCGTCATTTCAGAGCGTGAAAGGTGCACTTTACAGGTAAATATCATCCCGTATTTTTGACTTGGTTAGAATTTACTCTTTTTTTAGGTCCCACATAACTTGTTTCGCTCTTAAACATTTCAAGTTAATGAAATCATGATCAATATTTCATGTAACATATGTGTAACTGTTCCTTTGCTCTTGTTCAGGCGTTACATTCGAGCGTTACCCAGGTCGCGGTCAGCAGTAGACATTGAAGACAAATGGTCAGAGACAACAGATGGACGTCCCTTTCTACTGTTCAGCGACGGCGACGATGACAAGATCCTGGCGTTCTCCACTGCAGAACAGATACAAGCACGCCAGGAAGCTGACACCCTTTACATGGATGGTACCTTCACAGCATGTCAAGGTTTATGGGATCAAGTATACATCATTCATGCCAGAGTTGGTCCCAACACCTTCCCTCTTGTGTTCGCCCTTTTGCCAGATCGCCAAGCAACAACCTATGGCCGGCTTTTTCGACAACTGAAGACAGAAGTTCAAGAGCGATTCAACAGACCTCTGTCACATTGCACACTTCGTCTGGGATAAATAAACTGTAAAAGTTATTAAATGTAAAGTGTACATTACCAAAAACTGTCACAAAGTGTTGTTACAAACTGTATAAAATTTATCAAATGTAAAGTGTCATTAAATGTTAAGTATAATATTAAAGTATCTATTTAAAGCTGCTTTCCTTTGTTTGTCAGATCTTATCTGGACTATTCCATTTTAAAGTCTGAGGTAACAAGCATAAGGATTAGTGTGCACTCAACCGTTTAAAGTGTTGTTATAAGCTGTCTAACTATTGGGACGTCTAACTAATGGGAGGACACCGCATGACTGTGTCTCGTGGTGCTGACCATGTCGTCTTGAAATGTGTAATTCAACAAACCGAGACGGAAAGTAAACTGAGTGACAAAAGAAAGTATACTGATTTTTGTTTTGGTAATTGAAAATTGAATGTGGGCTTGGGTCTCGAGACGACCGGACGTGTTTTGACGGAGCTCTGCATATTGTGCAGTCCTTATGGATATATTTTGCTTCACCGGCGGTGAAAAAGACAACTGACTTCCATGATCTCAAGCAGAAGGTAAAGCCCAACTACTCTTCTAATTTTCTAGGGTACAGCTATGAACTCCTCTCCAACATACCCCACACAAACCCCTGAAACTATTGACTTTGATATCCTCAGAGACCTTGGGGACATTTTAGGAGAAAGTGACAGGCAATCATGTGAGACTTCTCTCAAAAGCATATACAAGAATGATGAAAAACTGTTGAATGATGTGCGACACTCACTGTATGATATAGCTAAGGCAGAATGCAGTGATTTCCCAGACGGGGTACTGATAAAGAGAGTGAATCGTGGAGGAAGATCTAAAAGTATCTCAGACAAATATGCTGCAGACATATATCTCCTTTTTAAGTACATTAAAGGAGCAGTGCCACCCCATGTTATTCAAACTGATGTATTAAGCCGTCAAAGAGCACGCTATACAGATATTGGCGGATGTGACAATGTGTATGATGTGAGTCAGGTGCTTGACCCTGAAAATATGACAAGCAAATCCAAAATAAATGATTTTGTGCCTGAAGTGTTTAACAAACTAATAGCCATTCATGAAGAAATGAAGGAAAAACTGGATTTTGTATGCAATAAACTTTGTGATTTCCAGGACAAATATGAATTGGATATGAGAAAAATGATTGATGCATATGAAGACAAGAACAATCAACTTCAGCATTATGTCACCGAGACTAAGTGTTTGCAACTGACTGAAGAACGATTGAAGAGAGATATTTGTTCCTTGAAAAGTGACTTGAATAACAAGAGTAAAGAAATTGTGCATCTTAAAGACCAGATTTGTACAACGATTTCGACTATTGACAAACGAGCTTGCAAAATAGACGGCAATATTGACTTGATGAATACACGAAACATGATGATGCAAGCCCAGAGCCCAATACCCAAGCTTTTCCACCACTGTCCATGAGAGAAGATGTAAGCCTGTCTGTCTTTCTTTTGATCTACCATTTTTGGATCTCTATAATATTGGTAATATAGATTTCCAAATTTTGAAATCAAAACTGATAGAACTTGACAGAGAAAACTGGTTGCGTGGAGTTTGGAATGACACTGGCCATACTACAGACAATAAGCTTAGAACGTTTAGATTGTTTAAAAATACACTGAATGTTTCATTTTATGTACGCCATATTCTGGATAGATCACGACGAAGCACTTTAGCTAAACTTCGCTGTGGAACTTTACCCTTAGAATTAGAAAGAGGTCGTTATACACGCCCGAAAACCCCTGTTTCTGAACGCGTCTGTAAATTATGTAACGGCCAAACTGTTGAAGATGAAGTTCACTTTTTGGTAACGTGTGACTGTTATAGAGATCTAAGACTTAATCTTTGGCAGAAAGTATCCCTTATTAACCCCTCGTTTATTACCATGTCTCCGGCAGACCAAACCGTATTCTTAAGTGCGACGAACTGGTTAAACCACTTGCTGCATTAATCTTCTCAATGTATCGGAGAAGAAAATATATAAAACAATAAACTGGGTAGTTGTGTGCGTGTGATAATTCTTATCATCTATCATGTTTTGCTGTGTTGTAGGGTTGATGTGTGGGGGTGCTATGGGTTGTGATGGGTGGCTGGCCCGAGGGGTTGTGATGGGTGGCTGGCCCGAGGGGTTGTGATGGGTGCTTGTTTCATGTTGTCGCGGGTGCGTGTGTGTGTGTGTGTGTGTGGGGGGGGGGGGGGGGGGGGTCGTTGGGAGGAAGTGTGTGTATGCGGCGGTAGATTGTTACTTTGTTGGTGTCTTTGTGCGTGGTTGGTGCTTCTTTTTTGTGGAGACGGGGAGGGTTGTGGATGCGAGTGAGGACGTGGTTGATGGGTGCGGATGAGGGAGTTGGTGTGGATGCGGGAACGGATACAGGTGAGGGTGCGTTTAAGAAATAGGGTGTGTGTGAGAGTGATTTGTGACGCTGAGGGTTCGAGCGAGGGTTCGGATGTGATTGAAGTGATGTCAATGAGGGTTTGGGTGTGTCTGAATGTGCGGGTGTGTTTGCGTGGTTTGCGTAAGCTGCTGTGAGTGAAGGCCTGGATGTGGGAATGGATGTGGTTGTGTGTATATAGGATGTTTGTATGGGGGATAATATTATTAATGTTATTTTCATAATTGCTATTAAATGTGGTGTGTACATATATAAAAAAGTGTTTTTTATGAGTCTTTTAGTGTCTCGTAGGCCATTTTGGCCGGCCGCTGAATTTTTACATTCTTGACTTGTCATTTTATATGTACAGTGGGTGACACTATAATAAAATAATATTCTTCTTCTTCTTCTTCTTCTTCTTCTTCTCTATCACTATTGAACTCCAAGACGAGCAGAACGATAGCTCCTGGGGTCATGACAGTGACCTTGGAAAACAGGAAACTATTCACTCACGAAAGGTTAACTTTAACCAACAGTGGAAACGTGTATTTTCTGGGGCCTCACGTTTCAACTCAAAGAGACTAGTTTTGTCCTACATAAAAGCTGATCAACCATTTGAAATCGTCAGGGACGCCATCATCGACTACGCTAAAGACCGAGGAGTGACAATTAGTAAACTGTCACTTCTGAAGCACTGGAAGATATATAATCCAACTTACACCATACGAATCCATGTTCCTAACCAGGGTGCCAAGGTCATGCTTGAAGAGGATACATTCTGGCCAGAGAATGTCAACTGTAGAGCGTGGGTTCCCAGCAAAAGATGGTATGTACGTAAGGATGATGAACGGTCAAGATATTAAACATGACAAAGTAAATCAAGATAACGACTATTTGTGACCTATCTCTTGTTTCTTATGATCAGACTTGCTACATGGAATGTGCGTGGCGTTATGCATGCTGCTACTGAACTTGCTGATAAACTTGAAAGTTGTGATATAATGTTCATTTCTGAACACTGGCTAAACAGACAAAACGAATCCTACTTAAATGGGATCCATGATGAATTTGATGTGTATTCCAAATGTGGCAAATCAGAACTACCAAGACCTAGAGGCTCAGGAGGCGTAGCAATATTTGTTCGTAAATGGGACTGTTGTGTCTCGTCTGTGATAAACACTCCAGATGATGATCGAACGATCAGTATCAAATTGACTATGAACAATGTTCCTGTTTTTATTATAGGAACATATCTTCCATCTAGTAATGTGCTGGACAGTGTTTATTGTGAAGCGCTTGACTATGTCATACAATTATATGATGTGTATTCACAACATGGACAGACTATCATACTTGGTGACTTTAACACAGACTTACGCACTCCTGATAAACTGCGTTCCAAATATTTAAGCAGAGTATTGAATGAGAGATCTCTGTACTCTGTGATCCCCATCGATGACGTCACTAGATATACATATTTCACCAAAAGTGGAAATATTAAGACTATGCTAGATTACATTTTTGTAAATGTTGATTTTACACCTAATGTTGTCGGATTTGTCATTGATACAAATGTATCTTACTCTGTATCAGATCATTTGCCTATTCTTGCCTGTCTAACTATAACAACACCTATAAGTCAATATGGAGGTGATGAACTTAACTGGCGGAAAGCAACTGAGACGGACCTAATGCTTTATCGTTTTGAAACTGAAAACTGGCTTCGTGATACTGTTTTTGCAATTTCAGACTACCAGACACCAGTAGACTTTATTCAATATTACAATGAATACATCACCTCAGCCCTTCAAAATGCAGCAATAATGTACATTCCTTCATCAAAATTCCAACCTAGGCTGAAACCGTACTTGGAAAAAGGATAATCTTAAATCATTACACAATAGTATGCGCAAGTGCCGTAAAGAATGGAAGGAAAATGGTAAAACTCGCGATAAAAGCAACATCTTTTTTGCTAGATACAAAGAAGCCAAACGGTTATTTAGAAAACAGCATCGGATCTCAAAACAAAAGCTGATAGATGATAGATACAAAGAAGTTTATGAAGCTGCTGAGGTTGATGTTCATGAATACTTCAGGGTAGCTAAACGTTATCGTAAAAACAAAGGTCATACTCAAAAACTTGTCTATTCAGATAAATCATCTAATGACCCGAAGGATATATGTGATATGTTTGGTGAATATTACAGAAATCTAGCTGCCCCGGATATTGATCTGAAACATGATGTTCTATTTTCCTCTTACGCCAAACAACGTGTTAATGACCTTGAAAATGAGGTATTAGATAGCACTGATTCTTATGACAGTAATGGTGTAGCTATAGCATCTCCCTTTCAAAACCCTTCACTGCTGAAGAATTGATGGATACTGCCAAATCTCTGAAAACAGGTAAATCACCAGGGCATGACGGAATCTCAAACGAGCATATTAAAAAAGCAGGTAGATCTATTCATCACCATCTCATGGTTTTATTCAATGCAATTGTGCACTATGAATATATACCATGTGAGTACAACATAGGTCAAATCCTCCCAATCCATAAATGTCATGGTAAAAGCAAGTCGGATCCTGCTAATTACAGGGGAATAACTATGACATCTGCTTTTGGTAAACTTTTGGAAAGGCTCATACTCAACAGAATCGAATCCTGGGTAACTAAAAACTGTAATTTCCCACATCTTCTCCAATTTGGCTTTCGCAAGAATGCAGGTGCAGACACTGCGGCCCTCACACTATTAGAAGCAATAGCATATTACAATGAAAAAAGTTCTCCAGTGTACTGTGCATTTCTAGATAATGAAAAAGCCTTCGACAGGGTATGGCTAGATGGCCTTTTTCTAAAACTTTATGACCTTGGTATCACGGGTAAAACATGGCGAATACTACGTAGCTCTTATATGTCTATGTACTCCTATGTCAGCTTTGCAGGCTATAGATCAGACTTGTTTCATGTACGCCAAGGAGTTGGTCAAGGCAGAGTTATATCTACTTGGCTCTTTACATTATATATAAATGATCTGTTATGCGAGCTGGAACGCTCTAAACAAGGACTAAATCTGCCGTGGGCACATACTCCAGGCCAGCTCTTGGCATATGATACAACACTATTTAGTAGCTCACCAACAGGCCTTCAAGATCTTCTCAATGTTGTAAATCAGTATGCATATAAATGGCAGCTTAAGTACAATGTCACGAAAAGCGCTGTTCTAATATTTGATGTGCAGCGTAAATTTACCTGCTCTCAATCACTGTACTTGGGCAGTAGGTGTGTTCCACTTCAGCAATCTATAATATATGCAGGTGTCAGGATAAGCTCTGATAAGTCTTCCTTAGAACGAACACAATTAGCTTGTGAAAAGTTAAAAATGTTAATAAATAGTAATAATGATACTGGACTAAAGTTTGGAGGCATGAATCCAATCCCAGCAAAAAGGATCTGGGAACGAGTGATACAAACTCTATGGATGTAATGTCTGGGGGCTATTAACCCTCAAAGAATACGATATGCTGGAAGTTATTCAACGTTATGTCAGTAGAAAAATACAGGGCCTTCCACAATGTACATCAGGTACTGTTGCTGTGGACAACATGGGTTTGATATCTCTCCAATCCTTTATTGACAAACAGTCACTGTTACTACTTGGAAAACTATGCCGATCCAGTTATAGCTATGTCTTTAAAAAGGTATTCATTACTCGCCTTGGGCAGTTTAGATACGAAATAGCGTTGGATAACCTCAAAAAACGATGTGCTTTGTCACCTGTATATAACATGCTCAGACTTGTCAAAAAATACAATCTTAATGCAGAAATAGAAGATTATCTAATTAAATGTAGCTTCCCAAGTAAAAAGGCATGGTCTGATATTGTTAAGGAAAGGATTATTTCTGCAGACCAGGAAGCTGTATGCTCTAAGCTGCTATCTAGACTTAACTTAAATAGATATGTTTCGCTACGTAATGATAAAGAACACAGACTCTGGCTGCTTGCACTTGAACGTCCTGAACAGTTCCCAAACCTGTCTCATCTTGTACGGCTGGGATGCATAAATATAGAATCCAGGGAATGTCGATGTGGAATTGTAGCTCATGATATTATTAAGCATGTCTTTGTGTATTGTATATTGAATATGAATGACAGAAATGAACTATTTGAAATCATTTGTGATGTGATAGATGTCTCTACATTTGCAAGACTATGTAGTGAGGACGATGATATAATCCTATCTGTACTACTAGGCGGTATGCCTGAGTGTGTTAGCTCTTTATCCCAAAGTCTATGGGGTGACCTTATGGTTATTGTGTCAAGACATTGTAGGAAATGGCTGTATCTGTTACAAAACAGTTATAAGAGTGCTTGATTGTCATGCATTTTGTAGTTATCATTTCTAATAATATTGTTCAATTGTACTACTGTACAGCTCTGTAATTATACATAATATCATATATGATATGTATCTTCAATATCTGGAGGAAATAAAGAATATCTATCTATCTATGTCAAATTTATATTAATTGTTCCTCACAATAGATTGTGAATAAACCCCCAGGACTGACTGCATGACTGTGTCTCGTGGTGCTGACCATGTCGTCTTGAAATGTGTAATTCAACAAACCGAGACGGAAAGTAAACTGAGAGACAAAAGAAAGTATACTGATTTTTGTTTTGGTAATTGAAAATTGAAAGAACTGTTGTTATAAATATAAAATAAATCAGTTCAATGGAAACGACGAAGAAGATACAATTTGCAGCCACATGACATCTATACCATGTTTGACATGTGATATATATGTGCCGAAAAAAGCAAATGTATTGATTTTCAAAGATAAGATGACTAAGATTTGTGTATTATGCGAATTAATCTTTAAAGTTTTAAATCAAATTATATTTTTGAGAATAAAATCATGTAGAAGTATTCCTTCAGTGCTGACTAGTTTTAATTAGCCCGAATCACGAGATGCCGACCCGTGAAGAGCCAGGGTATACGTAGAATAGGTCTTCAGCGACCCATGCTTGCCGTAAAATGCGTCTATGCTTGTCGTAAGAGGCGATCGGGTGGTCAGACTCGCTGACTTGGTTGGTGCATGTCATCGTATTAGCCGAAATGCGTGGATCGGTGCTTATGATGTCAATCACTGGATAGTCTGGTCCAGACTCCATTATTAACAGACTGCCGTCATATAGCTGGAATATTGCTGAGTGGGGCGTATAACAAACACCAGATGCCAATTAGCATGAGCGACCCAACAAACTGGGCTTCGGACCAGCAATGGGGCAATTGGAGGACCTGATTGACAGCGAGGGGGAAATCCCCTTGAATCCTCGTATTTAGCAGGGTGATGCTTAACTATAACCTGAAAGGCTTTAACCCTGCACATTTGTCTGACGTGTGTAAATGTGTATTACGTAGTTTAGTATACAGTGAATACGTGTACGTATTTTTTAGCAATGAAGTTAGAGGGGAATGTCCGAGTAACTCTCCATTCCTTAAAAATAATGGAGCGTTCAAACAATAGAATGACGTCACAGATGTGTTTTAAGTTCAGTTCATATACTCTTATTCAGGCAAATTATATACAATACTACTACCTTCTTGTTATCCATGATTCATGATATAACCCAACACCTGTGAATTGTCGTCATGCGCTTAATGCTCAATTAATGACTTTATTACAGGTATAAGTGGTAGGACCAATCAGATTACCTGACAAAAACTATGCAAAATAACCCAATAACGTTCATCCCGGCCTCTGGGGATATTATTGATGTATAGCAATGAGGGGTTCGCATTTGGCATTTCAGGTGTCTTGGGTAATTATTTAATCTAAGATTGGGCTATAAAAACCAGGTCTTGTGTGGTGAACGTGACAGCGTAGCAAGATAAGAATGGCCAGTTCAGTTGTCAAAATTAAGCGTTTATATGTAAAACGAAACGCCATATATTTAAAATATTCGATTGTTACAAAGACACGTGACATCGAAGACGTTTATTTGCACAGCTTCAGATGTATGGGATGTTAAGGAAGAGAATTTATGGACGTCAACATTTATTGTTTAGGAAAACGACGTTTCGAAGTATATACTCTCTCCTTAAAAGGTTAATAACTGCCATGAAGCAGAGAACATATATAATTTATGTACTTGTAAGAACAACAAAAGTGATACGACTACAGGGGTTGAAACTTAACAAGGGAAGCCAGCAGTAAATTGGCGCTGATATGTGATTTACAATGGACAGATGGAAGCCAACACCAAACAGTTACTTAGTGCTGATAGGTGATAGCAATGCATAACCGGAAGCTAGGACTTAAATTATCTCTGAATGGTAATAGGCAATGGTTAAACTGGAGGCAGGTCATTCGCACATGTATGTAGACAATAGTCAAAGCAATAAGTCCAAAGCACTGGGCAGATAAACTGTCACCATATATCTCCATTTGTACCTTCAATATGTCATAGCTATGACCTTGAAGCGAAATAAACGTTTGTTGTTGTTGTTGTTGATAGGTTCCTTGGTCACGGTTCATTCCTGGCTGGTGTCTCTTGATGCCAATGGCTTCTTGTAGTTTTCTTTGACTTTGGCGGCTTCCCACACGGTGGTTTTGGTTCTTGAGCACGTGTTTGGAAATAGCGGATTGGAGATCTAGCTTTTTGACAGAGGTCTGAAGTTCTTTGAGTCTGGGGTTTTTCCAATGTGCTGGTGGGCATCGTTGCAGGGGATCTGGTATATACATCCTCTGGGGTTGGGACTTGCGCTGCTGGGATATTGTTACTTTTTGTGGATATTGGCGGATAAATTCCTCGAACAAGGTATCTGCCTGATATTATACATATTACTTTTCTTGGTTGTAATTACGATATTTGCATCTTGTTTTCAATCACTTGCCGGGTTTGTTCTCACTTTGCCAGTCGGCTGAATATTGTTTTAGTCTTGGATTTGTGGTTAAGCTGACAAAAGTCTGTTTCAACTGATCGCTTCTCACTGGCGAACTGTAATCACTCGGTGGCTTACCGGGAGATGGACCTTTGTCATTACAGTATTAATTGTTGTGAGGATGTCTGCAGGCAATGGGATGTTGTTAAAAGGGATGAAAACACTGGACTAGTTAAAAAGCGCAACTGCATGTGTTCCGGACTTAATTATTCAAATAGAATTTACATTATTTATTTACATATTTATGGCAAACGCACAGGTTAACATTAGACTGATTTAAAATTCACCTGGTGGTAGGCATTTGATAATGTTCTGACTTTACGTCAAGAGTTAAGACTACGAAAGGTACCAGAACTCACTGGAAGTGTTTGCCAACAGTAAACACAGTCAATGACGCTATTAGTAGATCATTACCATCTTAGAGATTTTTCCAAGTTATCTGCTGAAGAGTTCCTTGCCAACCTCGAGACTACTAACAGACCCGACTCCAGACCAGTTACGGCTATATAACAGGAAGAACCTATCAGTAAGTTCCATCAGCTCCAGAAAGAAATAGTGTATAGTGCAATGGACCGCCTGAAAATCCCGGAGCCCCGTCTGCTTCAGAGAACATATTCTGCCATCTTCCCATGTTGTTGGTGTACCGGTGCAAAATAGTCTGCATGTGCTATGCTGATATGAATAATAAATTAATTTCGTTATGTACATATTCATTAGCTGGCTACTGTATTTGGGAATAAAATATGAATACCGATATCAATGTCAGTTCATAATAAAATATTTGCACGACTTTATATATCACCAGAATTATGCGATATGAATAGAGATAATCGCTATGATATTTACTAAAACTTTATATTTTGGGCAGACTATAGGATATAGACCGAAACAGACTACATGTATAACGTAATCCCCTATTGTCTAGGGGATTATCACGGTTGAGTGATTTCTATATCTGAACAATAGCGACTGGCAAAGTGGAAACCCCCCATTTGCTGTGGCAAGAACGCGGAAGGCCTCAACGGTCACTGATCGAACTGTTCTATACATTAACACATAATTATGCGACAATAATTATCAGTTGTTCCAAAGTACTAGGCTTATGGTTATTATTATGTAGCAGCAACTGATAAATTAATAGTTTCAGGCACGATTCTTCTGACCATTGCAGCAAAGTTCTTGGAAGTTTTATTTTTTGTGTATTTTCTAACCGAATCACCGATAGATTGATAGAAAATGTGCTTACAGCTGATTGCTATTTCGACTTAGTTTACGAGAAAATACACACGGTAATCTTTCTTTCTGCATATAACACAATGTCTAGCAGAACAGAAATGCAACTTAACTGATAAATCATCTTGTCTGGTAATCTCAAATTCTACACGTTTTATTGACCAATTTTGTTATCACGTGTTCTTTACCTGAATGCTCTGAACATGCTGAAGGGATAGCGTGTAGTTTTTTCACTGTGCATAATATGATGTTGACCGATAGCTTCACCCTGTCAAGTTAATCAACAACAAAAACACATGTCAGTTTGGCTGGAGCTCTTTATTGTATATCCTTTCGTATGATATACGGATTCTCATTCTTCGTTTCTCCGATAGGGGTCGCTTTGCACAGCGTAGCGAAAATAGCGCAGAACACATGTCAAACCTGTCAAATGTTTAGTCCATAATAAGCGAAGTTTGAATCCAGGAACAAAAAGCTGATACTTATTACAATTTCAAGTTGGAGTGTTCTTTTCCTTTAACATTTTCAATTGAAAATCAAACATATGTAAAATCAAGTGAGAGGTACAGTTTCTTTTGCTCGTTGGTTTATATCCATCATACATGGAGATAACGTGCAGAATAAAGCATGCAGTTTCTTTTTGGGAGCGTGGAGTAACGGGGTGGACATCGTGCCTAACAAAACAAAGAATAGAGTATTTTAGATAGTTCGTCAAGGTCATCAGGTGCGAAGAAATAGACTTCCCCATAAGCTTGATAACACACGAAAAAGTTCTATTTTAATACAGTTACTAAAATAAGCAGACAGGTGAACGTTGGCGACGCCATCCGCATGGCTGGCACCGTCAATTACATACTCAGTCTGTTTCGTAAAAAGACTGAACTTAGAGTTTTAGACATGGAAGCACCAAAAACCCTGATGGAAAGACCAATCGGCAGAGCTTTACTTGCGAACTATCATCCCACAAGTATCTAACTAAACTAAGATGTGGAAACCTACATTCACATATAAAAATCGGCCGTCACAGCAGATCTCCCGGCCCTCTGCAAGAAAGATTCTGCCCCTTTTGCAAATAAGATAGAGTCTGAAATACGCTTTCTCCTAGTGCTGCTGATGTCATTTCTATGCCGATCTTGGATACGGCGTGATACCACATTCTGTGCTTACCAATCTCATTGTATTGCTAAGTAATTTATTTACTGTTAAACCTCTCTCTGTTTTAAAGAAGATTGCTTTTATGATAAGCGATATATTTTACAGATGGCAGCAGCTTTGTTATATGTTTTCATACACACTTATATACATATTTTATCAGTGTATCCTATTTTATCAATTGAACTATATATATATATATATTTAAATACTTTGATGTTCATATGCAATTGGCTGGATGTTAAACATACTTTAATTATTCCAATATACGCCTTATTCTTACATGCGACATTCAAATAAGCCAATTCTGACTGTCTGTCATCTTATCCTACGACAACTGATGCTACTAGACTAATAACAAAACCGCCTCTAGTTCCGCAAGGGCGCATTGTGAGCTCCTGGTAATACTATCATGTCCTATGGTAGAACAAGGCAGAAATTACGAAATGACGCGGATGAACTAGCCGTATAATTAAAACTGAATTATGATTTAAACCCTCCTCAACTTACTGACCAGATTAGGACACAACTCACGACCTTTTTTCCACACAATCACTCTAAAAAGCTTTTCGTCATAAATAAATATGTATGAGTGGAAAGAAAGAAAGGAAATAGTGTTAATCTTGGATTCGAACCAGTGACAAACACATATCCCTTTATTCAGGCACCCTATGTCAACTTTCATAAGTTTTTGTTCATGTCGAGATCTGGGTATGGTGTGCACATCATTTTCTGAGTGAGTGTGTATGGTTTAACGCCGCTTATAGAAATATTCCAGCAATATCACGGCGGGGGACACCAGAAATGGGCTTCACGCATTGTACCCATGTCGGGAATTGAACCCGGGCCTTCGGCGTGACGAGCGAACACTTTAACCACAAGGCTACCCGACCGCCCCCATCATTTTCTGAACTGCACTGTATCTATCCGCAGCATTAGAGGTTTAAAGGAGGAATATTTAACAACATAACAAGACATATGACAGTATGTACCATACAAAACATATGACAACATGTACTATACACGACATATGACAACGTGCACAATGCAAAACATATGACAATATGCACCATACAAGACATGCGACATTATGCACCATACAAAACAAATGACAATATGCACCATACAAAAATATGACAATATGCTCCATACAAAACATATGACAATATGCACCATACAAAACATATGACAACATGTACCATACACGACATATGACACTATGCACCATACAAAACATATGACAACATGTAACATACACGACATATGACAGTATGCACCATACAAAACATATGACAACATGTACCATACACGACATATGACAATATGCACCATACAAAACATATGACAATATGCACCATACAAGACATGCGACATTATGTATCATACACGACATATGACAATAATCACCATACAAAACATCTGACAATATGCACCGTACAAAATATATGACAATATGTATCATACACGACATATGACAATAATCACCATACAAAACATATGACAATATACACCATACAAGATATGCGACATTATGCACCATACAAAACATATGACAATATGCACCATACAAAATATATGACAATATGCACCATACAAAACATATGACAATATGTACCGTACAAAATATATGACAATATGCACCATACACGACAAATGACAATATGCACCATACAAAACATATGACAATATGCACCATACAAAACATATGACAATATGTACCGTACAAAATATATGACAATATGCACCATACACGACAAATGACAATATGCACCATACAAAACATATGACAATATGCACCATACAAAACATATGACAATATGTACAATAGCAGATAGTTATGCCATTTGAGAAGTAATAATGTATAAAGACGTCTGTACCATAATACTGCTAGTTTGCTATATTTCCCTTGATTTAGTCTAGTCCCAAAACATATGGATCTAGTCTTGGGTACTGTATCTAGAGGTTCCCTAACACGTTCACCGTGTACCATAGACAATGGTGTGCATTTTCTAAGAAAGATTTCTAAGAAATGTTGCATGGTTTCTTTCAGTAATTTGGAAATTTTCGAAACTCCAATTTAGGAAAAAACATTAAGTTATACACTTTTACCTGCTATTGTAATGCTAGTTTAAACTGTTTACTTCCTTTCAGTATGAGTGAGTTAGTTGGTGGGGTTGGGGGCGGGTGGTGGTGAATGAATTAGGCCTGTGAAACTCCCAAATATTAATACTTGCTAACATTTTTCAAACAGTTTTTGATTGACTTTGAAGATATGTTTATAATCCTTTTTTGAACCGCCAAATATAATAACTTTTGATTTTTAGAAATTGAGTTTCACAAATCAGAACTATATATGTTGATCAGGGAATGGCGTGTTTGTAGGATTGACGTCTTTCGTTCATTTTCTTACATTGACAAGAAGCGCCTTTTACTTTTCTACACACACAAAAGCTTGAATTACTGATTGTGTTGCCCTTGAGCTGGGGGATATCAGGCGTAGGCGTATAATATATAGTCTGGAAGGTAATTTAAGGTACCGACGTTTACTACAATATCTGAAAAACTATTGGACCTACTCCAGTCAAAGTTGGTATGAAATTATTAAACAGTCATACATAACTGGATATTACATTTAAAGACAATCGGTGCATGAATAAAAAATCTGTCTATTTAGCTATCACTATATTTCATCAACAACCAGACCATTCGTGACCAACCAGACCTGTTTTCTCACGGGTGGAACGAGCATTCATTGTAACAGCCATCTGCATCATGCTACCCCTGCGTCACAGGGCCATATGACACAGTTGAACCAATCAACTCAACTCGAAAGGGTGCACGGCAATCACGCACGTTGAGACGCCCAACGCTAACACTGTATTCGTGCGTGAGTGATTCCCGTGCACCCTGTTATGTATGACTGTTTAATAATGTCATACCAACTTTGACTGGAGTAGGTCCGATAGTTTCTCAGCTATTGTAGTACCTTCCACACTTTTACCTAGTTAGATTAATTTTATCTGTGTAAAGAACAAGTATTTGATTGTATTACAGTACTGCTGCGGCGACGCAATATAAAACAAAATATATGACACTGAGATCACTGTTTAATGAAATTGATATATAAAATCTTACATACAGGATTTATTATGTACAGTTGTTTTTAAGTTTCAGAATTATTTTTTATAGCGGGTGGGGTATACAAATTGAAAAAAATATAGCTGTACACTTCAGCTCCTTTAGAGATTTGATAGCTTGTTTATTTTACGTGCGGCGCAGGGTATTATCAAATTGTCTAGTTATACAATGTATATAAGAGCATCAATAGAGTGCTCTCCCTTGGCATATCAGCTGTGCGTGGGAAGCCAGTGTTTGTGCATGCATACCTTGACGCTTGAGTGTAGGCCTAATCAGCAAGAGGTTTGGGGGTGAGTTGGACGAATAATCGCTAACAGTATAGTCAAGTTTATGAATTGTCATTTTATTGTTCACAATATTAATATCTGAATTTAAGGCCTAATCACTGACTCTTAATTGACCTTCAGGCGTTGATGCAGATTCAATCACTCCAAACACTGCCAGCAGGTGCCCTCTCCCCTCCAGCAGACATGCGGGTCACTGGTCACGTGCTGGTCACTGGTCATTTTGTTATTGTGTACACCCTGTGGGTCGGCGGTGACCGTTAGATTCGGTTGTTTTTTAAGCTATTGTTTTCTATATTTAGTAGGCCGTTACGACACATGTTCCTAGAATGTTGTTAAGACCATGCCCCAGCCCGGGCTAGGTTAAAACAAGAATTGCAGTTAGATCCGCTATCTGTCATAAATTTCCTAAAGCCAAGAGATGCAATAGTGAAGGCCAAACTAACTCTATTTCTGAGAGATGGACAGCTACTCGAACGTATGTAAACAGAGCAGCCAAGGATAAAAATGGAATCATATCAATATAAGAAAATAGAAGTCATAACCACACAAAAACAGAAATTATGTGAATACCAAACTCATGTGTATCTACTCACACACAGTAGTCCCAAAGAGGGACAGGTCAGCCAAAATTGCTTAAAGGGGCACTGATCTAACGCATTTCCCCGGACTGGTTGTTGCCTTTGTTATTGTTTTTTCCCCCGTGAGTACCCGGATGATACGCAACGCAACTGAGCGTGACCAGAGACTGGGCTACCGTCTGCAAGGACAGCTAAATAAACTTGGAGGCTGGAGGCAATATTTGTTTTACGCATTTTTGCATAAACACTGATTGGTTAACTGTGATCTATAAAAATTTCGACAAAGGGCGCATGTTAATTAATTTCTCCAGCCTAAACAAACAGACAAAAAGAACGACGGAGCTCATCGGATGTCGTCATTTGGAAATACCCGAGATGGTTATAGTTTAATACTAACAAAAGTATCCTTGCAGTGAAAGCATTTTCGGATTTCCGATTGCGTCGATAATACGATTACTACTCCCTTGTTGTCATCAGAGACCATCCACGTTTTCTCGTATAACCCTACACTTGTGTATTTGTCGTCATTCACTTGATGCTCAGTTAATGAATTTATTACAGGTACAATTAGTGGCAGCACCACTTAGATTACCTGACAAAGGTTCCCATTTGGCATTTATTGTGTCTGGGGTAATTATTCAATCTAAATCCAGGTTTGAAGTGAGATGAAATGTGTGTTATGTAATATGCACGTGGCATCCCAGCAAGAGATGAATGATCAGTTGATTTACTTCTTTTTTTTGTAAATCAACGGATCGTTCCTAGCCATCAAAGGATTAACAGAAAATACGTTGATTGATTAATCACTGTTTTCTTGCACAGTGGATATGTCAAAAGTGAGTGTTTACATGTCTAGGTTTACTAAAACAAAGGGAATACACTCACATCATGGCGTGAAGTGCTGATGTAAAAACAACATACTTTGTTCAAAGGGTTAACTGATAATACGTTGATTGATTGCTCATTGTTATCTATCACTCAATGGATTTTTTAGGAACCGTGGACGTTATGAAAATAGTTGTCACGTGGGCTTTCTCAGCCGACCCTTGAGACTTGACACCTATGTGAAACACCTGAAACAATCTAAGTGATCAGTTGAGAAACGAACACGAAACGATATATATCTTTTAAAATATTTGATTGTTACAGAGACACGTGACATCGAATAAGTTTCTTTGTACAGCTGCAGACGAGTAGGATATTGTTCCTTTGTGTGCATGGATATTCACGGATACATTCCTCGAACAAGGAAGCTGCCTAAAATTTATACACATAAATTTGGTAGGTTGTAATTATGGTATTTGCATTTTGTTTTCCTTCATTTGAACCGATTAGTTCTTGTTCCTCTACATCTTGGTTGGGAAATTCTTCAATGCGCGATAGACGTTGTTTTCACAAGTATCCTTTGTAAGCGTGTATATATTACCGTCAATTTGTAAAATCTGATTCTCTCAGGCAATTTATAAAATGTGTAAATATTTCAGGCATTTTGACTGAAAAATCTGTCCAGATTGACTAAAATTGATTAAGACGATCCAACGGTCCTAAAAACACCACAACAGATTATTATGTAGGATGAGAAGCCAAACAACATAGACATGTACTTTTCAACGTAACATTTTCAGTCTCTTGGTGATGACATTAAACATCAAAATGTTTGGAATTCGTTATCCTAATAATACAGATGGAAATGTTTTTCAGTCACTTTGTAAAATAACTGAATATTTAGACGTTTAATAAATTTGTTACACATTTTGACAGTAAAAAAATATACACACTATAAAAAAGCAATGCTCAGGTGAAATATTTACTTTGTGTTGCAAGTCGAAATAGTGTAAACAAAAATCGCAAAATTACCAAGCAAGTGACTTATCAAAACTTCGTCACCATTACCGATGCTACCCACAAAGATACCTACATTTCCTTATTATCTCGAAAACTGTATTTAATTTTGTTGATCAATATGACCATACGCCCTTATTACTACCCATTGATTAATGCGCTTACGAATAGCGCAGCAGAGGTCGCGAACAAGTCTAGATTTCTGCTATACATCCGGGTACTCACTGGGAAAAAACAATAACAAAGTCAACAACCAGTCCCGGGGAATTGCGTTAGATCAGTGCCCCTTTAAGCAGAAGGTGACCTCTTAAACACTTAATGCAACAACAACAACAACAACAACGACACATGCGCTGATTTAGGCCTAGTGCATGGGAACCTGGATTTGTGAAAGCTTCAGCATCACAGTCCAGGAACTGACAGTAGACTTTGTGCAGCCCTTGGAAGGTTGAGTCTTCTATTCCGAAGCCTGTACGCTAATCAGATTTCCTTACTCATGTAATATCAAGGCCTGAAAGTATCAGCATTAGGTAGGTTTTGTTTGTTTGTTGTTTAACGCCGCACTTAGCATGTGTTGCTGAAGACCTATTCTACCCTGGATGTTCAGGGGTCCATTTAGTAGGTGTTTTTGCAATGGTGAAACATATAATTGATAGCCCGTAAAAAGAGGCTTATTTAAGGAGTAACCCCTCCCAACAGTAGAACAAAGCACAACCACATTTGTCTTCACAAGATGTCATTTATGCATTAGAAAATGATGGTTGTGGTGATTCCTTTTGGTGGCAGACATGTCTTTTGGTGGTAAAATGCACATTTGTATGACAAAATTAAGTAAATCAAATAAATGTCTCTTAAAAAAGTCAGTTTGCACATTGCAATGCTCATTTTATAAACAAAATCAGTGTGCAAATAAACAAGAAGCAAAATGGTTTAAGTCGAGTAATCGTCCAAAATGTGTCAAAAACTGGAAGAATCACTCAATTTTCATTTTTAAATTATTACAAAACTATAGATAATGTAACCTCCATATTGACAATCATGTCGTGTGATATCTCAAAATCTGCCTGAATGCTTTAGGAGCTTATGAAAAATTCCACAATTCCCCCATTAATATAGGTATAGTATAAAAAATGAAAATGTAATAAATTTGATCTGTCCCCCCATCCTGTTGAAAAACCCACAAATATATGATAGTATATTAAAAAAATTACAATGACTCCACTAACATTCTTGTACACCAGATTGTTTTATTTGAATAAATTTATATGAATTTATATGAATTTATATGAATCGTTTCAGTATCGTACATACATGAGCTTGAGAAATTTGATTTATCAAATATGATGGACAAAATGGCCTCCAAGATGGCCGCCAATGCAGGAACATGACAATATTTTGTCTTCACTAAGGAATGTATGACAAATTTAAATGTCAAAATTTAGGTTTCGACCAGGAACTCCATCTATCGTGTTATTGTCATATGTAAGATAATTTTCGCCTATGTTATGGACTATGATTGCTGATCATATTGACTTACTAAATGAAGTGTCAATGTGTAGCACTTTTTTGCAATTGCTTCAATATTGTCAGTAATTCATGAACAAATCCATTATTTTTCTCCAATACAGTAAGGAACATTTAGTCACTGCCACCACTGCCACTGTCACTGTCACTCATGGCCTCAGGTTCATCATCATGTGCATCAGGTTCATCATCATGTGCAGATGTTTGGCATCCAGAGCAGGTGCAGTGTTCAGTATGTGGCAGCCATATTGTCGTCTGAAACATGGCTCTCAACAAGAGTTGCTTGAAAGCATCTTCTATAGGTGGAACATTGTAGCTGCCTTGTCAGTGTTGGAGGCCTGGACATAGCCTAGGTCATCCAGGGTGTTCAAAAGTATAGCAGGAGGACGAATGCTCTAACCAAGTTTAGGGACACTTCTTGGGGGCTCAATACAAACTGACAAGTTCTTCAACATTTCAACATGTGTCAGCAATATTGAGAAAGCTGTCTTCTTTGAATTTATAACCAGACATCCCCATAAGAATATAATATTTCACAATGTTCTAGGCCCAGAGAATACCCTTGATTATCTCAGCTCAGCGCAATAACGCTATTGAAGCTTGGGTCCCAAGCAGTGTATCGTTAAGTGGCACAAGAATGTGAGTTCAAATAATTTTTATAAGATCTTATCCTAATCATTCTCTCAGCTTATTTGTAGTCATCTAATATGATCTGTTTTCATATTAGATGTGGGCACACTCCACCGACACACCTACCAACCGACCCCTCTCTCTAACCCTCCAACCCTCTAAACCGTTTGAACAGTTTTGGTACTTGGTGTATCTTGCTCTGGGATGCTAACAATATGACAACATCAACACTAAGCATGCTAAGCAAGATATTAAACATGTCCGTTAACTTTGTACATTTCTGCAATCTTTGCTCGACTCTTGCTTGCTGCTGTATTTATCAAAGCAAAGTGATAAAATAGTCAAGTAATCAAGTATTTAATGTCTAAATGTGTTTTGACTGACATCGCACAGCGGTTGACATATCTCTTCTGACTCTTCTTGACTCTTGATTGTTAACTTTGTACATTTCTGCAATCTTTGCTCGACTCTTGCTTGCTGCTGTATTTATCAAAGCAAAGTGATAAAATAGTCAAGTAATCAAGTATTTAATGTCTAAATGTGTTTTGACTGACATCGCACAGCGGTTGACATATCTCTTCTGACTCTTCTTGACTCTTGATTGTTACGACAGTAGATGTATGTAAACTGCCTTGTGTTGACTCGCGAGTGGTAGGGGGTAACTAATGAAGGACTCCAATAACTATGTTCCACACTGTTGGGATATTGAGCCCCTGACATGTGTCACATGTCACTGACGTGTAGAGTTAAAACACACAAAGACTTGTTCCTTTTAGCGACATAAATCCAAGGCATGTTTACAGCTAAGTATGTTTAAACCTTTTTTTATTCCTCAACACAGTATTGCGGTCTACAAATGTGGTAACATCTTATAGACAGGACCCTTAAAATTCAGTATTGCAGCAGATAACAGCACAAAATACTTTTTGAATAGTTATAAAACATCAACACGAGAGAACAACCAGTCTTGAATATCCGCCAATACAGATTCTATTGGGCGTAACAGCAAAATAGCCATGAAAATTATATGAATAGATCACTGAAAATCAGTAAGAATGGTTATCATGTCCTGCCCTACCGGTAACACATGCCACTGGCAAAATTGGCATAAACGTAGGCTAGCACTGGGACAGGTCCAAATTTACTACCCGGGTACCCATCTCCCTATTACCCGACCCTACCCAGGTACCCGCTGTAGGTCTCAAGAGGAAGGTACAAACTGTCAAATTGAGAAAAGTTTGACTGCAGCCCTGGCAAAATGTGTTTAGATACACGTATAAAACGATCTGATATACACTGAAGTTGACTGAAGTTTTATTTTTATTGAAACATATAAAAGTCAGAAGGAATGGGCGTAGTAGTCAGGAAGAACTGCGAACATTAGTGAATTGTAGTTCAAACATACAGTTCTAGATAATTTTTTACTTTAAACAATATATCACGTGACTAACCACGGGTCCGGGTAGTCATGTGGATACCTGGGTCCTAATCAATACCCACCCTACCCGAGTACCCAAGTTACCTGTCCCAGCCCTTACGTAAGAGTTGTATGTTTCCCTCCATGCGGCGGTTGTCTTTAAAGAGACCAGAGAATCAAGTAATGGACCAGGACTAAAGATCGGTATATTCATTTTGAATTACGTCTGCTGTGTACAAGTGCAGAAGTGTGTTTGGGACGCAGCATGGCTACATAGCCACAATATTGTTTTTATGCCATTAGTAAAGATATTTCTCGTTGACATCTCGGTCATATTCATATGTTGTTCTATGTATTAATTTAGAACTTGACCTTCAAAGTGACATTGACCTTCAAATGTACCTCCTAGGTGGTTTAATTAATCATTGATTTTAGGCAAACCTTCAATAATATCCTACATAGAAAAGGTATTTGCAAACGGTGATATGTATGTTTTGTATAATTCTATTATTAATGAAATTAGCAATGGGAATATAAAAATGCACATTTTGACAAAATGGGGTGTGAGGTAACATATTACCATTTTTTTAGATATCATAAAAGCTATGTGGAATATGAAAACTGCCGTCTCCTCATAAGACGTGTCAGCTCATTTTGAGATATCAAATGGCTTGGTTGATAATACTAATAGTTCATTATGGTTCATTTTCCAATAATTGAAAAATGAAAACAGAGCCAAATTTACTATATTTTGGCTTCTTTTCTAATAACACAATTTGTGAGAGGCTATAATTAAAATAATAATAATAATTCAAGTCTACTATGTGTTAACTACCACATAAATGATGAAATAAGGACACAATGCATACACATCCTTTTAAGGGGACTTTTTTTTTATTTTCTATATTTTTACAAAATAAAAGTGTATTTTGACCCCAAAACAGTATCTGCCACCAAAACATTTGACCACAACCATCATTTTCTAGTCTGTTGGATACAAAAACATAAGGAAAATCTAAGTTTGCTTTGTATGTCGGCAGTTTGAATGTCTGGCCACTATCTATAAGCATATTGTTTAATAAATTGACCTGAAAATTATCAAGATGATTAGTTTGGATATCAAAGCAACATCTTTTTCACATAAACTTTTCATTAAGACTATATAACTAGATTTAGTAGTTTTTGATGATTGACAGCTAGGTTTCTTCTGGCATTACCATTGATTGCATGGTGGGGTTTACATTGATTGTGTACACAGAGATGTCTCCGCATCACACACAGATAATGTTCCAGGGCCTGATCTATAGCTGATCTATAGCTGATCTATAGCTGATGTATGGCTGTATAAAAGTGCAACCTATTATTGAAAAATGCAGCCTGATATTCATGTCTTCTTGCACCAAGTGCATGAAAAAATTGTGTCTGACAAACCCTTTCTTGTCCACACAAAACTGATCTTTGAAGTTTGAACGCACTTGATCAACACCTCCTACGTCTATTTGCCATACAACGCCACTATAATCTGTGTCATGCTTTCTTAGCAATGCTTAGGCTTGACGTCATCAAATTAGAAGTACTTCCAGATTTTGTGCACATGTTCCTATTACGTTTTACAGCAATGTGTTCTTGATTCATGTGACACTGTGAGCAGTCCGCCCTATGTTTCACCTTATGGGACCAGGATGTACTGGCTAGCGACCAGTTATCGCCCTTTTTTCCTGTTATTTCTGAAATATTCTGTGTATAAAGAACCAAACAGAACCAAACTTTTTTTTTGTAAAACTATGAGCAAGTACACCTATTTCTGTCCAGGGAAAGACTTTGAGTCCATTTCTGTTATAACACGACGAGAGGGAATCAAAACAGTGGAATTTGAACCTAAATTCCCATTGACTAACTGTAGTTATCAGTGGCCAGTTATCACCATCGTTTAAACAGCAGTCCCAACATTATCAAGTGCACTGCTTCAGTTATACAAATTACATTTTTTTTAGCTCTGGTATCGCACTCAATTATTTTATCCATGAAAATTAATAAATGCTTTGCTTATCAATTTGTCATCTGCATGCCAACTGATGTAAGCCAATATTCCGCAAATTAATCTACACATGCTCAAACATGACGCCATGTACAATGGATTTCGCAATATATATACAGGTTACTGTATGTGTTTTTGAACAATTGCTGAATAAGGTTTTAGAATTGTGTTTTGGGAAGAAATGACACAGATGGTAAGCAATGGCAAAAGGTTTTGTTTGGTGCAAACAAAAACTTGGTTTTCAAGTCAACATGCAACTGGTGCAAGTTAATTCAAGTTTCATGATTACCGTATGCAACCTAATAAGCGCCCAGGGTGCTCTCAACAGAAGTAGGGGGCTCTTATTAGAATATTATTTTGGTGAAAAAAGCAGGGTTGAAAGATCGTAAATTTCTTGGTCTATGCTCACAGCCAGAAATGTCTATACGACAGGTACATGTTTCCAGAATTTAATTGTCCATAATTTAGGGTGCATATAACACACCAGTATGTATTCTACACAAATGAATAAGTCTTGTGTACATTGATCAATCGGAAGGGGTGCTAATTGGGATTGTTCACTAGCCAATATGTAAGCAAATATCTCCGTGGGTGCTTATTAGAGCGGGGCACTTCATTTCCCACTGTCTGCCTATTTATTTTTAAAAAACCTATTTCATTTAAGCCTGGACTGGAAGTCAGGGGACACATTCATGTGATGTGTTTTACATTATTTGAATATTATTACAACTATAAATTTTATGGAGGAAGAGTGTAAGATTCAGTCATCCTATTCTAAGTTCCAAATAATGTTTCCTTATTGTACAGTTTCAGGAAAATGACATGACTTTACAGCTTAGCAACAATTAGTACAATGTACTGTTTTGTTGAAATGGGTCACAGGTCATTTGTTTAGATGTTCAGGTGTGTCAAGGGGAAGAATACTTGAGATCCGTCCTCAAACTCAGTGAATGTTGTCCTAAAAACAGTTCCTTTCTTGTCATGAAGATTGACAAACATATCCTATTCAATTTGTGAATACCCAGGCCTTGGTTTAATTCATGAGTCATATTGTGCATTACGCATCTTCCTATGTGCTTTTGTAATGTTTGGCAAGATTGGTTTTGTGAAAGGACATTTGAGTTGGTGCACGATACAAAGCAGTCCGAGGTTGTCATGTCATTGTCATCATGACCCAAACACAATCAGGAAGAGTAACTGAGTCAGATACACTTTCCTCTGACCCTTTTCCCCAGGCAAGCGTGTCCACAAGCCTATATCAAAGCCTACTTCCTACCCTTGCCACATCAAGGCCACTTTTTTTCTTGGCTCGACCCTGGCGCCACCTCGCGTAGATCATGAGTTGTGCCCCTTGTAATGAAAATCTTATTGTATATCCTTATCTCGTATAGCTTCACAAACGATGGCGACTACCATAGGTGAAAACGAAAACGAAAACAAAATAGCAAAATGCTGAGGGTACTTAGTTGTCTAAGTCGTCTAAGGTCCTTTTGGCACATCAGAAACCTATAAACCTATGATTGTGGGTTCGAATCCCAGTTTGCCTCGATTATGTTTCTAGGTTCGTCAGCACCATACCCGTGCTTGTGGGTTTCACCTGCATTACTTCGGGCTTTCCTCCCACATTAAGCTGACACACCGCGATATAACTGTAATACTGTTAAAAGCGGCGTTAAACCCAACTCACTCACTCACTCACTTGAATTTGATTTTCAATATGGCCACTACATCAGCCATATTGTGAGCAATATCTAATGCAATTACCCGCCCATCTTGTTTCAAAATGTTATGAAATTTATGGCCTATGATTTATGATTAGTGTAATTTGAGACATTCCCATTTACTTTTTGAGTTTGTGCTTTTTTTTCAAAAATGTGTAATTCAATATTAAAATAGCACCTTATCATGATCATGCTTATTGAAAGATGAGTCATGTGCAATTATATCTGGAATTATATATGTATTGGTTTATAAGTAGAAAGAGATAGTTTACCAAAATAATATGATCCAAAGTAAGTAAACAGTGATACACAACAATCTGAATCAGTAAATGTTCCAAAACAGTTAACATGGTTAACGCAGAACTGAGAACAAAAAACAATGTTCTGCAACAGTAAAAGCTGTATGAAACTGATACACAATAAGCTGAATCAGTAAACACAGCTGTAGGAGAACAATACACAACAATCTTAAACAGTAAACGGAGAACAATCTGCAGCATTTAGATAGAGATTCTATTTGTGTTGATGATGGTGAATCCTGTGAACTGCATCAATGACTCAACGTTTAATCGGAAATGGCATAAGGGACCGACTATTTGATGATCTGGGGATGGGGAGCCAGGGATTTGTTAGACCAGATATTTATTCAGTTAAAACTGCAAAACCATATATTTTTGTAAGTTAAGCTGTGAGGCAAAAATTTGTTTTCTTGAAAAACAATTGCAACAATGTAGTTTCTATGGCAGACAAAACTCACACACATGCACGCACGCACTGCAATTCGAAGCATGATTATGCGGGGGTGTGGGGTGTTGGTGTGGGGTGGGTTGGACGGGTTGGACGGGTTGGACGCATAATTATCATGTGGTCTGTCTGTCCCATTGGTATGTCTGTCCATATTTTGTTTCAGAAGCATAACTTGAAACCATGAAAGATTTTTCATCCAAACTTGGTACATTTATTTACCAGGGGCTGAAGTGACGCCTTTTGCTATTGTAGGGACTGTGGGGGATTTGTCCTCTTCTGATGACTCTTGTTTTTAATAAGTCAAACAAATACTGAATAACATTTACAACACTGGGTGAATATGCTTGACAGTGTCTTAGGAACTTAGGAATATCAAATATACTTGCTCAAAAAGTAGTCAGATTTTGGTCTAAGGGACATGGTTAATGGTATACCGTATATGACCGCGTATAAGCCGAATTTTGAGGACCAGAAAAAAGATTCTGTAGAAAGGGGTCGGCTTATCCACGGGATACACTTTCATGATAGTATTTTTCAGATCGTGATCTGTCAAAAACATCGCCTGAATGACGGTCCGTTAGATCACAACTTCCCGAAAGTTTGGAAGTTGCCACGACTAGAGCCATTATTGTTATAAATTATCAATAAAGTTATTATTATACACCAATGTTGTCATTCTTAAAAAAATGTTATGCATGTTACTACTTCCGATAATAAGTTTTCAATTAAATGTTCAAAGTTTATCGTTCTTCGTAAACTCCGCGATCTTTACATGTAACAATATATGTAATTCACAGCTATAATATATAATCCCCAGATAAAATCGCCAATAGCTATTACGTACGTTTTGCAAAGTTCATAAATTGATAGTGAACAAGTGTCTACCTTTATTGAAAGAGGCAAATAAACAACTATATCGGCGAGTTATTCCGTTCGCCATTTGCAAAAACATGTGATCAGCTGTTTCCTGTGACGTCACAAACGGTGACCACTGTGATTGCTTCCTGTTGTTTAAAGCAACGCGGTACACAAGGAAATGAGCATTGATAATAACGGGCCGATTGGTATTGTCATGTTGTTTACACAAACAATTTCAAGTTGTGGGTGCTTAGCGATCGTGTTGGGAGTAGGGGCTTAATTCCTTTGTTTTCGAGAGATTAGTTTAATAAACTGGAGAAGCCTGTGAGTAAGTGATGGTCATTCAATGTGTTCATAGTATGATAGTTTATTTAATTCAATTGGATTAACATACAATAGTGGTGTAAAGGGGGTTATTAAAGTTGGTATATTTTTACTGACTGACATTCTCATCATGAGTTTGAAACGAAAACGCCATGCTTACGATGCTGAATTCAAACTGCAAGTCTTCGCTCTAGCCGATATATTTTCTCACGGGTTCATAATTCTATATACACCGATTCACAAAATGGCGCTTGGTTGTTGATGGCAACATATAACGATCATTATGAGATTAAAAAAACCCACGAGAAACAGCTTCCCACATTATGAAAGTGGATGACTGGTTTGTTAAATCTTTATTAGAAATAATAATGACTTTTTCAATATAATTACAACGTTTTTCATCTCTACGGTGTCGGCTTATCCGCGGTCATATACGGTAACTAAAAGTAGTCAGATGTTGGTCTAAGGGACATGGTTAATGGTATAACTAAAAGTAGTCAGATGTTGGTCTAAGGGACATGGTTAATGGTATAACTAAAAGTAGTCAGATGTTGGTCTAAGGGACATGGTTAATGGTATAACTAAAAGTAGTCAGATGTTGGTCTAAGGGACATGGTTAATGGTATAACTAAAAGTAGTCAGATGTTGGTCTAAGGGACATGGTTAATGGTATAACTAAAAGTAGTCAGATGTTGGTCTAAGGGACATGGTTAATGGTATAACTGTTCACACATCTTCACAAGAATATCTTTATAATCAGTTCAATCAATTCTCCTTGAATACTGTAATTTATTGCGAGAATTTGCACAAAAGTTTCCTTGTGACGAATCTCTCCTGTCAGCGACCCAAGGTTTTATTTACTATTTTGTTTTAATAATTAAAGAAAATATTCATGCACTTTGTGTAACCTCAACCAATGACCTCATGGCACTACCTGTAATGTTGACTTCTACTTGGTTTGTTGCTGAAGAGCTACAGTGTCTTGCTATTATCTGACTTTGTCCCGCCTGTGCAACTACAGTGACTTCCACTGAAGTCAATTACTTGTTTCATATGCGATCATCACAGTATTGTCACTATTGTATCAAAATATGTTTATTGCAATAACTGTATGTATACTGCAATACTTCGGTATTCTAGTGACTTTAATGGAGCCATATTTAATAATTGATGCTCCGTGGCCTCATCATGCTCATTCAAGCACCAATAAAATATAATATTATCTGGTGTTTTGTATTATTCACAGTCATATGATAAATAATGTAGAACAGCATGGCATTTAACACAGATGTATATATGTTTGCAGCACCATCTGTTGCATGAAGGGGAGTTGACATGACTCTATCATATACATGTATCAGTTAACACACGTAAGTGTTTCACTGTATGGATAGGGAAGCTACACAGCCCTGAGGTGGTGCATGTACAATGCTGCACTGATACTGATACGTCAGGTCACCTATTGTGTAAGTACCTGATTCCCATATATTTGGAGCTTGGTAACAATGCACATTGGATGCATGGGTCCTGTCTGTTGAGGTGAGTGAGAGAGCTGGGTTTATCATCACTTTGAACAGTATTTCACTTATATCACGGCGTGTCAGCTAAATGTGGGAGGAAAGCCCAAAGTGATACAGGTCTCAGACATTTTCCACTTAGGTGAACATGGTGAAACCCATGAGTGTGGATATGGTGCTAACAAACCTAAAATCATAGGCCTAATCAGGGCTAACCAGGATTCGGTCTAGCGATCATAGGTTTCTGGCATACTCAAGGGACGCTACACAGCAAATTGTGACACCTCAGTCAAATGGGAGTTACAATTGTCATGACTGATGATAAGTCTCCAGGCAGTGAGAATGTTTGGACAGAAACAGTTTGCGCTTCTGAAGGAATACACAAGCCTCGATACAATATTTCAACCCCTTTGTTTGTGGTAACTTTCAGTTTGAAATATGTTACAGTCAATTTTTTTAATATGGTACTTGGAAGCTGAAGACACTCTGATGTTTCTGCATTTGCTGAGCTGATGAAATACATTGATAATAATGGAAATCATAGAGGCGACTACCATTTCTGTATTGATTTTCTTGATCATCTGACTCGTAATGGTTTATGTAAAAATATATATATGTAGGCTGTCATCTGAATCATGATGGTATATATAGTCTCTACCTGTGACAATTTGGAGTTTGTTGGAAAAGAGGTCTATTTTCTTAGGAATTGTTTCCCTTCATCATTTCAACAAATTCCTGAATGTGAATGAAGAAGATCAGTGACATCAATTTATGTCCAGACCAGCCTTGTGGTGAATTACCTATATGAGTGTTGACAAGATACTTTGCACATGTGTGAGAGGGGTAAGTCTTGATAGCCTGCGACTGCACCCTACGCCATCCTTCTCCAGCCTGACTTCCTCAAACTGAAAATGAAGGAATTGATTAGCATCATCCTACAACTTGAATAATAACCAGTTTTTATTCTCCTGGTTTGAAAAATGGGAGGATATATAGTGATCAGCATGTCCGTCTGTCTGTCCTCTATTTTTCCATTTCTTGGGAGATCTCGTAAACCGTTGAATATTTCTTGTTGAAACTTGCTATACAGATCAGCCTAGTGGTGAACTGGTGCCTTTTGATCATTTGGAAGATATATTTTGTTCAATATTTTATGTTTTCTTGATGACAAATTGGACTTATACTGAAAATGAGGGTAGTGTTCATTCCTGGAGCAGAACTCCAAAACTATTGAATATTTTTAGATGAAACTTCCTATACAGATCAGTCTAGTGGTGAACTGGTGCCTTTTGATGATTTGGGATTTAAAAAAATTCAGAACAGCATTAGTGTTTTCTTAACTGACCTGAAGATATCCAATCATGCCTATGGCAATGAACCCAAAGTAGGGTATAAGTAGCCAAAACTCCATTTCCGAATTGCAACCCGTCGGGGGAGGAGGGGATATGTCATCTTCTGATGACTCTGGTTCGTCTATGTTGCTCATTCATGGAGCTGTTTGTATGCTGACACTCAAGAAGGAATTGTCAAATAAGTGGTTTGAGTATGCAAGACTTGATAATAATTATCATCTGTCAGTCATACCCACCCCACACTGGTATGTGTTGTTGACATCATGCAATACATTACTTGTTTGTTTCTTTGTTTCTTTGTTTGTTGTTAAATGCCACACTCAGCAATATTCCAGCCATATAAAGGCTGTCTGTAAATAATCAAGTCTGGACCAGACAATCCAGTGAATGACATCATGAGCATCAAGCTACACAATTGGGATATGATGACATGCATCAACCAAGTCAACGAACGAGTCTGACCACCTGATCCCGTTAGTTGCCTCTTCCGACAAGCATAGTCGCCTCTCAAGACAAGCATGGGTTGCTGAAGACCTTTTCTAACCCGGATCTTCACAGGTCGATTTATATTGTGAACAACATAATGACTGTAGTACTCTAAGAAATGAAGATATACATCAAGACTTCGTCAACGGGCCATCGTGTGAGAAGCCCCATGGCCATGTTGGAGAGACTGTAACAACGCTGTGCAGGGTGTGTTGTAGGAGACAGTTAAATGACAGTAGGGAATGCTTATGTCCAATAACTGTTCACAGGTAATACAGACAACCTGTCAGACAGACCTTCTTGGGCGTGTCTTGATATTTTTAGACATTTGTCCCCGAAATTTACTACATGTGGTATTCCTGGTTTCAACAATAAGAAAAAAGATAACGAATAATAACAATTCACAAGAGAGTGAAAAGACGATTATACAGTAAAAATGTAATTCATTTGCAAAGTCATGTTAACAGGACAGTTGAAAAATATCGTTTCACAGCTAACTTGTAACGTGAACTATCGACACAGCAAATTAAAAGAGCCAATAATGTATAACGAAATGGGTATTCCCTACCCGAATAAATGGCACTTCCAGGTACTGCAGGACATATGAAAGTTGTGCTTCCAATAAGGCAACTCATATATTTATCAGTGATAAATATCAGTGACCCTTGCCGTTGATAATGTATATTGACCATCCTGTTCAACAGAATCCTGTTTCAACACATGTTCAGATGCATGTGAAATCATTATGTCACCGTCAGGGATAGTTAGTGCCCTGCCCAGATGTGTAAACAGAGAGTCAACAAGTCATGCTGCTTCATCACAGATGGCAGGCAATCACAGCACCCCCAACTCCCAGAGCAGTGAATAATGGTAAGCACTATGGTGACTCGTATATAACTCCATAGTTCCAGCCTAGTTTGACAAGGGTTGAAACTGAACTTTTACAGTCAGTTACTGAAATCTTGAAATTAACGCGAGCGTGAATTAAATGCGAAAAATGCGAGTGGTCTTTGCTCGCATTATTAAACATCACATTTATATCAACAATACGACATTTTGGATAGCAGAAATACCAACTGAGACATACACTAAAAACAAACAACTATGTATTCCACACCACTGTTTAATGAGCAGCACTTGTAACAAGTATATAAACAATGTCATTCAAACACTAATTACATGCTGTGAATTGTCACTGCTGGAGTTCTACTCACTTACGTCATCACTGATCACACCTGCAAGTCCAGACAGATGCCACCCATGCAACATGGTGTCTTTGTTCTTTGCGACTGCGTCAAAGGCCGACACGAGCCAGCGCACGTGTATTGTTTTAGAGGAAGTACTATACTCAGCGCTAATAAGTGGTGCTATTTGGTGTGTGATTGGATTAATGTAAGGTTGGATTAAGGTGAGAATTCTCCTGTAAACCTGACAGAGGACATTTTCCTTAGATATAAATCCAATGATGCTTGAGAGGAGGGGGGGTAGGGGGGCGCATTTTTGGCTAGGGACCAGCGGTCGCATTCTTTTGGACACACATTAATTTCACGATTTAAGTAACTTTTATGGGTGATATTCACACTGGTGTATGGGCTGTATGTATTTTGGCCTAAACAATGATAAATCTCTGGACATGTCTGTAAATACATGTTCCCAGAATCAGGAATGATCCCACGACTGGTTTATGTTGTAAAAGGAAAGCACTTGATGGACGTCTGAAGTAAGGTGGTGGGATCAGCTCATCGTTCAGTACAGGTCACTTTGCTGTCAGGTTTCAAGTGTTATCATTGATGTTCCATTCCACACTTTTAGACATAAAATATAATTTAATTGTTTGTGTATCCATAGGCCTCTCTGTCATGTAATCCCTGATTTATCTATATGAATGTTCAAGAAGTCGTCACAGAAACAGGGACAAACAACTAATGTAAACAACTACATTTCCTGACAATATGGTCAAAGTCAAGGAGATGGAAGTCCATTTTGATATTTGTAACATCTAGGACTGCACAGAATAACTGGTATACTTCAATACACTTTTCAAAGTATATTGGGTAATAAAAATATGACAGGTTTTGTAATTATTTGCATATTTTAACCTAATATCTAAACAAAAATTTATACACAAATTATGTTTATCTTTGAAATTGATTGACAAAACAATGGCAACATGGAAGTAATGTTTCTCTCACGTTGTTAACTCCCTTTGTCCATGACTACAAGATTGTTGACTAAACACTTTAGTTCCCAATTTATCACAATACAGATACCTGTATTATAATACAATTTTGCCCGTACACATTTATGTCATGATAAAATCAGTTTGATTGTTAACATGTATTTGAAATCCCCTTTGCAATGGGATGTCTAATAAACTAATAGACTTAACCGTATTAATACAGTTGTCTTGCAGTATTGTCGAAAGAAAATCAGAACATTCAGCTGTAGCAGGTTTCTGCATGGGTTGTGAGGGAATTGACTTGTCAACATATGTTACCAACACAACATGCACAAGACATTACAAATATTATATACACCTATTTATGTATCATGCCCATCTCTTGAGGTACACTATTATTTGTTGTTTGTTGGGACACTACTGTTTTAAGAGCATTTATTAGTAAAGGCATGGATGTTTAATAATTATAGTTCCATGGTAAAGGTCTGTCAAAGGATGTCCGTTTGCTGCAGACGTATCGCCAACTTCATGACACTGAACATGTGGTAGTTGATGGTGGCGTGAACACTTTTTGTTAGAAAGGAATGCTATCACAGAAAATAAGACACAGACTGATCATGTGAATTTGCATTGCTCAGTGCAGTACTGCTCATTATCAGAACTGACTAGTACCAGACATTTGTTTTCAAACCAACAAGTACTGTACTACTCTTTGGTAGAATTTATGAGTACTGGTATGATATTGTGCCTCAGTCATTCAAAGACCCTGTGTTGTAATTTGGGTTTTGGTGCCAAACTAACGCAACCATGACTGAGATGACAGAATTCAAGTGCATCATTAGCCAATGGCATTGCAGGATTGGGAAGAAATCCATTTTCTGCTGACATGAAATGATGTATATTTCCTGTTAAAACAGAAGGAAATGCCTGATATTGTAAACAGAAGTTTAACAATGTTATGAAGAACGTTTCTGAGAATAAATAAACAAAGTACGGTAACAATCAATCATGAGAGTGTGTAGTATTATTTGTCCATGTATTTGATACGGTTGTAAATTTGCAATTGGCAATCTGTACAATACACCGTTACACCATCTATCTGGGGCACTGCCCCTGACTTACAGAATTCCTTCACCCTCGTTGTATGATACTACTATGACTGGTTTGTTAAATCTTTATTAGAAATAATGATGACTTTTTCAATATATTTACAACGTTTTCATCTTATATTATTGAATATCTGTGAGTACCGGCACATGTCTTGCAGTCCGACTTAGCAGTGTTTTTTCACTTCCTGGTTCGGCTTATCTGCGGGTCATATCATTTTCTTTCGTATTTCAATGGTCAAGTTAACACTTCGGCTTATCTACGGGGTCGGCTTATCCGCGGTCATATACGGTATGTAGAAAAAGCCAGGACAATGATTATTTTTCATCGTGTGATGCTCGTTACTTTCTGTTGTGTCAATTCGTGTTTTAATTGCAGACAAATGTCAGTGATCTAAACCAACATTCACTACAAAATGTGCTTGACTCGTGAAGATCATGGTTAAGATAGATCTCGCTGACTTGGTTGGTGCATGTCATCTTATCCTGATTGTGTGGATTGATGCTCATGATATCAATCACTGGATTGTCTGGTCAAGAATTGATTATTTACAGACCGCGGTCATAGCTGGAATATTGCTGAGTGCAGCATTAAAACGACAAACAAAACGTGCAATTTTCTGGTAGTCAGTGGTAAACAACCGTTTTGAATGAAGGTTCAACAGGGAAGAACTTTTACCACAATACTAATAACCATGGCAGAAGAATAATGGCCTTTCAGTCAGACTGATTTACAGATAAACTACTTCTAACACCTGCAGATTGAAAGCTCTTTATTCTTTTCCCATGAATTTTAGATTACAATGACACTTGACAGTTACCTGTAACGTCAACATTGGAAGGGGAATAGCTTTGTCAAAGCTTATTTGGATGCAATTTCTGTGTTTTCAGACACGGTACCTCGTTCGACACCAAGCAACACGGACAGCCATGGCGGGGTCCCCTAGCAAGCTGCCTGTGGACACAGGATGGGCCTGGACTATCGTGCTGGGTATGTGATTGTGTGTACAGCGTGATACGATCCAGAACAAGGTAAAGAACACTCACTGTGGAAGGCTGTGTTGCAATACCCACCAGCCATGACAGATTAACTGTGGTCCTATGAAAAAGCCAGGTGTTCTTTAACTTCATTTGAAGTCTACAGTCTGACTAGTTCATCCTCAGTTCTGAGGTCCAATAGAAACCTGCAGGTGCTTCTCATCACACAGGCAGTTGATGACCCATATCATCCAAACCAGTCTGAAGTACTTGTACATGTTTTGGCAGACATGTATTAACAGCTGTGGCTCCCCATCAGTAATGAGTAATGAGTTCATTTACTCATAATACTTAACTCTTTCATCACTGGCTGCCCCAGAGTTATGTCCCTTGAGACCCTGCAGTCCCTGACACTGACAAGGCCTGTACACTGGCCTCCCTGGCAGTATTATTGGAAAATCACACTATCATTTTTGATGCACTTTTTCTACCAGAAACTTGCTTTTAATATACATTTATCATATACCATTGTAAAGAGGATTAAGTATACTTTAATATTCTTTGTTGTTATTGTCTCTAACCTTTGTTATTTTCTAATTACAGGTGTTTACAAGTGAAATAAAACTTGAAAACACTGAAAAAATGAAAACAGACAATGAATTTTGGCTCAAATTGTATTACAAATCACAAAAATAAATCACAGATACAAGGTAAACATAACACAGTGGTCTTGTCATCTTGGACGGCACAGGTAATCCCAGGTGTTACAGGTAAATTCTCTTCATGCACATCTGTAAACAAATAAACAAGTTTACAACTCTTGGTACTGACTTTGTTTTCTATACTGATGTCACATATTACTTATGATACACTTACAGCCTCTTAGGTAAACTCGTTAACACAGGTAAACTTGTTAACGCAGGTAAACTCGTTAACACAGGTAAAAACACAAATATTTGATTTATTTTGTTCTTTTTCAGGATTTGAAACAAAAATTAAGTATTTAAGTTTTTAAAAAGTTATTTATCACATTATCTGAACATTGAACCACAGCTACTATAAGAATGACATCACAGGGAAGATAACACAGATTGATCTGAAGAGGGAAACATTGTAAAAGGACGGAAAGATCGTAAATTCAAGTTCTGCAAATATACAAGTTGTGATAACATATTTACAATACACTGCTATTTACAATTGCATAATAAATTAAATCAGTACTTTATTAAATCAATTAATAAATAAATAATCATTACAGTTACTAAAATTTAAATTAAGATGTAAAAAACAAGAAAACAAACATGAATATGGAAATAAATTTTATTCAAATTGAGCGAAATATAAGGACATACGACAAACCGGCAAACTACAATTCGGATTGCGATCAGAAAAATAAATTTTTAAAAAAAGAAACAGATACGTCATGCCACTCACCTTTGTTGTTGTTGTGATCGCTCGTTCACGTGTAGGCTGCATTCTCATTCGTCGCACTGATAATCTGTTCAAACACAGAATCATTGTAAAACAGTTGGAAAAAATCAATAGCACGACTCTTCACTCACCGTGTCAATATATATTCTTGAATCCGGTCGCCTCTTCAAAATCCCTCATGTCTCCACTGTCGTGTGTCCCTCTGCCACTCCCATTTTGAAAGTTGGCGGGGGGGGGGGGGGACACCTCGTCGAAACCGTCAAAATCTTCACGAAAATATTCGCGAAATTCCCTCTCCCCTTCGCGTAAATTATTCAATTCAAACACATTATTATTCCCGATATAGTCGTTGTTAATCATCTGATCGCTATCCGAATCGTAGTTGGCCGCCATTACGCTTGATTTACGATTCAAGCGAGAAAAATACCTGTCGCGAAAACAGGTGACATACCCGCGATTTTCGCGCCAAAAAGACGGGGAAATTCCATCGAATGACGTGTCAATACGTGTAGATCTCGTTTCCATATTTAGAACGAGATTACACACGAGAAAGGAAGTAGAAAGAGCGATTTTGTAAACACGCTCGCGCCGCCCGATTTATCGGGCAGCCGGGTTCTGGGCCTCGGCTTATGCTGCCCGATTTTTCGGGCAGCCGGGTCCTGGGACACGGTTTATCCTGCCCGATAAATCGGGCAGTCGGGGCGAAAGGGTTAACTAGACTTGACATAATTTTTAAGTGATACAAAGATCCGACTAGTTCTCTAAATCAGGTCCATGTGTGTGTGTGTGTGGAAGGTGGGGAGCAGGCAGTTGTCTAAGGCATCATGATTCACTGTGAAGCCTTAAATCCCTTAGGGGTGCCATCAATATGTGGTCATGGGTCTGTATCCCAGATGACATGAGTGTTTTGTGTTGCAGGTCACTTCATGAACCTGTTCTTCATGGTGGGCATCGCCAAGTCTATTGGTATTCTCCTGGAGGAGTTCCACCTCCACTTTGACGTTCCCATGGCTGTAGCTACCATGGTAATGAGTGTCACAGGCATCGTCTATGCTTTTGCTGGTAATAGAAAGACTTAAAGGAGTAGCTTGTGTAGAGAGAACAACAAAATGTGCAGGTTACCTAAGGGTGCGAAATCACATTTCCAAGTGTCTTTAATTCTTTAATGTTTTCTTTTTCAAGATGAGTTTAAATTGATAGGGAATAAGTTACAAATATTACATTTATTTACCCTTTCACAAAAACTGTTGACTAAAACGGATCCATCAGAAATACGCTAATTGACACAAAAAGGTCTCGTCAAATACATTTTTAAAAGACGTAAGGGTGTACTTGCCCATGAATAAGGGTGTACTTGTCCATGACTGAGGGCATACTTGTCCATGAATAAGGGTGTACTTGTCCACGAATAAAGGCATACTTGTCCATGAATGAGAGCATACTTGTCCATGAATAAGGGTGTACTTGTCCATTAATGAGAGCATACTTGTCCATGAATAAGCGTGTACTTGTCCATGAATGAGAGCATACTTGTCACATGACTGAGGGCATACTTGTCCATGAATAGGGGTGTACTTGTCAATGACTGAGGTCATAATTGTCCATGAATGAGAGCATACTTGTCCACGAATAAGGTTGTACTTGTCCATGAATAAGGGTGTACTTGTCCATGACTGAGAGCATACTTGTCCACGAATAAGCGTGTACTTGTCCATGTATAAGGGTGTACTTGTCCATGAATGAGAGCATACTTGTCCATGAATAAGGGTGTACTTGTCCATGACTGAGGGCATACTTGTCCATGAATAAGGGTGTACTTGTCCATGACTGAGAGCATACTTGTCCATGAATAAGGGTGTATTTGTCCATGAATGAGAGCATACTTGTCCATGAATAAGAGTGTACTTGTCCATGAATGAGAGCATACTTGTCCATGAATAAGGGTGTACTTGTCCATGAATGAGAGCATACTTGTCCATGAATGAGAGCATACTTGTCCATGAATAAGGGTGTACTTGTCCATGAATGAGAGCATACTTGTCCATGAATAAGGGTGTACTTGTCCATGACTGAGGGCATACTTGTCCATGAATAAGGGTGTACTTGTCCATGAATGAGAGCATACTTGTCCATTAATGAGAGCATACTTGTCCATGAATAAGGGTGTACTTGTCCATGAATGAGAGCATACTTGTCCATGAATAAGGGTGTACTTGTCCATGACTGAGGGCATACTTGTCCATGAATAAGCGTGTACTTGTCCATGAATAAGGGTGTACTTGTCCATGACTGAGAGCATACTTGTCCATGAATAAGCGTGTACTTGTCCATGAATGAGAGCATACTTGTCCATGAATAAGGGTGTACTTGTCCATGAATAAGGGTGAACTTGTCCATGAATGAGGGCATACTTGTCCATGAATAAGGGTGTACTTGTCCATGAATAAGGGTGAACTTGTCCATGAATGAGAGCATACTTGTCCATGAATAAGGGTGTACTTGTCCATGAATGAGAGCATACTTGTCCATGAATAAGCGTGTACTTGTCCATGACTGAGGGCATACTTGTCCATGAATAAGCGTGTACTTGTCCATGAATAAGCGTGTACTTGTCCATGAATAAGGGTGTACTTGTCCATGACTGAGAGCATACTTGTCCATGAATAAGGGTGTACTTGTCCATGAATGAGAGCATACTTGTCCATGAATAAGGGTGTACTTGTCCATGACTGAGGGCATACTTGTCCATGAATAAGCGTGTACTTGTCCATGAATAAGGGTGTACTTGTCCATGACTGAGGGCATACTTGTCCATGAATGAGAGCATACTTGTCCATGAATAAGGGTGTATTTGTCCATGAATAAGGGTGAACTTGTTCATGAATGAAAGCATACTTGTCCATGAATAAGGGTGTACTTGTCCATGAATGGGAGCGTACTTGTCCATGAATAAGGGTGTACTTGTCCATGACTGAGGGCATACTTGTCCATGAATAAGGGTGTACTTGTCCATGACTGAGGGCATACTTGTCCATGAATGAGAGCATACTTGTCCATGAATGAGAGCATACTTGTCCATGAATAAGGGTGTACTTGTCCATGACTGAGGGCATACTGATCCATGAATGAGAGCATACTTGTCCATGAATGAGAGCATACTTGTCCATGAATAAGGGTGTACTTGTCCATGACTGAGGGCATACTTGTCCATGAATGAGAGCATACTTGTCCATGAATAAGGGTGTACTTGTCCATTAATGAGAGCATACTTGTCCATGAATGAGGGTGATCTTGCCTATAGTTTAGTTTAAACATATTTTAGTCTCATGACAAGGATTGGGCACAAGTTATCACAACTTAGAACGCCCTCTCCCATAGACTTACATGTATTCTTATTTACAGTTAATAAATTAAATGACTGAAAGGAAAGAAAAGAGATAGAGAAACGTATGTACATTCACATTGCCCACTCAAACCTTTTTGTTTTCTTTATACATGTATATGTATCTAGCATCAGGTTAATATTTACGTCACAAATATATTTTTTCACAATTAACAATATAATATAATAGTGAGTGCATCAGTTCGTTTCTAGTTGATTTAAATATAGGACATTCAATGAAAAAATGATATGAATTTTCACTTGGGCTGCCACATCGGCATTTTTTATCCTCGTTTAAACCTTTTCTAAAGAAGTCATTTTTTAATTCATTGTCATCATATCTTAATTTTGTATGTATTATGTTAATTTTCCTTAGACCATGTGAGAAATATGATGGAACTGTAGATCTGTCTGTTCTTAAACTGGATTTAAATTGAGGGAATGTTTTAATATTACTTTGCTGAATAGGTAATGTATTCCACAATTTGATTATGGATGGTATAAACGAGGATTCAGATCATTTAGTACGTAATAGAGGCATAGTTATATTGTGAGCGGTTCTAAGGTTGTATGTTGCGTTTGTCCCGACAGAGTGAGGTACAAGATCTTTCAGGTATGAAGGTGTCATATTGTTATATATTTGATAAAATAAACACAATTTACGTTTTTTCCTGCGCTGTGATAAGGGCTCCCAGGAAGTTTCGAAATATAAATTTTTGACAGAGGTGTAGGTTGCCCATAAATGAGGGTGTACTTGTCCATGAATAAGGGTGTACTTGTCCATGAATGAGGGAGTACTTGTCCATAAATGAGGCTGTACTTGTCCAACAGAGAAGATTTCTGAAAATATTACAGTGTATTGAAGAAAAGTGAATATGAAGAAAAACCAGTGCATTTTAGTGATTATTATCTGCCATTACTTGTGATTCCAACTATGCTTCCTGTGGTAAGTTGATCAGTAGGTAGCCTGTGTCTTGTGGTGATGTAAGGATAACTGATCACGACACGGGAGAGTCACCGGCCAGTGGATTACATTTGATCTTCAACTGAGTGTCACCTGTCCATACTACACATTTAGAGTTGTTGCCAGGATATCATTTGTTATTTTAATCAGTGAGGACGTAAACCACTATATGCTCTTAGTTTGTCTCATGTGTTAGCAGGGCGTCCAACATGACTGAGGGTCACACCCCGTTATATCTCAACCATGTTAACTAAACGTTGTACATGTGTATATTGCAGTACACTACACATTGTACTGGACCAGCAGTCTTTGAACAAGGGTTGTGAGAGTAACTTCATCAGTATATATTCCTGGAGGATTGGTCTTTATTTATCAAACAATTGTGAACATAAGTGTCTCGCCGATTCCTAATTCACAATTATGCATATGAAAGTTATAAACTGAACACCACTAACCTCTTGATTGTTCTTCAGCACCCCTCAGCATCCTGGTGGCGGAGAAGTTCACAGCCCGCAGAGTCATTATGGTGTCCGGAGTTGTGGCCCTTGTCATGATGGCCCTGAGCAGTCTGCTGGTCAACATGGTGTATGTCATCCTGTTGTTTGGTGTCGGTTTTGGTGAGTCCACAAGGCAACCGTCCTAAATCATTTTGTACAAAGGATAATGGAAGTAGTTCTTGTGGTCATTTTAAAAAGAAACTTTACACCATAAGAAATTAGTCAGACTGTTGGTAGTGTCTTAATTTTGTGCATAATTTATCAGTTTAGTTTCTGTCTTCTATTCAACTGGATTGGGTACATGTCAGCACAACTATGAAGACCCTCCCTGAACTTCAAGTAACTATCTCTAAGTTAATTAATGCATTGAGAATATGAAAGGTTCCAAAAGTGTAATGTTGGTCTGCTGCATTGTCCTGCCTCATTAATACAAGTACCAGCTTTTTCTTCTCAAACTTATTGGTCAAGCTATGTGCTTGTTTCAGGGCTTGGTAATGCTGCCATCTATGGAAACGGCCTGATCCTACTCGGTCAATACTTCAAGAAACGTCGGTCATTGGCCAATGGCCTGGCACTGTCTGGGTCAAGCATTGGCCAGTTTGTACTCCCCCCGGTCATACAGTTCTTCCTGGAAACCTACTCACTAGGTGGCACTGTGTTGTTGATCAGCGCCCTCTACTTTCATGTGACACTGTTTGGATCTCTCTTCCGCCCCATTTCTTACTACCAGAAGGATTCACTGAGTGATGAAGACAAATTTGTTGACATACTTGAAATGGAGAAATGTCATGACAGTGATGTTCATGAGAAGGCTAAGATGGTCACAAGCAATGGGGAGATTGGTGTGGAGAACATGAGTGACCATGACGACCATGAAGTGCATGCAGTGATGGCCAGTACAGGGAGTATATACCTGGGCTCCGTCACAAGCCTTGAAGACATGACTACAGAACATAACGCCAGTCGTATCTACAAAGACCAACCAAACATTTCAATTAATGTTGCTTCAGTACTCAGAAAAATGTTTGATTTTTCTGTTCTCAAAAACTATGTTTGTGTTTTATATGTGATTGTGAGTTTCTTAGGATTTTTTGGCCATTTTAATTTTGTGTTATTTCTACCCTCGTTTGCTTTAACTAAAGGCATAACAAAGTACAACAAAGCCCTGTTGGTGTCTATTTGTGGAGCGTGTGACCTGGCTGGACGTGTCCTCTTTGGCTTCGTGGGAGATTTGAATATAATTCAGAGATACAAGATTAAAAGTATTTGTCTGATACTTCTAGCAGTAAACACAGCAATGTTTATCTTTGCTGACACGTTTGCATGGATTGCAGTTCACTCTGCTTTGTATGGGTTTTTGGGAGGAGGATTCGTTGGCATGATAGCTGTGGTGCTGATAGACCTTGTCGGCCTGGACAAGATGGCGCGTGTCCTTGGCGTTGTCTTGCTGGTGCAGGGGATTGGAGCTGCCACAGGGCAGCCGTTGTTAGGTAAGTCACTGCAAGATAGCCATTGTTAGTAGGTCACTGCAGGATAGACATTGCTAGGTAAGTCACTGCAAGATAGCCATTGCTAGGTAAGTCACTGCAAGATAGCCATTGCTAGTAAGTCACTGCAAGATAGCCATTGCTAGTAGGTCACTGCGGGATAGCCGTTGTTAGGTAAGTCACTGCAAGATAGCCATTGCTAGTAGGTCACTGCAGGATAGACATTGCTAGGTAAGTCACTGCAAGATAGCCATTGCTAGTAGGTCACTGCAAGATAGCCATTGCTAGTAGGTCACTGCAGGATAGCCATTGCTAGTAAGTCACTGCAAGATAGCGATTGCTAGATAAGTCACTGCAAGATAGCCATTGCTAGTAGGTTAATGCGGGATAGATGTTGCTAGGTAAGTCACTGCAAGATAGCCATTGCTAGATAAGTCACTGCAAGATAGCCATTGCTAGTAGGTTACTGCGGGATAGACGTTGCTAGGTAAGTCACTGCAAGATAGCCATTGTTAGGTACGAGTAAGTCACTGCAAGATAGCCATTGCTAGTAGGTCACTGCAAGATAGCCATTGTTAGGTAAGAGTAAGTCACTGCAAGATAGCCATTTCTAGTAGGTCACTGCGGGATAGACGTTGCTAGGTAATTAACAGGAAGATAGCCATTGCTAGTAAGTCACTGAAAGATAGCCATTGCTAGCAGGTCACTGCAAGATAGCCATTGTTAGGTACGAGTAAGTCACTGCAAGATAGCCATTGCTAGTAGGTCACTGCAAGATAGCCATTGTTAGGTAAGAGTAAGTCACTGCAAGATAGCCATTTCTAGTAGGTTACTGCGAGATAGCCATTGCTAGTAGGTCACTGCAAGATAGCCATTGTTAGGTACGAGTAAGTCACTGCAAGATAGCCATTGCTAGTAGGTTACTGCGGGATAGCCATTGCTAGTAGGTCACTGCAAGATAGCCATTGTTAGGTAAGAGTAAGTCACTGCAAGATAGCCGTTGCTAGGTAAGTCACTGCAAGATAGCCATTGCTAGTAGGTCACTGCAAGATAGCCATTGCTAGTAGGTCACTGCGGGATAGCCATTGTTAGGTAAGTCACTGCAAGATAGCCATTGCTAGTAGGTCACTTCGGGATAGACGTTGCTAGTAGGTCACTGCGGGATAGACGTTGCTAGTAGGTCACTGCAAGATGCCATTGTTAGGTACGAGTAAGTCACTGCAAGATAGACATTGTTAGGTAAGTCATTGCGGGATAGCCATTGCTAGTAGGTCACTGCAAGATAGCCATTGCTAGTAAGTCACTGCAAGATAGCCATTGTTAGGTACGAGTAAGTCACTGCAAGATAGACATTGTTAGGTAAGTCACTACGGGATAGCCATTGCTAGTAGGTCACTGCAAGATAGCCATTGCTAGTAGGTCACTGCAAGATAGCCATTGCTAGTAGGTCACTGCGGGATAGATGTTGCTAGGTAAGTCACTGCAAGATAGCCATTGCATGTAGGTCACTGCAAGATAGCCATTGCTAGTAGGTCACTGCGGGATAGCCGTTGTTAGGTAAGTCACTGCAAGATAGCCATTGCTAGTAGGTCACTGCAGGATAGACATTGCTAGATAAGTCACTGCAAGATAGCCATTGCTAGTAGGTCACTGCAAGATAGCCATTGCTAGTAGGTCACTGCAGGATAGCCATTGCTAGTAAGTCACTGCAAGATAGCCATTGCTAGATAAGTCACTGCAAGATAGCCATTGCTAGTAAGTTAATGCGGGATAGATTTTGCTAGGTAAGTCACTGCAAGATAGCCATTGCTAGGTAAGTCACTGCAAGATAGCCATTGCTAGTAGGTTACTGCGGGATAGACGTTGCTAGGTAAGTCACTGCAAGATAGCCATTGTTAGGTACGAGTAAGTCACTGCAAGATAGCCATTGCTAGTAGGTCACTGCAAGATAGCCATTGTTAGGTAAGAGTAAGTCACTGCAAGATAGCCATTTCTAGTAGGTCACTGCGGGATAGACGTTGCTAGGTAATTAACAGGAAGATAGCCATTGCTAGAAGGTCACTGCAAGATAGCCATTGCTAGCAGGTCACTGCAAGATAGCCATTGTTAGGTACGAGTAAGTCACTGCAAGATAGCCATTGCTAGTAGGTCACTGCAAGATAGCCATTGTTAGGTAAGAGTAAGTCACTGCAAGATAGCCATTTCTAGTAGGTTACTGCGAGATAGCCATTGCTAGTAGGTCACTGCAAGATAGCCATTGTTAGGTACGAGTAAGTCACTGCAAGATAGCCATTGCTAGTAGGTTACTTCGGGATAGCCATTGCTAGTAGGTCACTGCAAGTTAGCCATTGTTAGGTAAGTCACTGCAAGATAGCCGTTGCTAGGTAAGTCACTGCAAGATAGCCATTGCTAGTAAGTCACTGCAAGATAGCCATTGATAGTAGGTCACTGCGGGATAGCCATTGTAAGGTAAGTCACTGCAAGATAGCCATTGCTAGTAGGTCACTTCGGGATAGACGTTGCTAGTAGGTCACTGCGGGATAGACGTTGCTAGTAGGTCACTGCAAGATGCCATTGTTAGGTACGAGTAAGTCACTGCAAGATAGCCATTGCTAGTAGGTTAATGCGGGATAGATGTTGCTAGGTAAGTCACTGCAAGATAGCCATTGCTAGGTAAGTCACTGCAAGATAGCCATTGCTAGTAGGTTACTGCGGGATAGACGTTGCTAGGTAAGTCACTGCAAGATAGCCATTGTTAGGTACGAGTAAGTCACTGCAAGATAGCCATTGCTAGTAGGTCACTGCAAGATAGCCATTGTTAGGTAAGAGTAAGTCACTGCAAGATAGCCATTTCTAGTAGGTCACTGCGGGATAGACGTTGCTAGGTAATTAACAGGAAGATAGCCATTGCTAGTTGGTCACTGCAAGATAGCCATTGCTAGCAGGTCACTGCAAGATAGCCATTGTTAGGTATGAGTAAGTCACTGCAAGATAGCCATTGCTAGTAGGTCACTGCAAGATAGCCATTGTTAGGTAAGAGTAAGTCACTGCAAGATAGCCATTTCTAGTAGGTTACTGCGAGATAGCCATTGCTAGTAGGTCACTGCAAGATAGCCATTGTTAGGTACGAGTAAGTCACTGCAAGATCGCCATTGCTAGTAGGTTACTTCGGGATAGCCATTGCTAGTAGGTCACTGCAAGATAGCCATTGTTAGGTAAGTCACTGCAAGATAGCCGTTGCTAGGTAAGTCACTGCATGATAGCCATTGCTAGTAAGTCACTGCAAGATAGCCATTGCTAGTAGGTCACTGCGGGATAGCCATTGTAAGGTAAGTCACTGCAAGATAGCCATTGCTAGTAGGTCACTTCGGGATAGACGTTGCTAGTAGGTCACTGCGGGATAGACGTTGCTAGTAGGTCACTGCAAGATGCCATTGTTAGGTACGAGTAAGTCACTGCAAGATAGACATTGTTAGGTAAGTCATTGCGGGATAGCCATTGCTAGTAGGTCACTGCAAGATAGCCATTGCTAGTAAGTCACTGCAAGATAGCCATTGTTAGGTACGAGTAAGTCACTGCAAGATAGACATTGTTAGGTAAGTCACTACGGGATAGCCATTGCTAGTAGGTCACTGCAAGATAGCCATTGCTAGTAGGTCACTGCAAGATAGCCATTGCTAGTAGGTCACTGCGGGATAGATGTTGCTAGGTAAGTCACTGCAAGATAGCCATTGCTAGTAGGTCACTGCAAGATAGCCATTGCTAGTAGGTCACTGCAAGATAGCCATTGTTAGGTACGAGTAAGTCACTGCAAGATAGCCATTGCTAGTAGGTCACTGCAAGATAGCCATTGTTAGGTAAGAGTAAGTCACTGCAAGATAGCCATTTCTAGTAGGTTACTGCGAGATAGCCATTGCTAGTAGGTCACTGCAAGATAGCCATTGTTAGGTAAGAGTAAGTCACTGCAAGATAGCCATTGCTAGTAGGTCACTGCAAGATAGCCATTGCTAGTAGGTCACTGCAAGATAGCCATTGTTAGGTACGAGTAAGTCACTGCAAGATAGCCATTGCTAGTAGGTCACTGCAAGATAGCCATTGTTAGGTACGAGTAAGTCACTGCAAGATAGCCATTGCTAGTAGGTCACTGCAAGATAGCCATTGCTAGTAGGTCACTGCAAGATAGCCATTGCTAGTAGGTCACTGCGGGATAGATGTTGCTAGGTAAGTCACTGCAAGATAGCCATTGCTAGTAGGTCACTGCAAGATAGCCATTGCTAGTAGGTCACTGCAAGATAGCCATTGTTAGGTACGAGTAAGTCACTGCAAGATAGCCATTGCATGTAGGTCACTGCAAGATAGCCATTGTTAGGTAAGAGTAAGTCACTGCAAGATAGCCATTTCTAGTAGGTTACTGCGAGATAGCCATTGCTAGTAGGTCACTGCAAGATAGCCATTGTTAGGTAAGAGTAAGTCACTGCAAGATAGCCATTGCTAGTAGGTCACTGCAAGATAGCCATTGCTAGTAGGTCACTGCAAGATAGCCATTGTTAGGTAAGAGTAAGTCACTGCAAGATAGCCATTGCTAGTAGGTCACTGCAAGATAGCCATTGTTAGGTAAGAGTAAGTCACTGCAAGATAGCCATTTCTAGTAGGTTACTGCGAGATAGCCATTGCTAGTAGGTCACTGCAAGAAAGCCATTGTTAGGTACGAGTAAGTCACTGCAAGATAGCCATTGCTAGTAGGTAACTGCAAGATAGCCATTGCTAGTAGGTCACTGCAAGATAGCCATTGCTAGTAGGTCACTGCGGGATAGACGTTGCTAGGTAAGTCACTGCAAGATAGCCATTGCTAGTAGGTCACTGCAAGATAGCCATTGCTAGTAGGTCACTGCAAGATAGCCATTGTTAGGTAAGAGTAAGTCACTGCAAGATAGCCATTTCTAGTAGGTTACTGCGAGATAGCCATTGCTAGTAGGTCACTGCAAGATAGCCATTGTTAGGTAAGAGTAAGTCACTGCAAGATAGCCATTGCTAGTAGGTCACTGCAAGATAGCCATTGCTAGTAGGTCACTGCAAGATAGCCATTGTTAGGTACGAGTAAGTCACTGCAAGATAGCCATTGCTAGTAGGTCACTGCAAGATAGCCATTGTTAGGTAAGAGTAAGTCACTGCAAGATAGCCATTTCTAGTAGGTTACTGCGAGATAGCCATTGCTAGTAGGTCACTGCAAGATAGCCATTGTTAGGTACGAGTAAGTCACTGCAAGATAGCCATTGCTAGTAGGTCACTGCAAGATAGCCATTGCTAGTAGGTCACTGCAAGATAGCCATTGCTAGTAGGTCACTGCGGGATAGACGTTGCTAGGTAAGTCACTGCAAGATAGCCATTGCTAGTAGGTCACTGCAAGATAGCCATTGCTAGTAGGTCACTGCAAGATAGCCATTGCTAGTAGGTCACTGCAAGATAGCCATTGCTAGTAGGTTTCTGTAGGATAGCCGTTGCTAGGTAGGTCACTGCAGGACAGACGTTACTAGGTAAGGCCCTGCAAGATAGCCATTGTTAGTAGGTTACTGCGGGATATACGTTGCTAGGTAGGTCACTGCAGGAAAGACGTTACTCGGTAAGTTACTGCAAGATAGCCATTGCTAGTAGGTTACTGCGGGATAGCCATTGCTAGTAGGTTACTGCGGGATAGCCGTTGTTAGGTAAGTCACTGCAAGATAGCCATTGCTAGTAGGTTACTGCAAGATAGCCATTGCTAGTAGGTCACTGCAGGATAGCCATTGCTGTAGGTCACTGCAGGATAGACATTGCTAGGTAAGTCACTGCAAGAAAGCCATTGCTAGTAGGTTTCTGCAAGATAGCCATTGCTAGTAGGTCACTGCAGGATAGCCATTGCTATTTAGTCACTGCAAGAAAGCCATTGCTAGGTAAGTCACTGCAAGATAGCCATTGCTAGTAGGTCACTGCAAGATAGCCATTGTTAGGTACGAGTAAGTCACTGCAAGATAGCCATTGCTAGTAGGTCACTGCAAGATAGCCATTGCTAGTAGGTCACTGCAAGATAGCCATTGCTAGTAGGTCACTGCGGGATAGATGTTGCTAGGTAAGTCACTGCAAGATAGCCATTGCTAGTAGGTCACTGCAAGATAGCCATTGCTAGTAGGTCACTGCAAGATAGCCATTGTTAGGTACGAGTAAGTCACTGCAAGATAGCCATTGCATGTAGGTCACTGCAAGATAGCCATTGTTAGGTAAGAGTAAGTCACTGCAAGATAGCCATTTCTAGTAGGTTACTGCCTGATAGCCATTGCTAGTAGGTCACTGCAAGATAGCCATTGTTAGGTAAGAGTAAGTCACTGCAAGATAGCCATTGCTAGTAGGTCACTGCAAGATAGCCATTGCTAGTAGGTCACTGCAAGATAGCCATTGTTAGGTAAGAGTAAGTCACTGCAAGATAGCCATTGCTAGTAGGTCACTGCAAGATAGCCATTGTTAGGTAAGAGTAAGTCACTGCAAGATAGCCATTTCTAGTAGGTTACTGCGAGATAGCCATTGCTAGTAGGTCACTGCAAGAAAGCCATTGTTAGGTACGAGTAAGTCACTGCAAGATAGCCATTGCTAGTAGGTAACTGCAAGATAGCCATTGCTAGTAGGTCACTGCAAGATAGCCATTGCTAGTAGGTCACTGCGGGATAGACGTTGCTAGGTAAGTCACTGCAAGATAGCCATTGCTAGTAGGTCACTGCAAGATAGCCATTGCTAGTAGGTCACTGCAAGATAGCCATTGTTAGGTAAGAGTAAGTCACTGCAAGATAGCCATTTCTAGTAGGTTACTGCGAGATAGCCATTGCTAGTAGGTCACTGCAAGATAGCCATTGTTAGGTAAGAGTAAGTCACTGCAAGATAGCCATTGCTAGTAGGTCACTGCAAGATAGCCATTGCTAGTAGGTCACTGCAAGATAGCCATTGTTAGGTACGAGTAAGTCACTGCAAGATAGCCATTGCTAGTAGGTCACTGCAAGATAGCCATTGTTAGGTAAGAGTAAGTCACTGCAAGATAGCCATTTCTAGTAGGTTACTGCGAGATAGCCATTGCTAGTAGGTCACTGCAAGATAGCCATTGTTAGGTACGAGTAAGTCACTGCAAGATAGCCATTGCTAGTAGGTCACTGCAAGATAGCCATTGCTAGTAGGTCACTGCAAGATAGCCATTGCTAGTAGGTCACTGCGGGATAGACGTTGCTAGGTAAGTCACTGCAAGATAGCCATTGCTAGTAGGTCACTGCAAGATAGCCATTGCTAGTAGGTCACTGCAAGATAGCCATTGCTAGTAGGTCACTGCAAGATAGCCATTGCTAGTAGGTTTCTGTAGGATAGCCGTTGCTAGGTAGGTCACTGCAGGACAGACGTTACTAGGTAAGGCCCTGCAAGATAGCCATTGTTAGTAGGTTACTGCGGGATATACGTTGCTAGGTAGGTCACTGCAGGAAAGACGTTACTCGGTAAGTTACTGCAAGATAGCCATTGCTAGTAGGTTACTGCGGGATAGCCATTGCTAGTAGGTTACTGCGGGATAGCCGTTGTTAGGTAAGTCACTGCAAGATAGCCATTGCTAGTAGGTTACTGCAAGATAGCCATTGCTAGTAGGTCACTGCAGGATAGCCATTGCTGTAGGTCACTGCAGGATAGACATTGCTAGGTAAGTCACTGCAAGAAAGCCATTGCTAGTAGGTTTCTGCAAGATAGCCATTGCTAGTAGGTCACTGCAGGATAGCCATTGCTATTTAGTCACTGCAAGAAAGCCATTGCTAGGTAAGTCACTGCAAGATAGCCATTGCTAGTAGGTTACTGCGGGACAGACGTTGCTAGGTAAGTCACTGCCAGATAGCCTTTGCTAGGAGGTTACTGCAAGATAGCCATTGCTAGTAGGTCACTGCAAGATAGCCCATGCTAGTACATGTAGGTCACTGCAAGACAGCCATTGCTAGTAGGTTACTGCGGGATAGCCGTTGCTAGGTAAGTCACTGCAAGATAGCCTTTGCTAGTAGGTCACTGCAAGATAGCCATTGCTAGTAGGTAACTGTGGGAAAGCCATTCCTAGGTAGGTCACTGCAGGACAGACGTTACTAGGTAAGGCCCTGCAAGATAGCCATTGCTAGTAGGTAACTGCGGGATATACGTTGCTAGGTAGGTCACTGCAGGAAAGACGTTACTCGGTAAGTCACTGCAAGATAGCCATTGCTAGTAGGTTACTGGGGGATAGCCATTGCTAGTAGATTACTGCGGGATAGCCGTTGTTAGGTAAGTCACTGCAAGATAGCCATTGCTAGTAGGTTACTGCAAGATAGCCATTGCTAGTAGGTCACTGCAGGATAGCATTGCTAGTATGTCACTGCAGGATAGACATTGCTAGGTAAGTCACTGCAAGATAGCCATTGCTAGTAGGTTACTGCAAGATAGCCATTGCTAGTAGGTCACTGCAGGATAGCCATTGCTAGTAGGTCACTGCAGGATAGACATTGCTAGGTAAGTCACTGCAAGATAGCCATTGCTAGGTAAGTCACTGCAAGATAGCCATTGCTAGTAGGTTACTGCAAGATAGCCATTGCTAGTATGTCACTGCAAGATAGCCATTGCTAGGTAAGTCACTGCCAGATAGCCATTGCTAGTAGGTTACTGCAAGATAGCCATTGCTAGTATGTCACTGCAAGATAGCCCATGCTAGTACATGTAGGTCACTGCAAGACAGCCATTGCTAGTAGGTTACTGCGGGATAGCCGTTGCTAGGTAAGTCACTGCAAGATAGCCATTGCTAGGTAAGTCACTGCAAGATAGCCATTGCTAGTAGGTTACTGCGGGACAGACGTTGCTAGGTAAGTCACTGCAAGATAGCCTTTGCTAGGAGGTTACTGCAAGATAGCCATTGCTAGTATGTCACTGCAAGATAGCCCATGCTAGTACATGTAGGTCACTGCAAGACAGCCATTGCTAGTAGGTTACTGCGGGATAGCCGTTGCTAGGTAAGTCACTGCAAGATAGCCATTGCTAGGAGGTTACTGTGGGATAGCCGTTGCTAGGTAGGTCACTGCAGGACAGACGTTACTAGGTAAGTCACTGCAAGATAGCCATTGCTAGTAGGTTACTGCGGGATAGACTTTGCTAGGTAGGTCACTGCAGGACAGACATTACTAGGTAAGTCACTGCAAGATAGCCATTGCTATTAGGTTACTGCGGGATATACGTTGCTAGGTAGGTCACTGCAGGAAAGATGTTACTCGGTAAGTCACTGCAAGATAGCCATTGCTAGTAGGTTACTGCATAGCCGTTAGGTAAGTCACTGCAAGATAGCCATTGCTAGTAGGTTACTGTGGGATAGACATTGCTAGGTAGGTCACTGCGGGACAGACGTTGCTAGGTAGGTCACTGCAGGACAAATGTTGCAAGCTAGGTCACCTAAGGACAGCCATTGCAAGATATGTCACTGTAGGACATGGTTGCTTGGTAGGTCACTGCAGGACAAATATTTGCATGATACAAATATATCCAATACAGCCCATGCAAGTCTATAATGTTTATCAAGTCTAGATTACTGCAGTATCATAAAGAGTCTCTGGGCTCCTTTTTATTATATTTATATTAAGATACTAGATGCTAGTCTAGTCACTGCAGGACAACTGTTGCAATGTTTTGTCATTTGGGCTTGTTTCACATTTTCTACAAAATACCGACAATAATCTAAGTGTGAACAACAGGAACTTAAACTGTCTGATTTGACATTTGCAGGTTTGATAAAGGACATGACTGGTCAGTACGACATTGTTATCTACATCTGCAGCAGTTGCTGTCTGGTCAGTGGGATTTTACTGCTGTGCTGGCCTATGGTCAGACGCATGGAAAAACGACGGCAGGAACACAAGGGCACCACAACATAGCATGCTGGAAGAGTAAGGATGGATGGGGGAGTAAGGAAACCCACTGTCCACCAAAAATGTCCTTATGGTTGGGAGTAAGGAAAGATACTGTCCACCAAGGATGTCCTTGTGGTGAGGAGTAAGGAAACATACTGTCCACCAAGGATGTCCTTGTGGTGGGGAATAAGGAAACATACTGTCCACCAAGGATGTCCTTGTGGTTGGGAGTAAGGAAACATACTGTCCACAAAGGATGTCCTCGTGGTGAGGAGTAAGGAAACATACTGTCCACAAAGGATGTCCTTGTGGTTGGGAGTAAGGAAACATACTGTCCACCAAGGATGTCCTCGTGGTGAGGAGTAAGGAAACATACTGTCCACAAAGGATGTCCTTGTGGTTGGGAGTAAGGAAACATACTGTCCACAAAGGATGTCCTTGTGGTTGGGAATAAGGAAACATACTGTCCACCAAGGATGTCCTTGTGGTTGGGAGTAAAGAAACATACTGTCCACCAAGGATGTCCTTGTGGTTGGGAGTAAGGAAACATATTGTCCACCAAGGATGTCCTTGTGGTTGGGAGTAAGGAAACATATTGTCCACCAAGAATTTCCTTGTGCTGAGAAGTAAGGAAACATATTGTCCACCAAGGATGTCCTTGTTGTTGGGAATAAGGAAACATACTGTCCACAAAGGATGTCCTTGTGAGGAGTAAGGAAACATACTTTCCACCAAGGATGTCCATGTGCTGAGAAGTAAGGAAACATAATGTCCACTAAGGATGTCCTTGTTGTGGGGAATAAGGAAATATACTGTCCATCAAGGATGTCCTTGTGGTGAGGAATAAGGAAATATACTGTCCATCAAGGATGTCCTTGTGGTGGGGAATAAGGAAACATACTGTCCATCAAGGATGTCCTTGTGGTGGGGAATAAGGAAACATACTGTCCATCAAGGATGTCCTTGTGGTGAGGAGTGAGGAAACATACTGTCTGCTTGACAAGTGTATGTCCTCCAAATGGCCAAAACATGACAACAGTGTGCATGACAACTTCCCAGTAAGCACTCCATTTCATGGCTTGCAGTTGTTGCAGTCTGCCAACTTTTGTGAAGGAAAGTTCCAGAATTGTTTTAAACCCATCTCCAACAAAATGCAAGATTTATGTTAAATTCGCAATCGCAGAAATGTAATAGTTTGCTCTACACACATGTGAAGTGTGTAATAATGTATAGTTTTGCCCTGAACTATGCAAACTATAATAGTTCAGGGCAACACAGGGGGTAGAGCGAACCTTATTTCTTAAATATATTGTTACTAAATATAATATAGTGGTTATTGGAGGATACAATCTTTTTTAGCAAGTTCTATATTTGTTGTTATATACATTTTTATGTTGTGTTTGTTGTTATTCAGTGTGTATGTTCTATGGCTGATTAATGATGTACTGCCAAGGATGTATTGTTACCTGATCTTGAGGAGTACTGGAGTTTACCTGTTTTCCCTGTAGTGCTGTACATTGTGTTGGCACCGTGTAGTGCTGTACATTTTGTTGGCACCGTGTAGTGCTGTACATTGTGTTGGCACAGTGTAGTGCTGTACATTGTGTTGGCACCCTGTAGTGCTGTACATTGTGTTGGCACCGTGTAGTGCTGTACATTGTGTGGGCACCGTGTAGTGCTGTACATTGTGTTGGCACCCTGTAGTGCTGTACATTGTGTTGGCACCGTGTAGTGCTGTACATTGTGTTGGCACCCTGTAGTGCTGTACATTGTGTTGGCACCCTGTAGTGCTGTACATTGTGTTGGCACTGTGTAGTGCTGTACATTGTGTGGGCACCGTGTAGTGCTGTATATTGTGTGGGCACCGTGTAGTGCTGTACATTGTGTTGGCACCCTGTAGTGCTGTACATTGTGTTGGCACCGTGTAGTGCTGTACATTGTGTGGGCACCGTGTAGTGCTGTACATTGTGTTGGCACCCTGTAGTGCTGTACATTGTGTTGGCACCCTGTAGTGCTGTACATTGTGTTGGCACAGTGTAGTGCTGTACATTGTGTTGGCACCCTGTAGTGCTGTACATTGTGTTGGCACCCTGTAGTGCTGTACATCGTGTGGGCACCCTGTAGTGCTGTACATCGTGTGGGCACCCTGTAGTGCTGTACATTGTGTTGGCACCGTGTAGTGCTGTACATTGTGTTGGCACCGTGTAGTGCTGTACATTGTGTTGGCACCCTGTAGTGCTGTACATTGTGTGGGCACCGTGTAGTGCTGTACATTGTGTTGGCACCCTGTAGTGCTGTACATTGTGTGGGCACCGTGTAGTGCTGTACATTGTGTGGGCACCCTGTAGTGCTGTACATTGTGTGGGCACCGTGTAGTGCTGTACATTGTGTTGGCACAAACCGGGTGTTATACAGTAAAATATGGATATAACAAACTACAAGGGACCAGAGAAATCAGTTCGTTATATCTGTTGTTCGTTATATACGTTTTCGCTCGGAAATGTCAGCAATCTTGGATAAAACAAAACACAAGACATGTAATTGCAGCATTGATTTGTATTAGCAGTGATCACTTCATAGCATTCAATTGATAACATTTTATAACATTCATTTAATAACATTAAATTCTTAACATTTTTCGAACATTGTTATGAAATTCCTCTTACTTTTGCCCGCAATGATAGCATATGCAAGTGAACTGACACTTGGACACAATCTCGTAAAATTGATATGTTTAATGTTTGTTTTACAGACAAGATTACATGTACAGGTAAGATTAACACAATGCAGTTTAGCAAGGTTGATCCGTCATCGCTGATTGTGTTGATTCGTGGTGATTGTGTTGATTAGTGGTGATTGTGGTGATTTGTGGTGATTGTGTTGATTCGTGGTGATTGTGTTGATTCGTGGTGATTGTTTTGATTCGCCGCTGATTGCATACAGCCAATTGTCAGTGACACTTGACACTGAGTGAGATTTCTTAGTTTGCTGTACACGTCACTAATAAGTGATAAATGGGCTTGTCGGTGATCAGATATCAGTTCGCTGTATCCGTAAGTTCGCTGTAGAGAGTTTGTTATATCATAAATTTTATATGATATTATATTGGAGATAAATCGGGGATTTTTTAACAGTTTGTTGTATCCGTTTGTTCGTTATGTCCGTGTTCGTTCTACTGTATATTGTTACAAAATATGACATAGTGGTTATTTGAGGACACAATCTCTTTTAGCAAGCTCCAGATATATATTTGTTACATTGTACATTTGAATGTTGTGTTTGTTGTTTGTTATATTAAACTGTAGGTATTGTTAAGAAATTGATCATTGTTGATTGCAATTTTGTTCCGAATATAATTTTCCTAGATACATTCAAAGTGTTTAAATGTCCAAGTGAAAGTGTTGAAATGACATGCTCTGTAATCCGATTCCAAAACAAAACAAAACTATTTGAGAGTGTGGCCTGATGTTACCGTCACCATGGTGCAGTGGTGCATGACAATTATTTTCATTTGGCTGACATGTACATCTATCTAGTGATGCTTAGCAGTTATAGGGATACGTCAGGAAGTGTTCATATTTCTGTTAATCATACAAAAATAACATTGCATACATTTTGAGTGTGTGAAATTACCTTTGATCTTGATATTGTGAATAATTAAGTGAACACTTAACAACTGCAATTAGTTTTTTATTACTAAAATCCTGGTTGGGTACCATACACCATCTGCTGACCTCTGTCCTGTTCCACACAATGAGTGCTTGTAAGAGATTAAAACTTGGGCTGGGACAAGTCCAAATTTATTACCCGGGTACCCGACACCCATAAACCGGCCCTACCTGGATACCCGCTATAGGTCACAAGAGTTGGGTACAAAATGTCCGAATGGGAATTGTTTTACCGCAGCCCTGGCAAAAACTATTTAGATACATGTTTTATACGATCTGATCATGTACACACTGCAGTTGATAGACGCTTTATCCTTACTCGAACATATAAAAGTCAGAACGAATACATGCCTGCATAGTGAGAAAGAAATGTGAACATTAACTATACTTGTAGTGTAACCATTGAGTTTTATTGTTAATGTCATTAAACAGTATGTCACGTGACTAACCATGGGTCCAGGTAGTCATGTGGGTACCCCGGTCGTACTCAGGACCCACCCTACCCGAGTTACCTGTCCCAGCCCAAATTAATACTCTGTGTAGACAACTGAAGGCATCTTCAATGTTGTTACTGATAAGGCATAAGTTGACAATTCAACGGATGAGCAGACAGAAAAACAACGTGATGCCATAATGAAGTCAGAGGTGGAAGCAGGCAGCCATTTGGGTTAATGATTTTGCTTGTCTTTTTTTATCGCATGTTTTACAGTTTTTTTGTTAAGTGTGAACGAAGGTATTAAAATTAGTGAAGTTTCTATGTTGAGTTTACTGGCCACAAAATTTGTGTAACCGACTATGACCGAATATAGGCGGGCTTGTTGTTACATGGCCTCCAACAGAGACCATATCTATAGAGCCTCTATATAAAAAGCCCCCACCTCTACTGTATTTACTTTGAAATTGATAGACAATACCATTGTGCAAATTTACCTCATGTATGCACTGATTTTGCTGTTTCCATACCATTTTTGCATTAACAAGTTTCAGTTCATCAGATTCTGCAAAGTTGTACCTTAAGTGGCTGTTGAATGTTTATGTGGCTGATCCCGTTAGTCACCTCTTCCGGCAAACATGGTCACCACTTACGACCAACTTGGTGTGATGAAAATCCATTTAACCCAGCTCTTCACGAGTCTGGCACATTTTGTAGTGAATGTTTGTTTAGAACAATGACATTTGTCTGCAATTAAAACACAAATTGACACAACAGAAGGTAACGAGCATAACGCCATGAAAAACTGAATCTTACGACAAGCATAGTTGCCTTTTACAGGAAACATGGGTTACTGAAGACCTATTCTAATATTCAATATTAGTGGGTGATTGATTGTAGTTTTTAGCCAGTGTCAGCAATATTACACATGTTCACAGCAGTGTGAAAGTACTTGAGTCTGGACCAGGGTATGACAACACACAATCAGCTTGGTCACTCACTCTGAAGTGATTGATCCTTGTTTGAAAGTTCATAACCTTTGGCCAAACATTTTTTGGTTACTTGGATGATGGGTCTTCCAGCCCAGATTTATTACAGCTGTGGAGAATTATTTTTGTAGCAAGTAATTTGACAATTTTGGGTTGTGTGCACTGACTGTAGTTAAACATGCTTTGAGTAAGTGAACCCTAGTAGTTCACTGTAATGTTTGCATTATTTTGAGGCAAGTAAATGAAACATAACTAATTTCCACCTTTGCAGCTGTCCCAATTAATGCTTTCTATTTTTTATCTCCAAACCTGGTGAACTAAGTAATAAAAAATGGCTGGCCAAATGGACAAGAAGTTGATGGAATTTCTTGATTTCTAGTTCACTCAAATTTCAAAACCAGAAAGCCTTGCTTAGCTTGTTGTCAGCTCTGTTGCATGGTGTGTAGCAGTGATCACTGTACATCGCTGGTTCTTGTTCACAGGGCATGTATGTATATACCATATATTAGAGTAGAGTAGAGACCATGTGGTGGAAAACGTGCCAGGTCAGTAACCTTGACCAAGGTTTTTTGAAAGTATATTGCAAGAACTCTGATCTTTAAGCAAGGGCCTATGGAAGTCACTAGCCTATATATGCAGGCTGATATGTACATTGAAAGAAATCTGTGTTATGTGATGAGACAAGTGTTATTGTCTCTCACTGACAACTTCGAGTTCAACTAGTATCATGTTGATAAATTACTCATTATTCAGCATGCCTCATGATCAATCAAAACCAACCAAGTGTGATATATCACAGTCAATATACTAATACTTATTCATAGGCAGCTTATTGTATTAGATGAGCTCTGTAAGTGAAGGGGCAGACTGTAGTGTTCAGGGAATGTTCAGTGCAATCACTCACTAGGTTCTGCCTCCATACAGATGATGCTTTGACTGTTTATCTATATATAATACTCACACTGGCAATGAACCTCAACAATAATGTATGCTGTTGGGCGATTTCATTACTCAGTTTTGCAAAAAATGGGATATTCATATTCCCTGAGCAAAGGCTTTAAGTTGCTGTACCAATTATAATTGGAGGCCTTGATTTTGTTAGCTCACCTGAGTCGAAGTGAGCTAATGTTGTGACCTGGATGTCCCACCATCCATCATCCATCATAGTCATCTGCACCGATGAAGCAGAAACTTCATGTGCTTGTCCACACCAGTGATGAGACTCCAATATTTGTTCAGGAGGTTCTGATCCTAACTTCAATATGGCCATAATGTCAGCCCTATTGGAAACCCTGTTTGTGGGGACCATTCAGTCGTGCGTGTCAATATGTTTCATTCTTGATTTAACCTTTCCCTAAGAAACTGCTGGACCAATGAAGATAAAACTTGCCAAGCTTGTTCCCACCTATCATAATGCCTAAAAAATCAGATCCGTTTTAAATCCAATTTTCAATATGGCCATCATGGAAGTCATAACATGTTTTGTGTAGGATTAACGAAGTATGACAGGTATTTAACTTTGTTGGACATGGAATCTGTGTAACCAAATTTGCATTCATGATATGAACTGATATGTAAATAAAAATCTAAATAAGCATAATATGCTTCTTTAAAAAATAAAATTTGATGTAAAGTGTTGTTGCAAATAAAGCATTATGGAAATGTTTTGCAAATGAAGCATTGTGGAAATGTTTCATATTAATCAAATGATCTTCATTACTTTTGGAGAAGACATTTAGATATCACTTCTGACAGCTACTGTTTAGTGTCTTTTTAACTGTCGACTGTTGACATACAGGGGATCTACAGTGCCATGGCACAATTCATCAAAAGAAAAACTTTTATGCAGTGCATATTCTGGCCTCATTCAAAGTTAAGTCATTAAAACATTTTCACTTCAATCTAAGTTTCGACTGATCTGGTTACTGTTGCATGTCCATTACTCAGCCACAGATTGTCTTGGTTTTGTCTTGGCAATTGATCTTCAATCATTTTGTAATGCTATTAAAGGTTTGGACCCAATGTGTAAAAAAATCAGTTTGGTAATGTTCTTTTCCTCATCAGTTTAGATAACTACTACAGAAGTGTAAAATCTGAGAAATATGAAACTGACGGAGCACTTCTTTGATATATTCACTTGTAGTATTTCATTTCATAATGGCAATGCCAAACATCCCTTTCACAGAGTTGGTAAAGTAACACATGAAATGTAGAAAACCTGATCTATTTTCAGGCAGTTGAAGCACTGGAACAATGACTAGAAACAATGAATGTCTTATGAAAATCTACCTCAGCCTATGGTATGCGTTCACATATCTGATGTATCTCTGGTGGTATATGAAACACGCTATGATTGGTTGTGATTAAATAGATGAACTAAGGATAATTATAAATAATAATAATAATAATACTTATTTTCATGTACAAGAATTGAAATCTTACCATGTAGTTTATTCAGGGTATATACTTCTCCTTAAAAGGGAATTCATAGAACACATAGTTCAAATTCAGGTTCTTTGGATGATAGGTAAAAAAATGTTTAGTGTTCTGTTTTTATATTGTTTAACTTATTCGGTTGTTTCATATGGACCTATACGGTTAAAATATAAGCAGTTTACAATATTGTTTTCGGGGATAGTTCAGAAGCAATGCAGGTGTACACTATCCCATATAGCTGTTACTACTCTCCAAGGGATAATCATTTCTTGGCACATTCATTGTAAATGTGCAGCTTGTTGGTCCTTTTATGTGTAGAGGTCTATTTTGCTTCACCTAGAGTATAATACACATTATATTTTTATAATTGTCATTGTCATGTCATCTATGTCAATAAAGTTTTCTTCTGCCGAGTCTTTCACGTTTCCTTCAGCAAATTTGTATCATAACAATCTCAATGTGAGTTATAATGTATAGTGGTCAACCTAAGTGAGTGAGTGAGTGAGTTGGGTTTAACGCCGCTTTTTAGAGTATTACAGTTATATCACGGCGTGTCAGCTTAATGTGGGAGGAAAACCCGAAGTGATGCAGGTCTTAGACGTTTACCACTTCGGTGAAACCCACGAGCACGGGTATGGTGCTGACATACCTAGAAACATAATCGGGGTGAACCTGGATTCGAACCCACAATCATAGGTTTCTGGCATGCCCAAGCGACGCAAATCTGCACAGCGAATCGCGGCCCCTTAGACGACTAGGCCACCCGTGCCCCCAGGTCAACCTAAGATTCAAGTGAGCTCATGCAATGACACTGTGCCTTTTGTCTGTTTGTCTTCCAAATTCAAAATGTCCTTACAAGTCAAATATTGAGAAACCATCAGACCCAGGGAGATGAAACTGTACTGTGAAAAAAGGACGGTATAACCAGGGAGGGTGTGAGAACTTAACAGTGTCCACCATTAGCTTTAAGGACTGCCTGGAGTATGTATCACATACCTAGGAATGCTTGCCCAAATCTGGCAATTAAGATGAGGATAGACATTGTACCAAGGCAAGGGAGTTAAGCGACTGTAAAAGTCCACTTTCCACCCTTGCCGAACTAGGCTGGAATTCCGGAGTTACAGTTTGGCTTGACTAATGAGTCTATGCATAGTCAAATCGAAATCAAGCAACGAACTAGACATCCGATTCATAAACAACATGGAATTCACGCAGATTTCGATCGACTGTAGGCTTTTCAAAACATGGATACCGTCAACTGGGCGTCGACACATAGTTTCCAAATCTTTTCATGTTGTTAATCAAGGTGCTCAAACGATTTGATGCACGACGTGAGGTAAGACCCATTTTATTACAATATGTGTCTTGATTATCGATAAGATCGTCTTGACTGGCGCCGCAATTTTTTTTGAAGCAAATGGGGTCAGTAGTTGGGATATAGAAAACTCATTACTGGTTGCACTATGATCGAGGCACGAAATTCCAGCTTCGTTCAGCAAGAATGGAAACTGGACTTTTGCAGTCAGTTAACTCCCTTGCCTCTTGAAGATGAAGGATATTGTGTTGTTTGAGGTCTCGCATTTTTGTGTTAAAAGTGGGTTCATTGTGGGAACATAGTGCAGCTGTACGATTTCACCACTGGCGTTCGACCGTTGAACTTGCGTCAGGTTTTGTTCTACCTGGGGGGGCTCTCGCTCACATTGTGCTGTCACCAAATAATTTGTCAATTCTCGCTGGTAAGGCAACACTCCTCTTTCTTGACTCAAATGTCATCGCACTGACAACACCTCTTACATACTCTATGAGACCTTCCTCGGAATGATGAAGGGAGAAGGTATACCAGCTGTACAGTTGGTAGAATATCTAAAGATATCAAGATACATGTCTACTAATTATGAAATACTAGTTTATATTTTAAACTATTATAATTACCAATCAATGCATTACCTTAATGCATCTAATTCATAAAACTGAATACACAGACATGTTTACAAGGTACATAATTATGAACCACACACAAACTGACCTTATTATAGAGATCCTGAGCATGACACTTGGTTTCCAGAAAATACAAAATTAACCATCAGCTGATTCAAGTACAACGATAGGAACACAACTGATCTCTCAAATGTAACTGACCAACTGATTTAGCTAAAACAAGAAAAGTTTACACTTACAAGAAGCTGGAAAGGGAAGAAAATGCAAGATGCTTGTGCTGTTGGTGACTAGAGAAAGTGGCTATTGTTATGTTAGTATTTATATGAGTGCTGGAGCTAGTCTAATTGTTTCTTTTATACTGCTCAAGTATTCTTGCTTGAGACACAAACTTGCAGAAACAGAAACAAGACAACAAAAAGACTTTACTAAAATATTTTCAAAATAGCATTAAAATCAACTTGGCCACATACTATCCCCTCCCAAATAATGACGTCCTCGTCCTTCAATGCTACCATCAACAATCAAAATAAATGCACTAGATAAATGTTCCAAAACGCCACTGGAAACATGTTCCTGGATAGTCCGAGATCTCCTCTCCCTGTCTTGGTCTGGGATCTGGTGACTCATCAGGTATTTTCCTGATGTCATCCAAGGGAGCTTCCTCGTTGATCTTCTGGAACGACTGGCTGCTGTCGGTGGGGTAAGGTAGAGTTGAGAGTGACTTCTGCAAGTGGCTCGGCAGTTTCTTCAGTGGCTTCTATCAATTCAACTGCAGCTGGCGCCTGATTGTCCTCTATTCTGAGTGCCGTTGATGTCTCAGATTGGTCCTGTTAAGTTCCATGACCGCATTCTTCATCCGGTTTTTCACCTTTGTCACCTTGTTCTTCTGATAACTCGGACGAGTGGTCGTCAACACCAGAAGAAGGTCTCACTGCCACAAGAAGTCCGTGATCGTTACCAGTTTCGTCTTTCGGTAGAATCCTCCATTCTGTCAGCAGCTTCACTGTTTATGGCTGTTGAGTCATGATCTTCTGCTGTCTCCTGGAATGTCCGAACAGGCACTAAACACAATTCTCTGTCCTCTGAATCGTCTGTCACATCACCTGTTGTCGTCTAGTTGTTGTCTTTCTCTTTGTTGTTCTCTTTGTTTACATCGTCTTGATAGAAGATGGTTCCCGTGTAAGGTTCATTTCTTCCTTCTGTGTCCACCTTCTGGACCACAAACACTGGAATGGCAGGATTTGGTTGCCTGAGAACCATATATACATCTTCTTCCCGACAATCTGCGAGTTTATGCTTCTAAACAAAAGCCAAGATCTTAACTAGGACTCATCTTACTTTCATGTCGTAGTTAACCTTTTGATGATCCTTGGAGGTCTCAGATGCTTCAGCAGCTCGTTGGTAGGCTTGTCGGAGACGTTCCTTCAGAGACTTGGTATATTGAAATGAAGACTTCTTCTGTTGTTTAAGCTCAAGCCCAAACCCAGGTCGATGGGAAGTCTTGGTTCACGTCCGAACATCAGAAAGAAAGGAGTCTGGGCTGTGGATTCATGATGAATACAGTTATATGCATGAACTAGTGGTCCAACATGATTCTTCCCGTCTCTCTTCTGGTCAGGTGCTAGAGTCCCAAGTATGTCACAGAGTGTTCTGTTGAATCTCTCGCACAAGCCATTTCCTATCGGATGGTAAGGAGTTGTTCTGGATTTCTTGATGTTTAAAATATCACAGAGTTCCTTCACTAGCTTGCCTTCAAAGATTGCACCTTGGTTTGTGTGAAGTCGTTGGGGCATACCATAATGCTGAACAAAGTTCTTGTAAAAGGCTTCAGCGGTGGTCTTGGCTGTTTGATTCCTTGTTGGTATTGCCATGGCATATCTAGTAAAATGATCTGTGATAACCAAAATGCTGTCATATCCTCATGATAATTCCAGAGATCATAAATCCATACAAACTCACTCAAGTGGCTGGGTAGTCTGTATGCATCCATTCTTCGGTGTATCTCAGCATGCCAGGCCAGAAAAGATTGTCTCTTAGTAAGGAACGAGTCCGGTCCCATCCTGGATGACCCACTGTAAAACAGCAGCTGAATGTAATGCAGAATTACAAACACACTGACTTGTGTAAAAGTGAGGAAGAAGCAAGGGGGGGGGGGGGGGGGGGGGGGTTACATATGGGACACTTACATATTTACATAATTAGTGTACCTAAAACATGTGGGGTAGTGGCATTTTGTTGAGTGTGGCATTAAACAACAAACAAAGAAACATGACTAAAAGGACCCCTTGATTAGGGTGGTGCGTGTCATCATCCCCGGTGACGTTCATCGCAGCTTCTGCTTTCAGTCACTGGTTTCCCTGCTCCAGATTCGATTATTTCCAGGCCGCCGTGGATTGGGTCACTATTTCAATTATATTACAATGTGTCAGATTAACGTGAGAGGAAAGCCCGAAATGTACTGTAGTTATGAGACGTAAAACCACAAAAGCAAGAATCATGTTGACAAACCAGAGATCATAATCGGGGTGAATCTGGGATTAGAACCCACAAACTAAAGAACGTGATTCACTCACTCTCAGTGCACACCACATCCTGTTGGAGAGTAATACCGGGGAGTTCATCGGACCAATGTGAACATATCTTCCCGAGGCAAGAGAGTTAACTGACTTTAGGACCCCTGAAGATTCCGGGGTAGAATAGGTCTTCAGCAACCCATGCTTGCCGTAAAAGGCCACTTTGCTTGTGGTAAAAGGCGACTAACGTGATCGGGTGGTCAGGCTTGCTGACTTGGTTTGATGCATGTCATCGATCCCAATTGCGTTGATCGATGCTCACGTTATCAATCACTGGATTGTCTGGTCCAGAATCGATTATTTACAGACCGCCGTCATATAGCTGGAATATTGCTTGGTGCGGCGTTAAACAACAAACAAAGAAACAAATAACTGACTTTAGAAGTCAAGTTTCCACCCTTGCCGAACTCTACTGGAAGTTCTGGGCTCGGGGTAGCGTCACTATTGGCTGTACGAGTTATGTCCCCCTTACTGACCAATCAGATTCCACCTCTGATGTCACTTGCATTTGGTCTCAGACAACAAATAATTTCCTTCTTTGATATCTACAGTGACATGACAGCCCACTATAATTATTATCGGTCGTAGGCCGTTCTCCTGTTGCATGCTGACCAACCTGCCACTTGTCACTAAAAACGCAAAGTCTCGGCCTGCATTCACCAGCTACCTTTCGCAGTAACCACTGTCAACAGTGCTCACCGGAAGTTTCGAGCCAAAACACACAGAGCAGCCTTCAACATGGGGTCAAGTTGTGGGAAGCTAGAATCAATACCTTGTAAGATTGTGGCTAACAAAAAAATGGCAACATACTACAATCTAATCTTTCATTGAAGCTATCACAAGACACGCCAAATGGAATGTGCTTCGGCAGATAACTTAGACTGGTTTTCTTGTATTGACGATTTATATTTCTCCGGTATGAAATATCCTCTTGCTTCATCCCAAGACCTGACACAAATATCATGCAACGGACTTTAACAGACTGTAAAAATGATATGTCAAACAAACTAAAACACTTCCTATGTCCGCAGGGAATGTAACATGAAACCCATGTTTTACAAATGAATGTATCTACTTAGAGACGTTAAGAGATGAAACTTCTTGTTACCCTGTTTTCACTCGACAGTGAAAGGCTTAAGAAGGACTGGTCAGCAAGGAGTCAGCATACTGAGTGGGTATTCATGTTAAACTGCGGCATATTTTCGGACTAGTACGCCCAGCCACACACCCACGTGCACCCACGCTGCTATTAAAGTGAAATAATCTTGAACGAGACGTTAAACCACATTACACTTCACCTCACAAGGAATCTCATTATCACGTTATCTAGATGGTTATTGGAACTTTAAATAATCCATTATTAGTTAAGCATGTGGTCCCATTACCTCATTGTATTTACCTTGACGAACTCTACGTGACAAAAATGGGTCACGGCATTAACCTATTAAATGGTTGTGCAGTTTGATGACGTAGGGAATTCAAAGAACGATCTTTTCCATTCAGTATGATAATTGCGTGGTTCAAAATCGCCGTGAAACAGTGAAACCTCGCAAAAACTATGGTTCTTGTGAGGAACAATAACCATGTGTCTATTGCTGATGCAACTGAAGAGATGAAAATTGGGACTGTCGCGGATGGTGTGTTTCAGTATCCTAGTGATGTGTTTCCAGTGAGACGTTATCGTGGACAAAATGAGGACACGAGCGTCCCAAGTTCATCAACTCATAACCATGGGCAAGTCACCAGAAACAGTGAGATACTTTCACAACCACAGAAATCTCCTTTAACATATTCAGATGCAACCTGTCTGTTGAGTGGGTTTTTCGTCTTCACTATAGCTTCCGGTATGGTAAACACGTATGGTGTGCTGTATACGTACATGCTGCCGGCAATGGACGTGAGCGAGTACCAGCTCAGCTGGCTGGGTGCTGTCATGAGTGGAGTGAACGGCCTTTCTGGTATGTAGACTTTATATCCACAAGAGATATCATTATTGAGGTTCAGATTATGTCTCTATTGGTTTTCTCATTATTCAAGTGAATGAGTGACTATTTCCAAGAGTAATAAAGGATTATGTTTGTTTGTTTGTCTTTTGTTTAACCCCGCACCCAGCAATATTCCAGCTGTATGACGGCTGCATGTAAATAATCGAGTCTGGACCAGACAATCCAGTGATTGGCATCATGAGTATCGATCTACACAATTGGGATACGATGACATTCATTAGCCAAGTCGAGTCGAGTCCGGCGCCATTAGTCGCCTCTTACGACAAGCATAGTGGCCTTCATCTTCCCGAGGCAAAGGTGTTGACTGACTACAAAAGTCCAGTTTCCGCGTTGAATGTCGTCATGCCACCAGTGCGATCTGCTTGATAATCAAGATCTATATTGTAATAGAACGGGTCTTTGCTCGTGAAGTGCGTCAATTTAAAAGCATGAAATATATTTGGAAAATATCTGTCGACACCCAGTTGACGGTACATGCGCTTTGCAAATCCAGCAGTCGATCGAAATCTGCACTTGAAATCCATGTCGTTAGTCAAGCCAAAATGTAACTCCAAAATTCCATCTATCGTTTGGCAAGTGTGGAAACTGGACCTGTACAGTCCGTCAACTCCCTTGGTAAGAAGAGTGGCCTTTATCTCGCATGGGTTGGGAAACACCTATGCTTAGATTTCAACAGTAACATAGTAATGGATTTGTCTCTTAGTTTTTTCTGTGGTTAATTCCAATGTATGGATTACAAAGACTAGGTTATTTACCTTTTATTTTGGACCTGATGTTTGTTGTGAGTGAGAGGTATTATTACCCGAGGGTCCTTGGATTTTCTAGAGTGGTCCAACATGGAAACACCTGATATTCTTCAATTTTGATATAACGGCCCGCACGTTACCAGGAAAAGTGCGGGCAGATGACATTTGATAATGCCCTCATTTGCCTCTGTCTATCGTCGGGCAAGTAATGGCGGACCTCGAGCTTCTGCAAATCATAATGCTTTGATCAATTAACGTTACCCTTTTATCATTAACCTGGCGTGTTGCCGGTGCAATGCACACCATTATATTGCCTACATAATTTCTTGAGTCTTGTGGTGCAAATCTGATGAGAGAGCCACAGTGACGCTGGGGACGGGGGCCACCAATCACACCAGATCCCAGACCTGACTGTTTACAACTATTCTCAGAAGCTAGGCATTTGATACTCGGGATACCCCGAATTTACTTTCCTAATGTCTTACTGGTGACCATTTAGTTGCATCCGCAACCTGTTAAGACTCCTCGAGCCTTGATGGTTTCTAAATAGAAAACGGTTCCCATTTCCACAATCTGTGTATGTTCAAACTAATCGAAAGAATGTTTAATTGTTTACTGTTATGTTTCTTTTACAATTATCGTATTATCCTTGTCCAACTCTTAATAAAGAAGTGCAAAGCCCTTGTCAACCTGAGATCAAACATGCCAACCTTCTACATTACCAACCCGTTCCTGATACAGTTTACACATTGGCCTGAAACAGCCTTCTTGTCCAGATGATTTACAAGCCCCGGTGACATAGCAACAATATTGCTGGCAAAACCACCTTTATTTATTTTGTAATAAGTTAAATACCAGCTTACTTATCAATAAGTATTCTCTCGAATGAATATGTATTTGCAGCTATCTTGGCTGCTGTGCTGACAGACAACTTTGGATGTGGTGTGACAGCATCAGTTGGGGCGATTCTCTTGTCTTCAGGCATCTTAAGCAGCAGTCAAACAACAAACATATACGCCCTGTACATGCTGCTGGGAGCCATGCCAGGTGGGTTCTGCATAACGCCACATTCACATCCGTTCTGTCACGAAGACTCAATTGCGAATACTTAGGAGGAGATACTTGAAGCAGTGCTGAAGTGTTTAGGCACTACATGAATAGCTTTTGGAAACGTCATCAAAACTTTCAAAATGTAGACGAAATATCTATAAAACAGTTTTCATTGCAATCAAAAGCACCAACAGTCCTATCACTGCCTTCTCCTGAATGCCAAAGTGTTTGCCTTTTTGACCTTGTAATTTCTGTTTCCATTCAGGTCTGGGGTACTCGTTGCTGTATATATGCTTACTAGTACAAGTTAATCAACATTTCACCACTCGGCGCCCTTTGGCAGTGGGACTTGTTGCAAGTGGAACTGGCGTGGGTCGCCTGTGCTGTCCGTTACTGGTGGCAGCGCTGGCGGAGGAATATGGTTGGCAGGGGGCACTCCTCATACTTGGTGGAGTGTGTCTGAACCTTCTTGCTTGTTGTCTCTTGATGCAAACAAAACGAGGAAAGGCTACAGGTCTTGTATAATTTTATTTTTTAGTGCTGACAAAATATAACTATTCACGTATCTTCTTAAATATATTATTTTTATATCATACAAACATTTATTTGTATATACGAAATTATTAAATTGGTTTACCCTCGCATAACCTTGATTCATGGATATGAGGGAAGTGCACCAAATTCGTGGTTTTATTAAACGATTTCATTTTGTATACTCACTGATCAATTTATTCATCTATTCAACTATAAAACTGCAGAAGATTCCACTCCTGTATTAATGGTGTTGTTGTTCTAATCTTAAATACTTTTTGTAGGGAATTATTCAGAAAATGTCACAAGAGACTAATCACAATTTTATTTACAAGAACAGAAAAACAATATAGTTTAGGGTGCCACAGAAAGTCGGGACAACCCTCTGTTAAACAATGCAAAGAATATGATTTCGCTAATGATACGTAATGGGATGTACCCGACAATTAACGAATGGCTAGACAGAGGGGAATACTTCATCTTGTTCATTTGACTGGCACTAATCTTGTTGAAATATTTGCTTGATGTTTGGAAAGATATTATGATACCACAATAGGCGGCGGGCTTGCATGGGTGCCAAGTCTTAACGAGCCTAAACTAAATGAAATTTCCTTCGGTTGGACATTGAATTTGACTGAAATTGATTTCTCTTGAAGGTAAAGCCATATATAAAGGGAGGTTATTCAGGGTAGAGGGTGCAACCGTGAGGGGTATATATAGGAATTGTAAAGCCTGGGTAGTTCAATCTCTCCTCTGGTGTCGCCGTTACAGTGTCGTTATATTTCGTATTAACTTTGCCACGTGTTCTTTCGCCATTTTGTTATGGAGCTATCTGAAGATATAAACAAGAAACTTGATGATATTCTGCAGCAGTTATCTACATGTCGAGAAGAAGTTGACAGGTCTGTTGAAGACAAACTTGTTAATTTACAAGATAACATGTCTTGAACAACAGCAGAAATTCAGAAACTCAAAACTGAAAGAGATTTCGTATGGAATCGGGAAGGGCACTGGCTTCAGTATAATTTCAATTCACAGACCCTTGTACATCTGAAACAAATGAAATTTGCTATTTCTTACTCAAAATTTGACCATTTGCAAGATCTACTTTGCGCGGAGGTCTTGCGCATTGAGCGTAGAAATAAGCTGATTAAGCTTGCCGACTCATCAGATGGAGGTTGGCAGACTGTTCGCCAATATGACTGTAATGATCTTGCTGATGATTCTGGCGATGATCGGCGTATTTCCAGAGTGGAATCCAGAGCTATCAAGAAAATGGACAAAAAGAAATCAAAATCATCAAGATATGCCCCATATAAGTTTTTCAGACCGACAGCAATTGTCAAGCAGGCTACAGTTTGGGGCAGGGCTTATCAGCGGGACCATCTCAAGGACGTCTTTTTCGCAGGAGAATTAAACACGACACATGTTTTGCGTGCGGAGACCTCAGCCGCTGGAGACGAGACTGTCCATATGTCAACTCTAACACAGTCACGCGGACAAGTCGACCAGGAAGCAAGACCACAGTCTCAGAGTAAACAAGGTAAAGTTGAACTTACAAACGATTATTATGAATATGAGAGTGGAAATGCTTAAACTTTAGTGAGGGGTCGTCAAGGATTGCATACAGTTTTGGCGTGACATTGGTTCTACTCAATTTGTGATTGATGTTATTGTAAGTGGATACAAGATACCATTTTACTCTTCTCCAACACCTATGGAATTAAAAAACAACATGTCGGCGTTGCAGCATTCTGATTTTGTTTATGAAACTATTACAGATCTTGTCCGGGGAAAAAAATTAGTGGAGGAATGTGAGAAGAGGCCTCGTGTTGTTAATCCGTTATGTTATCGGTGTCTATTCCATCTGCTGGAAAGAAAAGATTAATTCTTGACTTGTCTGTGGTGAAGAAACATGTGTTTAAACTTTCAGTCAAATATGTAAACTGGAAAACCGCTCTTATGCATATCAAAGCTGGTGATTGGTTAGTTAAATACGATATACATTCCGCGTACCATCATATTGAAATGCATACTCCACATACAACTTTTCCTGGCTTTTCATGGGTTTGGCCATGGGGCAGGAGGTATTACAAGTTTGTGGTTTTACCATTTGGTGTATCATCTACGCCCTATGTCTTTACAAAGGTAACCCGACAATTGGTAAAATGTGGGCGTTACCTCGGTTACAAGAACGTGATGTTTCTTGACAATGGAATTATTGTTGAAAATTCTATGTCAACTTGTGCTGTTATATCAGATAGGGTTACAGATGACCTCATAAGTTCTGGATTTGTACCTAAAGTTGAAAAGTCTTTATGGACGCCTTCACAAAGTTTGGAATGGCTAGGATTTCACGTGAACACTTTACATTTTACTTTAGCTATACCGGAAAGGAAGTTAGAGAAGGTTTCCATTTGCATCACATCTCTCTTAGTCCGTACCATTTGGTCTGTGTATGTTCGTGATGTATCTTCACTTGTTGGTCAAATTATTACTATGAAACCAGTCATTGGTTCAGTTAGTCAACTTACGACGAGGTCACTCAGTATTGATTGTCTGACGGCTAACTCGTTGAATGACTGGATTGTTTTGTAAGCTCAAAGTAAGGAACAGTTAGTGTTCTGGCGGGACAATATTCAACATTTCAAGTCCAGATCGTTGTGTTCAGACAGTTCCCCTACCAGGGTTGTTTATAGCGATGCAAGTCTTGTATGTTACGGTGGCTGCTGTATTCAGTTTGGTGGAAGGTCGTCACATGGACAGTGGTCCCAAAGTGAAATGAATCAAAGTTCAACATGGCGGGAGTTGAAGGCTGTATCTATGGTACTGACAAGTTTTCTGTTTTTACTGGGTTCTCACTTAATCAAGTGGTGTACGGATAATACCAATGTATGTGCTATTATTAAAAAGGGTAGCATGAAGACACACTTACAAACTCTTGCATTAATTATCTGTCAGTTGTGTTTGAGATCCTGTATACGTTTGATAGTAGACTGGATTCCCCGAGAACAAAATGATCAAGCAGATTTTCTGAGCAAGCTCACTGATAGAGATGACTGGGCAGTTGCAGACTGTGTTTTTTTGTGTACTCTATGAAACATGGAGACTACATTCAATAGATCGTTTTGCTTTTTACTACAAGAAGAAGATCAATCGTTTCGATTCTGGTTACTGGAACCTTACTTCTGAGAATGTGGATACTTTTACTTCAGATTGGAGTAATGAGGTGAAGTGGATAGTACCACCGGTGTATCTGGTCTCTCGTGTGTTGTGCCATATGCACAAATACAGAGCAAAGGGTACTTTGGTTGTACCTCAGTGGTACACAGCGAGTTTCTGCCCTTAATTTCTCAGGTAATTTCTCAAAGAAGTCAGAAACTTTGTTTATTTGCCGTCTTGCAATGAAGCTTATGTTCCCAGCCGTATTGGGGGAGGTTTATATGGTGAAACTGATTTAAAATTTTCAATGTTAGCGTTGAAAATCGATTTCAGTGATTGAAATGCTCTCTTCTGTTTCAGATATGTTAGACAGTGTATATCATGATGTTACATCTGCCGCCCCCCCCCCCCCCACCCCCCCCACCCCACCCCCCCACCCCCACCCCCACCCCACACCCCCACCCCACACCCCCCCCAGAAAGTTTAAAAAGGGTAGCATGAAGACACACTTACAAACTCTTGCATTAATTATCTGTCAGTTGTGTTTGAGATCCTGTATACGTTTGATAGTAGACTGGATTCCCCGAGAACAAAATGATCAAGCAGATTTTCTGAGCAAGCTCACTGATAGAGATGACTGGGCAGTTGCAGACTGTGTTTTTTTGTGTACTCTATGAAACATGGAGACTACATTCAATAGATCGTTTTGCTTTTTACTACAAGAAGAAGATCAATCGTTTCGATTCTGGTTACTGGAACCTTACTTCTGAGAATGTGGATACTTTTACTTCAGATTGGAGTAATGAGGTGAAGTGGATAGTACCACCGGTGTATCTGGTCTCTCGTGTGTTGTGCCATATGCACAAATACAGAGCAAAGGGTACTTTGGTTGTACCTCAGTGGTACACAGCGAGTTTCTGCCCTTAATTTCTCAGGTAATTTCTCAAAGAAGTCAGAAACTTTGTTTATTTGCCGTCTTGCAAAGAAGCTTATGTTCCCAGCCGTATTGGGGGAGGTTTATATGGTGAAACTGATTTAAAATTTTCAATGTTAGCGTTGAAAATCGATTTCAGTGATTGAAATGCTCTCTTCTGTTTCAGATATGTTAGACAGTGTATATCATGATGTTACATCTGCCGCCCCCCCCCCCTCACCCCCCCACCACCACCACACACACCCCCCCCCCCACCCCCACCCCCCCCACCCCCCACCCCCCCAGAAAGTTTAAAACCGAACGTACAAGGTTTGAGCATATTATCAAATGTGGCTAGATCAGCCACTTCAGTGAGATCATACAACTTGGGATTCAAGAGATTTTTTGATTGGGCAGATTCGCGTGGTTGGCAGACTTTATTGCCAATTCCACCTATGCACTGCACACCATATTTGGTATCTTTAATACAAAGTTGTGAAAGTATTTCTCCTGTCAATACAGCTTTTACAGCATTCGATATGCTCATGTTCTTGATGGGTTACAGAGTCCCACAGATAATACTGGTAAGAATTGTATTGGAGGTTGGTAAGCGGAGGTTAGCTAAACCAGTTAACAAAAAGGAACCGATAACAATATCGCAACTTAGTTGTATAGTATCGTCTCTAGAAAGTGAGAAATGCTTAGAAGACAGCAGAATTGCTGCAATTTAGTTCCTTTTGCAGGTTTTCTTTGATCAGTTGAATTATTGCACATTGCACGTTCAGATATCATGTGTTGTGAACATTATATGTCTATATCTATTGAACAGTCCAAGACGGACGTGTATCGAGATGGTGCATGGGTAGTCATAGGCGTATCTGATTCACTGCTATGTCCTGTTATGCACTTGCAACGTTATTTAACGATGGCAGAGATTGCCGAGGATTCTCAGGAATATGTGTTCAGAGCACTAAGTCCTGTTAATGGTAAATATGTTCTGAGAAAAGAAAACAAGCCACTGACTTATACAAGACTCCGTGAAATATCTTTTAACTTTGTCACCTTTTGTCCGTGATGTGTCAAGATATCGCCTGCACAGTTTGAGGTCAGGTGGTGTTTCAGCAGCAGCGGCAGCAAACAATCGTGTTAAGAGACACGGGCGCTGCAAGAGCGAGAATGCCAAAGATGGGTATATCAGTGACAGTGTTAAAGCCAGATTAATCATTGGGTTTGTAATATAGGTTGTTTTCCTGTAATCCCTTTCTTTGTTTCTCATGCAGCGTAAATGCCACAGGGGAAACCACATAGTGTGTTTGTTGTTTATATTTGGCTTGACGAGGTTTTGGAAGAGAGTTAGCTTAATGTTATATATATACTCTTCAAAAAAGGAACTTGACACTGACTTTCAAAATGTAATATAATGCCATTGTTTCAAAATGTAATATAATGCCATTGTTTCAAAATATGACACAGAAACCATGATTAAAACACTGTTTGAAGATCAATGTACACAATGTTCAAAACATTAATCGGGTCACCTAGACAGACACACGTACACGATACAGTTAATGTCACAGGGGTACAGAAAATGTCAGTATCGGTTGTGCCCACCACGTGCATCAATCACCGCTTGACACCGACGACCCACAGATGCAATCAAGTTGTCAAAAACACGCTGTTGGATGTGCTGCCATTCATGCTGAAGTGCATCAAGAAGCGCCGGAAGTGTTTGGGGCGGTGGATTCCTTCTGCGAACGCGTCGATCCAACTCGTCCCACAGATGCTCAATCGGGGACAAATCTGGTGACCGGGCTGGCCAAGGTCATGTCTGGATGTTGTTGTGCTGTAAGAAGTCCTGACAAACACGTGCAATATGCGGTCGAGCGTTGTCCTGCTGGAACTGTCCGCCATGAACGTTGACGTGAGGAAGAACGTAAGGCTGTAGGATCTAGTCTCTGTACCGCACACCTGTCAATGCACCTGCCACATGCACGAGAGGCGTCCTACCACCGTGATGAATTCCGGTCCATACCATGAAACTCCCGCCGCCAAATGGGACAACCTGCTGCACACAGTTGGGGGCGTAACGTTCACCCCGACGTCTGTAGACACGTGCGCGCCCATCAGCACGTGTGAGTAGGAAACGGGACTCATCAGTAAACAGTATATTTCTCCACCTTGCACGTGCCCATCTAACCCACTGTTGGCACCAAAGCAGACGGTCCGCCAGATGAAATGAGGCCAATACATGACGTCGAACAGGTCTTCGTGCAAAAAGTCCAGCCTCCTTCAGTCTGTTGCGTACCGTTTGATCTGATATTCTGCGTACCCCAGGGATCTGTGTGGTTGTAGACGTGGCTGTGGTAGTGCGGTCTCGGAGGTGTCGCAGCTGGTTGTATCGATCTTGTGCTTGGGTTGTCACCCTTGGTCTTCCTGACCTTGGTCTGCCGTCAACTCTGTTGGTGTTGTTGTATCGGGTCCACAGTGCGGAAATTGTCTGTCTGGATACGCCAAAGTGCCTGGCCACTTCTTGCTGAGTTGCTCCAGCTTGTAATCTCCCAATGGCGTTGTTCCGTTGAGCTGCATTCAGTCTTGGCATTCTGTCACCGCCTCTACTGCCGTTATAAGGACTGTATGAACAGCCGTTGATGTGGATTTTTATACCCATTCAGCAGGGGGGCCTGCATGCCTATATGCAGGATCCTGTGCTGCACGTTTTTTACAGGCGGTTGCGTTTGGATGAAGCTGTAAAATTGAACGCTACGTTTATGTGCTTTGCATGTGTTTTCGCGAATTATAGATACATCATCTTTCTGTTTGACTTTTTTGGTTCTTATTTACTGTAATTATTTTAGATATTTGGCAAAAAGTGGTTTTACATCTATGTCAAGTTTCTTTTTTTGAAGAGTATATAAGATACCTACGCGACAAAACGCAAAGAACAATGAAGAACGAAGCGTTGTTTATTTACACAATAACACATTGTTCGTTACGAAGTCATTTCTGGAGATTCGAACATTCACTTGCAACTTGACGACGTAAATTAAACATTATTTTTTGGAGGGAAGTTTCTTGTGAGTTGTTCCAAAAAGATGTATCTCAGCAACGCAGATAAACGCAATGGCCGAACGATCGCATCCCAAAGTGGGAGAGAAATGACAATCGGTACTGTGAAAAAGGTGCAGATAATGGACGTGAAAATTGTGAGAATATCCGTGAATTACCAAACTTAACCCCTGTTCATAAATGGACGAGGTCTGATTGTATTCAAGGAGTCATCATTATTTAAATACGGGTAAATATTGTTAAAACTTCTACATTTTATTAAGATCATTAAAGAGGCTGTACATAATGTTGATATCGCATATAAGAACTGAACGACGAGTGGGAATTGTTTATTGTACAAAAAAACACTGCAGGGAAAGTAAACCACGCAGGGCGCACACATTAACAGGTGATGACAGGTTAACTTACATAAATAGTTCAAGTCAATCTATTAAACTTTGTAGACATAACTTTTGTCTTATTGAATAGTATGTCTGGGAGATGGATTCTCATTACCTTAGGCTAGCGTTACCTCAGGCTAGTACAGTAAAGTACGTTTATAACGAATACGCTTATAACAAACTGGCGGATATAACGAACTGTTTTTTTGGTCCCGGACATTTGCTGTATATATGCTGTATTTACACTCTTCAAAAAAGAAACGCACACGTAGTATGTACTTCATTGAACCTGACTACACAAAAAATCCGGTATATAAATTGGATATATGTTATTGGAAAATGGTGGCCTAATATTTGACAAATGGCACGTCAAAATGCAGCCATTGTCGATTTGCAATTTCCTCAACGGCCTTGTTTTCACACTTGTTCAAAAAAGTCATGGAAGAAAACATTAAAGCAAAATGCACGTGCAAGTAATGATATTCGTAACTCGTGGTAGTGGCTATAAAAAGGTAAGCAGAAGTCAATAATTTGTCATTCAATTGTCAACATTTTTCAAGTTCGAAAATGCCAAGACTCAGCGCTTCCGATCGGAACATCGCCATAGGAGGTACCGAAAGAGGGGAATCGCAGTCTTCTGTTACATGCCACTTCAACGTCCACCACAGCACCATTTGCCGCCTTTCGGACCAATGCACATAGTTCAATTCCACTGCAGACCGTCCGAGAACCGGCCGACAAAGAGTTACCACCCCTGAACAGCATCGCTTCATTCGACTGGTAGATCTGACTTGGTAGTGGTTCAGCTCATGTGCCATCTCAACCCAATCGAACACCTCTGGGTTCGACTCGATCGACGTGTACGTCAACGTCAGAACACGCCGCAGACACTCCCACAAATGGCCAACGCGTTACAAACAAAATGGCGCAGAATTCCGCAGGACAATTTTCGTACACTTATCCAGCTAGTGCCAGGGAGATACAGAGCCGTGATTGCTGCCTGGGGCAGTCACACGAGACATTGAGTTCAGCGCCACCGTGTGGCCTTATGTGACATGACAATGAACAGTTTTCAATGCCTTTGTACGACAACATGTGACTATCGAGCTCCAAAATTTCATATTTGTATCTATGATATTAAATTAAATATATCGACTGTATTAGGTACAATAAATTTACTAAAAATCTACCTGTGCGTTTCTGTTTCTGGAGAGTGTATTTGCTTATGACGAACAACGGTTATAAGGAACTGAAAATTGTGGTCCCTTTGAGTTCGTCATAACCGTAGTTTACTGTATTCTTCTATAAGTTGTAACTGAAATATTCTCTATCTACGTTTTCCGTGAATCATGACATAATCACTTACTGTGGATGTATAATTATGTGAAAAGTTGCATAAATGCTGAACCATAACTAATATAATTGCTTGCTGTGGATCTATAGTTATTTAAAGGTTTGCATAAATGTTACACCACGATAGACACACAAAGTTTGTCACACCATTTCTAAATAACCCCTTCAGTATGAAACAACATTTGAAGTTGCATTTTGGATACGAGCTTATACGCAACATAAGTAACGATAATAATTGTTCACAAACTTTTATTTTTCATAGCAGATCAAACCAAGGACAGACCACCAAATCCACTGAGTGCATCACTGAAATCGGGACTAACGAAATTAAGAGACATTTTTCGTGTCCGAGGTGCAGTGATATTTGGGATTTCTCAACTCATATGTGGATTAGGCTATCATTCTTACCCAACTTTCCTACCAGCCTACATCATGGCGTCACTTCCGGCTGTGACTTCCACTCAAGGTGCACAAGCTGTTTCCCTAATCGGGTTCGGGAATGTCATCGGGAGACTTGGGTTCGCCAGTCTGTCCATGCTCGGACCTAGGGTGCCCATTTATCTGTTTATACTTGGTCTAATCGTTTGTGGCTTCACCAACATCCTCGTCACCTTGTGCCAGAGCACGCATTGTTTCTTGGTCACGTCAGTGGTTTACGGTGTAGCAGTAGGTACGTCTTGGTTGAAACATGTGAGTATGTAGATTACAGTAACCGCAATACATGAATTCTGACACGGGTTTTTATAAAGTCAGTAGCTTACACACACCAATATTAATGATTATTATCAATAATTAATTTTTTAAAAACTGCGGCTAAAAGCCGTGTCTTCTGAAACGATAAACAGTAAACAAACCAAAGTGAAGACGTTTCTCATGTTGTTATTGTCTGAGGTTTGAAGCCAGTTGTTTTTGTTCTACTCTGTTCTTACTCTTGAGTATCGTACCCAGAGAGCAATAGCAATCGGGCTGTTGCTTTGTTAATTATGAACAGACTTGCCTCATAGTGGCGACATTCCTATAGATTTTTAAAAGCAATATCGGAAACACTAGTTGTACTATAACGTGCACTTAAATGTAGTCACAGTGGAAGTGACAAACACAACGGTAGAATTTAGATAGTTTAGAGATTCCTATAGAATTTTCAATTATTTTCCTTAGAAACGCATGATTTGCCATACTGATGTTATGGATCGCCTTTAGTTTGACATGAGGTATAACCATATGGTTCATGGCTTTCGTTCGAGATATTATGTGAACATTTTGTAATCTTGCAAAATATAATTCATGGATTTATTCTTGATGTTCCCATACATTTTCATGTTGTAGGTGGCTCGATGGGACTCTTCTCCATTGTGTTGGTAGATATGTTTGGACTGGAGAACATCTCCAAAACACTTGGGATATTCCTATTCTGCAACGGAATTGGTTTGTTGTGTGGACCGCCAATAGAGAGTACGACTATTTATGATTCTTTTCACTTCACAATCTTCTCACAGTTTGGCGCTTTAGACACACAACGTTTCAAGGAGACATTAAATGGTGTTGTTGACAAAAGAACACCCACTGCATTATTAAGAGAAGTGAAAGTAAATTGAAGCTAAATATGACCACAACATCACAAGTAATCCTTGGACTTCCCGGGATTAAGTTTTATAATGCTATGTTAACCAGCCCCAAACAGAGTAACATTGTTTCCTGGAAATAATTATGCCCTCTCAATGGTTCAATCATTGCCAAAAGCATTTGGAATATAATGATGCGATTGTTCCAATCAAACGTTGTTGTTAAAACACGTTACGTGCCAGGAACAAGCAACAGCTAAATGGTGTGATGCATCTGTCGGCCATTGGCAGGTTGTCCCAGTAGTCGACGTTGACTTCGCTGCGTGCCTTTGTCATGCCAGGATCTGCACAAAGTGGGTTCAAATCCGAGACTGATAATGTGTGGCTTGGCTTCTCTTCGATAGACGTGGGAAGCATGTGCGACCTGCCTTGCTTTAAGCCTTCCTTACGCTTTATATATATTACTCAAAAGAAGTTAAGGAACACCCAAATAAGTTATCGAAATCACTCAAAAAATAAATCGTGGACACAGGAACAACACTGATTGGGAAAGATAAGTATTTAATCATGACATTTCATTGACGAAAGAAACGCTGGCATACAGCTGACCAGAGCAAACAATATGAACTGCATGTACCCTATAAATCAAAAGTCACACACTGCAGTTCAGGATCATCCTGTTCCTTCAATATCGGGTATGCCCACCCCTGGAAGCAATACAGTCCTGACATCTTCTGCGCATAGATCGGACAAGCTTCTGCAATGTTGCCTGTGGAATTGCTTGCCATTCCTGATGAAGAAATCCTAACAGTTGCTGGAGATTAACAGGAAGTGGAAGGTTAGCTTGAACAGCTCTTCTCAAGGCATCCCAAAGATGTTCAATGGGCGCCAGATCTGGCGAATAAGCAGGCCATTGCACAACGGTTATCTGCCTTTGTCAGTGATAATCCGAGCGCGATGGTATCTTGCATTGTCTTCCTGAAGAATAGCACCTTGACCAATCTTACGATGTGTGGGAGTTCATGAATCTCATCACGGTACCTGGCAGCATTCAGATTCCTGACAATATGGTACAGAGGAGTCCTGTGATTCCAACTGAATCCTCCCCATACCATCACTGATCCCCCACCAAAAGCGACACGTTCACGTACCGTAGCATCAGTGAATCTCTCTCCAGTACGACGCCACGCCCGTATTCTGCCATCATTGAGCTGCAAACAGAATCGCGACTCGTCTGTAAACAGTACACGAGACAATTGCTGTCTGTCCCAACGCACATGTTGTCGACACCAAGCCAGACGTGCTGTTCTGTGAACTGGACGTAAAGGTGGTCTCACTGCTTGTCATCGACTTCTCAAGTGTGCAGCTCGTAAACGGTTTCGCACCGTCTGATCACTAACGACAGTGTAATTGACAGCCCTTAACTGTAACCTGAGGTTGTTTGCTGTTGATGTACGCTGCCTGAGTGCTTGGAGAACCAGGTATCGATCATCACGTTGTGAGGTACACCTTGGCCATCCAGAACGATGTCGCTCTTGCACTCTGCCAGTGGTCGCAAAACGATGACAAAGGATGTGAATGACAGAGGGGGACACCTGCAATCTTCTGCCCACCTCACGTAAAGAAAGGCCATCCTGGAGCCAACCAAAAGCTCGTCCTCTATCAACATCAGTCAGATGTCGTCTCTGTGGCATGGTTTTGGAAAGTGTGATTACACGATCATCGTCATCGCCTTCTTAAAGGGAAAGCATGCACGTGCGCCATGAACATCACCACTTTCAAATGCTGAGCATGAAAATTATGTTGGTTGTTGCTAAGGACAGGTGCAGCGTTGTGTTATATATTCCTGTGTTTTGCTCATGTTTTCAACTCATTTGCATGACTAGCAGAAGTGTTTCCAGAAAGTGTCAGGAGGACCAGCAATACCCCAGACGTGGTACAACATGTTGCCAAACATTAGATGATGGTAATGTTATAACACATAATGCCATGGCCAATTTGCTAAATCGTGTATTATATATCTGGTGTTCTTTAACTTCTTTTGAGTAGTATATATTTCTGAATTACTGTTCATACCTGTATTTAACCTAGGTAATGGATCTATATGCAAGATGCAACGACTTTTCTAGTTCAATAAGTTATTTGATGCATTCCTTCTCTCAGGAGAGATAATCCACAATTCCTATTAAAACGGCCAAGATGTATGTGATTCAGATATATCAAATCCTTGGATGTTAACTCTGTTCTGCACAGGTTCCTTGGTAGCACTGACTGGTGTGAGGGAGGACTTCTTCTACTCGTCTGGCACCTTTTACCTTCTCAGTGCTCTGGCCATAGTCCTCATCATAACTGGGAAAATAGGGACACAACTGCGCCGACGAACCTACAACATAAATGTAAAAAGTGTTTCCAACCCAGCATTTACGACCGCAAATGTGGATGCGTAGGGGTAGCATTTGGAGAGGTGAATGGGTAGCATCTGGAGAGGTGAAGGAGTAGCATCAGGAGAGGTGAAGGGGTAGCATCTGGAGAGGTGAAGGGGTAGCATCTGGAGAGGTGAAGGGGTAGCATCTGGAGAGGTGAAGGCATCTGGGGAGGTGAATGGGTAACATCTGGAGAGGTGAAGGCATCTAGAGAGATGAAGGGGTAGCATCTGGAGAGGTGAAGGGTAGCATCTGGAGAGGTGAAGGCATCTGGAGAGGTGAAGGGGTAGCATCTGGAGAGGTGAAGGCATCTGGGGAGGTGAAGGAGTAGCATCTGGAGAGGTGAAGGGGTAGCATGGGAGAGGTGAAGGCATCTGGGGAGGTGAAGGAGTACCATCTGGAGAGGTGAAGGGGTAGCATGGGAGAGGTGAAGGCATCTGGAGAGGTGAAGGGGTAGCATCTGGAGAGGTGAAGGCATCTGGGGAGGTGAAGGAGTAGCATCTGGAGAGGTGAAGGGGTAGCATGGGAGAGGTGAATGCATCTGGGGAGGTGAAGGGGTAGCATCTGGAGAGGTGAAGGAGTAGCATCTGGAGAGATGAAGGCATCTAGACAGGTGAAGGGGTAGCATCGGGAGAGGTGAAGGGGTAGCATCTGGAGAGGTGAAGGCATCTAGACAGGTGAAGGGGTAGCATCGGGAGAGGTGAAGGGGTAGCATCTGGAGAAATGAAGGGGTAGCATCTGGAAAGGTGAAGGCATCTAGACAGGTGAAGGGGTAGCATCGGGAGAGGTGAAGGGGTAGCATCTGGAGAGGTGAAGGCATCTGGAGAGGTGAAGGGGTAGCATCGGGAGAGGTGAAGGGGTAGCATCTGGAGAGGTGAAGGCATCTGGAGAGGTGAAGGGGTAGCATCGGGAGAGGTGAAGGGGTAGCATCTGGAGAGGTGAAGGCATCTGGGGAGGTGAAGGGGTAGCATCTGGAGAGGTGAAGGGGTTGCATCTGGAGAGGTGAAGGCATCTGGGGAGGTGAAGGGGTTGCATCTGGAGAGGTTAAGGCATCTGGAGAGGTGAAGGGGTAGCATCTGGAGAGGTGAAGGCATCTGGGGAGGTGAAGGAGTAGCATCTGGAGAGGTGAAGGGGTAGCATGGGAGAGGTGAATGCATCTGGGGAGGTGAAGGGGTAGCATCTGGAGAGGTGAAGGAGTAGCATCTGGAGAGATGAAGGCATCTAGACAGGTGAAGGGGTAGCATCGGGAGAGGTGAAGGGGTAGCATCTGGAGAGGTGAAGGCATCTAGACAGGTGAAGGGGTAGCATCGGGAGAGGTGAAGGGGTAGCATCTGGAGAAATGAAGGGGTAGCATCTGGAAAGGTGAAGGCATCTTGACAGGTGAAGGGGTAGCATCGGGAGAGGTGAAGGGGTAGCATCTGGAGAGGTGAAGGCATCTGGAGAGGTGAAGGGGTAGCATCGGGAGAGGTGAAGGGGTAGCATCTGGAGAGGTGAAGGCATCTGGAGAGGTGAAGGGGTAGCATCGGGAGAGGTGAAGGGGTAGCATCTGGAGAGGTGAAGGCATCTGGGGAGGTGAAGGGGTAGCATCTGGAGAGGTGAAGGGGTTGCATCTGGAGAGGTGAAGGCATCTGAGGAGGTGAAGGGGTTGCATCTGGAGAGGTTAAGGCATCTGGAGAGGTGAAGGGGTAGCATCTGGAGAGGTGAAGGAATCTGGGGAGGTGAAGGCATCTGGAGAGGTGAAGACATCTGGGGAGGTGAAGGCATCTGGGGAGGTGAAGGCATCTGGGGAGGTGAAGGCATCTTGGGAGTTGAAGGGGTAGCATCTGGAGAGGTGAAGGCATCTGAAGAGGTGAAGGCATCGGGGGGGGGGGGGGGGAGGCATCTGGGGAGGTGAAGGCATCTGAGGAGGTGAAGGCATCTGGAGAGGTGAAGGCATCTGGGGAGGTGAAGGGGTAGCATCTGGAGGTGAAGGCATCTAGGGAGGTGAAGGGGTAGCATCTGGAGAGGTGAAGGGGTAGCATCTGGAGAGGTGAAGGCATCTGGGGAGGTGAAGGCATCTGTGGAGGTGAAGGCATCTGGAGAGGTGAAGGCATCTGGGGAGGTGAAGGCATCTGGGGAGGTGAAGGCATCTGGGGAGGTGAAGGCATCTTGGGAGGTGAAGGGGTAGCATCTGGAGAGGTGAAGGCATCTGAAGAGGTGAAGGCATCGGGGGGTGGGGGGGGGGGGGGGGGGGGGGGGGGTAAGGCATCTGGGGAGGTGAAGGCATCTGAGGAGGTGAAGGCATCTGGAGAGGTGAAGGCATCTGGGGAGGTGAAGGGGTAGCATCTGGACGTGAAGGCATCTAGGGAGGTGAAGGGGTAGCATCGGGAGAGGTGAAGGGGTAGCATCTGGGGAGGTGCAGGCATCTGAGGAGGTGGAGGCATCTGGAGAGGTGAAGGCATCTGGGGAGGTGAAGGGGTAGCATCTGGAGAGGTGAAGGGGTAGCATCTGGAGAGGTGAAGGGGTAGCATGGGAGAGGTGAAGGGGTAGCATGGGAGAGGTGAAGGGGTAGCATGGGAGAGGTGAAGGGGTAGCATGGGAGAGGTGAAGGCATCTGGGGAGGTGAAGGAGTAGCATCTGGAAAGGTGAAGGCATCTGGGGAGGTGAAGGCATCTGGAGAGATGAAGGGGTAGCATCTGGAAAGGTGAAGGCATCTGGGGAGGTGAAGGGGTAGCATCGGGAGAGGTGAAGGCATCTGGGGAGGTGAAGGGGTAGCATCTGGAGAGGTGAAGGGGTTGCATCTGGAGAGGTGAAGGGGTAGCATCTGGGGAGGTGAAGGGGTTGCATCTGGAGAGGTGAAGGGGTAGCATCTGGAGAGGTGAAGGGGTAGCATCTGGGGAGGTGAAGGGGTTGCATCTGGAGAGGTGAAGGGGTAGCATCTGGAGAGGTGAAGGGGTTGCATCTAGGGAGGTGAAGGGGTTGCATCTGGAGAGGTGAAGGGGTAGCATCTGGAAAGGTGAAGGCATCTAGACAGGTGAAGGGGTAGCATCGGGAGAGGTGAAGGGGTAGCATCTGGAGAGGTGAAGGCATCTGGGGAGGTGAAGGGGTAGCATCTGGAGAGGTGAAGGGGTAGCATCTGGAGAGGTGAAGGCATCTGGGGAGGTGAAGGGGTAGCATCTGGAGAGGTGAAGGCATCTGGGGAGGTGAAGGGGTAGCATCTGGAGAGGTGAAGGGGTTGCTTCTTGAGAGGTGAAGGGATAGCATCTGGGAGGTGAAGGGGTAGCATTTGGAGAGGTGAAGGGGTAGCATCTGGGGAGGTGAAGGGGTTGCATCTGGAGAGGTGAAGGGGTAGCATCTAGACAGGTGAAGGGGTAGCATCGGGAGAGGTGAAGGCATCTAGACAGGTGAAGGGGTAGCATCGGGAGAGGTGAAGGGGTAGCATCTGGAGAGGTGAAGGCATCTGGAGAGGTGAAGGGGTAGCATCTGGGAGGTGAAGGGGTAGCATCTGGAGAGGTGAAGGCATCTGGAGAGGTGAAGGGGTAGCATCTGGAGAGGTGAAGGGGTAGCATCTGGAGAGGTGAAGGCATCTGGGGAGGTGAAGGGGTAGCATCTGGAGAGGTGAAGGGGTTGCATCTGGAGAGGTGAAGGCATCTGGGGAGGTGAAGGGGTTGCATCTGGAGAGGTGAAGGCATCTGGAGAGGTGATGGGGTAGCATCTGGAGAGGTGAAGGCATCTGGGGAGGTGAAGGCATCTGTGGAGGTGAAGGCATCTGGAGAGGTGAAGGCATCTGGGGAGGTGAAGGGGTAGCATCTGGAGAGGTGAAGGCATCTGGGGAGGTGAAGGGGTAGCATCTGGAGAGGTGAAGGGGTTGCATCTGGAGAGGTGAAGGCATCTTGGGAGGTGAAGGGGTAGCATCTGGAGAGGTGAAGGCATCTGGGGAGGTGAAGGGGTAGCATCTGGAGAGGTGAAGGTATCTAGGGAGGTGAAGGGGTAGCATCTGGAGAGGTGAAGGGGTAGCATCTGGAGAGGTGAAGGGGTAGCATCTGGAGAGGTGAAGGTAACTAGGGAGGTGAAGGGGTAGCATCGGGAGAGGTGAAGGGGTAGCATCTGGAGAGGTGAAGGGGTAGCATCTGGAGAGGTGAAGGTAACTAGGGAGGTGAAGGGGTAGCATCTGGAGAGGTGAAGGCATCTAGGGAGGTGAAGGGGTAGCATCTGGAGAGGTGAAGGGGTAGCATCTGGAGAGGTGAAGGCATCTAGGGAGGTGAAGGGGCAGCATCTGGAGAGGTGAAAAGGCAACATCTAGAGAGGTGAACAGGTAGCATCTGGAGAGGTGAATGGGTTGTGTCTGAACAGGGAGAAGGGAAGCATCTTAAAGAGGTGGTGGGGTTGTTTTTTATGGTTTGTATTTGCGGAGGTGAAGGTTAGGTTAGGTATAGGTTGAGAGGCGTGGGGAGGATACTGTCTGGAGAGGTGAAGGGTTAGTGTGTGGAGGGGTGGAGAGAAAGCATCTGGAGATGTTTTCAGGTAGGGCCTGGAAATGTGTATTAGTAACGTCTAAAAAGGTGAAGGGGAAGAGTCCAGAGAGTGGTGGGGTGGGGTGGGTTGTGCTTTAGTTGTGTTATATATATATATATATATATATATATATATATATATATATATATATATATATATATATATATATATATTCCACTATATATCTTAATATCTTTCCAGAACTATTGATTTTGGTGATTGATTGACTACAATATTCACTGATAATAATCCCTTTATTGTCTTCGCAAATATTTTAAAAATAAGATATACAAGCAGTAGTGTCGACTTGGCCATTTGCTGCTGTTTCATTATGAAAATATGTTTTAGATGTGTTTGGGTGTTTGCTGAAATTCGTTATTGAGTGGATCTATTGACGTGACGGAGTTGATACTTTTTGTAATAATTTTCTCTTAGGAAGTATTGTATAAAATTATTTATTACAAAAGAAGAACCACTTGTGTTTTTTCATTACCTGGTGGCACATTGTTGCATTTTCTTTGCAATACATTTCTAATGACATAATATATACCTTTTCTGAAACTAGTGGGACAAACCTGCTCATATACTGATGAATGGCTCCCCGGTATGATGAAGCAGTTCACATACTTGCTTTATTTAGTAAATGAACGGACACACATACCTTTGACATGTATAAAAACAGCTTGTTTAAAGAGTGGGTTACATGGCCACATAGGGTGACAATATATACTCACAAGCAAAAGAAACGCAAGTCGAGTATACCGCTGAGCAGTGACGCCGTGTCCCCGACCTTGACCAACATTCAGAAAACACATGGGTCCAAGTCTCGCATTTAGTCCAATCCCTGCCCATATCATGACGCTAGGTCCACCCCATGGATCCCTTTCCACAACGTTTCTGTCAGCGAAACGATCACCTCGACGCCGCCAAATTCTGACTCTTCCGTCTGCATGGGAGACACCAAAGCGACTTTCATCAGAGAAAGATGACACGCCGCAACTCACGAAGACGCCAATTGCGATGACCCTGTGCCCACTGAAGTCGTGCTTGTAGATGCCGTGGTTAAAGAACAGGACGATGTGCTGGTCGGCGACATCTGAGGTTGTTGGAACGGAGACGTCGGATCACAGTGTCCCGTCTAATGTGTCGATTATGTGTTCCTATGGTCTGTCGAGCACTTTCACTTGCAGTAAGGAACGGATGACGCTGGTGTTGACGGGTATTCTGCCGATCTTGTCGAGGTGTGGTGACCCTAGGACGACCGCTCCGAGGAAGGTCATCTGCGGTCTGTGTAGCATTGTATCGATGCAGGAACGGTAAATTGTGGTTATGTTATAGACTTTTCAGGAGGTCAATGTCTGTTGGTACGTCCTCGGTCAATATTGTTTTTCTTGGGTCCGTAAAAAAACAGGTACTGACCGAATAAAAGCCTATAACTGTTTTATTATAAAATAGTTACTGACAGTACACATTTTAAGATTCAACACTTTTAATATTGAACAGTCAAAAATCAACAACATGGTAGGCTAAAGATGTACATATTCTGCTGCTGATAGATTTGTAATTAATGGTCACCTGACGGTTGTTCATAATGCTCTCATGCTTTTGAAACATGGAACTGTTACTGGTGTGTACATGAATTTGTGGTATTTTGAGGGGCATCTTTAACGGTAGCTGCCGCAGGAATTGGCACAAACTGGAGAATGCCATCGAAGTATATATTATCGTAAGCCCAGTACATGTTAATAAAACCAAGCATGTATTATGGGCCTTTGGCCTTTATGCTGTAATAAAGAATCTAATCTAATCCAATCCAATCCAATCCAATCCAATCCAATCCAATAGTTTGTTGGTAATCAGACTAAAGCCCTTTTCTCACATTCACGAATCTGAACAAGAATGAACACGATTTACCGTTTTTCCTTAAATCGTGTTGGAACGTATGAAGGTCGCGCACTCATTCGTGTTAAGTCGTGGTCGGTCGCGCGCGGTCGTATGGACGTGGCAGCTCGGCTTAAATCGTGTTCTAAATTTTTGCAATGAAAAGCCGTGTTCAGTCGTATGAAGGTCGTATGAAGGTCGTATGACAGTCGTGTCCAATCGTATGAAGATCGTGTTCAGTCGCGTTCAGTCGTGTTGGGGAGCGTGGGAAGAAACTCATACGACCTTCATACGTTTTAACACGATTCAATACGACTTTCATACGCCTTTCATACGACTCCCATACGCCTGAACACGAAATCCATACGTTTGTCATACGACCGGAAGAGCCAATCACATGACTGAGTGAGAACGTGGGAATCCCCCTGAAAGTGAAAGCTCATTCTACAGCCATGCCAAACCTCAGGCGGCCTAAACGGAAGCTCCTCCAAGCAAAACCGTCGAAAGGGAAACATCCTTCACCACCAACCATGGATGAACATCCACCCGGTACCCAGGGACAAGAGGAGCCAGATGAAACCTCTGAACCACCACCAAAATCATGGTGAAGACTGACACAGAAATGCTGTTGCAATGCAGCTTATATACTACATGACCCACGTGAACAAAATAAACAAAAATATGTCGTGTGAAGGTCTTTCTCAGTCGTATGGAGATCGCGTTTATTTTTGTAGTCGTATGGACATCGTAATGATTCAGGGTTTAATCGTGTGGCGGTCGTGTTGATTCGTGTTAAATCGTATGGGTGTCGTAAGACAGTCGTCCTACGTCGTATGACATTCGTATTGGGGTCGTGTTAAATGAGGTTAAATCGTGTTGTATCGTATGAACATCTTCTGACGGTCGTATGAGTGTCGTGTTCAGTCGTATGAAGGACGTCGTATGAGGGTCGTATGAGGGTCGTTTTTGGTCGTATGAGGGTCGTGTTTGGTTAAGAAATTAGCATAAACTACAATGTCGAGCACGAATCAACACGATTTTTCAATTTTTCTTAAATCGTGTTCGCAATTTCTTCAATCGTGTATGTGAGATAGGGGCTTAAACCGCTTACCCGATGTATCGCTTCCGAGAATTTTTGAATTCCTTGAACAGCGCCATTCTTCGAACAGTCGACATGCCCAGTCGATATTCTTGCGAGGTTTTTTCCGGTGGGAATTTCTCTTTCATTTCATTCACAACATCGTCGGATTTTGGCTCGACAAATCTGTCAGAAATACGTTCACCCTCAAACCTTTGAGACGCAGTGTATAAAATTTCGTCTTCGCTCGAGGAGAAGTCAGGTGATTTATCCGTTTAGAGCATTTCGGTCTCAAAATCACTGATATCACTGTACTGGGGCAAGTAAGTAGCTTCTTTTGATATTAATTCCGAATCCTCCATTTTCACTTAGTTTGTGAACAGAGAATCTCTTCGTCGGAACTACTCATGTTGCTGCTTCCAAGGCAAATGGCTTCTCGAGCTGACCATGTGGTTTCGAACTGCGCATGTCTTCGCCGAGACACTGCTCGTGCAGCGTGTGATTCCCACGCGCACAACATTTGCGAGCTTCATAACTCTACTGCACAGAGACAGTTTCAACTGATGTGTGTGTTTGCCACAATATAGTTCGCGAGGAAATTATAAAAAAAGCATTAGTTGATTAAATATGGCAATGGTCTTAGTATGTTAGACCATTCGGACCTTGTTGTCTAATCGTTGAAATGGTTAGTTAGACCACGCTCGTGGTCTAACTAACCATTCCAACGATTAGACAACAGGTCCTCATGATCAAACTATTACATAGACATGCCTTGTGTTGTAGAAGGCGAAGCTGCATAGGTAGTCATACAGTTTCATCATGTCGGCATCGGCTATAGGAGGGTAGTGCTGGATCTCTGCAAACCCAATTCGCTTCAGTGTCATCGAATACCATGTCGATAGGGCACAAGAGTGACTTTATTTTAATGATCACTTTTCTCGGTTCTGCCTTCAAGATTATATTTCGACAGCATTTTGTTCAATTCTTTGATTGAAAAAAATCAAACTAAACCGACTTTCCCTTCTGAGCTAAATGCTCGTGGAATACATTCGCCACTGTCGAAGTAGATGGTTTGGTATTTTTGCATCTATGTTGTTCAATATAAAGCCATGTTCTTCAACAGATAGATCAGCGAAACGGCTAGGACGCCATGTTTACGTTGTTAGGATCGTCACTCGCCGGGGAGACGCCTGATTGCTTGAAAATAGAGTGAAACCCTAATCCTCGTATTTTCCTGCTATTCTAAGTAACTCAAGTCAATATCGTAAATTATCAGACCTGGGGTGCAGTCGATATGCATTTCTATAGATTTTTGTGTGATCTCTTCTCGGCCAATGAAAACAGGGAAAATTTACATTATACAATAACCAGTTATATACATGTACAAGTAAACACCTGACAAAACGGCCCTAAAACAGAAGTATCACATTTTTAAAATATAACAAACTATCCCCGTCCTCGAAGGCATGCAACGTCAGCAACACCAGAAATGATATAGATTAAGTGTCATGCTGCTACTTCAGTAATCATTTCCCAGGAGAGAGTCCATTCTATGTTAAGAATAAAATACGACAAAATACGATAAAATACAAAGTCACTTGATATTCATATCAAAAGGACAATTTATAAAACGTCAACTGTAAAAGCTGGTCTTTCAATCGCAATGTAACATTTCAAAGAAGGTTCAGAACTGACCCATTTCAAAACCTACGTTTGGAAGAGTACAGATTTGGAAGATGAGCTGGTTACTGATTTGCTTCCTATTTAGGTTTAGGCGAGTTTGTCAGGAACATAAAGCAATACATGGTAATACGGTGATAGGTTTATAATATCCCAGAATTATTGGCAATGAAGAAAGTATCACTTCGTTTGGTTCTAAAGCTTCTGACATCTGATAAAAAACGCACCAGGCACAACATGTTTCTTGATAACCTAGCTCTGGATGATGCTGATCCAGGAAGCTTCGTGCAATGATTTGTCTCTTCGGAAGAAACCTGGGTTCAAAACTACCAACCTGGGTCCAAACAATAAGTAAAACAGTTGAAGCATTTGACACCACCACGAAAAATACAATGACTGGCCAATCAGCTGGAAATGTTATGGCCTCTGTGTTCAGCGATGCCGAGGGTGTCATCATGGTATAAGAAACGGAGGAGATTATGCTGCACTTTACTTTTAAGGCAATTGCAGGATGGAATCAAGACTAAGAGACGTGGAAAGCTAACAAATCTGTGTTTTTCCATCAGGACCAAGCGCAAGTGCATAAGACAGTCATTGCCAGAGCTACAATCCAGGAGTGTGATTTGTGAAGTCCTTCAGTACCCACCATATCGTCCTTATCTCTCTCCGTCAGATTTCCATTTGTTCTTAAACATAAAGAAAGCTCTCGCCGGAAACATTTCGACGCGAATGATGACGTCAAAGCAGTTGTGTATAACGTTTGGACATCCAAGAGAGGGGACTGGGATACAACCCCTCCAGCATCGTTGCCAAAAGTGTATCAATGTGTCGAGGGGACTATGTAAAACGGATCATTTTAATGTCTTTAGTTCAATTCTTTGTTATGTAAGGCTCAGCACTTACGAAGTGCGTTCAATAAGGTTTTGCAACTTCAATACAAGACCAAGTCGCAGAATATCTATTGCACTTATATATTTCAATATAATCTTAATTCACCTCAAAACACTTATTCCATTTGTCCTTCAAGCTTTTAATACCACTTTTATAGAAATCCCCAGATGCGCCCTCTAATCACGCCTCTGTGGCAGCCTTTATGTCCTCGTCATCCTGGAAGAGTCTTCCACGTAGGGCAGATTTCATTTGCCGGAACAGGAAAAAGTCATTGGGGGCTAAATCTGGGCTGTACAGTTAAATCACCCACCCTACAGCCCAGACATTAGCCCCCAGTGACTATTTCCTGTTCCCGCAAATGAAATCTTCCCTACCTGGAAGAGTGGTATACATATTCTCAAGACTGCATCCTCATGAAGATCCAGGTTAGAATAGGCCTTCAGCAACCCATGCTTATTGTAAGAGGTGACTAACGGGATCGGGTTGTCAGGTTAATTTACTTGGTTGATTCATGTCATCGTGTCCCATTTGCGTTGATCGATTCCCATGATGTCAATTACTGGATTGTCTGGTCCAGACTCGATTATTTACGTACCACCAACATATAGCTGGAGTGCGACGTTAAACAACAATCAAACTATATAATAAGGGCCCAGACTCAGCTTCCTTCACGAACCACAAATGTGGTCTCACTGCAAAAGTCTATGTGTCTTCCTTTGTAGATTAGCCGTGCCACTGACCGCAGATGAACAGCAACATACACAGCCATGAACACAACAGTAACACTGATCTTAGAGTGAACTGCTTGGTGAAAGACAATGAGAGAATTTAATTACAGAAGCAATTGTGAAAAGTCAAAACAATTAATATCCTCAGTCCAAGCACTGAGCCACAGCAAAGAAATATTTCCAAAATCATCGGATTGCAAACAGGAAACAAACGATTTAGTGACATATTGACACAACCATGGCCTCCGTAAATTGTGAACTCCACGTCACTAGAGATTTTGATATCTTCCACTTTCGCTGCCCTTTTTGGTTTTACCCAAAGTCAGTTTTACTCCTGATCCAGTTTTAGCTTATCACATGGTAAATTCCATCACAATAAATTTCACTCCATAACTGTCATATCAACTCAGACACAGACATACACCCAGTGTTCGAAATACGCGCCTGTCCGTAGGCCCGTGGCAGGTAGAGCTTGAGTCGTGCTCGCAGTTTCAAAATTTGCATGGGACCTTATAGCGTGCAATAAATTTATGTGTCGATTTATTTCTCACAATAAGCCACAGGGTTTTCATTTTTTTTTAAATAAGGGCCCCCAAAGTTTGCCTAGGGCCTGCAGCCTCTATAATCTGTGGGTCCTGAGGCCTGCCTGGCATTTTGTAAAATTTCATATTTTCTTATTAGTAACACAAAAGAGCTGTTACCATGTCATTTGACATTATTTTTCTGAAATTATTGAACAATTACTTATGTTAGAGGGGATAGCTATTTTGTTTATACCTTTCAGTGTCAGTTAATAATAGAAACTAAAATGATCTCATTCATAACCACACATTTCCCACTGAACATTATATTACAAATAACCTTCCTCTCAGTCAATCAGTATGACATTTCCACACATTACTAATTAATAATTTAATGAATTCTGCATTTTGCAAAACTAATTGTATAACAGCCAGTGTGACAAATTGAAAGAAATGTTGTTAAATTGGATAACGTCTCTATAATCACAAAGTTTGCGTGTTATCCTATATTCCACGATTCTGACTGGCTGACGTGGTATCAAAATTGAATGTTAATTGCCAATAACTGCAGAAAATTCTGCAGGGACAGAACAACTTTTCAGAGGGGAGTTTCCTGGTGACATTTGTAACCCTTCTTTTCGGACCCTCGAGATTTGACACATTTCTTGTATGAAAACGTCTATTTTCTGATACATTACACTGATTAATGCATTTAATAAAAAAACAATGTGATAACACATTTGTGTGTCTTGTTGTATTTGTTTATTTTTTATAAAATAAAACATCGAGTGCTGCCAGTTGCCAGGCTGTGTACTGACAAAGGTGATGTCGGAAAACGCAGCTCGTGATATTATCTGCGGTGAATTTAAACTTACTTCATAACCCTTTAGATGTGATTGTATTATATAATTATGCAAAATATTGAAATTCCCATTCAAACGAATTTATTTCCCCAGAAACCCCAGACGCACTTAATGTATGTTCGTCTAACGATTAGCCTGGATCAATCTAAGAAGAACGTTTTATTCTGACGTAACCACAAACACAAACTGAGGCACCAAGGCTCGCTAAATACGATGTTTATTCCTAATACAGGACATTTACCATCCCCACACATACTCGCGTGATACCCTCTGTGTATGCCACAGGGGAGACAGATGATCCGGTTGAATCTCTTAACAATTGTCATCCTGATTCAAATGCCCTTTTTTGCAGGCCTAAGAAAGACATGTTTGATAACGTTTAGTACACATGTAAGCCCATTAGCAAACGCATGTTTTCGGATTTCATTAACATCTGTCCTAAATGTCAAGGAGCAGCATTTTCTACACACATCGCTGTGAACGGGCAACACCCATCCAATTGTTCAGTGATGCACAGAAATGAGGCCTCTGTCAGGAGTTACAGCAGAGACAAGTTAGCTGTACATGTGTGTCATAGTTCCAAACTACGTCATATTTTCTTCTATTTAAAAAAAATTATTTTGACCTTATAAGATAGGACTAAACAACATATTTTGCGTATATTACTCAATAATTTGTGCACTAAAAGTCTATCTCTGTCGACGCCGGCCATCATTCACAAGTTTTACGTTAAAACTACATGCATTTTAGTCATTTCTGCAATCTCATATCTTTCAAAACTGAGGTAATCTTTAAGTTCAGATCGTCAGCACGTCAGCTTAGCAACATTGTGTAGGTATTGTTTAAATAAATGATAATTGAAGATGCAACCATATCATGCCCCTTAAGAGCATCGGTAGTATAATAACGGCCTTTATTCGGGGTACCTTACTGACGTGATACGCCGAATAAAGACTTGCCACTTATAGATGCTTCTCTTGGTTATTTTAAGGTAAGGCATGTTTACTTCATATACATTGTATGTTCTTTAACTATACTCCTATTTTCCCTGTTTTCTATTGCATTCTATGTTCTAAGTTGCTTTGAATATAATCCACATTTTAAATTAGACATTATTGAATAAGGTAACCAGTGAAGTTATTATAATAGTTAGTTAGATCATGTCGCCATAGAAATAATCTAACAATATAGTTTATATTAAAATAAACTGGGCGGCCAAAGAAAGTATAGGTCGAGTTCCATGATAAAATAACAAGAAGAGGTTTTGTTGTGAATTATAATATAATCTAGGGAGGGGTAACAAATGATTGATCAACCACAGTTTGAATGAAATTGTGCAATCTGAGGTAATGTAAGCTCAAGGTAAACAATGGTTGGGTAAGAAATTTCATTTTCAAAATTTGTCTGAAATGTCACCAAAAAATTGTCAGACAGACTACAAGTTCATTGTCGACACAGTTGCCTTCAATAGCGTGTATGACCTCCAGCTGCCTCAATGCATGCCGTGATACGCCGCCTCATCGATGACGTCTTCTGATGACGTGGACTTGAATCCGTTGCCACTCGTCTCTCAGGGCCTGCTGCAATCCTTGTCTGTTGACGGGAGGCTGATGGCGTACTCTAATCTGTCTGGTAAGAGGTCCAACAGATGTTCAATAGGATTCATATCGGGTGAGTGGGCAGGCCAGGGCAAAACGTCAACGTTCTAGAACGGTTTAGAAAGTTCCGAGTCAGTCTCGCAGTATGGGGCCTGGCATTGTCGTGTTGAAACAATGTCCCCCGCTGTTGGTTTTGTAAGAACCGAAGCACAACTGGCTGCAACACTTGGTCTCTGTACTGCACAGCGTTCAGGTTTCCCTGTATAATCACCAAATCAGTCCTCTGATCTTCACAAATACCACCCCACACCATGACCCCCCGCCGAATTGATGGACCTCTCGAATACACGCCGGAGCCAAACGTTCTCCTCTGCGTCGATAAACTCGTTCTCTGCCGTCATTTCGAAACAAGTTAAACCATCAGTAAACAGCACTCGACGCCAATTTCTCACTTGCCAGCGTCGAACCTGCCTCGCCCATCGCAGTCTCAGGCGTCGATGTTGCGCAGTCAGTATCATTCCTCGGAAAGGACGATACGCTCGGATTCCAGCAGCACGAAGTCGTCGTAGTACTGTACGTTGGCTAATGGGATGTCCGAACGCTGTTGCTGCCGTCGCCGTCGCTGTTACGAATCTGTTTTGCAGGTGAATGAGCTGTATCTGACCGTCTTCCAGTGGTGTTGTCACTCGGGGTCGTCAGGTTCTAGACCTGGCCTGTGTCCTCCCTGTCTGCCTGTACCGTTGAATCAGCCTGGCTACTGTCAATGGTGTACAACCAAACCTTCTGTCAATTTGGACCTTTGTTGCCCCCATTTCGGCCATACCGATGACTCTCTCTCTCTGCTCCTGTGACAGTCGTGGCATTTCTTTTGTGTGCTTTCACCATGTGTGGTTATACTCTGTAGACGAACGCATTTATACAGCTAACATGCACGTGCAGTTTATGCCATAGGCGGGAATTCTGTTTCACCATTTTTTTTTGTCACCGCACGAGCGCCGTCAAAGGTGGCGCATTCGGGTGAGGTGTTTTTTGGTACCTGTTCCTGGGCAGTCATATTCCCAATATCCACTTTCCACTAGTTATCGCTGTTTTTAGGAAAATTACAAATTGCCAACCTATATTTTCTTTTGCCGCTTAGTTTAGTATAAAATATAATATTATAACGTTTAGACATTAGTGCAGCAAATTAAAGTTACACATAATCGGGCTCTTGGAAGCGGAGTATTTTTTGTGAACCTGTCAATTTTATATTTTATTGAATGTTTGCATTCACAGTGTATGTAAATAATTACTGTTTGTGTGTACAATTCAAATGACCCTTGATGTAATTAATGTTTAAAAAATGTACTTACTAAGCGAGGTAACTATACTGTACACGCACATAACACGCACATAGCACATGACATGCCGCGCGGCAAATGATTTTTGGTTATTTACGGTAGTTTAGATATAAAAGATTTGGCCATATTATTTAACTAGCAGATTGAAATATCATATTAATATTTGTGTGTTCATATTATTCGGTTTAAGTTGTATTATGTAAGGTTGAGGTTCTATTAAAGTAAAGCTTATCATTACGTTCTTCATAAACATTAAAGATCATGTAAGGTTATTTTAGTCATTCGTAAGATATTTATACATATATGTGTATTCTTAGTATTGGTTTTAAGTTGTCTTCTGCTAGATGTATTAAAGTAAAGCTTATCATTACGTTTTTAATAAATATCAAAGATCATGTAAGATTATTATAGTAATTGGTAAGATACTTATTAATATATCACTTTGTGTATTCTAATTATTCGGTTTAAGTTGTCCTCTGATTGGTGGTATTAAGGTAGAGCCTATCATTACGTTCTTCATAAATATCAAGATCATGTAAGAATACTTTAGCTATTGGTAACAGATTTAGTACATGTCTTTCCTGAGAGTTATCTTATTTATTTACATCACATTGTCCTCAATTGCGCTATATCACGTGTATTTTATTTTCAACCAAATGTAAAGTGTCTTCGTTTCATTGTTTAAAAATGCAGTCGTTTATTGTATGATACATTGTCAGTAAGATTTTTACAGTAACTGTTAATTCACAAACAAACGTAGGTTCATTGCACATTACTTGGCAATAATGCCGTTGTGTGTTGTTTGGTTGACGTGGATGTCTTTTGGGTGTTACGATTTCATCGGATGAATTAGCTGTAGTAGAGGCGTCAAGACAGGCTACCACCTTGAAAAACAGAGAAAGAGTGACATACATAAATCAAAGTAACAATCAAATACGCGTACAACACGTGCACAGCGGCAGAGTCATATACATATGATAATGATAACAATCAAATAAGTGTACAACACGTGCACAGCGGCAGAGTCATATACATATGATCATGATAACAATCAAATACGTGTACAACACGTGCACAGCGGCAGAGTCATATACATATGACAATGATAACAATCAAATACGTGTACAACACGTGCACAGCGGCAGAGTCATAAACATATGTCAATGATAACAATCAAATACGTGTACAACACGTGCACAGCGGCAGAGTCATATACATATGACAATGATAACAATCAAATACGTGTACAACACGTGCACAGCGGCAGAGTCATATACATATGTCAATGATAACAATCAAATACGTGTACAACACGTGCACAGCGGCAGAGTCATATACATATGTCAATGATAACAATCAAATACGTGTACAACACGTGCACAGCGGCAGAGTCATATACATATGATAATGATAACAATCAAATACGTGTACAACACGTGCACAGCGGCAGAGTCATATACATATGATAATGATAACAATCAAATACGTGTACAACACGTGCACAGCGGCAGAGTCATATACATATGATAATGATAACAATCAAATACGTGTACAACACGTGCACAGCGGCAGAGTCACATACATATGATAATGATAACAATCAAATACGTGTACAACACGTGCACAGCGGCAGTCATAAACATATGTCAATGATAACAATCAAATAAGTGTACAACACGTGCACAGCGGCAGAGTCATATAAATATGATAATGATAACAATCAGATACGTGTAAAACACGTGCACAGCGATAGAGTCATATACATATGATAATGATAACAATCAAATACGTGTCAAACACGTGCACAGCGATAGAGTGATATACATATGACAATGATAACAATCAAATATGTGTACAACACGTGCACAGCGGCAGAGTCATATACATATGTCAATGATAACAATCAAATACGCGTACAACACGTGCACAGCGGCAGAGTCATATACGTATGATAATGATAACAATCAAATTCGTGTCAAACACGTGCACAGCGGCAGAGTCATAAACATATGTCAATGATAACAATCAAATACGTGTACAACACGTGCACAGCGGCAGAGTCATATACATATGACAATGATAACAATCAAATACGTGTACAACACGTGCACAGCGGCAGAGTCATAAACATATGTCAATGATAACAATCAAATACGTGTACAACACGTGCACAGCGGCAGAGTCATATACATATGATAATGATAACAATCAAATACGTGTACAACACGTGCACAGCGGCAGAGTCATATACATATGATAATGATAACAATCAAATACGTGTACAACACGTACACAGCGGCAGAGTCATATACATATGATAATGATAACAATCAAATACGTGTACAACACGTGCACAGCGGCAGAGTCATATAAATATGATAATGATAACAATCAAATACGTGTACAACACGTGCACAGCGGCAGAGTCATATACATATGATAATGATAACAATCAAATACGTGTCAAACACGTGCACAGCGGCAGAGTCATATACATATGACAATGATAACAATCAAATACGTGTACAACACGTGCACAGCGATAGAGTGATATACATATGACAATGATAACAATCAAATACGTGTACAACATGTGCACAGCGATAGAGTCATATACATATGATAATGATAACAATCAAATACGTGTCAAACACGTGCACAGCGATAGAGTCATATACATATGATAATGATAACAATCAAATACGCGTACAACACGTGCACAGCGGCAGAGTCATATAAATATGATAATGATAACAATCAAATACGTGTACAACACGTGCACAGCGGCAGTCATAAACATATGTCAATGATAACAATCAAATACGTGTCAAACACGTGCACAGCGATAGAGTCATATACATATGATAATGATAACAATCAAATACGCGTACAACACGTGCACAGCGGCAGAGTCATATAAATATGATAATGATAACAATCAAATACGCGTACAACACGTGCACAGCGATAAGTCACATACATATGATAATGATAACAATCAAATACGTGTACAACACGTGCACAGCGATATAGACATATACATATGATAATGATAACAATCAAATACGTAAACAACACGTGCAGATCACCACAATGATATAATCGGTATATAACATATACCGAAATTAATATATATTGTAGATGTACAATATATTGTATTTTAGGGTTTAACAGATAGTTATGTAATAGATATTGATACGAAAAAAAACATGACTATGAAATGTTATACAGTCTCACGCTGTCATGCGTGGATGTTAGGTAAACATCTTTTACTAACAAAACATCTTTCAGAATATAATGATTCAATTTTCATTGGTACTAATTTGAAGGCAAACCATTGTTATGTGTATGTGTTTCTGAATATAGGAACTTACTAGTTATTGACAGTGATACATATACTCATATTGGGATATTGCCGTGCGAATAGTATACTAATCGATATAGTCCAAAAAGATCTAACCAGAACCTAACGTATTGAGATCGTAGCTTGCAAAAAAAATTAACATTTAAAGTCAAACAGGTTTTTACCATGAAAAACACAGAATGCTATGAGTTCTTGGCTTTTAATCGACGGAAGCGAAGTTGCTACCACCGACCTCCGTATATGTTTCATCTCAGGCTTTCATTAGGTTTCATAACTAGAGAAAACGAATTCCTATATCTTTCACAACGCCAAAGGTGTCAGCGGTTTATCGGTTGTGGCCATGGGTGATTGTGACATTATTATTCTCATCTCACAGTTGTACTGACCATGTGGGCCGACTCTGTGACGCGAAGTTAGCACACAAATCACTGGTTGCCTGAGAGAGTGACCCTCTGTATCAGTCTAGCTGGATAGACGTGCATGATTGGCCACTGGGCTGTCGATATACACACCTGCTTGGAGGCCTCATACTTGCCTTCTCGGTGATAGTCAGCAGTCAGACAAGTAGCATTCACGTTCTCTACCTAACACTCGGATTCTTGTCAGGTTTGTTGGGTATCTTGGCTTACAAAACAATGATTAAATAATGCATAGATTATAGTGAAAGATTGTGAGTCATATTAAGACATCCGCGTATTAAAGTGACTGAGTATGGTTTTATGCAGCTTTTAGCAATATTCGAGCAATATTACGGCGTGGGACACCAGAAATGGGCTTCACCCATTGTACCCATGTCGGGAATCGAAGTTTAGTTTTCGGAGTGACGAGCGAATGCGTTCACCGCTAGGCTACCACACGGTGATGATAAAGATGTGTCAAATAGATTTTGAGGTAAATGCATAGATTGCTGTATACAGTCACTGTCAGTCTAGACACGGGTCTAGTCGATAGTTTGGATATGTATGTACTCGTATTTATTCGTCTTGTTCACTATAATGTGTTGTAGAGATTATACATCGTTTATAGAATACAGTCTCGTTCATACACTTATGAACGTCAGTTTCGCGGTCAAGTGACTGACATCTCGTGGAAAATCAGTTTATCGTAGAAATTATTCACTTATAATTACATTCGATTCACAACCCTACTGTATATCACTTCCTCATTGACACACACACATCTAACAAGGCTTGTGTTCTATTACTAGGTGTAGGTTCATCTCTCACGTTTGTGGCCAGCACCGTTCATGTCAGCCGGCAATTTTCAAGATGGAGACCACATGCCATAGGTACCGCAAGTATTGGGGGGGCAGTTGGAAGTCTGACATGGCCTCCCCTCATGTCCGGTCTAGTGGAGACATTTGGATGGCGAGGTGCATTACTGATCAACGGTGCACTGCTTTTACACATGCTGCCAGGAGCCTGCGACGACATGCATAGATTGTTTGACCCTCATACTCCACTGAACTCACACAGAGTAAAAGTATATTTTTATATTTCATTTATTTTATTTCAACATGTATGCCTGGTAGGATACACTGACAGTCGTACAAAATATACCTGTATGGCGGAATAAGAAAGTTCCTCAAAAGGGGAAGTGACCTGAATGTATTCTCAAATTGCTCCACCGTACTTTGTACTTTGGTTATAACAAATAGATTCAAATAAAATCATCATAAGATTGGTAAGGTGTGTTAACTACCTCAGTCAGTCAGTCCCAGTTACGATGTGTCGGAATACATTTTGAGGTAAATTCATAGATTGCCGTGGACGGTCACTGTCCGTCTACACAAGAATCCGGTCGATAGTTTGGATACCTATATCTTCTTGTTCACTAGGATGTGTCGTAGCGAGACATTTAAAGAATACAGTCTCGTGCAAAAACGTATCGACGTCAAGATGTGTTGCGGCCATGTGACAAACCTCTCGTCCAAAGAAAGAGCCATGTATCGTGTAAATTATTCACTTATGAAATACATTCTGTTCACATACCTACTTTATATAACTTCCTCATTATGCAAAGCTTGTGTTCTATTACTAGGTGTAGGTTCATCTCTCACTTTTGTCGCCAGCACCGTCCACGTCAGCCGGCAATTTTCAAGATGGAGACCACTTGCCATAGGTACAGCAAGTATTGGGGGGGCAGTTGGAAGTCTGACATGGCCTCCCCTCATGTCCGGTCTAGTGGAGACATTTGGATGGCGAGGTGCATTACTGATCAACGGTGCACTGCTTTTAAACATGCTGCCAGGTGCACTTTTCATCAAAGCCTCTCCTAAACCCACCAGTGTAAAGGGTATGTTATTCTTCGTAGTTTTCATGTCCCCGAATAGAACTGTTTTGTAACAATGGACATTTTTATATCAGAGATAAAATCAATGGAGTGCAAACAGGACATGACCTCCACCGACATGAATTATGAACCATTTTGAAATTATAACTTATTAAGGTATAGCGTCCACATGAAACATCACTGTCATCATTGCCATGCACTCAGGGCCAGAATTAATACATGCGGGGATTCCTATCAAATTGCAGGTTCCACTACGAGTGACAGCTATAAGCTACACGCCCTATCTCCATGGAGGACATTCAGGGAACATCTACACGTAATCAAAGTGCCGGGCTTCATAAGCTTCTCTGTTTTCTACCTTATCACAGGACTTTGTGTGATCTCTTTCCCCACATTCATCCCGGATTATGTGATGACGTCACTTCCAGGTCAGACGCCCTCAGAAGTTTCACTGGTTGTGTCCCTTATTTGAGTTGGGGAATATTTTGGGCAGAGCATTGTTCAGTGTTTTATGCATGCTGAGTCCAAAATCTACTCTTTATTTACATTTGATCCTTACAACTGTTTGTGGGTTAACATGCTTTGCAGTGGTCTTATGCCAAAACATGGTTGACTTCTATGTTACAGGAGTATTTTATGGCATACTATACGGTGAGTTTAATGTTACCATGTCATAAATATATTCCATGTACTTGTTGTCTCTATTATAAACTCACTACCAAAAGAAACGCGAACAATAGAAACATCTGGAGAAGTATGTAAGTTAAGAAGAGATGTTTCCAATGTGTACCAATTAATGACAAAGCTAAAAAACAGTCACGTGTTACCACAGAGTGTCTTTATTCTTATCACAATATGCTGCACGTGATTTTGAGTGTCGCTTTACCCAACATACCAGTGTGTTCGTTTGTGCATTGAACCAATATAATATCACTTCAATACGAGTATTCTTCAGGTATCAACCAACATGGTATGGTATGGTAATCGCGTTTCGTGTGGTAGTGAGTATATCAAATGGAAACCCTTATACATGAGTCATAGCCAGTGCATTATCACAATTACCTGTAGTTCTCAATATAGATGTAAAAATATGAAATATTTTACAAGATACTATTATGTCCAAACATGCATGTTTAAGTTCTGAAGGATATGTCTTCATAGGAGGAACATCTGCAGTCTGGTTCCCCATGTTGATTATTGTGTTCGATCTGGACAGTCTGCACAGAATCCTGGGAGGTACATTGCTGATGCAAGGAATCGGCACAATCTGTGGATCGCCATTTCAAAGTAGGTGGAAACGACTGATTAGTAGCAACAAACGAAAACTGTTTTGCAGTTAAAGGGCATGTAAACTGAAAAAAAAACGATTTTGATTTTGTAGCACATATCAAATTCCCCGAGATACATTTAGTCAATTTCCGAGAGAGAGAAATTGATGATATTTGTAAAAAGTTTTTAAATGTCCAAGTGAAGTGTTAAATCACATGCTCTGTAATCGGCTTCCAAAACAAACATATTTGAGGGCGTGACCTAAAGGTACCGGAGCAGCGGTGCAGCGATGCGTGACGAAACCTTTTATTGCCTGATATGTGATTGTTAGAGCTGCTCAATATTGACTGTATGTGCTATTTCTGTTAATCCTACAAAAATAACAACTTTGTATATATGTTGAAAGTGTTAAATGTACATTGACATTCCAACTAGAAGTGAAACAAAAAGTTGTCTCTGCTACCTTTCATGGGCATGGCCTAGGTCACGGTCCTTCGTCTTTTTGGCTTTACAAATAAAAATAAAATCGGACCTCGTAAATGTCGGACAAGTCCATTTTACGAACAGGTGGGTTAAGTTTGGTATTTCCTGCATATCAGTTTTCTGACAATCCTCACGTCGATCATATGTACCTTTTCTCCTAATACCGATGGTCAAATTTCTCCCACCTTTGAATGCGATCTTTCGGCCACTGCGTTTATTTGCTTAGCCCATGGCCAGTTACATCTATGAGGAATAACTTGTCGGAACCATCCACTGCTCGGGTGAATTTGTACCTACAGCAATAGGTGCTGGACAAGAAGGAAGACCCCAGTGAATCACCTGGCAGACTGGTCCGGTGCGATCGTTGAAACTGCGCAGCCCTCGGTGGCGGATTATTTCCGTTGTTGCTGCATATTGTCAACTCTTCTGTTCCTGTTGCATATTGAAGCATTAGTTAAAGGAAATTAATTTGGAACGAAAGTAGGGGAATCTTGACGACACGAGTTATGATTTATCAATGCTGTTGTTTGACGACGATGTTGCTATCTTTGCTGACTGTTGTATTATTACAGAAGAAAATTTAGGTCCTAAGCGAATTTTGCTTCAAATGGGGTTTGTCTATTAATGTAAGAAAGACGAAGGTAGTAGTATTCAAAGACAACGGGAAGATATTAAGGACTGAGAAATGGACGATTAATGGAAACGCCATAGAGGTAATCTCATACTACAAAACCTGCATGTTATTTAACGATTTATTAGAAATACAAGTTACAAGTTATCGAACAAAGTTATATTGGCAAAATGTGGTCTCTTTCCTCTGTGGATTAATGCCTGCTCAGGGTTATATTTTACTGGATAAAAGTTACTAGACTGCCATCTACAAGATACTCTGAACGATGTTAAGATTTATTAAAGAAACAAGATGATGTTGGAGATATTAATTGGGTTCATTTGTACAAACTACCCTATTCCATGTCTGAAGTTGCCAAAATGTCGGAAATAAAGATCTATTCTTGTGTCTGCTTAAACAGAGATGTATAGACAATTACCAACAAGAGTGGTATAACAATATCAAAAAGTGGAAATCCTTAACTAACAATTCAGATTTCAAGCTTCAAATCACGCCAGAGAGATATCTGGTAGCCACAAAAGCATTAAACTTACGGCAAGTATAAACAAATTTTAGATGTAATTGTCATGATTTGAATATCAGAGCTGACAGATTCTCCAAAACTCCTGAAACAGAAAATACTACATACTTTTACTGCAACCATGGTACAGAAGATGAATATCATGTGTTAATGATTTGCCCGGAATACAGTAACATAAGAAGGAAATATTTACCCCAATATTTGTAATCAGGCATTCTTGTGAAAAATTTATGATACTAATAAAGACTGATAATGATAATCTCAAATTAAATCTGTATCTATAATTGTATCATTTCGCAAGAGAACAGTCCGTTTGTGAACTTATGTCTTTTGTTATTTGTATTGCATATATTAGGGTGCGCTCATTGTAATATTTATGCCTAAATTTAAACATGATGTACTATTGCTCTTTTGGCCACATATACGAAAAAACTGTCTGTCCGTTTCGTTTGGATGACGATCTTGCCTTTCGTTTTTTTATCGTCTGTTTCACACTACATCCATTTTATCAAACTTAAGTTCAGTCAAACATTGAGGTGAAGTATGCCCTTCAGCAGTCAAAGTTGAACGTTGCTACGTTGACTTTACTTGCCTATAAATGTCAGTTTCTATTATTGTTTAGATTAGATTAGATGTTCAGATAAGTTTTCCCGGTAAATCTCTCAAGTTTGACCACAAACAAGTACTATGACCTACACATCAACTGGTTATTGTGGCCTTATATGCAACAGACTGTGAGTCTGTTGGATAAAGTGATGCTATTTCTAATTGCATTTCAAAGTTTTTGTCAAGGTATGTTGTAACTAACCCTACCTGAATCGTTAATCCATTGAATGCGTCTTGATAGTTTACGGACATTTATGTAAATTTTCTACTATAACTGCCGTTATATTTCACCCTAATCGCCCGATATTGCATGCCTCTCCCGTTACATTGTGAAATCGTAATATCATTGCTTTCCTCTCTCAAGTTACCTTGCAGATGTGATGACACGGAAAGATATGATCTTTTATACCACTGGAGCCTTCTTCATCTGTAGCATCCTTACCATTCTTCCTTTCCTGTTAAAGAAACAACTTGTGTCACGACAAAGTCTAAGGAAGAAAAGTGACAGGAATAACCAACAAAGGTGCGGACCTTGAATCCACAAATAACTTTACTTGATGTCCGCAGCTGATCATGTTTCCATCTCATTACCATTCAATTAAATAAAACACATCATGTGATTTCTACCGCTTGTCATTACATTTTAGTTGAATACAACTCCATTATAACTATTTGCAGCAAGTGTACTATTCAGAATGAGTACGCAGTTTATAACAATGTTTTAATTATGTCCAAATGAGTTTGATAAAATAGGAGTAAAGTTCGTTTGATATTTTGATGAAGTCAAAAAGCAAGGGTTATGATGTTGGCAAATGAATGATGGTGCTGGTTTACCAAAAATCTTTATCAGGGTTAAAATCGGATTCGAACCCACACGCACAGAATTATGGAACGCACATTTGGCATTTGGATTTGGCATTTTGGAATGTAAATGAAGCTATAATACAACGCGATAATAATTCATGGACGCCCTCATGTGAGACATGCATCTCGAGGCCAGAACTTACCTTATAGTGTGCGCAGCTTGGGACGCGAAGCATGGATAATGTTGAAAGCTCTAAAGGTAACATGTCTCAGTATTAATTTTGCGGAATACATCAACATTACCTTTACAAATAGACGGTCAGAGATGGCGGCATGTTCCTTGCATGTTCGACTAGGTGCCAGTAATGTTTGAGAGGGCTGAGATGACAGGACAGGTTGTGTCCGTTTTCCTCGTCACATGGTCCACGTTTCGGCCATCATCATTCATCTTTTCTGTTGTTTTGCTATTTGGTGGGGAGAAATAGAGTATGAATTGAATAGGTTTTGTTTGACGACATTTCATTACTGTAGTTAAAATGGAGGGATGGGTATGAAATATACTTTAAGAGTTGGTTTAAATAGTATTAGGTTGGTATGGAAGGGGGGAAAGTTTGTAGGTTCTTAACAAGTTCATAAAGGTTTTGCCCCTTATTTCTGTTTCATAATGAACTTTGAATTAAACTTCATTCCCAATTTTGTTTTGTGTCTATAATTAGAAGTGATAACCCGACTTGGAGGCTAACAGAAGATGTAGGAAAGAATACTGCAACAGGATATGAGAACACAATTTAAAGCACTGTAGTAAACATATGACCTTGGCCCTAATCTATTTTGTTCTTCAGTCAATGGGCGCGTATTTGAGGGTATCAATTACAGATTTGGTGCCGTTTTTCGCCTATTAAAAGGATATTAAAACATCATCTAACAAATAAAGATTGAAACCTTTTAGGATTTCATGATCAATGAACAGAGGCATGCAGTTATGGGCATGATGTGCCTGAAGTTACTTTAAAACTTGTGTTTGGATGTATCGTGACAGAATCATTGCATACCATTTTCAAAAAGAAGAACAATATTTGATACTGAGGATTGCAACAACTGAATTCATTTACGCCCCCTCAGTGTGAAAGACGTCGTTTGACGACTGAAGAACGGGGCATATGCACAAACATGCTTGAAACTAGGTCAACAAAAACGTCACTCTGCAAAATGGAATGGAATCGATACCAGGCGTTTGGATCAACAGTGACAGTGACATGCAGGTGGTCGACAGCGTTGCAGCACATATTGGGGTTTCTCCTGATTGCAGCAAGACGTCATCACTTAATGACTCTCGCCACATTCTGTAATCGCATAATCGTCTCCATAAGGCTGGTCTCTGGTCACGGAGGGCATATATTCGCATCCAACTAATCTGGCACCACTAACAGGCACATTTGGATTGGGCTGACGATCAAGTCAGTTGGACTGACCAGTACTTTCACTGATGAATCGAGATATTCTCTACACGTCACAGATCGTCGTTCCCAAGTGTTGTGTAGACAAAGAGAAATATTTCAGGATTCCAACGTAACCAAACATGACCGCTATCGAGGAGGCTCAATCATGGTTGACGGCATGCTGGAGCAATCAGACCGGAATTCATCCTCAGTGACGAGTACGCACTACCTCATCGTGTCAAGGTCGTTGATGCCTATTTAGACCTGGAGACCATTGTCCACATGGAATGGCATCCCTGTCACCAGACCTCAACCCCACCCAACACATGTGGCACGAGCTTTAGATCGCTATCTCACGACTCTGCTTGCTCTTTCATTGTTCCACAAGATAATATCCAGGTTCACAAATTAAATATTACTTCAAGCACTTCCCCCTCTGTTTCACATGGAATGTTGGCAAATTATAACTTCCAAAACTGTCAGTTTTCCTTCAGTTTTTCCAAACGTCCCGTCAAATAGACATAATAAGTTTTTGATGAAGTTGTTTTATGCACTCCATTTCTGTTGTGCTTGTTGGTACAAGTAATCTCTATAAACAAATCTAACCAAATTAGCTTTATTTCACAATACTTCAAAATTATAAGGAATGTTTAGCCGATTTTTTTGTTGCATTTATGAACGGATAACTGGCACATATTTGGTATAAAGTCGATCAGCTACACTTTGCGGTTTTATACAATTTGTAACTATTATCCTCCTATAATTGCACCCAAAAAACGTAAAATAAACCTTCATTAACCTTCTAATTTTGTGTAAAAACAAATTGGTTCCAAAATGCCTGGGATAAGAACTGAATTTGCAAAACCCCTATGAAATGTTGTAAATGTGTGCCATAAATTTGATTGTAAAAGATATGATGTTTAAGATACCCATCAGCAATTGTGTATTATGCGATGTTTTTCATTTTGAAACGTATGAACTAAAATTATATAATAATATAAGAGTATGTAAAAGTATTCTTTGGCTGCTCGTTAAGCTACAGTACAATTCATTGTTTGGATACAATTTCGCTAACTTTCTGTAGAAAATAAAAAAAATATGCTAAAATTAACTGAGAGGAAAAGTGTTGTTTTGCCCCTGAGTTTGATACCTCTCTGACTGGTATTTTTCTGAGTTCTGAAAAGAGTGTGAGTTGAGCATCTTTTGTCGTTCCTGAGATGATTCAACATTCTCTGAATTCTTCACACTCACAGATATTGCATCTCATATAAATAAAGCAACTCACAGTGTTGCTAACATTACATTATAAATAACAGTTTCCAATTATTTATGCCACAGTCTTTACTGATAGTCACAACTGGAAATAAAAAACCACCAATGAAACCAGTTCTTGGTAGATATATCGAGTCTAGTGTTACATCATGACACACGTGCTGCTGTGGACGAATGCATAACCATGCCTGAAGGGCAACAGGTTGAAACAAGGGCATGCCTGGTGTTATATAGCCAAGACTTAGTTACACACATATTAGATTTGTGTCAGCCTTGTATAAGAATAACTATTTTCATACTCTTATCATGTTGCCAGCAACATCTGTACTCAGTTGTGCGTCGGCTTCCTGTGTCCTAGCAGAAGACGATAAAGATGAGTACATTGTCAAGCAAACGACCCCTGTAGACAACGTCGAGCATAATAATTGCATTGCAGTTGGCAATGATGGTGTATGGAGACCTACAACATTGCCTGCTATCACGCCCTACGTCAGCTCCTACAACGTGGATGAGGACAGAGTCACCAGCAATGAGATTACTCATAACGTCAACGATTACACATCTCACAATGGTAATCAACAACAGGTCAAATCTCTGCCTATGAACGAAGCAGAAGAGCAGGCGAAGGAAGGTTATGATCGATACTGGCAGACTGTCTCTGTTATCAGCTGTTTCGTGTCAGTTATGTTTAACAATGCACTCGTATCATCCTATGGTGTGCTCTACATCTACCTGAAGGAACCCCTGGCTGTGACCGAGTACCAGCTCTCCTGGATCGGCTCCCTCATGAGTGGCTTCTTTGGGGTAACTTGTAAGTCTCCTTGTTTACTTATATAATTGATTGTTTGATTTTAACACAATATATGACTAAAACACCATTCCACCTCAAGCTTACCTAATAATTCTAGTACCTGACAGGAAATAGACTTAAAAGCCATAATAATTGAATGTTTGATTTTGTTAGTATGTGATATGATGAAACATGAGCGTCAGTAACTCAACTCTTAAACCCGAATTGCTTATAGCGTTGTTAATAAGGTAACAAGAGTCATTGGAGTTTTAATGTTAAACCTCATTTGGCTTATTTCTCCGAAACGGATTTGACCAAGGTACAGAACTTTCCAAAACCTAAAGTGAGGCTACGGACCGGAAGTACTTACAACTTTGTGAGAGTAGATAGAGGCATAGAACTTTCTGTTTCAACCTTCACCTGTAATGGACATATGTTTTCCTCAAATGCAGAAGTGCAGTCACTAAACAAAAGTATTTATAACTTGTTGTGGTGCATGAGACAACATTAAGGATCAAAGATGAAAATAACATATTGGTGAGATCGGCTTTGACCTGATTAGGTAAATGCAAACTGGCTCATTATTTATATTTCTTGTAGAAATTTGGAAAGGAATGGTTGATTGGGGCTTGTTACTCTTTTGAAATTAAACTACCATTCTAGTTTCAGTACTAACATCACTTTGCGGAGTATTTACTAATGCAAACGTTATCATTAATTTATGTGTGTTTTAGCTTTGCTGGCGTCTGTGTTAATTGAGAGAGTGGGAAGTCGACACACACACCTGCTGGGAGGCCTTACACTTGCCTTCTCGGTGATAGTCAGCAGTCTGACAAGTAATATCCACGTTCTCTACGTAACACTCGGACTCTTGTCAGGTTAGTTGGATATCTTGGATATCTTGGCTGACAAAACAATTATTAAATAATGCATAGTTTATATTGTGAGTCATATTAAGAAACCCATGTATCAAAACATTTCAATAATCATTTAATAATTCACAAACTGTATAAAACGTCGGAGCATAAGATGCAGGAAGTCAGTCACAGTTACGGCGGGTCGAAGTGCATGACGTCAACGATAATCGTGATGGGAGTGATTTCCGACATTGTTAATGAACCTTTGGCGTCTGTTAGTCATCATTGATCAGTGAAAGGTGATGATAAAGATGTGTCAAATAGATTTTGAGGTTAAATGCATAGATTGCTGTGGACATTCACAGTCAGTCTAGACACGGATCGAGTCGATAGTTTGGATATGTATTTATTCGTCTTATGAAAGTCAGTTTCGCGGTCATGTGACCGACCTTTCGTCCAATGAAAAAGTCGTATTCACTTCTGATTACATTCGTTTCACAAACCGTAATTTATATCACCTTCTAATTGTGTTCTATTACTAGGCGTTGGTTCATCTCTCACGTTTGTGGCCAGCACTGTCCACGTCAGCCGGCAATTTTCAAGATGGAGGCCTCTGGCCATAGGTACAGCAAGTATTGGAGGGGCAGTTGGAAGTCTGACATGGCCTCCCCTCATGTCCGGTCTAGTGGAGGCATTTGGATGGCGAGGTGCATTACTGATCAACGGTGCACTGTTTTTACACATGCTGCCAGGTGCACTGTTCATCAAAGTCTCTCCTAAACCCACCAGTGTAAAGGGTATGTTATTCTTCATTTTCATTACCCAAATAGAACTATTTTGTAACAATGGACATTTGTTTATCAGAGATGAAAATGGAGTTCAAACAGGAATTGACCTCCACAGACTGGAATTATGAACCATTTTGAAATTATAACTTATTAAGGTATAATGGCCACAGGAAATATCACTGTCATCGTTGCCATGCACTCAGGGCTAGAAAGTTTTATAAATGTTAGGATTCATATCAAGTTGCAGGTTCCACTACGAGTGACAGCTATAAGCTACACGCCCTATCTCCATGGCAGAAATTCAGGGAACATCTACACGTTATCAAAGTGCCGGGCTTCATAAGCTTCTCTGTTTCCTACGTTATCACAGGACTTGGCGTAGTGTCCTTCCCCACATTCATCCCGGATTATGTGATGACGTCACTTCCTGGTCAGACACCTTCAGAAGTTTCACTGGTTGTGTCCTTTATTGGAGCGGGGAATATTTTGGGCAGAGCATTGTTCAGTGTTTTATGCATGCTGAGTCCAAACTCTGCTCTTTATTTACATTTGATCCTTACAACTGTTTGTGGGTTAACATGCTTTGCAGTGGTCTTATGTCAAAACATGGCTGACTTCTATGTTACAGGAGTATTTTATGGCATACTATACGGTGAGTTTAATGTTACCATGTAATACATATATTCCATGTTCTTGTTGTCTGAAACGCGAACCATAGAAACCATAGAAATATATGAAGAAATATGTAAGTTAAGAAGAGATGTTTCCAATGTGTTCAAATTAACATCAGAACTAATAACCAGTCATGTGTCACCACAGAGTGGCTTTATTCTTATCACAATTTGCTGCCTGTGATGTCCAATCTTTACAATCGAGACGTATGGTGCATCTCGAGTCATGGATCTATGACGTCACATGTGCTGCGTTCATGAGCGTCGCTTTACACAACATACCAGTATGTTTTTGCATGAAACCAATCCAATATCACTTAAATATGAATAATTCTTCATGTATTAACCAACATATATGTCTTCATAGGAGGAACATCAGCAGTCTGGTGTCCCATGTTGATTATTATGTTCGACCTGGACAGTCTGCACAGAATCCTTGGAGGTTTATTGCTGATGCAAGGAATCGGGACAATCTGTGGACCGCCATTTCAAAGTAGGTGTAAACGACTGATTAGTAGCGACAAACGAAAGCTGTTTTGTAGTTAAAGGACATGCAAACTGAAAAAACCGATTTTGATTTTGTAGCACATATCAAATTCCCCGAGATACATTTAGTCAATTTCCGAGAGAGAGAAATTGATGATATTTGTAAAAAGTATTTAAATGTCCAAGTGAAGTGTTGAAATCACATGCTGTAATCGGCTTCCAAAACAAACATATTTGAGAGCGTGACCTAAAGGTGAGGTGCAGCGATGCGTGACGAAACCTTCATTCCCTGATATGTGATTCTTATAGCCGCTATACATAGGCTGTATGTGCTATTTCTGTTAATCCTACAAAAATAACATCATTGCATATATGTTGAAAGTGTGAAATTTACATTCACATCCAACAAGAAGTGAAACCAAAAGATGTCTCTTCTACCTTTCATGGCCATGGTCTAGGTCTCGATCCTTCGTCTTCTTGGGCGTACAAAAGCTTTACAAATATTTGCCCAAATATTAGTAATGATGACTCCCTGAATAAAATCGAACCTCGTAAATGTCGGACAAGTCTATTTTACAAACGGGTGGGTTAAGTTTGGTATTTCCTGCAAATTAATTGTCTGACAATCCTCACGTCGATCATCTGTATCTATTCTCCTGATACCATGGTCAAATCTCTCCCACCTTTGAATGCGATCTTTCGGCCACTGCGTTTATTTGCGTAGCCCAGTTACATATATGAGGAATAACTTGTCGGACCATCCACTGCTCGGGTGAAGTTGTACCTACAGCAATAGGTGCTGGACAAGAAGGAAGACCCCAGTGAATCACCTGGCAGACTGTACGCCGTCGTGATCGTTGAAACTGCGCAGCCCTCGGTGGTGGATTATTTCCGTTTTTGCTGCATATTATCAACTCTTCTGTTCCGATTGCATATTGAAGCATTAGTTAAAGGAAATTAATTTGGAACGAAAGTAGGGGAATCTTGACGACACGAGTTATGATTTATCAATGCTGTTGTTTGACGATAATGTTGCTATCTTTGCTGACTGTTGTATTATTACAGAAGAAAATTGATGTCCTAAGTGAATTTTGCTTCAAATGGGGTTTGTCTATTAATGTAAGAAAGACGAAAGCAGTAGTATTCAAAATATTAAAAACTGAGAAATGGACAATCAATGGAAACGCCATAAAGGTAATCTCATACTAAAAATATTTATATATTATCTTTTCATGCAGAAATATTTTACAATGGCATATGAGACACAAGCTATGCAAGCGGGGAAAGACTTGCATGTTATTAAGCGATTTATATAGACATATATAATGATTTGCATCTTGATTCAATAATTAAATGGGAAAATTTAGCCAATCCTATCATATGGTTCGGAACACTCGGGTATGAATTCTCATTATTCTATACAAAAAGTTCATACTAAATTCTGTAAGTTTATATTAAATATTAGTTACAAGTCTTGAACAAAGTTATATTGGCAGTATATCGTCGCTTTCCTCTATGGTTTGTTGCCCGCTCAGGGTTATATTTTACTGGATAAAAGTTGTAAATCTGCCTTCTACAAGATACTCTAAACGATGTTATGATTTATCAAAGAAATTAGATACAGAAAATACTACATGCTTTTACTGCAACCATGGTACAGAAGATGAATATCATGTGTTAATGATTTGCCCGGAATACAATAACATAAGAAGGAAATATTTACCCCAATATTTGAAATCAGGCATTCTTGTGAAAAAATTCTGATACTTATAAAGACTGATGATGATAATCTCAAATTAAATCTGTATCTATAATTGTATCATTTCGCAAGAGAACAGTCCGTTTGTGAACTTATGTCTTTTGTTATTTCTATTGCATATATTAGGGTGCATGTTTCAGAAACATGAATTAACGTATTATTGTTTAGATTAGATTAGATGTTCAGATTAGTTTACCAAGTAAATCTCTATATCTGTCAAGTTTGACCACAAACAAGTACTGCCACCTACACATATCAACTTGTTGTTGTGGCCTTTTATTGATCAGACTCTGAGTCTGATGGATAAAGCGATGCTATTTCTAATTGCATTTCAAAGTTTTCGTCAAGGTATGCAGTAACTAACCCTACTTGGATTATTTATCCATTGAATGCGTCCTGACAGTTTACAGACTTTCATATATATGTTCTACTGTAACTTATATTTCATCGTAATCGCCCGATATTGCATGCCTCTACCGTTACATTCTCGTATCGTAATAACATTGCTTCCCTCTCTCAGGTTATCTGGCAGATGTGATGACACGGAAAGATTTGATCTTTTATACCACTGGAGCCTTCTTCATCTGTAGCATCCTGACCATTCTCCCTTTCCTGTTAAAGAAACAGCTTGTGTCACGACAAAGTCTATGGAAGGCTTGTGATATCAAAGTGACAGGAATAACCAACAAAGGTGCAGACCTCGGATCCACAAATAACTTTACCTGAAGTCCGCAGCTGATCATGTTTCCATCTCATTACCATTCAATTAAATATAACACATCATGTGATTTCTACCGCTTGTCATTACATTTTAGTTGAATACAACTGCATTATAACTATTTGCAGCAAGTGTACTATTCAGAATAAGTTATGTTTACACAGGTTTTAACAGTGTTTTAATTATGTCCAAGTGAGTTTGTTGAAGTAGGAGTAAAGCTCTTTTGATATTTTAATGAAGTCAAAAAATTAAGGGCATGGTGTTGGCAAAAGAAAGATGGTGCTGGCTTAAAATATCATTATCGGGGTAAACATCGGATTCGAAACCACGAGCATACAATCATAGAACGCATTTTGGACGCAACTCTCGTTTGATGACTGGACCACCCGTACATTTACTGGGCTGATGGTTTATCTGGAATAAAAATGCTATCTTTTTTTCCACACAAAGGGGTTTGTGTTTACAATCTGCCAGAGCTCGGAATCAGGCAGGATTTGGCATTTTGGAATGTAAATGAAGCTATATTATAACGATATAATAATTCAAGCCATAACATGACACATGCATCTCGAGGCCAGAACTTACCTTATAGTGTGCGCAGCCTCGGACGCCAAACATGTAGAATGTTGAAAGCTCTAAAGGTAACCTGTATCAGTATTAATTTTGCGGAACTCATCAACATTACTTTTCCAAATAGCCGGTCAGATTTCTTTTGTCAGAGATGGTGGCATGTTCCTTGCATGTTCGGCTAGGTGCCAGTAATGTTTGAGAGGGCTGAGATGACGGGATGCGTTTCGGCCATTATTATCTTTTTCTCTATTGTTTTGCTAATTGGATCAATGTAATGTTAGACGGATAGTTATGGATGGGAGAGAAATAGAGTAGGAATTGAACAGGTCTTGTTTGACGACATTTCACTACTTGAGTTAAGTTGGAGGGATGGGTATAATATATACTTTAAGAGTTGGTTTAAATGGTATAAGGCAGGTTTTGAAGGGGGGAAAGTTTGCAGGAGTTGAATAAGCTCATGGAGGTTTTTGCCCCTTATTTCTATTAAACTTCATTCCTAATTTTGTTTTGTGTCTACAATTAGAAGTGATAACCCGACCAGGAGGCTAACAGAAGATGTAGGAAAGAATTCAACAACTGGATATGCAAAGCACTGTAGTTAACATATGACCTTGGCCATAAATCTATTTGTTCTACTGTCAATTTGAGGGCATCAATTACAGATTTAGTGCCGTTTTTTCGCCTATTAAAACGATATTAAAACATCATCTAACAAATAAAGATTGAAACCTTTTAGGATTTCAAGATCAATGAACAGAGGCATACAATTATGGGCATGATGTGCCTGAGGTTTCTTTAAAAGTTGTGTTTGGATGTATCGTGACAGAATCATTGCATACCATTTTCAAAAAGAAGAACAATATTTGATACTGAGGATTGCAACAACTGAATGCATAAACATGCTTGAAACTAGGTCAACAAAAACGTCACTTTGCAAAAGTCTTTGGTGTCAGTCAAAGTATGGTCAGCAGGGAATGGAATCGATACCAGACGTTTGGATCCACAGTGACAGTGACATCCAGGTGGTCGACAGCTTTGCAGCACATATTGGAGCTTCTCCTGATTGTTGGGATTGGGCTGAAGATCAGGTCAGTTGGAGTGACGAGATACTGTCTAGACGTCACAGATTGTTGTTCTAACAGGCACATTTGGATTGGGCTGACGATCAAGTCAGTTGGACTGACCAGTACTTTCACTGATGAATCGAGATATTCTCTACACGTCACAGATCGTCGTTCCCAAGTGTTGTGTAGAAAAAGAGAAATATTTCAGGATTCCAACGTAACCAAACATGACCGCTATCGAGGAGGCTCAATCATGATATGGTTGACGGCATGCTGGAGCAATCAGACCGGAATTCATCCTCAGTGACGAGTACGCACTACCTCATCGTGTCAAGGTCGTTGATGCCTACCTCACCAGACCTCAACCCAATTGAACGCATGTGGCAAGAGCTTTAGATCGCCATCTCACGACGCCCTGTCCTTCCGGCAATTCTACAAGAACTCGGCACTGCTCTTACTTTTCTTCACAACCATCCTTACTAGGAGCGTGAGACTACGGTTCTTGGCTGTAATCGCATCACATGGAACACATATGTGCTACTGAGTGTTGGTATCTTTTGGATAATGAATTTGTTTTCGATTTTTTGACGTTTCAGTTTTGAACAGTTACTCTCATTTTGATGGGTGATCTGACTAATTATTGGTCACATGTTGTTTCTTGGCATTGTGAAATATCGGACTTTTATTCATAACAAATGTATTCAAGCATTATCATCTTTGGCTATTTTACAATGCACACAATGTGTTACATAACCTTTTGAAGTGGTATTCTTTGCAATATTTGAGTAGTAAACGTTCCCCACACACCTACGATCTGTCAAAAACGAAATATTAGAAATTTTATATCCACACTATTACCCATTCAATATTGGACCTGAAAAGTCGTAAAGGCGGAAATAATGAAGACGACAGAAATGCTTAGTTCTTGTTTGGTGGAATCCGTGATACTTTGATACTGGTGTGTTTCTTTGTTGTTTACTGCCGCACTAAGCAATATTCCAGCTAAATGACGGCGGTCTGGACCAGATAATCCAGTGATTGACATCAGGAGCATAGATTAACACAACTGGGATACGATGACATGAATCAACCAAGTCAGCGAGCCTGACCACCCGATCCCGTTAGTTGCCTCTTACGACAAGCATAGTCGCTTTTTAAAGCAAGCATGAGTTACTGAACGCCTATTCTACCCCGGATCTTCACGGGTCTTGATATATGTTTATTGCATGCATGAGATATTGATAATGAAAGGAAAATGCCGCTTATTGTCAAAACGTGTACCAACAATCCTGTCAGTATGTCTACAGTACATTAAAAATGTAATTAACTGAGTGTTACTCATTATTGTGGCCCAAGATAATGTTTCACAGTTGTGAAAAATTGTTTTATATTTTTATCCTCCTCAATGCAAAGATGTTTAGTTCTTGCCTGATGGAATCGGTGATACTTTGATTTAGGTGTATCGCATGCATAATATTTTGATAATGAAAGTGAAATGTTGTATGTACACAGCAGAGACTGCAAGTGCATTTCTGCAACAACATGCATCGAACAATTAGAACAAAGTGTTGCGCTTCAGTATATTTTATAATATATACAGTGAAAGTCACATACATAAGTGGCAGCTTAGATGCGCAACAAAAACAAAAACACTAGCACCATCAGCACAGCTGATGCTTCTGCAAACACATCTGCCCTGCTTGCTCTTTCATTGTTCCACAAGATAATATCCAGGTTGACGAATTAAATATTACTTCAAGCACTTCCCCCTCTGTTTCCCATGGAATGTTTGCAAATTCAGACTTCCAAAACTGCCACTTTTCCTTCAATATCGGTCGCGAAAATACTTTGTGTGACTTGCTAGCCCAGTTCCTCGTTCAAATTTGAATACGACACCGAAGGTGAAGACTATATGACGTTACACAAAAAATAGTTCCAAACGTTCCGTCAAAGAGACATAATAAAATGAGTATTGACAAAATAAGGTATATTGTACATTATAAGATTTTTTTAACATTTTTTGTGCATTTATGAAAGGTTAACAATCACAAATGTATTATCGATCAGCTACATGTATGCTTTGCGATTTCATTCCATTTGTGACTGTTATCCTTCAATAAATGATAAAAAAACCCGTAAAACAATCCTTAATTAACAATCACTCACATCCTGCAACAGTCTGTAAAAAAGTACTCAGTGGCAGGGTAATTTTGTGTACATATAAATTGGTTGAATGAACCCTCGGATAAGAACTGAATTGGCAAAACCCCTATGAAATGTTGTGCGGCAAAAAGCAACTTCAATGATTTTCAAAGATAAGATTCATCAATTGGGTACAACGCGGCTATTTTACTTTCTAAATGTTTGAAATCAATCATATTATAAAACAAGAGTATGTAAAAGTATTCTTTGAGTGCTGTCTAAGCGTCAGTAGAGTTCACTGTTGGATACAATATCACTAACTTAAGATATTTTCCGTGGAAAATACGCTAAACATAACTGAGAGGTATAGTTTGTTTTGGCCCTGAGTTTGATACCTCTCCGACTGACTAGTATTATTCTGAGTTCTGAAAATAGTGTGAGTTGTGCATCTTTTGTCGTTTCTGAGATGATGACGGTTAAAAATTCTCTGAATTCTACACACTCACAGATATTGCATCTCATATATTTACAATATATCTCATATATTGAGAGTGTTGCTAAAAATGCATTATAAATAACAGTATTCTTTGGCTGCTGCCGCCAGTACAATTCATTGTTTGGATACAAAATCGCTAACTTAAGATATTTTCCGTAGAAAATAAGGTAGATAAAACAAACTGAGAGGTATAGTATGTTTTGCCCCTGAGTTTAATACCCCCTCCCTTAATTAACTGGTATTTTTGTTTGTTTAATATTGTGTTTGTCTAGCATCTTTTGTCTCCAGATAATGACGCGTGAACATTCTCTGTAGTCAACACACTCACAGATATTGCATCTCATATAATTAAAGCAACTCACAGTGTTGCTAAAAATACATTATAAATAACAGTTTCCAATTATTTATGCCACAGCCATTACTGATAGTCACAACTGGAAATGAAAAACCACCAATGAAACCAGTTCTTGGTAGATATATCGAGTCTAGTGTTACATCATGACACACGTGCTGCTGTGGACGAATGCATAACCATGCCTGAAGGGCAACAGGTTGAAACAAGGGCATGCCTGGTGTTATATAGCCAAGACTTAGTTACACACATATTAGATTTGTGTCAGCCTTGTATAAGAACTATCATTTTTTTACTCATATCATGTTGCCATCAGTACTCAGTAGTGCGTCGGCTTCCTGTGTCCTAGCAGAAGACGACAATGTTGTCAAACAAACGAACCCTGTTGACAACGTCGATCGTAATAATTGCATTGCAGTTGACAATGATGTTGTGTGGAGATCGACAACATTGCCTGCCATCACGCTGTACGTCAGCCACTACAACGTGGATGAGGACAGAGTCACCAGCACTGATATTACAGATAACGTCAACGATTACACATCTCACAATGGTAATCAAGAACAGGTCAATCCTCTGCCTGTGAACGAAGCAGAAGAGCAGGCGAAGGAAGGTTATGATCGATACTGGCAGACTGTCTCTGTTATCAGCTGTTTCATATCAATTATGTTTAACAATGCACTCGTATCATCCTATGGTGTGCTCTACATCTACCTGAAGGAACCCCTGGCTGTGACCGAGTACCAGCTCTCCTGGATCGGTTCCCTCATGAGTGGCTTCTTTGGGATAACTTGTAAGTCTCCTTGTTTACTTAACTAATTGATTGTTTGATTTTAACACAATATATGCCTTAAACACCATTTCACCTCAAGCTTACATAATAATTCTAGTACCTGACAGGAAATAGACTTGAAAGCCATGTTGATGCTAAGCAACAAAATCCCCATGTACTTGTTTTTACACTGTGATATGCTGTGTCTCCATTCTTCCCTATGTAAATGTAGTGAAACAATGATGACTTGATAGTGAACTATGTGTAACCTATTGTTAGCCGGAATAGAACACTATTATTCTTAGTTCTTTTTGACATTTTATTAATACAACATGATACTTAAGTACACATGTGTAAATATAATTATCAAAGAATACTGCACGTGGTCAAACTTTGGTTAAATTAATCTTTTAAATGTAAGACAGTTTGAAGTTTAGAACATTGTCAATAAGCTTTTGGGGGTAATAAAGGAAAGGCTATTATATCTGTAAAGGTTGTCGCCTTTAGGATAGTAAATGTCATAAGCTGTTGCAGTTTGATCAATAGTCATCAAGTGAGTGAGTGAGTTAGTATAGCTTTACGATGCTTTGTTTGCAATATTCCAACAATATTACCGTGGGGAGCACCAAAAATGGAGAATCGAACCCGGTCATTGGTGTGACGAGGTAACGCTTTAACCACTAGACTACCATCAAAGGCCCTAATGAGACATAAAGAGAAAGCTATCAACGATGTTGCAACCGGAAACTGATACCCTGAAATGTATTGGCTGTTTGGTGCATAATTTTCAAGGCCAGTGCAATAGACTCACTCAAACTAGGTAGGAGACTACAAAATGTTATTATTAAAAATATATATTGCATATTTTCATGAAATATCGTTACATCCCCAAATTGTGTAATAAAGTCAAATTGGAAAATGGCTTGGAGAAGAGGATTCATTGTACGTGGGTCCTCAGATGAGCAAAGAGACGCTGGTATGGTGTCATTTTGCAGTCACGAGGAGGGGGGGTTGAGGGAGGAGAGAGAGCAAACACATGTGGATGTGTTGTGGAACCAGTTCTTGCATGAAGAATACCCATTTGACTCCACAACACTGGACAGGCACTAAAAGTTCAGCCCGTGAAGACGTGACTGGCTGTCTGAAGAGGGATGAGATGGTCATCTGTGGCAAACACACACACCTTAGTACCGTCGCCATCAGTGAACAAGAGACACAGCTAACCATCGTGTGTTTCTGTCCAGACCCCGACCAAGTCGAAGGCAGATCTTGAACCTGAGAGTTTATTATATTAAACCGAAACTGCTTTTGTCTTTATAATTCAGATTAAAAGAGGCATGACACTTTCTGTTATAACTTATAACACTCTACTGTATTTGTCGCATGTTATTCCAAAACGGAAGGAAACAGTAGCGTAAGTAACTCAACCCTTAAACCTAAATTGCTTGTAGCATGGTTAATACGGAAGCAAGAGTCATTGGACTTTCTGTTGTAAAGTTCTACTGCATTTGGCATATTTTTCCAAACCGGAATTGGTGTTTATGGATTTGTTGTATGGTTGACCAAGGTACAGAACTTTCCCAAACCTGAAGTGAGGTTATGAACCGGAAGTACTTACAACTTTGTGAGATTAGATAGAGGCATAGAACAGTAAACTTTAACTTCAATGGGCATGTATTACTTAACGCAGAAGTGCTGTCACTAAACAAAAGTGTTTATAATTTGTTGTACTGCATGTGACAACATTAAAGATAAAAAATGAACATGAGATATTGATGAGGTCGGTTGTGACCTGATTAGGTAAAGGCAAAATGGACGATGATACATATTTCTGGTTGAAATTTTGAAAGGAATGGTGGATTGGGGCTGGTTACTGCTTTGTAATTAAAATACCTTTCTAGTTTGAAAACTAACACCTCTGAGGAAGTATACGTTAGTGGGCTATTCACAAATGTAAATGTTATCATTAATTCATGTGTGTTTTAGCATTGCTGGCGTCTGTGTTAATGGAGAGAGTGGGCAGTCGATACACACACCTGCTGGGAGGCCTTATACTTGCCTTCTCAATGATAGTCAGCGGTCGGTCAAGTAGTATTCACGTTCTCTATCTAACACTCGGACTCTTGTCAGGTCAGTTGGATATCTTGGCTAACAAAACAATTTTTAGATAATGTACAGTTTATAGTGTAAGATTGTGAGTCATATTAAGAAATCCATGTATTTTAATAATCATTTAAAATTTGACAAATTGAATGAACATCGGAGCCTGCGACGACATGCATAGATTGTTTGACCCTCATACTCCACTGAACTCACACAGAGTAAAAGTATATTTTTATATTTCATTTATTTTATTTCAACATGTATGCCTGGTAGGATACACTGACAGTCGTACAAAATATAGTTGTATGGCGGAATGAAAAAGTTCCTCAAAAGGGGAAGTGATCTGAATGTATTCTCAAATTGCTCTACCGTACTTTGTACTTTGGTTATAACAAATAGGTTCAAATAAAATCATCATAAGATTGGTAAGGTGTGTTAACTACCTCAGACAGTCAGTCAGTCCCAGTTACGATGTGTCGGAATTCATTTTGAGGTACATTCATAGATTGCCGTAGTCAGTCACTGTCCGTCTTCACAAGAATCCGGTCGATAGTTTGGATACCTATATCTTCGTCTTCTTCACTAGGATCTGTCGTAGCGAGACATTTAAAGAATACAGTCTCGTGCAAAAACGTATCGACGTCAAGATGTGTTGCGGCCATGTGACAAACCCCTCGTCCAAAGAAAGAGCCATGTATCGTGTAAATTATTCACTTATGAAATACATTCTGTTCACATACCTACTTTATATAACTTCCTCATTATGCAAAGCTTGTGTTCTATTACTAGGTGTAGGTTCATCTCTCACTTTCGTCGCCAGCACCGTCCACGTCAGCCGGCAATTTTCAAGATGGAGACCACTTGCCATAGGTACAGCAAGTATTGGGGGGGCAGTTGGAAGTCTGACATGGCCTCCCCTCATGTCCGGTCTAGTGGAGACATTTGGATGGCGAGGTGCATTACTGATCAACGGTGCACTGCTTTTACACATGCTGCCAGGCGCACTGTTCATCAAAGCCTCTCCTAAACCCACCAGTGTAAAGGGTATGTTATTCCATGTACCCGAATAGTACTATTTTGTAACATGGGACATTTGTTTATCAGAGATAAACAAATGGAGTGCAAAGAGGAATTGACCTCCACCGTCTGGAATTATGAACCATTTCGAAATTATAACTTATTAAGGTATAGTGTCCACAGGAAATATCACTGTCATCATTGCCATGCACTCAGGGCCAGAATTAATACATGCGGGGATTCCTATCAAATTGCAGGTTCCACTACGAGTGACAGTTATAAGCTACACGCCCTATCTCCATGGAGGAAATTAAGGGAACATCTACACGTTATCAAAGTACCGGGCTTCATAAGTTTCTCTGTTTCCTACCTTATCACAGGACTTTGTGTGATCTCTTTCCCCACATTCATCCCGGATTATGTGATGACGTCACTTCCTGGTCAGACGCCTTCAGAAGTTTCACTGGTTGTGTCCCTTATTGGAGCGGGGAATATTTTGGGCAGAGCATTGTTCAGTGTTTTATGCATGCTGAGTCCAAACTCTGCTCTTTATTTACATTTGATCCTTACAACTGTTTGTGGGTTAACATGCTTTGCAGTGGTCTTATGCCAAAACATGGCTGACTTCTATGTTACAGGAGTATTTTATGGCATACTATACGGTGAGTTAAATGTTACCATGTCATAAATATATTCCATGTACTTGTTGTCTATTTTATATACTCACAACAAAAAAAGCACCGCGAACCATAGAAACATATGGAGAAATATGTAAGTAAAGAAAAGATGTTTCCAATGTGAACCAATTAATATCAGAACTAATAACCAGTCAGGTGTCACCACAGAGTGTCTATATTATTATCCCAATATGCTGCTCGTGATGTCCGAACTTTACACTCTAATCCCGCACGAGGCGTATGGTGCATCTCGAGTCATGGATCTATGACGTCACATGTGCGTTCATGAGCGTCGCTTTACACAACATGCAAGTATGTTTGTGCATGGAACCAATTTAAAATCAATTAAATATGAATAATTCTTCGTGTATAAACCAACATGTATGGTATTCGCGTGTCGTGTGGTGGTGAGTATATCAAATGGAAACCCTTACACATGAGTCATTGCCAGTGCATTATCACAATTACCTGTAGTTGTTAATATAGATGTAGATAGATTATACTATGATGTCCAAACATACAAGTTGAAGTTCAGGGGGATATGTCTTCATAGGAGGAACAACTGCAGTCTGGTTCCCCATGTTGATTATTGTGTTCGACCTGGACAGTCTGCACAGAATCCTGGGAGGTATTTTGCTGATGCAAGGAATCGGGGGAATCTGTGGACCTCCATTTCAAAGTAGGTGGAAACGAGTGATTAGTAGCAACATCAGTTTTGTAGTTAAAGGACATGTAAACTGAAAAAAAGAGGATTGCGAATTTGTTGCAAATATCAATTTCTCCGAGATACATTTAGTCAATTTCCGAGAGAGAGAGAAATTGATTATATTCGTCGAAAGTATTTTAATGTCCAAGTGAAAGTGTTGAAATCACAAGCTCCGTAATCGGCGTCCAAAACAAACAGATATAAGGGCGTGACCTGAAGGTACCGGCGCGGCAGTGCAGCGATGCGTGACAAAAGATTTCATTTTCTGATATGTGATACTTAAAGCTGCTATACACATACTGTTCGTGATATTTATATTAATCGTACACACATAACAACATTGCATATATGTTGCAAGTGTAAATTGTCACCTTTGAACTACATATTGCGAATAATGAAAGTAACATGAAACTGACGTTTTATTACTGGCATCCGGTAAGGGACCGGAAGATGCTTATGATACATTGATAATGATTTGCGACACAAAAATACACAATGGATACGTTTTTCCTTCACATCTCAAATTTACATTCACCGTCCAAATAGAGGTGAAACCGTATTGTGATAGTAGTTCACCAAAAGACGTTAAAAGATAGTACTTGTTGTTACCCTGACTGGCGCTGGGCATTAAGGGGCTAAAACAAGGACTGGTCGGCTCCAAGTCAGTGTACTGTGTCTGAGTAGGGTATTCATGTCAAACTGAGGCACAGTACCTCAGTGGACCAGCACTATAAAATCGGCATTAGTCCGGACTAGTACACGCAGCCACACACACGTGCGTGCGCGACGCTGTATAAGTGGAATAATCTTGAACTCGACGTTTAACCCAACTTCACCTCACCACAGCGATTTAGTACAGATTTGGATGCCACCCCTCCCGATGATTTGTTTTTATTTTTAAAAGTGTATGCTCAGTAAAGTTTGTGTGAATATAGTTAACCAATTAGCTGTTATTTGTCTGTTTTACGCGACTTCAATTTTTCAGATTTAAGTTCATTCAATCACGTGGGATTAAGTATACCCAAAGGAATTAAAATCTGAAAATTTCTATGGGGAGTTTGTATAACTATTTTTTAATCACTATATTATTTTGGTCTTGGGTACAGAAATGACGTGATATTTCAATAATACATTACATTATGTTGGCCAATATGAGTGTATAAAGTTAATCTATTGTAATACATATTAAATACATGTAGGATAGGTAAATTTGTCAATGCAGTATGGAAATGCAAAAAGATCGTGGCATGGCGACCAGTAGGTCATAAATGTATCGTGTTCACATTTCGGGAATGAGACATATTTTTGCGTATGATATTAGCTTAAGAGATATTTGTTTAGTTCGGTAATATTAGGGAGAGAATTAGAGAATTTTTAAAGAAGATATATTCCTTTGTTGCAATATAGATTAAATTCAAGACGTCATTACGTTTTTTCTATAAATCCAAATATAACCTAATTCTTATCTATATTCAGTATAGTACCAGTTCTATTCTCTATCCATTCAACAGAGACTACCACAACAGTTTTGTGTGTATTCAAATTGCAAATGGAGGATATTTTCAGTTTCATTTATACTTGTACAAATCTTTATTTGTTGTCATAATTCTATGAATAATACGGTATTGGAACCATGTTAACTTTGTGTTGTTTGTTGTTCTAAATGGTAAATAATTGTGAGTCCTCCAAATGTCTTCCGATATTACTGTGTTAATATGATTTTCCCATTTTAATTGATTCCGGATCCGTATTTTTTTTCTTTTCAAGCGTCTTCGTTTGATAACGTGGTATATCCTAGTCTGCATTCCTTTTATTCGTTATATAGAGTTTTGAAATTACATGGAAAAAACGGTTGTTCAATTTTCGTGTCTAAAGATACAGATTTAGAATCCATATATGTTTGTTATGGATTTAATGAGATGTGCGTATTCTAAAACATTATTATAATGTATACTTCCCTGTAATGTCTTTAAAAATGAAGAATGTAAGTTCTCTTTCATCAGATCATTGATGAAATGTATTTGCACTTAGGTAGTGTCTGTATATAAATGGTTCATGCCCAAACTGGATATTATCGTTTCCACATATGTACTGTCTTGGTAATTCTGCGTTGTGGTTTGTTTCATTGACATCCTTCAAAAAATATTTTTGATTTCATTTTTTCTTATGTATTTCGATCCCATTTCTGTTGGATATTTCTGTAAATATACTTTAAGACATATTAAAACATTGACACTTGGCAAAACTGATTATCAAGGTTGGAATTAAAGTGTCAAATGTTATTAAAGTGAAACACAACACTACTCTCTGCGATAATGGCATCACAAGTCAGTATCTCGTGTGTCCGCCATGTGCATTGATGATACATGGAATGGATGAGGCGGTTGATGAAGGCCATAGGCACTTGAGCCCACACTCTGAGGAACGCCTGATGCAGTTCAGCTGCAGTTGTCGGCCTTGGTCGGATGTCATTCAGCCTTTTAAATCTCGTCCAACAGGTGCTCAGTGGGATTTAAATCGGCACTGAGGGCAGGCCACTGCATGGCTCTGATGCCATTCTGTTGGAGGAAGTCTCTTGTGGCTCTCGCAGTGTGGGCACGGGCGTTATCATGCTGAAACTCGTGGTTGCGGCGACCTGCCAAATGAGGTATGGCGTGTGTTCTCAAGATTTGATCAATGTACCGTGCTGCTGTGACACCAGTGCCTCTCCCAGGACCGATGTTCAGGAAGAACACAGGGCCGACCCTCTGTGCAAGATCAATTCCACCCCACACCATGATGCTCGGACCACCACACGAGTCTCTTTCAACAACACAAGCATCCGAATAACGTTCCCCACGGCGTCGCCAGACTCTCACTCTGCCATCTACTGTTTAGATACAGTAGCGGCTCTTGTCTGAGAAGAGGACTCTTCCCCATTGCTGGTTGCGCCAAAGCTAGTGCTGTGTTGCCCACTGAAGTCGGTTCCGGCGATGATTGGTGTCAGAATTGCTCCTCGGTGTGACCTGTGACAGTGGAGGTGTCTGCTCGTCAATCGTCGATGCACGGTGTCCGAACTGATGTGTCGCTGATGTGTCCCATAGGTCTGTCTAGCAGTTTCAACAGCAGTGACAAAGCGATCTTGAAGATTCTGTCGCACAATCTGACGATCCTGACGTCGGGTGGTAACCCTTGGTCTTCCACTCCGTGGTCAGTCATCTCTGGTGTTGGTGGTGTGGTACCGTTGCTGGAGCCTGTAGATGGTCCTTACGTGGACTTGAAATGCATTGGCTACTTGCTGGGAGGTTTGTCCAGCTTGCAAGGGCTTGGTGTCGGTGATTTCTTGTCAATCTTGGCATGTAGTAGCAATTCAATCACGAATGAATGTTATCCGATCTGGGTTGGTTTTTATAGGGCAAGAAATGGGGGAACGCGTGTGCATTTCAATTTGCACAGACTCACGTGCATCGGGTTACCATGGCCGTTGTCGTGACGCGTTTGATTCGGTTTTATTGTCATCTGCTTTGTTTTTTTATGATCAAATTTCATTTTTCCAGACAAAGGTATTTAAATGACAACTTTTCATGCAAGTTTATTTGGGGTGAGGTTTTTTTTACAGTTCAGTATATTATTGCAGGTTGTCCTTATCCATTAAAGAAATCAAAGCAAATTCGACTGATTTCCATTCAACTGAATCAAAGGCTTTTTCGATTTTAATCAAGATAAGTAAGCCTGGTATATTCTTGTATTCTGTTAAATCCATAATGTTGTATATAAATCTGGTGCGTTCACCGATGTATCTTTCTTTCATAAAACCTTCTTCATCGTCACTAATGATAGTCGGAAGTTCTTTTTTAATTCGAGTTGCTATAACTGCTGATACTATCTTATACGAAATGTTCAGGAGGGATATAGGAGTGTGGAGTTTTCTTTTGTCGTCATCTTCCGTATCTAATTCAACTTCTAAATGTTAAAGCTTTCCATTATTTTATTTTTCTTCATAAGTTTTATCACGTTTCTTGATTGATTGGTATTTTATCGTGCATTCTCTTATATTGCATTGTGCAAAACTTTATAAAAGAGTTGTTCCTAAATACTTTTTCACAATTACTTTCTAATTTGTAGTATTGTTCAACTGTTTCTTTAATAATATTGGTGACACATATTACATACTCTGGATCGTATAGCAGACTATTCATGAATTTCCAAAAAGCCTTTCCCCATTTCTAGTTTTGTGAATTCTTTTTTTATTGATATCATTGAATGATCTGATCTATAACCTGTTTTGTCATTTGAAACAACTGATTTGTCCAGGAATAAGTTTAGTCTGGCCTGTTTTAATGGCTTGGGTTTTCGCCAAGTAAATCCCCCCGAGGATCATAAAGATTTAGTTCTTCTGACATTTCAAGAACCGATTTTCTAGATTTAGGGTTATTTAAATGTATGTAATTGTAAGTATCCATTTCTTGATCCAGCACAAAGTTATAGGCTCCGCAAAATATATTGTTTCAGAATCTAGATAATATATTAGACCCTTAATGTTCAGATAGAATTTAGGTGTATTCGCATTAGGACCATAAATGTTATCTATGGTGAGAACTTCGTTAGCCGTCTTAATCTTTGGTATCAGATAAGTTCCATTTTCTCTATCTCTAAATTCTTTAATATCTGGTCCGCGAATCTATCTTTAAATAAAATGGCTACACCTCTTGACTGACTTGAGAGTGAACTAAAGCGAAATTCCGATGTCCATATTAGTTTCATTTCCTGTTCTTCATGTTTCGTAAAATGCGTATCTTGAACGCAATAAACATTTTCCTTATTAGTGTGTATGTTTACAAGAACATATCTTCTTTTCTTTTCATTGTTTAACCCTTGACAGTTAGAAGAAAAATCTTAATTTTGTCTGTCATTTTCTGATGTTTTATGTAGTTTGACGTAATTGGTCTTTTTATATTGTCCACCTTGTTTCGAAAACTGGAGTAGGTTAATAAATCTCTCCCAAGTATTTTTTAAATAAAACTGCTCAATCAAGAGACAAAGGGATTGTACAAATGAAGTGATAAAAAGAAAGCATAGACTAAAACAACACTGTAGCTTTCGTCATTACTTGGAATGCAGGGTGAACTTAACCACCAAACAGAATATTATTAAACATATCTGTAGAATAATATTTTATGACCATAATATTACCACAATAGGGCATGAATGTAAAAAGAAGCATAAATAGGTCGTCATTTTATTTCATAGTCAAGTTAAGAAAAGAATCCTTCTTCGTACTTACAAAGTATTTGTTCCAATGTATACCCTATTAATCCATTATGAATCATTAATCCACGCCATCAAGTATCAAATGCGTGGCGGGAAAACTATGGTATATATCAACACGTGCAACTGTTCAACACTGTGCCTCACAGTTCAACACTTAGTGATAAGTTCAGATTCCCGCACACGAAATGCACGCTCTTCCTTAATATCAAAATTGACGGTCGAGCACGAGTTTGATATTGTTGACATATTTTCTAAAACTATCAGTTATAGGCAACGTTGCCTAGAGATAGTGAGACATGTGTAGTTGAAACAAAATACGTTTAATTTTGATTGTAACTTAAAAAGACACAGTAATTTTAATTGACCCAGTTGGTTTCTTAACTTTTTCAGAAACATGAATTAACGTATTATTGTTTAGATTAGATTGGGTGTTCAGGTGAGTTACCCCAGTAAGTCTCTATATCTGTCAAGTTTGACCACAAACAAGAACTGCGACCTGCACATGTCAACTGGGTATTATGGCTGTATATTGATCAGACCCTGAGTCTTTGTGATAAAGGATGCTTTTTATAATTGCATTTCAATATTCTCGTCACGGTATGTAGTAACTAACCCTACCCCATTTTACAGACTTTTATATATATTTTCTACTGCAACTGCCGTTATATTTCATCGTAATCGCCCGATATTGCATGTCTCTCCCGTTACATTGTCAAATCGTAATAACATTGCTTTCCTCTCTCAGGTTATCTTGCAGATGTGATGGCACAGAAAGATTTGATCTTTTATACCACTGGAGCCTTCTTCATCTGTAGCATCCTGACCATTCTTCCTTTCCTGTTAAAGAAACAGCTTGTGTCACGACAAAGTCTTAGGAAGGCTGGTGATATCAAAGTGACAGGAATAACAAACAAAGGTGCGGACCTCGGATCCACAAATAACTTTACCTGATGTCCGCAGCTGTTCATGTTTCCATTAGACTAACATATAGTCTCTGAAATGAACATATCGTACAGAAAAAAAACAGTTGTTCAGTTATCTTAATAAAAATCTGATAAAAAGGGAGCCCAGTGATTCTCTTCATTTTCAGATACTGCAGTAATCTAGACTTGCCAAACATTATAGACTTGCATGGGCTGTAGTTGATATAAATGTATCAGGGTCTGTAAGACAGACTAATGTTTCCATCTCATTACCATTCAACGAACTAAAACACATCATGTGATTTCTACCTCTTGTGATTACATCTTAGATGAATACAACTCCATTTTAACTATTTGCAGCAAGTTTACTCTTCAGAATGAGTTATGTTTACACAGGTTTTAACAGTGTTTTAATTATGCCCAAGTGAGTTTGTTAAAGTAGGGGTTAATCTCGTTTGACGTTTTAATGAAGTCAAAGAACAGGGGTATGGCGCTGGCTTACCAAATATCATTACCGGGGTAAACATCGGATTCGAACCCACGAGCATACAATCATAGAACGCATATGTGACACAATTCTCCATAGCGTAGTGAAGTGTGGCGCCTTTGATGACTGGACCACACGTACCTTTCACTTTGCTGATGGTTTATCTGGAATAAAAATGTTATCTTTCTTCCCACACAAAGGGGTTTGTATTTACAATTTGCCAGAGCTCGGAATCGGGCAGGTTTGGGTATTTTGAAATGTATATGAAGCTATATTATAACGAGATAATAATTCATGGAAGCCCTCATATGAGACATGAATCTTGAGGCCAGAACTTACCTTATAGTGTGCGCAGCTTGGGACGCGAAGCATGGAGAATGTTGGAAGCTGTAAAGGTAACCTGTATCAGGGTTGATTTGCCAAATTAACCTTTTCCAAATAGACGGTCAGATATCTTTTGTCAAAGATGGCGGCATGTTCCTTGCATGTTCCTTGCATGTTCGGCTAGGTGCCAGTGATGTTCGAGAGGACTGAGATGACAGGAGCATGGTCATTGGTCGTGTCCATTTTCCTAGTCACATGGTCCTCGTGTCGGCCATTATTATCATTTTTTCTATTGTCTTGCCCGAATAAATGTAATGTTAGACGGATAGTTATGGGTGGGAAAATAGAGTAGGAATTGAATAGGTTTGTTTAGGGACATTTCATTATTGGAGTTAAGTTAGAGGGGTGGGTATAATATATACTTAAAGAGATGGTTTGAATGCTATTACGTAGGTATGGTGTTTTTAATAATTTCATGAATGGTTGCCCCTTATTTCTGTTTAATAATAAACTTTAAATTAAACTTCATTCGTTTTTTGTTTTGTGTCTATAATTAGAAATGATAACCCGACCAGGAGGCTAACAGAAGATGTCGGCAAGGAATACGGCAATGCACTGCAGTAAACATGTGACCTTGGCCACACATCTATTTTGTTTCGCCGTCACTGGGCGCCTATTAAAGCGCACCTGTTACAGATTTGGTGCCGAGATCAGAATCATTGTATGTTATTATCAGAGAGCACAACAACGTCTGCTGATGAGAATTGCAACAACTGAATGCACTGGTGCACGCTCGGCGTCAAAGACGTCGTTTGACGACCGAATAATTGGGAAGATGCAAAGGCATACTTGAAAATGGTTCAACACAACGTCACGTTGCAAACGTTTTTTGTGTCAGCAAAGTATGATTCGCTGGGCATGGAATCGGTGCATTGGAACAGCTACCCAGCGACATGCAGGTGGTCAACCAACCCGCGGGAGGATTGCAGCAAGACGTCATTACTTCGTGACTGCCACCACACTCAAAAATGACCTGCGGCAGTGCGTTAGATAATCCTTGGACAGACCAGGGTGCCGTTGTACAAAGCGATCTTAACTTTAAGGTAATCGTAACACCCACACCTTAACATAGACGTACGGCAGTCTCAGCGCTGAGGTTGTTTTGTGCAACGGCACCCTGGGCTTTTCACTGATGCATCGAGATACTGTCTAGACTACATAGATCCTCGTGGCCGAGGGTGGGGTACGCAAAGAGAAATATTTCAGGATTTCAACAAGGCCAAAGATGACCGCTATGGAGGGGGCTCAATCATGATTTGATCTTCATGTCCTACAGTGGACAGGATGACATTGTGCATTTCAGGGATGACATTATGGGTGTGTACTTCAGACAGTATACTTGGGATTTGGACCGGATTTCATTATTATGGCCAGGGTCATTCATGCCTACTTAGAACAGAAGACCATTATCTGCATGGAGTGGCCAAACCTCAACCCTATCGAACACATGTACAGATCGCCCTCTCACGAGGAACTCTACAGTAACTCGACAATGTGTTACTGAAGTGTGGGACAATTGTCCCTTGGTAACACTTGCTGGAATCATGAGAAGATGGTGCCATGCTGTGATCGCATCACGTGGATCACATACGCGCTACTGAGAGTCTGTTTTGGGTGACAATGAATTTGTTTTCGTGATCTTTTACAGTTTTAGTTTTGGTCAGATACTCTTATATTGACAGGTGATCTGAGTGATTATTGATCACATGTTGTTTGCTGGCATTGTGTAGCACATGACAACGGACTTTTGTTCATAAAATATGTCCTCACCGATTATTGTCTTTGGCTAGTTCGCAATGCACAGAATTGGACGTTTTACCTTTCAAAGTGGTGATCCAATGCAACATTTGAGGAGTTTTCCCTCACCTACGATCTGTCCGAAACGAAATATACATGTAAGTAGCTGTATATCCACATTATCGCCTATTCAGTCTTGGACCTGAAATATCGTAGAGGCAGAAATAATGAAGACGACAGAAAGGGTTATTTTAACCGCCAAGCGTTCAGGTAGTGGAAGCCTGGACAACTGATATGTGGTTTCGTACGATTTTTACTGCCTCGAATGTATTCTTAACTTTGACATATGCCTTGTGAATTCCGATTTTTAAATAATTATATATTCATGAAATAGAAGAGAAAAATAACGTTGAGCATACGTTTCTAGGGTACTCTTTATTGGATATAATTTCTCAAATGTTGAAAATACTCCTAAAGTAAATTATTCGTAAAATTGGAGTCTCTGGTTTCCCCTTCTGTGTACCACACCAGATGCGCTCATAAAATCGCTTTGTGTCAAAACGTGTACCAACAATCCCATTTGTCTACACTAAAGTACTGCCGGAAATGCTAGAAAAATGTTTTTTGTGGCTTTATCTAATAAATACGAGTCATAGGACTATAAAAAGAGCATATATCAAAATAACGCAAATTGCCCTAATCTGGCCTGTCATAACTGACACTGTGATAACCCCTTAAATGTACTTTTATAGGTAAAATGATGATCAGCTTAGAAAATATTCGTGTGTTGTCATGCATGTATGAAATGGCCTATAACCTGAGGTTATTCCCTAACACCTGTCCCGAGATGATGACCTCACACCATCCCGTGCATTCTAACAGTTGCAAATGTCACCGAGTTGGTCTAAAAATATTGCTGTTATTGTACTTAATTGACATGTGCGTTGATGGGGTAGCAATTAAGGCTGTGTACTGCATTATATTTGCTTGGAAACGTGATGGACGTTTGGAATCCAGAAGTATTTGTTGTTCTTCAGATTATTTCTTGAGGTAGCATTCATCTCCGCTGATCTATACTTTTGAATGTGGTGTTGTGTCTTGCCACAAACTCTTTACACTTAGCCAAGATGGGCACAACAGGGTTGAGCATACAATGTCTGATTGGCGTACGTAAGACAACGTCACCGTGTTGTGCCGCCAGCACAAATGTCCTCTACTTTATAGGGTTCTTATTCAGCCGAATTTTCTCCATGAGGTGAATTTTCGTTTCATAAGGTCTGAAGTCGACAATGTCATATATTTATGTATGGTCTCCTTCGGACTATTCATGGTTAGGGCGACAGTATCTAATTCCCGGACGTTACATTAGCTGGCGTTTTCTGTGACAATGACACTGACGTTGTTATGGGCAATAGTTGAAGTTCCAACCAGTCTATGAACACATCACCTACTATAATTTCCTTATGAAATTCACCAGTTTTCTTTTTCGCCTCGAAAACTAGCACACATCCATCAATAAGCCCCATATCAGCGTGCAAAGTAATGACACGATTACCTTTACCTGATGGTCGGTCTATGGGTGCTTTTTGTCCATCTGCCGATAGCCACATGTATTCATTGGAATTATTCATCAAGGTAAATTATCTGGACGCCCTGACTGTGATAGTTATGAATAGTTCGGAGATAATGTGACCTCATAGACAGGATGGAATATTTTCCTCTGAAGTGCTCGGTCAGCGCCACGCGCAGTGTATCGAAATCCCATATTTTGGGGGGCAATAGTTAGTGCAGTTAACATTAATTGTATCTATTCTTCCCAAATTCAGGGTTACCTTCTACTCTTAAGGCTTGTATACTATACGCCTAATCACCCTGTATCAAAGCTGTCTAATATCCTTTTACGTCCCAGTTTTGTTTTTGAGACCACCCCTATACATCTTTTGTTTTATTTATCATACCGTAGACTTGATGGTATGAATTGAAAACCATATAGCTTGGACAGTTGGGTAATTCACCCTATCTAAATTGAAAAATGATTTCCCCCTATCTCTCAAAAGTGAAAAGAACCCGATACAGAGTCCATATCGTGCACCGTGGTTATGGCTATGCAAGTGTAATGTAACATGCATCATTGGAGCAATGTTAACAAAACAAACGCAGAGTCATTTTGTGATTTTAGAAGATGCACATCTAGAATTTTCTTAAAATGATTTTTGTGTGTAGATTAGATGTTTTATGAAGACTACATTATCATCAATAAAACAGAGTCACGTGCGCAATTGTATATAGTCCGTTTCAGACTGTCATCATTGGACTTCCTGTTTTCGTTCGAATTTGTCCCCTGTAAACTTGTCGATATGACTCATTGTGTCTGAAAAACTTCAAACAAGGTTGTCGGTCGGTAGTTACTCGATATTTCAGAAACAACAGTCTGTGAAAAATTATACCCTTTTTAACAGGCAAAAAGCAGTTTTCTAGCATTTCCGACAGTACTTTAGATTAAAAATGTAATTAAGTGTTTCTCATCATTGTGGCCCCAAGATAATGTGTCACAATTCTGAAAAAAAGATTATATATAGATGTTTGATTCTTGCCTGATGGAATCGGTGATACTTTGATTTAGGTGCATCGTATGCATAATATATGGATAATGAAAGTGAAATGTATGTACACTGTAAAGACTGCGAGTGCATTTCTGCTACATCAATGATGACCCTGAATCGAACAACTAGAAAAGAGTGTTGCGTTTCCGTATATTTTAAAACCTATGTATATAGTAAATGAGTGAGTTAAAACTTATAGTCACATCGGCATTATCGTCACTAGGAAATGTTATACATTAAAAATAATATATTAAAAACTGTCGACAATTGACAATAATATAACTAGATTATCGTTGATAGTCCTTAAAACTAGTATTAGAGTATTAAAATGTAGAACTATTTGCAGACAGTACAATATACGAACGGACTATAGATCGCCCGCAACTAACGGTAGATCACCTTACAAAGGACTCTGCATGACACACCATCAGGGTTTACATCAATCTTTTAGTCGCTGGCGATAGTTTTTAATTTTAGCCAAATATTTTAAATTGAACCAATATATAGGCTACCAAACCACAGGGAACTGACGAGAAGCTTAATGGAACCCTAAACAGATGGGCACTGTCCTCCATTCTCTTACACCATGGGCGTCTTTGCTTGTCATTGACTCTACGTTTGCAGACGTTCATCGTGGCCCTTGAATAGAACTGAAGGTCGTATGGATCACTGTAGAATAATACAACTTGGTTTGAACTTCAGGTTACGTGTTTGATGCCTACAAGTAGAAAACTGCATAATTATTACAATTGTGAAAAAAATGAACATGAAACATGAACACTACTTGTCAGATATTCTCGTTTATCCAGTGTATTCCATCTCCATTATGTTACAATAATACCGTGGATCCTTTCACCACCATAGCTTTTTTTTACTATGGAACTAATCAAAGGATACTAAAAGTATTTACATTCTTCTTTCATGATTGAAATAAACAGAGATACCCTTACCCTCAATACTGAACTGATACTGTTTCACAAAGCGTTCCTAGGAGTTTGTGACTACCATAGTTAAACGCTGTCTCGTGCTAGTCGGAATTCTGTTTCGCTACTCTGAAAATAGATGTCAGATGTCATTAGCTCGTGACAAGTTGAACATCGTCAGTATTAAACGAGAGTAGCCTATAAAAAGTCAGGGTTGGTGCCAACCGCGTGGTGGACTTGTTGGAGGCATCAGAGAAGCGTCTCCCACTTTTTTTCAACAGAGTTCGCTTGTTATGTTTCTCTGGCCTCCAATACCAAAGGAGATATACATGTGTTACTGAGGCGCGATATGAACAGGACGATTTATATTACACAACCTCACTTGATTGATCTGAGACAAAAAAAAATCAGGAAGAAGTTAACATATTAACTTGGTCAGTTCCGAGTGTATCATCTCCTCTATTGTCTAGTGTACATACGACAGTGCCGAGCTGAGGATGCTATTGATATGCTGATAGCAGAAATGTCCAGGCCAAAAAGACAATTCAATCATGTTAATGCCTATTTCGGTGCAATGCACGAGGGGGTCCTGCCATACAACCGTTGTATATGAGAGAGGTGGGCTGCAAAGAATATATCGGACATATTTCCAAAATAATATTGTTATTCCTTGAGTATAGTTTACAAAGGTCTTAATTTCAAGGATAATAATCAAAACAAAATGCTCAGCAGTTCTAGCTCCTATTATTAATGAACAATAAATCGTAATACATAACACCATACAGTAACGTTTACAGCACCGGTCTTTAACAGTTGCTGTCAAAGTCCACAATGTGGAATACCATGGTCATCTGTATACCGTCAAGTTCCCGAACCTTTCGAAAACCTCATCAGATATCATTTCACTTGTCGTACAACAGAACTACATCCATGCAAAGTGAATTGATGTTTCTCTCAGTTGAGTAACATTATGAATAAGAGAGAAACTGCTTTTTCCTTAGCGATATGCAATGGCTAAGGGAGGTAATTAGCTTGGGCATGTTAAGGGTATAAATATGGGGCGTGGAAAGCAGAGAAATACGCATCAGTCGGAAAGCGCACGTTAAATCTCCAAAGTAAGTAAGTAAGTAAGTAAGCAGCTCGTCTCTCTCGCTAGTCAGCATGACAGTAACAGTGAACATAAGTGTCAAGCTCCACTATGTCTCTAGACGATTCATCTACAGCGGGAAAAAATGACGCTATTTAGAAAAAAATGGACTCCAATCATAGAGATATTGATAGTTCTGTTGAGGTAATAAGTTCTCACTAAGAGGAGAATTTATTCATCAAGTCAAAGGTTTGAAAAAGTTAAATACTGAAACAGAATATTCTTGGTCAAGGGAAGGAAATCGAATTCATTTTATTGTTAATTCGGAAGTTTTAGAAGATTTACTTAATACCAGACAAGCCATTCAGAATGGAAATTATTATGAGTGAGTGAGTGAGTTTTGATTTAACGCCGCTTTTAACAGTATTCCAGCAGTGTTAGCTTAATGTGGGAGGAAAGCTCGAAGTGATGCAGGTCTCAGACGTATACCACTTCGGTGAAACCCACGAGGACGGGTATGGTGCTGACAAACCTAGAAACACAATCGGGGCGAACCGGGATTCGAACCCCAAATCATAGGTTTCTGGCATGCCCAAGGGACGCAACTCTGCACAGTGAATCGCGGCGCCTTAGACGATTGGACCACCCGTGGCAAGTTCACCATCTACACCCACCGGGAATGCAGTACATGCAGTATAACCAAGCCTACGACAGGCGTCAACGCCACAGCAACCAGTGCCTCTTAGGCATGATACAGACTTGTCAGTTAAGTGTAGTTTTGGTAATGTACATTCGGAAAACAATATGCTTGATGATTATGACAATGCCGTTACGAATGATTATTATGAATATGAACAGGGATCAGCAAAAATTATAGTGAAGGGTCGGTTGAAGTCTACTATTCAATTTTGGTACAATATTGGTGCGTCTCAATTCATAATTGATATTATAGACAGGCCTCCAAAGATGGAGTTACGAAATAACAAGTCGACGATAAGACATACAGAGTTTGTTAACCAAACAATTTAGAATTGCATAAGAAACAATTAAGTGTGAGTCTCCGCCGTACATTGTTAACCATCTAGAATGTGTACATTCATTCTTCGGGGGAAAGGCGTTTGATCTTAGATCTGTCAAGAGTTAACAATTACGTTAGTAAATTGTCAATCAAATATGAATTTGGAAAATTGCACTTGAATATATTAATGTCAACGATTGATTGATAAAATGTGATATATATTCAGCATATCATCATATGGACATTTTGGAAGGCCATACTGAATTCCTAGGTTTTTCGAGGAAAAATGCTACGGGTGTTAAGCAATATTTCAAGTTTTGTAGTCTTACCTCCAGGCTAAACTTCAGCACCTTATGTGTTCACTAAGGTTAGACGCCAATTAGTCAATAAATGGCGTTTTGAAGGGAAGAAAGTGGTCACCTTTTCAGATGACGGTCTTTTATCAGCTCAATCGGAGCTTATCACACGCTCGTCTAGCGAGGCTATAAAAGAAGACTTGATCAAGTCTGGATTTGTACCCAAATTCGAACAATCACTATGGTTACCTTTGCAGTCTATTGTGTGGCTAAATCTTCACATAGATACACACACTCTGTGTTTAACTGTTCCGCAGAGGAAGTTAGATAAGGCCATTGAAACAATTATATTTGTTCTTATCAACCAGTGCCGCTTGTTGTGCGATTATCGGACAAATCATAACAATGAAACTAGTTATGGGAAATGTTGTACAATTAATGACTAGTTTCCCAGTATTGATGTTTTGATAGCTTCACCTTTGAACAGCAAAGTTATATTGTCGTCACAGAGCACTGAACAATTACAGTATTGGATTGAAAACATTGCTCGTTTGTCGAGTACAGTACTGGTCAAGAGTTCAGCTTTGAGTCGAGTTGTATACAGTGACGCCAGTGATACCGGATATGGAGGGTATTGTGTTGAAATGGATGGTGCTTATTCGCATCGTCGGTGGTCAGAAGAGGAGGCTAATTATAAGATAGTTCTACATGGAGAGAACTCAAGGCCGTTGTTGTCGTTCTGCAAAGTTTTATCTCACAGCTGAGACATCGTATAATACTGTGGAGTACTGACAATCAAAATTTGGTTACCATAGTGGATAAGGGTAGTATAAAACAGCAATTACAAAGAATAGTTATGGACCTTTTTGAGTTGTGTTCAAGCCAAAATGTTAATCTGAATATGCAGTGGATCAAGCGATCAGACGAGGGGACTTCAGATATGATGAGTAAAATTATTGACTACGATGATTGGTCCATTTCGCGATGTAGATAGATTTGCATCTTGGTACAATGCCAATTTGAGATGTTTAAATTCCAGGTATGATAACTCGGGATGTGCTGCTGTGTACTTTTTTACAATCAGGTGGAGTGGGGTGGTAAAATTGGGTTGTCCCCCCTATTGATATGGCACCAAGAACTTTAAGACATATGTCTGTGTGTTGTGCTAAAGGCGCCATTGTTGTGTCCGAATGGCATTCCGCATGCTTTTGGCCGCTTATCACTCGTAATTCTTTGTTTATTCCACGGGTGATAGTACACATGTATTTGTCAAAATCTAAACTAGGTTACGTACCGTCTAGGATTGGAGGTGGATTGTTTGGAGAACAAGACTTGCTGTTAAATATGCTTGCTCTGCGTGTTGATCTCAGCATATCTTGAATGCATATATGGCCTTGATGCGTAAAAACGGGGGATATATTCTTGTTTAATGGCTACGAGTTTACGAATTTCACCTTATGCACTGCGATTTATATTTGCCGTCGGTTGTTCAGCAGAGTGAATCGTTTGCTCCTGTGCAAACCGCATTTCATAGTATTCTTCATGCTCATGTGATAGTAGGATTGCAAAGCTCGACTGAGAATGGTTTAGTAAAAAATGTTTTAGAAGCAGCAAAAGGAAGATTGGCCAGATGTGTTAATAAAAAGGAGCCGATTACCATAGAGTTTTTAGAGAAATGATATGATGTAACAATGCTTAATCCTACACTTTTTAATTTAAGTATTATGTGCATTGTAGCATATTCAGGACTCCTGAGATCAGCAGAGCTATTACACATTAGACGATCTGACATTGTTTTTAGTCATATGATGTTATTTATTGACCAATGAAAAACAGACATATACACAGACGGTTCGTAGCTTGTAGCTTGTAGCCCGTTACCAGTTTGGAAAAATACCTTACCTTATCCGAAACACTGACTCATTCTGATGAATATATTAAAATATAGAGCACCTAATAGAGCAATTAATATTATGACCACAAATCAGCAATACTACTTGGGCGTGACTGTGTGTTTGATCATGTGTGAGGGTAGGGGGTGAGGGGACAGACCTACAGTGATGCCCCTAAATCTGTCCACTTTCTGTATGCAGTTTGCCGCATAGCGTTCCCCGCGACGCATGTAAACACGACGTCTACCAATCACATTAAAATCAGATCTTAGTTCCCGCTATCGCTAAACAAAGATCTGAGGACACCCCATTACGGGTCACGTCAGAACGACCTTTCGCGAACTGTGACCGACCACTGATAACGGTTAGACAGGTCTTGTAATGGCGCTTGGTGCTACATGGAAAAAGATGGACAGAGCTGAAGATGATTCTCCTGTTTGCAGTAAGCCGATGGCTTTGTTGCGTGGATTGCTTTCGCTGTTCATTTGCTGTAAGATTGTGGTGGCATGCAAATGAAAACCCAACGTTTTCAAAGTTTAATAAGTGAAGTTGCGTGAGCATTTAATGTTTGTGTTTCGGCGCCAGACTCTCACGTGGTTGTGTTTTTGCGATTTCTCCATCTTTTCACCAAATTTCTGCAGTACCTCATTTTTTTCCACACAAATCAATCCCAATCCATGAAGAAATTACAAATTCATTTTTTAGCATTAATTTTGTATGGATGTCGGCAACACTCGGTCAGGTATTTACGATTTTACTACTTTTGCGTTTACTTTTTTTGCCGACTATATATCACTCAACACGAACTGCTACGGAAGAGACTCTGAAACAAATAATCGGAATTACCGATATTTTAAACTATAATAAACTATTTTCAGTAATTCTCAAATACTTAGCATTGTGCTTTTCGCCGTCGTGTGGCGAGTTTACGTCAATTGTTTCATTGTTTGAGGAGTGACATGACGTGACAAAGCCTCACAGACGGCCTTAGTTGACGTCGTTAAAGCAATAGATGGATTGAGCTGTTGTCTGCACTTGGAATAAAAGTAATATGAAGAGTAACATTACTTTCTCGCATCTCGAAACCAATGTGTGCCTCGTAAACTGAGCCTCGCTATAGCTCGCGAGTTACATAGTTGGTACAACGAATCCTTGGCGACCAGTGGGCAAGTTAGTTATATCCGTATCAAAATAAACTCATTCAGACTATTAACTGACCCGTGAAGATCCGGCGTAGAATAGATTTTCAGCAACCCATGTTTGCCGTAAAAGGCGACTATGCTTGTCGAAGGAGGCGATCAACGGGATCGGGTGGTTAGGCTCGCTGACTTGATTGATACATGTTATCGTATCCCAAATGCGTGGGTCGATGTTCATGATGTCAATCACTAGAGTGTCTGGTTCAGACTCGATTATTTTACAGACCGCCGTCATAAAGCTGGAATATTGCTTTTTCGGCGTTAAACAACAAACAAACAAACAAACAGACTAATAATTCCTCAAACTTTACTCGTCATTTATAAGAAAATGAAACCTATGAATTACATTTTCATTTTTGTACAATCTCTTTTTTGCGTACAAAATACAGAATTGTTACAACATTCCACTGATTGCTCTCAATGCGTCAGTTTGGGTTGTAATAATATCAGTGTATTATCAGTAGCTTCATCATGTGTTACAGAAAAAGCGTTTAGTTGTATTTGATAGTAGATACATGAAGTAGTACTCTTTGAAAGCTTTGTATGTAGTACAACATCATCAGCAGACACTACTAATCTTCGTATCATACTTAAAAGAATAAAACAATCAAACGTGACTTGAAGAAATAGATAAGTTCATCTACCATGAACATATACATACAATTCATGATGGAAAAATGCAATATATTAAACATATATTGCCATCTCACTTACAAAACTACAGTAAGATACCATCTTCGGGTATCTATCGACAATTTCGTTCTATGACTTATGAATGTACAGTCTCTTATACATAAACAATACTAGAAGTCTATCTGACATCGTTGAAACGATGGTTAAACCCATATATTAGATATATTATGATTAGGGTTAAATAGCATCGTCTACCACTCCTCAGTAATTCCGGCACGCTATTTCACTATACGGAATACCGCGAAAAGTCTTAATGGTCGCATCAGATGAACAGTCACGAACGTAAGAAACGTCATAGTGTTGACAAAGCTTCAGGACGTAACCAGAATTTACCAGTGTGCCCCTACCTAAAATAGTATTGTTGAGCAAAATATCGCATAGGTAATGTATGCCATGGCATGAATGAGGTTTTCAAATAATATAAAATGACGACCACTACCCTCTGTTTTCCGTAATATTTAATGAAGACGCACCGACCTCTGGCAAGACTCTCCCGACAGCTGTGATGAAGACCCTTCTCTGAGTGTCCGGCTACATATACAGTGTAGTACACATCCAGTTTGTTCCTAGTGACTCTTGCCCTGCAGTGAGACAACGATTAATCGTAAGTTCTTTTAGTGAAATTTGACACAATGCCAAACGTAGATGTGACTAACCTCTCTGACGTGCTAAGAAAGGGCCCCGGGGTATGCCGAGGCGATAATTCTGGTTACCACAGTCAAATAGTTGAAGAGCGTGGCCATGACAGCAAGCACTTTGCTCGTACTAACACAGTATGGGATGAAGAAAATGCTTTAAATAACAAAATACCTGTTGAAGAATATGACTGTCGTGGAAACAAACCTAAGAACGATGTTATTTGTGATAGTAAAAAGAATTGTGCGAGGGGCGGTTGTCATGGCAGCAGTTGTGAAATCAAGGTTCAAGACAATGGTGTGGGAAAACGCGAAAGAAGAAAATACTGGCAGATAATGTCTGTCGTCAGTGGTTTCATTGTCAACTTGTTTGCTGGTGGACTCCCGAACAGTTACGGAATAATGTACACCTACATGAAAGAACCTCTTGGTGTCACGGAGGAGGAACTCTCCTGGATAGGATCTCTCATGAACGGTTTTATTGGTATTTCATGTAAGTTAAACGTTCAATCAAGTATAACATATTTCATACCGTGAATACACACATGCCTTCGCAAACCAGATGTGTGTGATGGCAATACTTTAACCTGATTATTTTAAAATTCGTGTCTTCTACCAAATATGTCTTGAACCAAATATATTATATTTCTTATAAACATACATTTATATAATAGATACATTTAATATTCTATTGGACATCACATTGATTGCAATGTTTTCACTTAACCATAGAGAAATATTAATCCTGGACTTGAATATTGACAATTGCAGCGGTTCTCGGGATGGTGTGTCTGGACAGCCTTGGAGCCCGACGCACGACTATGTTGGGAGGGGTGCTGGCCACAACTGGTTTTATCATCGGCAGTCAGATGCACAACCTATACGTTTTGTACTTCTCATTTGGAGTTCTGCCTGGTAGGTGGATTAGTATCAGAATCATACGATAGGGTTGCAAAACGGCCTATACCATGACATCCGAGTTCAACACCATTTAATTTGCAAATACTTATTTGAGTCGCGATTGAAAAGACGTGAATTTATTTTTGAAATGTGGTGAAAAGTCTGACCTCACTTACTTCACGCTTATAGCTTTGCGTCTTATGTCCCATAAACGTCATGAGTTAGTGAATTTTGATAACGCCGCATTGAGAAGTGTTTCAGTTATGTGGCATCGTGTCACCTTAATGTTGAAGTGTTGATGGCATGTTATCCTGTAACGCTTACAGTGGCTTAATGCCATATCGCCATTAAGGTGTTTTGTAGGTTACGCTGAGAGGTCTTCCTTCTTTTATGTATATCTTCATAATTCTATTATTATGCATGGTTCTCTTCCAGGAATAGGTATATCCCTTGGTTACACGGCTAACATGGTGAATGTCAACACACATTTTTCCAAATGGCGGCCTTTAGCCATTGGAGTTTCTATTACCGGGATATCTGTGGGTATGCTAATCTGGCCACCCATGTGTTCCCTTGTTTCCGACACGCTGGGGTGGCAGGGTACTTTCCTCATCAATGGAGCACTGACACTGCATTTCATACCATGCGCACTGTGGATGACACCCAGCAATAGCAACGGTGAGCTGAGAATGACATAATATCTATATTAACGTTAATGGTAGTGAAGTCAGTCAAGTAAATGACAGTGGGTTATCATTTCGGCTTTGTTTAGAAACTGATATACCTATGCGAGTCACTGGTATTAGAAAATCTTAACATTTCATTTTCCTCAGACCTTTAACCGTTTTTATTTCAAGATTTCTCCAATGGTCAAAGCCTCTCCGTCAGCCAGACATTGGTCAACTGCTTCCAGATATTCAGGATACCAGGAGCAGTAACTGTCTCCATCGCTCACGTCACCCTCGGCTTCAGCTACTACACATTCTCCACCTTTATTCCTGAATATGTTACAACCTCAATGTCCAGATTGACGGCAACACAAGCTGCTCTCGTAGTGACAACTCCGGGATATGGCAGCATGGCTGGTCGTATTTTATTTTCCGGCATTTCCATGTCGACTGTCAAGGCTACAAACTACATATTTCTACTTTCAATCTGTGGGATGGGCATCACCAACCTCTTAATTCCGCTGTGTGCAAATGCTACTGCGTTTTACATAAACGGGGCGGTGTATGGATTAACCTTGGGTGAGATATTCTGACATTGTTCTTAAATTATGTACTTTTATTCAGAATGTCTTTGTTTGATTACACTAACTGACATCATTATTTTGGTCTTTTAAATAACTTTCTGGACAAATATTATTTCATAAAAGTGTACATATTTTTATATTCGTATTTCAGGAGGCTTTTCTAGCGTCCTCCCTCTTGTGTTAGTTCAACTGTTTGGACTTCATAATTTGTCAAAAACATTTGGCACGTTTATGATGTGCTTAGGGTTTGGGGCATTTGGAGGATCACCTATACAAAGTAAGACATTGATGGAAATGTTGGATGCTATACGCTGTCCTTTTAACTAAGTTTTAAGATTGAAACACACATTTATGGAAAACGACGAAGGGTGAAGTAGATTATACCAATGTCAATTGTAATGCCTTCTCTCTATCAGGTTACGTCACGGAAACTGTGATAATACAAATAAGAAACGACCCGTTGTGACGAATTATATACAAAGTTTAGGAATTCATATTTTCGTATTTACACTTTCATTCTAATTCCGGATAGAATAGGTCCCAAGCAGCCTATGATTGTCGGACGAGGCGACTAAAAGGATTAGCGGTCAGACTCAGTGATGTGTAGCGTGTCACAGAGCCCCTCGTAGCTCTTGATACCAAGCACTAGTTGGTCTGGTCTAGTTGGACTCGATTACCTACAGGCTGCCGTCAGATAACTGGAATGTTGCCGATAGCAGTGTAAAAAAAAACAAAAAACGTTAGCACCTCAATTGTAAACTATTAACTTATAAGAAACACAACGTTCTAAATCTTCGTCTGTATCATTATGCACAAATAATATGGTAACAATGAGCGTACGCGATTTATAATGTTTTGTCATCTTCTTTAGAAATTACAATAACCTTAACCTTTGCAGGTTACCTAGCAAAGAAATATGACAGGGATACCCCGTTCTACCTTGCCGGGAGTTCGTTTATCCTGACGATGCTGCTGCTGTTGTGGGTAGTGATGAGGAAGCAAATGGCGTTGTGCACCAGGAAGTCAGACAATCTGGAAGTGGAAGGTGTTGACAACTGCGGCTTTAGCACCGGCGGGCCACATACCACGGTCTGACATCTGGATGGAAGGACACTGCAGTCTGTGTATTGATGGTCCTGATGCTACATGAAGGCGGCTTTAGCACCGGCGGGCCACATACCACGGTCTGACATCTGGATGGAAGGACACTGCAGTCTGTGTATTGATGGTCCTGATGCTACATGAAGGCGGCTTTAGCACCGGCGGGCCAGATACCACGGTCTGACATCTGGATGGAAGGACACTGCAGTCTGTGTATTGATGGTCCTGATGCTACAAGCAGTCGACACGTGTAGGGACTTATGGCGATATACCTTGACGACCGTATGTCCCTGGGTACACATAATACTCTTGGACTAGCGAATGAGTCACCAAGTGAAGATGCAGATCATGTAGGGATGTTCAATGTTTGTTTTTCTTTGATGTTCTAATTTATACATGCAATGTAGCTGATAGTATGTGAAGAATAAAGTGAGTGTAAGAATGATATTTTGAGTGTCTGTTATATTATGTTTCTTCAAGTACAACCTATATTTGTCTAAGCATGGGAGTTACCTGTTCAGGCAAACCTGTACATGCTTCCAAGGTAACTTGGCACCATACATACTGTTTTAACCATTTGGTCATAATTATTTGATATGACATAAAACCAAAGATGTTGCACTCCAAACTGTGCACCTTAATTTAATATAATTTTTTAATTTGAAGTTTACAAGATATACGTCTTTTCCATTGGACGAGAGGTCGGTCATTTGACCGCGAAATTGACGTTCATAAGTGCATGAACGACACAATTTGACGTTCATACGTTTTTCACGGGACTGTGTTCTTGAAATGACGTAAACACTGACGGACTACTTCCACATTCCTGGGGAAACCCCCGGGAATTCCCTAGGACGAAAACATACATAAGCGTTCTTTCTGATCTTTTAGAACCTTTAATCTTGGTCTCTGCGTTTCAGTATGCATTGGTAAATGTCAGAGAGCTTGTACTGCATGATTGTTGACGAATATCCTCGCTACGACCCATCCTAATGAGCAAACGAAGAAATTCACATACAAACTATCGTAGTTTCGATTCGATCCGTGTCTAGGCTGACAGTGACCGTCTCCAGCAATCTATGCGTTTACCTTAGTGTCTGTTTGAACGCATATTTAATCACCTTTCAATGATCGGCCAGTTGATCAATGATGACTAACACATGTAACCGACACAGGTTCATTAACAACTTCGAAAATCGCTCCCGTCACGTTTATCGTGTCGGCCATTTTGACGTCTTGTACTTGATGTAAATGTATTACGACGCGCTGTCATTGTGACTGACTTACTGAGGTAGTTCTTTACAGACATTTCGCATCTAATGGTAATATTATTTGAACACATGTGTTGTGAAAGATGTTTCTGAAGAGCAAGTTATGCTTCCATACGCTCATGTCAACTCTCTTTTTGAAGAACTATTTTGTTCCGCGATGTACATGGGTTCCTTGAAACCGTTTTAATGATCCATGTTCAACTGTTTAATGCGTCGCCACGCTAGACAAAGCGAGGAAATGGAACAACGTGCTCATCTTATGTCACACGACATGGCCGTGTGAATGTCATTATCATACTTTATTATTAGCTCGACTGGCCGAGACTGCATCTGTCCACCATCATGTGATATTATGTGACATCTGGATGATTCTTCCTACAATGATGAAGGGGGGGGGGGGGGGGGGGGGGTATATGCATTGTAAAACAAAGGCATACACAACGTCCTCATCATAATAATAATAATAATAATAATAATTGACAAGATTGAGGAAAAACATGGCAAATATGCGGATCTCGTCTCGAAATGTCACCTTGCATCCCAAGTACCAAGTTGTCTGACTCCCCATTGTTCTCGGTGCCTCGGTTTGGACCCTCCCAATCTGTTGACTGACATTGGGAGAGTACCCGGGTTTGATGCCAGGAATACAGCCCTTCTGACAATCTGTGTGATGCAGAAGGCTGTCGTGTTGGGGAGTCTTCACAATCTCCGAAAAGTTCTGGGTGGGTTCGACTAGGCAGCGCTTCCTGGGAGAAGTTCCATTCGCTGTCTGGGCTGCGTGTAGAGGGGGCAAGGGCCCTAAGCTGATGATGAGCCTAACCAGCCTGACTGTACCAGGATCACTCAAACCCTTTTTGCTCCTTTTTTTATTTTAATCTGTAAATAATAATAATAATAATAATAATAATGCGCCAAATACACATCGTTAAGCGTTGCATTAAAACAAATAATGTTCAGCCTATAAGACTTGTAGTCTGGAAGCGGCCATGATTGAAAGAGCACAGCAATAACCAACCCAATGGTTTAACTGTACTAATACTGCGGTTTGTGTACTTACTGAACAGAATGTTTCTCTGAGTAAGATCAATATTTAGTAAATACACTAAGTGAAAACATGAGTAAAAACACTTGTTGAATGTCTTATATCAAGATCAAGTTTTTCTAAATATGATTAATACTTTTATGATATTATAAACGAAATTCTCAAATATAACAAAACACAAATACCAGAAGCGGACTTTTTACAAAACTGCTATTAGCTTTGAATCTAATCCAATGAAAGCATACGTAGCACGTCACCAACTTAATCATATAATATCTTGACAACGTGGGCAAAGAAAGTGCAAGAAATGTATTTAAACGGGCAAAAGAAACGCCACCAAACAGACGCAAAATTCAGTAACAGTTGATGTTTTATTATAAAAAAACAATTATTCAAAAGCGGAATTTGAAAATGACAAGATCAAAAGCCATGTACTTAAAGTTCTGCAGACACGTTTATCTGGGTGCAGTATTCGATCCCACCCGCAGAATCGACGTCGATCTCTTTTAAAGTTCTGTGCTACACACTTGGCTAAGTATCGAATGTGGTCCCCTCCCGCAGGCCCTAACACGACGTCGAACTGAGTACACGAGTCTCCTGACATTCTGATTGGGGATCCTACGCCATTCTTCCTGCAGGGCAATTACCAAGGTATCCCTCGTCAATGGCGACTGTTTTTGACTGTCCTAGAGGTGCTCTATTGGCGACAGGTCCTGGCCACTGTAATACGGTCACGTTGTTGGCGTTCAGAAAGTCGCTAGTGACTAGAGCTGTATGAGGGGTGGCGTTGTCCTGCTGAAACAGAGTCCATGTGTGTCGTTGCAGGAAAGGCAGTACCACAGGCCGCAGAGCCTCATCAATGTAACGACGTGCAGTGAGATTTTCGTCGATGATGACCAGACCTGTCTTCTGGTCCCCGCAGATGCCATCCCAGATCAGAACACTAACACCTCCATAAGGCTCCATTTCTTGGACGCAAGAACGTGCTGTCCGTTCACCACGTCGTTGGTAGATTCGAACCCGCCAAAAAGACTTGGAGAGCTGGCATCTACTCTCGTCGCTGAAGAGCACTCTTCGCCAATTTCTCTGCTGCCACTGCTGGCCCATCTCAGTCTCTGACCGCTTGTAATGATGCTGTTCTTAGAGAAAGTGGTCGACCCTAATTATCTCTTACCTATGTAACAAAATGTGTAAAATATTTTGGGCTAAACTAGTCATTATGAAAAATGACCGACCACCGAAGCAAACGTGTCTGATGCTGTATATATTGTATTGTGCAAACATAATTTCCTGGCCAACTAAAATAAAACATAATATTTTTCCAGTTTGGCTTTTGTTACGCCTGGATTATTAAAGATCTTTTTATATCTCAGTTTAAACAACATGTATTCGATTACAACATCCAGCGATGGCATTCATCAACATCATCAAATCCAAAGCTAGTGGCATATTCAACAAACAAGTCAGTTTTACAGACCGAAGTATATCTTACACATGTCGACTTTATTGAAACAAGCACTGTCAAGATTTAGATGTGGCTGTCATCAGTTGATGATCGCAATGGCATCGATCCAGAATGATTCTAAATACTTTGTAAATCTGTCACTGGAATTCTTTGTTCGCCTGATGTCTTCTAATAATAACCCAACTAATGTACAGTGATCAAACTTTATATCTCATGCAATGGAGTCACTTCTTCAGTAATTGTATTCCTGTAATGTTATGTTCTACGGCCTGTGGCATCTAACTTGAAATAAAGGTGTATGACACTAGTGAAGAATTTACAATGTCATACCACTTGTAAAACCATCTTCTGCATGTGACAGTATTCATCTTCCTCTCATCATGCCTTGTCTATGGAGACACGTTAGTTGACAAGTACTGTTATATATTCAAATGAAAATGCAAAGGATTTCATCGTATGGAATATCATCCAAATACATGTCTGTTGATGTTAATGTCATGCAGAATCACTGCTTCGAGAAGCATTTGCAAGGCAATATAGAAGGATGTGGCTGAACAACCGATAAACGGTTTAAGATTATCATAGTTTCCCATGTGCTCGACTCATTATCTTTTGAGCATGTAATATTGATTGTGTCCATCACAGTGCTCCGTATTTTTTCTGAGCCACTACATTAAATATTTCGCAACATGTCCCTGCGTTACTCTAATCAGAGCGCTTGCTTCACAATTTACCGCGAAACACGTCGGGCGTTAGGGGTGTTTTCAGTTGATGAAATATAAGCGATGTCTGACGATACTGCTGTTGGTATTTCTCTTGAATTTGCAAAATGCAAAAACTCTAATGACAGTTGTCATGGCACTGTTGAATTGGATAGCGATCATGGCACTGACACCGTTGCTGCAACCGTTCTTCAAAACAAGAAATGTAAGTCAAATACAGACGACACTATTCCAAACAGTAGTCACGAAAGCAACTATGCCCATCACTTTACTGGGAAACACACTGGAAGGAAATACTGGCAGATTGTGTCAGTGTTCAGCTCTTTCATTGTCAACATGTTTTATGGTGGTCTGGCAGCCTCGTACGGTGTCATGTACTCATACATGAAGGAGCCTCTGGGCGTCTCAGAGGAGGAGGTGACTTGGTTTGGATCTCTCTTTGGCGGATTTATTGGGATTGCATGTAAGTAAAACGCCAACTCGTGTGTTACTAGCTTAACGTAGCCACAACAGTATTTGCCATCTGAAAGCTAGATTTGAGTAATAATGGTTTAGTAATAATGAAAAGACCTTTTGTTTCAATTGTTTACGTAAATGTATTATATTCTTCTCATAACATTTATGAAGACTTTAGAAATGTTCTTGACTGATAGTTAATATGTTCACATATAACAATATTTTCAAAATAAAAAAACCCAACACATACAGTTGATTCAGCCTCTACACAACATGTGTCCAATATTGCAGCTATTCTTGCGATGGTATGTGTTGAACATTTCGGCGGTCGTCTTACCACTTTGGTCGGAGGTTTGCTGGCTGCCTCTGGCTTAATCCTCGGCAGCCAGGTGAACGACCTGAACCTGATGTACTGCACACTAGGATTTCTGCCAGGTAAGAAAAATATTCTTTTACTAGGACAGTAGTTGTTTGCAAATGTTGTTAACATGTTTTATTATAAATATTTGTTTCAGACACACGGGTATATTACACGCAAATTCATTCTGTACTTTCGAGGATGATGGTGCAATGTCCATAGTACGGACAATATCGAAAGTGGAACCTTTCAGTTGACACTGTAAAACGCTTTCGGAGACTATCTGGCATGTGTCTTGCTTCTTGTCAGCTCGGTATTTGTGGACAATGACCTTCGTTTGGTTTGAGGGTGGTTGTGGATCCGTCATTAGGTAGTGATTAAATGGAGGATTAATTGGGGCTTGTGCGATTAGAAAGTATACAGATATTACTTTGTCCCTTAATTCGGTTTTTGCCGCTATAGTGGTAGTACAAGCTTCAGATTGACCGGTACATTTGTCATTTTGCAATGGTATTAACGTATACGGAAAAAATCGTATATTATGCAGGTAATATCTTGCCATTATAAATAAAAGCAACAAAACCAAGACATCACTATGTATGTTTCCTACTATATCATCAGCATAATGTGCTCTGATTCCCACTGCGTTGAAAAACGAACATATTTCTTTAACGTTTTTCTCTACATGTAGACGGCAGACGTAATTCCAAATTAACATATCGTTTGGTCGGAAAATGCGTTATTGTGCACTTGGGTATCTGGTCCATCGATCACTTGATTGTATGGTTTGTTACAGGCCGCCGTCGCATGGCAGGAGTTCTGCTATGCGGCCTCAGGTAACAAACACTTAGTAATACGCTTTTATGCAAATTGTATTAATGACTGGTGCTACCGGTGGGGCAAGACATGCTTACCCTTTTCGCGAACGTCTGGTATTAGTCGTTACATCCGTAAGAGAATACCTCCTCGTGCGTATCTCCGTAGCCTGAAACATTAGTCGTTATATCACACCAGAGGAACACCTCCTTGTGGGTATCTCCGTAGCCTGAAACATAAGTCGTTATATCACACCAGAGCTATAACTTGTCGTGGGTATCTCCATGGCCTGATACATTAGTCGTTACATCACACTGGAGTAATACCTCCTTGTGGGTATCTCCGTGGCCTGATACATTAGTCGTTACATCACACCAGAGTAATACCTTCTTTTGGGTATCTCCGTGGCCTGATACATTAGTCGTTACATCACACTAGAGTAATACCTCCTTGTGAGTATCTCCGATCCGTAGCCTGATACATTAGTCGTTACATCACACCAGAGTAATACCTTCTTGTTGGTATCTCCGTTGCCTGATACATTAGTCGTTACATCACACCAGAGTAATACCTTATTGTGCGTATCTCTGTGTCCTGATACATTAGTCGTTACATCACACCAGAGTAATACCTCCTTGTGGGTTTCTCCGTGGCCTGAAACATTAGTCGTTACATTACACCAGAGTAATACCTCCTCGTGGGTGTCTCCGTGGCCTGATACATTAGTCGTTACATCACACCTGAGCTATACCATCTTGTTGGTATCTCCGTGGCCTGATACATTAGTCGTTACATAACACCTGAGCTATACCTTCTTGTTGGTATCTCCGTGGCCTGAAACATTAGTCGTTACATCACACTGGAGTAATACCTGCTTGTGGGTATCTCTGTGTCCTGAAACATTAGTCGTTACATCACACTGGAGTAATACCTCATTGTGGGTATCTCCGTAGCCTGATACATTAGTCGTTACATCACACCAGAGTAATACCTTCTTGTTGGGAATCTCCGTTGCCTGATACATTAGTCGTTACATCACACCTGAGCTATACCTTCTTGTTGGTATCTCCGTGGCCTGAAACATTAGTCGTTACATCACACTGGAGTAATACCTCATTGTGGGTATCTCCGTAGCCTGATACATTAGTCGTTACATCACACCAAAGTAATACCTTCTTTTGGGTATCTCCGTTGCTTGATACATAAGTCGTTACATCACACCAGAGTAATACCTTCTTTTGGGTTATCTCTGTGGCCTGATTTCTCCAGTTTGATGTATCTCTGTGTCCCGTGTATACAGAAGAAGAAGAAATTGTGCTTTCATTGCTGTAGATGAAAACATGCTAACCTCGAAACAAAATCCCTGCGGCCCCCCCCCCCCCATTATCAAATTATCGGACCGCCTCCGTGGTCCTGTGGTAGAGCGTCCGCCCGGAGAGCGGAGGGTCCGGGGTCCGATCCCTGGCCGCGTCATACCACAAGACGTTAAAAGATTGTACTTGTTGTTAGCCTGCCTGGCGCTCGGCATTAAGGGGCTAAAACAAAGACTGGTCTGCTCAGAGTCAATATACTGTGAGTGGGGTAATCATTTTAAACAGTGGGCTAGCACTATCAAATCGGCATCAGTCACAGTCACTGAGTCACAGTCTAGTACAAGCAGCCACAAACACACACACACATACAGAAAGACACACACACACATACACATCCATGCATGTCGCTTTACTAGTGCACGGAGCTTGAACGACGTTGAACCCCATTTCACCTCACCTCACCACATAAAAAAACCCGTCCCTTAGTAGTTACGTCACAATGGAGTAATACATTCTTGGCGGTTGTACGAATGAAGGTATGATCATAAAGGCTACCCTACTATTTCACACTTGCTTCGGTGATATATGTTTTAAAAACACTTCATAAAAGGAAAAAAATTACTTGAAACATGGTATAAGTGCAAAAATCTTCCTTTTTCTCCTCCAGGTGCTGGTGTGTGCCTTGCCTATAACGCGACTATGGTTAATGTCAACAACCAGTTTTCAAAATGGCGGCCGTTAGCCGTGGGGATATCTGTAACGGGGATAGCGATAGGTGTGTTGGTATTTCCACCAGTGTCAGCCGTTACTGCAGACGTGTTTGGATGGCGGGGCACATTTCTCATCTATGGAGCGCTGATATTACACTTCATACCTTGTGCTGTGTGGATAACTCCAAAAAATAACACAGGTAGGAAAGACAGGATGGCCATGTGCTTCTGAACATTTTTATCCCCGCAACATATAATGCGGGGGTATATAGCGATCGTCCGTCCGTAATCATTTCCTTTTCCGGTGCAGAACTCGAAAACAATTCAGTGTATTTGATCGAAATTTGGCATATTTATCAGTCACATACTGAAGTTGTGCCTTTTGCTAATTAGGAATTTTAGAAATTTATATATTTACGTTTCCATGGTAACAAGTTGGACTTAGGTTCAAAAAGGGTGGTGTTCGTTTCCGGAGCGTAACTCAAAAACCGTTAAATACTTTCTTACAAAACTTTGCATGTCTACCAGGCACACACTGGACTGGTGCCTTTTGCTATTTAGGAATTTTATAAATTTTTATTTTTTACGTTTCCATGGCAACAAGTTGGATTCAAGTTTTCATATAGGGTGGGTTCACTTATGGAGTATAACAAATAAACTGTTAAATAGTTTCCTTGCCAAACATTGCATGTCTATATATGAAGTACATACTGAACTGGTGCCATTTGATATTAAGGAGTTTTAGAAATGTTTATTTTAGAATTTCAATTGCAGCTATTTTGACATGGGCTAAGAGAAATTTGGGGTCAGTTACCTGGTTTGGGGCTATAACGTGTTAAAATGGGTGGGGATATAGATGACTTCGTTGACTATACGCTTGTTTAGTTATTGTTTCTTGTAATTTGCCATTTGTTTGCATAAAAAAAACACAGAAACACGCATGTTTTAGTTTCCATTTCATATGGATGCGACTGTGGTGGATCTTCTGTTGGTAAACAATGTATGCTTCTTAAAGAACGTTCAACTTTGACTCATTACATACAGAATTGCACATTTACTTGTAGTTACTTTACAGACAGCTGCCGGGGGGATATGTCATCTTTCTGATGACTCTTGTTTAGTATTGCATTTTAGAATACTGAAATAATAGCGTTTTATTTCTTAAAGGTGATTCTGACAGTAGAAGAGTCTCCCTGGGCCAGACGATGGTCGATTGTCTCCGGTTACTCAGGAGTCCAGATGCAATATTTTTGGCCATTGCTCACATCTCCCTTGGCTTTGGCTACTACACATTCGCCACCTTCATTCCTGACTATGTAACAACCTCACCATACAGTATGACAACATCCGAAGCTTCTCTCATAGTTTCAAGCTTGGGATATGGCAGCATTGCTGGTCGTATTATATTCTCTGGGATTTCCATGGCTTCTCACAAGGCGACAAACTATATATTTATCCTCTCAGTGTGCGTATGTGGTCTCACTAACTTGCTCGTGCCACTTTGCAAAGATTCCATTGCATTTTACACGAACGGTGTAGCGTATGGAATAGCTCTAGGTAAGATTGTGTGGAGTTTGTGGAATTGTCGAAATATTTTAACGTTTTGTTAGTATCACCCTATATCAAGTTTTCCACAATATGTCTTCGACATCTCAGAATTCAATAATTATCTAGATGTAAATGTTAACATTAAGAAACATACTTGTGCGTTTCAGGAGGATGGAATGGCGTGCACACAATTCTCTTAGTCAAACTGTTTGGACTTGATAATTTATCGAAATCATTCAGCATGTGTGTAATGTGCCAAGGGATAGGGAGCTTTGGAGGGGCTCCTTTGCAAGGTAAGTTGTGAGACATAGACTCTGCCATCAGAATATGGAATCTCCGTCCTTGTCCATTTCAAGCTGTTCCGGCCGGATCAACATTAATTTTGTTTCTTGCTAGAAAACGTTACTCTGCTATATACTATCCTGATGATCGGATTATCATGCGTGTGGTCCAAATATATTGATACACCACGGGCGTGTCTTAGAAACATAAGATGAAACTATTAATGCATTAGAATGTTGGCGCAATTATTATACAACTCTTTTATTGACAGGCTATTTTGCGACTTTATTTGACAAAGATATGGCGTTCTACAGTGCCGGGACTTCCTTCATCTTGACGGTGATGTTCATGGTGATTATAATGCAACATCATTTGACACCGTGTCCAGTGAGGAGAAAGTCTTTCAAAGTTGTTGGCAGCGGTTTTGCTAACGTCGGTTTTATCGCAGGCAGCTCAGACACTGTAGTCGCCTCATGAACCCGATGGTGATAGTAATGAGAAGACAAGACGTATCATCTAGCCGAACTCTACTGGGAAAGCCCTTTGAGAACAGCTGCAGTATCCAGGAATGTTCACTCACTCACCAGAAACCTCTCTATTTAAACGTTTTCAACACAGGAGTATCGTCATTGATTGGGGGGCTTTTGGTCATAAACCTGTCAATCATTCTTCGTGTATCAAACAGCATATGTGTTCCAGCTTATTGCTTGTTTTGCTTGTGGAAAAGGTTAATGCTCATCCTGTCGCCATATCAAGCATCTATTACCTGTAGACATGTGTACATATACTCTCACCTTTCGATAATGCTGTACCCATACTAACACTGATAAAATTTCCGTAAGGGTTATTTATTACGCATTGTAAGCCATATTATATGAGTGTCCGCTACAAAACATTTGTTCAACATGTGTGTCTGCCTGATTTAGGGTATAATGTTATTCTTATTTTAAACGTGTTTGTCAAATTTGTAAGAAACATGAATTAGTTTAAGCGTGATGCCTGCATTTACCTGGGATGTGACTGAAATAGTGATGCTTTAAGGTCGCCAAAACATGTGTAATATTAGCAATACAAGCCTGATCAATCGTAGTAAGGGTAGGATACTAGTATATGGATGGACAACTTCTTTATTACAATTAGGAGAGACGTTTTGATGTAGGTTCTAACACCGTTATCAAGCAAGTGTACAGAGTATGGTTGACAAGTATATATACAGGATAGGAGGGAGTGTTTATACAGTTGAGTAGGTTTAAGATGCAGTTACAGACAGACAGACATAGTTTATTACACTGCTGGAGTGGAGAAGCCTGTTATGTACACAGAAGGGTAAACATATTGGCCGGTGAAGCCTATAATTATGGACAAAAGGGTGAAGCCAGTAATGATCAATCGTATTCAGTATAGCTTCAGCATAACTTTAAGTACAATCCCTTTACATTATGTTATTGTGGTCATGAGCGTTATCACTACAGGTGCATAATCAGTTAATTATTGTCATTGTTAGTATTCAACTAATAAAGTTAATGTATTGGTTCAAATAATATATTTGATGTCGTATGAAGTGTGTATTTACATGTGTTGATAGGATGAGTGTGTATTGAGAGCCTAGGGTCAAGGGAAGAATCACTAAAGGCCTGCGTGTTGCTAAACGGAATCTGAGATGGCGTTATTAAAGTATCAAACTTCTCTACCTTCTTAAATTCGTACACGTCGTCAGTCGTTTGAGTTGAGGGAAGACGGACAAAAAGGAAGACTTGTTCGGATTGTACTTAATTTGTGTTGATCTACGCTGTGAAATGTCACTGGAAACCGTCCGATCACACACACACACACACACACACACACACACACACACACGCACGCACGCGCGATACATACTTGTTCTCGAATACACCCTTTTGCCGAGAATGAAATACCTTAGCCAATGTCATAGTCAATGCAATGTCTTCAGGCCCAAGCTACTGTCATTATTCACAGCAATAACAAAAAGAACCTATACCCTCTCAAAATAGTATTGTTACTGAAGCTTTACCCTTGTTTGATGTTAGCGTTGTTTGATCTACCGAACTAAAGACGCTTCATCGATTAGTCTACTTCCTTTAAGACTAAAGACAGACGTATTAACTATTCAGGTAAGAAATTAACCCTTTTCAACCTGTTTTGTTGCTGTATACGTAATGAAGACAACAAATGAGGTTTCGTCCAGCGATGACAAAGAAACACCTCATAGTCTTTCTGCTAAATAACTTGTTAGGGTTTAGCATTTATGTAATCAACTACTAAGCATTAACTCAATGACGATGCTATTATCTTTACCAAACAAATGTAAATGTCAAAGAAAATACATTATTTTCGTAGAACGGATCGTATGATTGTGTTTTGAATTTAGAATGGAGTACATGTTAGTTGATAATCAATGATAAATAAACTTGTTCATCACAGGTACAGGAGAAATTCTCAATGAAAAGTGCAATATGTTCTTAACACCTACAAGTACACGAACACGGCAGCGAGTAGAGCTGTCCTGAATGTTTTAGTCCTTGAGTTATCAGAGTTATGGTCCTTTATTATGCACACGAACATGGTAGGATTCGTTTTTCCTGATTTGTTTCTAATCTACTTGTCACATAGGGTCTATGAATGACAGATTCCAATTAGTTACGTGTATACACCTTCCATATTGATAGTCACGCACTTGAGAGGAGAGTCGAGTATGATATCAACCACAACAGACTGGTTACGACCAGATCGAGACTGACACATCAACATTTTACAGCATTGGAAAAGCATACCTTTTAATAGAACAGATGCATGCCCACGACTAGGTTGAACTCATGTATTAATGTAGCAGGGCGTGGAGTCATCCCACAGATGACACTCTTACTTTGTCAGCTTGCCAACGGGGTCCGACCGCGGATCAGAAGGTCCGTGCCTCGAAACCACTCGCGGGACTCGGACTTTTATGGCCGCTACATAAAGACGCACACCTTGCATTTTGTAATCTATATATTAATACACAAAGAAAATATTAAATGTTTGTGAGTTTTCACCTACCTAACATATGACAATAGATGAATAATTCTTTACGTTGGGTGTTAAAATATATTTTTCAAACATGTACTACATTGTCCTATATTTACACAATGTATGTGTAGGGACTGATGCCGATTTATTGTGCTACCCCACTGAGATACCATGCCGCAGTTTAACATGAATACCCAACTCAGACACCGTATACTGACTCCGAGCCGACCAGTCCTTGTTTTAGCCCCTTAATGGCGAGCGCCAGACAGGCTAACAACTAGTACCATCTTTCAACGCGGCCGGGGATCGAATCTCGGACGTTTCGCTCTCCGGGCGCACGCTCTAGTGTGAACCTTCATAGTGTGAGGGCCAAACTGTATGAACGTCGGAGCTTGTGGAATCGCTGAATAAAGTAGTTCCTCAAAACGAGAGGTGACTTGAGCGTTTGTATGCACAACTTGCTCTTCAGAAACATCTGACACATCACATGTTTTCAAATGATATCTCCATTAGATGAGAAAGGTCTGTTAAGAACTACCTCAGTAAGTCAGTCAAAACGACATATACGAGTACATCGAGTACAAGACGTCAAAATGGCCGACACGAAAATCGGGACGGGGGAGATTTCTGAAGTTGTCAAAGAACCTGTGGCGGTTTTTGTTTTAGTCATCATTGATCAATTTGCCGTTCATTTAAAGGTGATTAAATATGTGTCAAATATATACTAAGGTAAAATCATAGATTGCTGTAGACTGTCACTGTCAGCCCAGACACGGATCGAGTCGATACTTCGATAGTTTGGATGTGAACTTCTTCCTTTTGTTCTCTTAGATGGGTCCTATCGAGGATATTCGTTAACGACCATGCATTGAAACTCTTTGACGTTTCTCAATATATACCAAAACGCTGAGTTCAAGATTAAAGGGTCTAAATGATCAGAAAGAACTCTTCTGTATGTATTCGTGGTGGGGAATTCCCAGGGAGCAAGTAGTCCGTCGGTGTTTACGTCATTTCAAGAATACGGTCGCGTGAAAAACGTATGAACGTCAAATTGTGTCGTTCATATAACTTATGAACGCCAATTTCGCGGTCATGAGACCGACCTCTCGTCCAAAAGAAAAACCTTATATCGTGTAAACTTCAAACTAAAAAAATATAGCAATTTACTATGAAGTATTTAATTTATTTGTTATACTTGCATTGTTTTGTTTGTTTGTTTTTAACGCCGCACTCAGCAACATTCCAGCTTTATGATGGCGGTCTGTAAACAATCGAATCTGGACCAGACAACTCAGTGATTTATATCATGAGCATCGATCCGCGCAATTGGAATACGAGGACACGCATTAGTGAGTGAGTGAGTTGGGTTTAACGCCGCTTTTAACAGTATTCCAGTTATATCACGGCGCGTCAGCCTTATATGGGAGGAAAGCCCGCAGATATGCAGGTCTCAGACGTTTACCACTTCGGTGAAACCCACGAGGACGGGTATGGTGCTGACAAACCTAGAACCATAATCGGGGCGAACCGGGATTCGAACCCACAATCATAGGTTTCTGGCGCGCCCAAGGGACGCAACTCTGCCCAGCGGATCGCGGCGCCTTAGACGACCATGTACTTGAAATAAAATGACGGGCAACAGAAACTTTACAACTTTTCAAAATTTAAAAACACAAGTTCCGATTAAATCAATGCAAAACATATCGTCCAAACACAACGATGCTCTATGCAGAACGGCACGGTTTTTTTAGAATATGCGAAAGAGTGACAAACCTTTACCGCTTGGGCAGCTGAAACTAACGTGTAATAAGGGTAAATGAACGAAACGGACGGCATGTCAGACACTAACACTGATAAAAAAACAACCCAAAACCAAACTTTCTTTTGGCCGTCAGTTTATATGTCATTTGAGACACAAGTATTTTTTGTCACTAGGCGTTGGTTTATCGCCCATTTGTGTCTCCTCCATCGTCCATCTGAACTGGCCATCTGCAAGATGGCGGCCACTGGCAGCACAAGTGGCAGCTATTGGAGCGGCAGCTGGTGGTCCAATGTGGCCTCCATTGAAATCCGATCTAGCTGCCAGATTTCATTTGGCGGAAAGCACTGCTCATAAGTGGTGCATTGGCTAAAACTCTTGTGGATCAAAAAAGTCTCAAGAAAGGTAAACGATTCCCTGATTATATTTCCTGATAGCGTTGTTCACATGGATAGATGGATATATTGTGGCATTTACAGGTTTTGTTTGACTGTCAACTAACCAGTAAATCAGCATTAGTATATAGTGTATATAATACACAGTGTAGTTAGTATTGGTATTAATATTAGCATTAGTTATTTTGTCAGTATTAGTATATAGTGTATATAATACATAGTGTAGTTAGTATTGGCATTAGTTACCAGTATTAGTATTAATATTAGTATTTAATATTAGTATTTAGTATTAGTTTGCAGTATTGGTTTAAGGGTTTTTAATGAATATTTGATACTACACCGTTTTACTTAGTTATGCTTGGGTCAGTCACTACCCTAGCAGGTCCTTTGTTTCAGCCAGGGCAAATGTTCTGGTTGAGTGGTTGACCCTATTGTTCTCCTTAGGGTCAGCTTTGCATGCTTTTTAACCCTCACTTGCACCTCAGTCACTATACAGACAAGTCACTGACAGACGACAGCAAGTGGACACATTTTACAGATTTTGTAAAGTCAAGGTATGTTTCCAATTTAATACGTAAACATATATAAATCTATCTTTTCATAAATAAGATTATATAGGTGTCCGTTAAATAAGGTATTTGTTATGATGTGTGTGAGATTTAGTCAATGTCAGATTCTCCTGGACAGAGTGTTGTTTGAATATGTTTATGAGCCTATTATCATATATGTGTTAATGTATTGTAAGTGTGTGGACATTTGTGATAGTTTTAGGATGTTTAGTAATTTATTGTGTTTTATGGTAGTGCTATGTTCAGATCTGTAAAGATGTATAAACAGTAGCACTGATTTGATAATACACATGCAAGAGCATTGTGTAGGGAAGCTAGTTTTATTGTACATTTAGAATCATTTCAATATGTTTAGGTATTTTGATGTCACTGTAGCCCTGGCAATGTAGTCGTGGCAGACTAAAGTGTAACCAACACCTAGAGGCCATACTTCTGGTATGTTTACTTATCACCACATGTAAATATATATTATTATTATTATGTTTATGTTTATCTCTATCTCTTGATTACGTTTTACACGACCTAAGAAGTGTTTTGATTTGACGTATGCATATACATGTACTATATTTATGTATAATGTAATCCTAATGACGTATCATGTTCTGACGTATACATATCCTCTATATATGTATAAGGTAATCCTAATGAAGTATCATGTTCTCATTTGAATTGTCATAATTTACAAGATTCTTTTTGAGTGTTATTGTGCATTTCAGGGTGTAAAACAATATACCACACATACTCGTCATCCAATAAAACGAATCACATCCGTAGCCGTGTTTTCACATCATTCAGCGATGCACATATATTCTGCTACAATATTGCCTAGAATAAGTCCCTCGTTGCTCTAACAGGCGACTACATTGGATCCGTATATCAAGCTGTGTGATTTGCCAGATTCCATGTCATCGTGGTGTGGATCACTTTCTCATTTTTTCAATCAGTCAGTGGTCATATAGCTGGAATAATGCTGAGTACGGCGTGAAACAACAAACAAAAACAATCATGTCATAGGACTACGTGTAACATCAAATTCCAGTTCCGAATACCTGGGATACCTGCAACGTACAAAATATTTCTCCATGGAAGGGATTCAGTGAACAGCTCATAATCAAAGTTCCTGGTTACAACTCCTTACTCGTCTTAGGGCTTGGTTTTGTGTCGTCCCAGACATTCATCACTTCCTGGTCATACATCCTCAGAAGTTGCACTGGGAATGTTTCATGCAATTGCCTTTTCGGTGTCGTATCTATGTTGAATCCAAATTTTCGCTCCACACAACCAATCCATTTACGATTGCGCGTGGGTTGATCAATATTAGTGTGACGCTATATCAGAATATGAGAGAGACTTCTATATAACTGGATTTTTATTATGGAAGGGCCCAAGGTGAGTTTCGTTCATGCTGTCATTACCTTGGACTCATTCCATCTCTCTTCATAAAGCTATTTATACATACAAAGAGCTGTTATATATATTATATAATATATCCACATGCGTAATAATAGTTCTATTAAGATTTTCGGAACAAAAATGCATTTCCAGGTATAACTATGTTTACTATGTAGTCTGTGACTGTCCTCAACACGGGACTCCGAGGGTTCTCGGTGAAATGGGGTCCAATGCTGGTACAGTTGTTCGGCCTTGAAAATCTTCTTAAGTTCATTGGAGGTCAATTGCTGATGCTAGGTATTGGATCAATGTGTGGGCCGCCATTGCAGAGTAAGTGCTGGTCTTTCAATACCCATAGCTATGTTGTATCCTAAGCCATATCTCTTCGGGAAAGTGAGTTTGAACTGTATGCCAGCTCCACTACGGTGTATCAGCTTCATGTGGGAGAACAACTCGAATTGAAGCAGGCATCAAGACTTTTACCACTTACGTGAAACGTTGAGCATTATATGATGACAAACCAAACCAAATTTATCGTTTCCAAGGAAAGAATTCTCTTTGCTGTGTATTGACAAAATGTCAGCGCTTACATGTTTGTTGATTTTTTATATCAAATTCAAATACAGTCAACAAAAATATGAGGCCGTGATTTCGATTCTCAAATTCCATAGAACTTACAACACATATTCTAGTTTAGACCTAGAGAGTCAGAGTCACCTCCCTTGCTCATCACGTGCATGTTCCATTTGCAGAGTAGCCACGGTTAAAATTCCTTTCTCCGTCCATCGACCCCAATTGCGCTGTTTGTAGATGTGGAAGGATATCTTTAATGCACATACTATTCGTGGGTGGATTGCTATGTAGTTAGGGGAGAGAGGGTTATGTTTTTGTAATATTCGCTGAAGATTTCTTGTGTGATTGAGTTAAAGCTTTCTTAGCTCCCCTGTTTGTCTCTTGTCCGTCGTGTTTCATCTCCACCAGAAACCACTGGATCAATGAACCTACAACTTCACATGCTTGTTCCCACCAATGATAAAACTCCGATTTGTTCAAAAGGTTTAAATCTGGTTTCCAATATTGCCGCTACGGAAGTCATAATAAGAATTATTTTTTTTGCAATTACTCCGTCATATGATCTCAAAATGGAATGAAATTTGGTACATGTGTAGTTAGTAGTGGGGATAAACATATATGTTCCGGTCCTTGTGATGTCTTTAATATTGGCCTTAATTTGACCTTTGCACTTCGACCACACTGATACATCATATGGACGTTACTTTTCCAAATGTTATTAAATTTGGTATATTTGTAGTTAGGAATTCGGCTCCAAACATTATGCCAGGTCTTTCACAATATTTTAATTTTTGATCTTGATATGTCCATTTCACTTTGACCATGTTCGAATCAAATTGTCTATATACTCACCTGGCCAGCCATATTGAAGCTAAATGTAGCCCTTACTCAGTCATTTTGGTTCAAATTGGAATGAGATGAGGTGAAACGGGTTTATCGTCATACATTAGGAATGTTTGTTAGATGTTGTTTATTAACGTAATGTATTATCAATAGACATTGTAATAAGCGAGACTCGGTGAGCTAAATACATATATTTTGTTTATCCCTTATATCTACCATCCCCATAGCCACACGCGACAACAGACAATAAAGTTCCTACATTTTACTGACACTTGTGTCCTTTAGTGTGTCCTAACTGCCATGTAGACAGAAAGACAAAGGGAATCACCTATCGAGGTTTTCAATCTGACCCCGGCTGGAGTTATAGGGGAGAAACTCCAGTCTACGAGGCATCTACATGTAAGCTCATTAAGGCATCTCGTTTGTGCGTGCGTGCGTGCGTGCGTGCGTGCGTGCGTGCGTGAGAGAGAGCGTGCATTTACATCAACATAATTGATTTGGTAATCAAAGCAGGAACATTTACTTACGACAATATTCACAACACATCATATCATTTCATGGATTAGCTTAAAAAAGGAAAAGAACAAAAAGGTCAAAATATGCATGAATTATGTAGGAACAACATAAACAACATAACTAAAGCAGTTTTTTTTCTTTGTGCTAATTGAAAACTGTTATCATGAATATTTTTTGGTTATTAGAGTTAACGTGGTCCATATTGAACCTTATTTTGACCAATATATATTATACATTTCTAATGAATAATCTCATTTTTGAAATACCTCATATGGACCCATTTTCCTGCCCACATTAACCCCAAGTGGGGCACGCGTATACATGTTGGCAGGGTTGTTTTGTTCTTTAAATCCCGAGCGCCAGGATGAGATTTAATTTCATTTCCTTTGGAAATGAGGCGGCCAGATATTGAGCCACCGACATTTGTCTCCAGGTGGAGGCTCTATCCGCTTATCCATCGAACTGGAAATTTGGAACATGTGTAGTTAGTAGTGGGTCTCCACATATGACATATGTTACGGTTTTTTAGGGGCTGTATTTTACATTTTGACCTTGTTTTGACAATTCTATTTAATTCTATTGAAGGCATATCGGATATGAAGACTTCTTCTCTTCTGAATTTGAGACTGAAGAAGTTTACCTTTGGCATGTATGTTTCTCCTCATGATGTCACGATATGTTGTTCAAATCATTGTGAGTTTGTACTCCTCTGTATTAACGTAGATGCCAACACCAATGTTTTAAGTGTCTGTCTTTGTTGACTGATGACTCTTGACTACATATACAGGTAAGCTACCATTCCCGTGGCACTAATTTTACCAATTTGATGAACATGGTTACTTAACGTAACGCTAGATACTTGAACCAGAGAAACAATGCAGAATAAATTTCCATGGTGAACCCCATAACTCATTTCCCAATAATAATAATTGGTTTCGCTCAGGTTACCTGGTAGATATGTTTGGTCAGAAAGATGTAATCTTCTATACCACTGGAGCTTCGTTCATCTGTAGCATCCTAGTTGTTCCACCTTTCCTGCCCGGACGACAGCGTGGATCACGGCAAAGAGCTGACCTCCACCTTACAGGAATATACCAACACAACAGCGGAACTATCAACGACCCTATATGATGTCCAATGAAGAATACATTCCTTACATTATGACATACGCCACTGTGACCATCTCATGAGCAATGGATAACAATTTACCCTGCAAACGATTACACAAAGGCCTTCTTCAGTCACAGATCCTTCCATCATGGTGGATATGTTGATTAGCTTTCTCTTTAGATGGCTCATGATTGTACATGTACTTGTGAATAAAACACTCCTGTTTGACATATGCATTTTCAGTAATATCTTATATGAATTTTTAATGCCACATATACATGTATCATTACCCTGAGTTTGGGTTTAACGTTATTTCAGTTATCAGGGTGTCTCAGTGTAATGTGGGAAACCCCAATGTGATGTAGGTGTTATCACTTTGGTGCTGATAAACCTTGAATCATAGTCAATGCGGATAAGGGACGCAACTCTACAAAGCAAATTGAGGTGCCTCAAGATGACTGCACCACTGGTGTCTCCACACCTGTAATGACGTGTTAATGATTATTCCAGCTGTAAACAGTATTTCGTATTGTATAAGCTAATCTTTCATACAGTACTATAAACAGGCAATGCTGAAAACCATTCGTGTTATATTGTATAATCTAATCGGGGTTTTTTTCATCTATGTGGTGTTAGTATTATGGTATGTGCCAAAACATTGATGTAACTGGGCTCGAGATTTGTAGAAACTTTTAAGGGTTAATCAGATGATTAACTATAAAAGAGCTAAACTAAAGTGTAACATTAAATCTCAATGGTGGAACTAACTCATAAGCCACAAGGATGTATTTGTTTTTGCGTCATTCAGCAGTATTCCAGGTGGCCTTCTATCAATAATGGAATCTGGTCTAGACAATCCAGTGATTCACATCATGAGCATCAATCTACGCAAATGCGACAAGATGACATGCATCAACCAAGTCACCGAGTCTGACTTCAGCATAACTTAACATCGTGAAAATAAAGTAAGACAAGTTCTATGGATGAACAACTTCCTCATTACAATTAGTGCGACGTTTCGGTGTAGATCCTAACACCTTTACCAAGCAAGTGATGGTTAGTGCTTACTTACTTACTTACTTTGGAGATTTAACGTGCGCTTTCCGACTGATGCGTATTTCGCACACGGACCCGGCCAGGCCATTTAATGTGTTTCCGAAAGGGGCGAAGGTGGTCTGTGCAACCCAAGAGGGGGGTTTTAGGGGTTGCTTATATAGAATTTGGGAATTTTGAGATTTGGAATAGATGCCGATGGGATTGGGGAGGAGAACTAAGGGAGCTGGGTATGGTGGATGTTTGTTTGTTTATGTGATTTTGATTTGGTAGGTTATTGTGTTTTTAGATGCGTTTTATTAGTTCCGTTTTTATTAAGAATACGCCTAAGGCCTTGAAGTTTTCTAGTTTATTTTGTGGGTTTAGTATTGCTTCTAGAGTTAGAGCCTTGTTTAGATTGAGGGTGGTTTTTAATGCGTTTCGATGTGTTAGGTAGTGTGTGCAGTGGATGAGTGCGTGTTCTGGGTTTCTGGTTGTTTGCAGTGTGGGCAGTTACCTGTAGTGTGTTTTTTAATTTTTTTTAGGTGGTTATTTAGGTTGGTGTGTCCTGTTTGGAGTTTAGTGATCACTCTGTCGATTTTTTTGGATGGATGGAGAATTTTGGGTTTGGTGAGTGGTTTGCTGAGCACTTTTTTGATTTGGCTATTTGAGTTTAGATATAGGTTATGCCATTTTTTGGTGATTTTTTGCTTGTTTACCCTTTTAATTTCTGATTTTGAGATGGGTAAGTTTAAGCTTATTTCTGGGATTTTGAGGGATAGTTTAGCTGCTTTATCGGCGTTTTCATTACCGTATATTCCTACGTGGGCGGGTATCCACAAGAAGGTTATTTGTTTGCCTGCCTTAGTTAGGTCGTTGGAGCTCTTAAGTACTTGATTTATTAATTTAGGTTGGTTTTTGGTATTTTTGTTTTGGAGGGCTTGCAGTCTTCTTAGGGGGTCGGTAAGTATTAGGATTTTTTTGTGTTTTTTGGATTCTTGATTATGGAGGGCTGAGGCCATGCCCATTAGTTCTGCCGTGAATATTGGTTGGTTGTTTGTGAGTCGGAAGGATTGTGTGGTTTTAGTTGGTTGTGTGGTATGGACTTCGAAACCTGTGTGTTTGGAGGTCGGATCTGAGGATCCGTCCGTGTAAATGTGACACCAATTTGGACAATTTTCGTGTATGTATGCTAGTGTGGTAGTTTTAGCTATGTTTGGGTCGGTTTGTTTATTTATTTGGCTAGCTAGTGTTGTGTCTATTTTGGGTATTTTAAGTTTAGGGGTGAAGATATTTGATTGTTTGCAGTTTTGTTTAAGATTTATAATTTGGTGTTCATTTAGGTAGTTTGTTATTCTTTGGGATATTGGGGTAAGTAAGGGGTGTTTACGAGCTAGAGCTTGGTTTTTGGGGCTGATGTTTTGGTTTATAAAGTTTTGGATGAGAGGGTTTGATTGGGACGCGGCCCAGAAATTTAAGCTTAGCTGTTCCCTGCATAGACTTAGTGGCATTTCTCCTGTTAAGGCCTGAAGTGAGGTGTAGGAGGTGCCATGTTGGGTGCGTGTAATTAGTTTGAGAGCCTGATATTGTATTGAGTCAAGTTTTTTAGATAGAGAGTTGTTTAGGGTGTTGTATATGGCGCAGCCGTAGTCTAGTTTTGATCTAATTAGTGATATGTAGAGAGAGAGGAGGGTATCTTTGGATGCTCCCCAGTTAGCTCCCTCAGATGCCTAACTGGCTCTAACTGGTTAGTGCTGAACAACATAGGTATATATACTTATTATCATAAATGTTTATACAGTAAATTGATGGGCACAGAGCTGATTAAGATAATTGGAAGCCAGTGAATAACTAATGGGACAGGGTAAACAACCACGGAAGCTGATTGGGATGATTGGTAGCCAGTGAATTAGAAGCCAGTGAATTGTCTAATGGATCTACACCGAAACGTCGCACTAATTGTAATAAAGAAGTTGTTCATCCATAGAACTTGTCTTTCTTCGTCACACAAACTTCTAAATGCCACTGAAAGAAGTAATCGTGAAAATAAATAAATCGAACGAAAATATCGCTGCTTGAATGTGAAGGCCTATCTTATGAACACATCTGTTTTTCAAATATCTTTGTAACAATTTCATTACAAGGTAACAAAAGTACATAATTATTTTTCACTTCATTTATTATCAGAAATCACAGAATGTTTATTGAACAGAGAATGAACAACCTACATCTGCATTAACAATGCCGACGAAGGATATATATATAATGAAATTATCTCGTAAAACAATCAAACAACACACTATCTGAACCCCACCAACTAGAAAATGGCACCCCCCAGGGAAGCATCCTGTCCCCCACGTTATTTAACCTTATGTTTGATGACATTTTCCCAAATCTCCTTAAAAACATAACTACAGCAAAATTCGCCGACGATATCTCATTCTGGACGTCATCAACATCAATAAAACAAACCGAAAAAGAATCAAACCAATCCTTTCGAACCTAGAACACTGGGCTTCCCAATGGGGGTTCAAAATTAATACAAAAAAAAACATCGGCTTAGTATTAAAAAAAACCTTCATGCCAAATTTATCCCCCAAACTCACACTTAATGAAGATACTATCAAATTCCAAATAGATGCAAAAAATTTAGGAGTCACATTTGACCAACACCTCACATGGGCTCCCCACATTCATAACGTGGTCAATTCCTGTCAAAAAGACATCAACCTAATGAGAGCCATCAGCGGCTCTCACTGGGGAGTTGACAAACAAACACTCATAAATATATACAAAACACTTATCCAAGCCAAAATAGACCATGCCGCTCCGGTCTTCCACTCCTTAACAGAAAACCTGGAAAAAAAGCTTAATTCAATCCAATATAAAGCCCTCAAGATAGCCCTGGGGACCAGAAATGGCACCTCCCTTAACACGCTACAAATCCTCACAGGCATCACATCAATACAACTTAAACGTCACCAATCAATACTTAACTACTGGGCTGGGGCACAGCATAACCCCATTTTCAAAGAAATAACACTGAAATACCAAAACTCTAGACAGACAGACACATCCTTAACCATAACATTCAAAAAACATAACAAACTCACAAACATAGAAAAAGGCACAATATCACTAAACTACATCCAAGACAACTGGCCGGAACACACACACATCTACACAGATGCATCATATAATACACACAACAAAATAACAGGGCTGGGTATCCATACAACACAGCCTTCACCAATCACCAAAAAATACCACTACTCAAATTATACCCATACAAATACAGCAGAATTACTAGCCATACTCCAAGCATACCACCAAGCCGAAACAACAAACCACAACAAAATCATCATTATCTCTGACTCTGACTAAATATTCACTCAAAACTAAATATGGCAAACAAAACAATAACACTAGTATGGATACCCAGCCATACAGGCATACCAGGCAATGAAATCTCAGACCAAATAGCAAAAACAGCAACAATCGACCAATCACCCACAATACAATTCCATACACGCAAAGCCGAAACAAAAACATTAATAAAACACACTATAAGAAAACAAAGCTTCCAAAATAACATACAAAAATGCAAATCAAAATGGATTTAAACACTGTTTACCACTCCAATTACTAAGTGCAAGAACTATACAAACTCCATATTAGCAGATACAATTATAAACAGAACACAAAGCAATCAAACCGATTTAAACGAAACACTCCATAAACAAAACAGACATCCAAATCCAAACTGCACCCACTGAAGACATAAACCACATATTCAACACATGTGGAAAATATAAACAACAACAAGCACTATATAACTCCCTACCGCCCATCTACAAAAACAACGTCACCATGCTATTCAAACCAAACAACCCCCCAGCCACCTACCTACAAATAGCCACTTTCATTAAAGAAACAAAGTTATCAGCAAAAATTTAGGCCATGATGATGATTTGGAGATTTTACGACCGCTTCAGCCGTCGGCTATTTCGCAGTCGGGGAAGGTGGGGAAGAAACAATAAATAATAGAGTAATAAGCATAATCACCATTCCCCAAAAACTATAAAGGTAGGGGAAAAACCTAACATAGTGAGGAGCGAAGAAATAGCAGTATCCTAGTCTTGTAATACCCTACCTAGTGTATAGCATAGTGGGCGGTAGGAGCAGTTAAGCTGCTCTTTAGTTATATGGGGTTTAATAAACAAAGAAAAAGGGGAAGAAACCTGGCGTAAGTCTAGATACGCTGGGGTGGGGAGGGGGGTTACGGTAGGACTTGGATCGTGTGTCGCGCATTCTCGCAGTGATTGATGAGCTTAGTTGTATGGTTAAATGAAAATGAGTTTGTTTAGGCTGGCTTATTGAGTTTGACCGCGCGGACGTCGGAGAAGACAGTCCGCTCTAGGAATTTCGATCCCGATCCGACCGGTAAATATTGTTTACATTTTTAGGTTGACAATTTTATTTGGGAAGTTCTAAACATTTAGGCGGTGGTTAGGGCTGTAGTTAGTGGTTATTTAGGAGACGAAGGTGGCAAGGTGGAAGGAAGGGCACGTAGGGTTTAAGGGATGGAGGCAAGGGAGCCGCTGAGGAGAAATTTAGTGAGTTTATAGTCGTTTAAGGAGAGCGGAAGATAAGATTTTTTAGTGAAGTGAGCCGTAGTGTTAGAGATGAATTGTGGGGTTAGCTGGATGCCCTGTTCTTGGATGTCTATGAGAAAGGAATTTAGATCTTGGATTGTGGAGATTTCATGTTCGAAACGTTCTTTGTTTAAGTACTGGATAATGGTAAATTTAGCTCGTTCCTGGGTGGATTTGTAGATTTTGATTCCAGGGGCTTCAAGAGTTAGTGGTGTTGGTAGCAAATAGTGGGATGAGAGAATTTGTTCAGCGTGCTGTGTAAGATGAGATGTTAGTTCGGATTCAGAAATAAAGGTTTTTTGATAGGGGTCTGTTTGAGTGGGAGTGGTAGGCAGATTAGTAGCCTTGATAGGCGAAGTGTAAGCGTCTATGGTGGTAGCTTGGGGTGGGGGGGGGGGGGTTTCAATTACCAGAGTTTGGGTTGTTTGGTCTAAACAGGGGGTATTGGGAGTGGGTGAATCTTTAGTCTGGGTAGCATGGTCGGAGAGAGGGGGGGGGGGGGGGGGGGTGTTTATTATTCGTTTCCGTTTTTTCTCCTGGGTGGGAGCGGCAGAGGGGGTGGAGGTGTGTGGGGGGGGGGGGGGGGAGATGGGGCTAGAGGGGGAGGGGTCCATAGACTGATCTGGCATGGTGCATACAGGCAAAGTTTGGGTGATAATATTCACGTGTGACGCATTGTCAGTGGCTTGAGCTTGGCTTGGTTGAGGGCGGGTGGGGTGACGAGCCGGAGCCGTATCCATGGCTGGGTCCTGGGTAATCCGTGGGGGAGAGAGGTGAGCGGGTACTCTCCTGAATCGGGGAGATTTCGGTTGGTTACCATCAAACGTGATGGTAAGCACCTTAGTGCCGGCCGACAGATCGGCGTTTAGGGAGTAGTTAGCTACCCTGTACGCTAGGAGGGGGAGTATAACTCCAACGAGTTCCCTGGGGAGGGACTTGTTTATCATCCTGTCAGATGATGACATGGCTAGGTTGGTAGCTAGGTTGATCAGCGAGGTTGATTTGCGAGTGATCACGGTGAACGTGAAAGACTCCGTGTGACGAGCTTGACGAACCAAACAGAGTGTGGTGACAACACGAACGGTGGCGGTGATTAGGCCATCCCAATCAAATTCTCTATGTAAATCTCCCTCTCCTCAGCAATACTTCAGATTCGGATCGGGATCCAAATTCTCAGCGCGGACTGTCTTCTACGACGTCCGCGCTTCAAAATCTCAGCGCGGATTGTCCCCTACGACGTCCGCGCCCCCAACTCTGCCATATCCAGACACACTAATAATATAGCCGTTTAACCAGCCACCCGCCCAATGTCAAGGACATCACTTTCACTGCCACACTCACCTGCACCAAGCCTATTCCCCCCCCCCCCCCCCCCCCCCCCCTCGGGGAAGGCCCCTGTTTATTAGCATAGGTTACCCTATCCACTTTTCATTTTTTTCTACTTAAAATTTTATTTTTCTTATTATATACTAAAACATCAGCTTAACTGATCTCTATTCTCTTTCTATCTCTCCTACCTTATATATACTCCCCTAGACCTTGGTTAACGTAGGACTTTTACAATCTCATTATGGCATCTCTCTGCCTCTTCACCCCAATCCCATCTTCTCTCCTACTTTATCCCCCTTCATTTATTATTATTCCCACTATTTATGGTTTCATAAGACCCCGTCTGCCCCGAGTGCGAAAAAGCCAGAGGTTGAAGCGCTCGTAAAATCTCCTAACTATTGCGTAAAACAAATTATTAAATTATTCCAACAGACACAAGAGATACAAAACAAACTACTTCTGGACAACAATAGACGGGGCTGACATCGACTCTATTTTCTCGGATGGCAGACCCAAATCAGCCATACGATCTACACACTTGCAATTGGGATTTTTCAATGTGAGGGAATTATTAAAAAATAAATATTAAATAAAACTTTTGTTTCAAAAACACAATTTCATGAATTCTTCCTCCACATTTATCCAAAAATCTCCCTATAGTAATAGCCACTATTTTTAGAATACTCAACTTAATTACAATGTAGCCTAAAGAAGGAGGCAACCATAAAGAAACATAAAGAAACTAATGAGATAAGAAACATCCTCCTTTTTATACCTAATGAACAGCGAAACTTATATTATAATCCACGTGGTGAAGATACAGGTGGTAATATACTAAATCCGTACGTCACACGTGTGTCGTACAAGGTTGACCTTGTTTTATTTGTTTTGATTGGAAAACAGTGACCTCTGTCACACCGAGATTACTTTTTTCATTCATAAAAATCGCGAGACATCATTCATTTAGCAACTGCAAGGCAGAACTGAAACAATCTCATGAGCGCGAGTTATATTTACAAACACTTCATTGAACCAAACAAGAAAGCCACACGCATCAAATTCGGTTTGCACTCTATATAAGTTATGCATAGAGCTTCTGCAGACATTATATAATCGAGCTATATCAATTTACAATGTACGACTACCGATCAATAGATCGAGGGTCCCCCGTGACGCACCCGACCACTTTTGCATCTTTCAATTTGATTTAACGTAAATGGATAAGCGTGGTGAAATGAAGTCAGTTTAAACTATCTGGACAGATATCTAGACTTACTTGGGATGATCCGGTTGCGCCATTAGTGCCCCATTCGAAGCGTATTTTGTGGCACTGTTTCGGGAGTTGTTTATTCACGACGGCACTACCAGATCACGCAAAGTTAACATTTCTGATACAAATCATTCGAAAACTTCGTAGAGGTGTGCCTGATTTCTGATTTTCGGCCCAAAATAGCCTAAATGTGAATAATAACATTCCCGATCTCTAGCGTAAATCGCTGTGAGTAGATCACACTTGTCCTTCCGAGCAGACTTGAGTTTCTTGATTTTCACGTCTTCGGCATAGGGTGGTACAGTTAACATGAATGTCTTTGGCGAAAACTCTGATTTCCCTCTTCCAAAATGGTACACCATATTTATTCAACCGATAGATCAAGGAAAGCGAACCATTTTGATTTCATAGACGGGACACCGGCAGTGCGAGTGACCGACTGTTGGTCCGATATTCAAAGTGCGGGGCTAATGTGACTTTTCAAATTTTCTTATAGGTTTCCTGCGTATTAACAACATGGCGCTTGAATAACCATAAGTTGAAGAAATTCTTCCAAATGGATCTTGAGCGTCAGTGCTGTTATGTTTGCAAACACAACTGCAGGCGCATGTTGTTAATGCGTATACATAGAAATGTCAACAATGCGCGTATTTGGGCATCTATCAATATTCATGCGCAACCACATTTTGCAACCGGTTTCAGTTTGGTCTGTCAACGAGCGTAAGGTGTTATGTATTTACGCTTAAATATATATTTAACGTGGGTAATAAATAAAATACCACACTCGCTCGGTCAGATTAGTCCACTCGTTTCGTAAAAAATGGTATCTAACGAGAATGATTTTGCCTACCTGGTAAACGGTATGTTTGTTTTGTTTAGAATGGCTGACGCAACATGAGATGTCCAAGTTTGAAACACTTTCTGAAGACGAATTATTTGACACTTCGCTGACGGAAAATTCTAGGCCAACTCTTCTTACGTGGGCATCCGATCGGCGATCCACAGGCACCTGAGATCTCCTCCATTTCAGAGAAATATCAATATTTTGTAAGACAGTAAGTTCCATAGCGCCCTGGGCATGCTAAGAACAATTTAAAAACTTGGTCTCGACAATGCCGATCACCATGAGGCCATTTCACAAGCAGATATGTCTTAAAATAGAAATCATCTGTCAGCTGACACACAGGTAAATTTGCAAAGAAGAGTCTGGATTGATGTAACTTTGGGCTTTGGTCGCAGGGAATATGAAAATCAACGCGATTGAACCATGAAATCAATTGTCGATGTTGGGTTTGAGATCATCACAATGACCGATCAACCAATCCCGTCCAGGGGGATTGCAAGGTAAGGGTGAGGCAAAACCCCGAATTTATGCCACTCAATGCCGGTCCTTGAAAATGTACATGTCAAAATTGCTTTCTACCAGCTTCCCGCAAAACTGTCACTGCTGGTGATTCATGTTGGTAAACATTATAACCGCTTGGCCTGAATCCTCTGCCCTAAATGATGTAAACAATTTACACAAACCATTGCCTTAGGGCAACCAGTGTCACTTTTTGTGCCATATCGGGGTAGAGGCACGTGAAATCATCAAACTCACTTGTCATAAAAATCAACAGTCCTTGATGAGTTACAACACTGACTCATCGGCGAACCAGAAAAATACTCTTCTTCGATTCAGCTGGGTTCAGATTCGACTGTCAGTCAAGTATCCTCCACTGTCACTTCTAATTTCAATCTTGCACAAAATGTAAAAACTGGCAAATCCGCCTCTTTCCAAATTTCAAATTGTTGCTAAACTTCAAGGTAATAAGTAGGTCAGGCAATTCCATGTAGTGTTGGCAGGCGGTACAGTACTACGGCAAACCAAACAGTAAGGTGGTTTCTTTCGTGTTTGGAGGGTTTATATAACCAAACTGTAATTGTTGCATTGAACAAATAGTTGTTTATGTTCTTTTGACGAATATATTTTTTACGTTACACTGTTTAAAAAAAACACAACGAAAGAAACTTACCTCCCCTTTCACAGACGAGTTCAATTCGCCTCTCATGCCATGCCGGATTACGCACTGTCTTCCTGGTACGAAGGAGTTCGATTTTAAATCGGTCATTGTAGAATGGAGACAAACGTACTGTGTTTGAAAATTAGATTAGTGTTAGACCGAATTGATAGTTTCGAAATAAAGCGTTCGGGTTCAAATTAATTTTAGAGACTATCAATTCGGTCTAACATTTATCTAATTTTCAAACACAAGTTCGTTTATGTCCTAAATATTTTATATCAAATCTTTTCAACGGTTATCAGACAATCTTGAGTATTTAACAAAGATGAGAAGTAATATTTAACCGCGCACTTTTACATCAACATAAACCTTTTCATAAGATGACAATATGAACAATTATATCAATCTCGAAGATAGTGACTGAAACTAATGTCAGGCCAGATTGTCTGAGGAATACATGTAGTCAGAGACACAGCATCCCGCACCCCAAAGTCACTTAATGAGTATAAATATTCCCCCGTATTTTTTGCCTTGTTCTTTACATAGTACATATATACTTTTGTTTTTAAAAGTCAAAGTTAATGTTAGCAAACAACTCAAGCTCTCGATCGCAAGAAAAAAAACCTGATATATGAATTATGGTATGAAAATAGAATAGTTAAAATAATGTACCTTGTTTAGTTTATGACTTACCTACCCACCTTAATGATTGGAAAAAGTAAATTACTTGTCACGGACGTACTATAGGTAACACACATTGGGGCTACAATATCTAGACCAAGCCAGAAGAAACAAGTGTGATACGTGTGGTCATGCACTTGCATTATTAAGGTATGTCCTGACATTCAAGACGCATATTCTTCTCTATAGGGTCGAGCGAAGCCACACCATCACATTTATCAATAGATGTTCCCAGTGGGAGCATTACTGGTCCTGTGTAGTTTAGTTTAGATTGGTACAATGTCTGCCGGCGATGTGGCGGATGTTACTGGTGACTTCAGAATGGGTACATGGATGTGTCGAGATGGCAACAAGGGTCCCCGTGGTCCACTAGATGATGACAATGTAAAGAGCATTCGTCACAGCCACAGGCAATGTGTCGAAGACAGCAAATCTGTGACTTTCTCTCATAAAGGTACCCGTGAAGTTACCACAAGTAAATACCGGCAGATTGGGTCGGTGGTCAGTTGTTTCGTTGCCAACATGTTTTATGGTGGTCTGGCAGCCTCGTACGGTGTCATGTACACATACATGAAGGAATCTCTTGGTGTCTCAGAGGAGGAGGTGACTTGGATAGGAGCTCTTTTTGGTGGATTTTCTGGAATTGCATGCAAGTTAAACCAATCTTCAGGATTCAGTATCTGATGCCATTAGGGTTGGGGGCATATATCGTTGTATGCGTTCATTGTTTTAAATACTTTGTACTGTCATATGGCTAGAATATTGCTGAGTGTGGCGTTTAACAACAAACAAACAAAATATACTGAACCGCAAAAGAAACGTCACCCCAAGTAACTTTGCATGAAAAGTTGTCATTTAAATATCTGGGTAATTTTTGTCAAAGTTTCTAAAATTTAACATTTCCTTGTCCGGAAAAATGAAATTTGATGATAAAAAAAACGAAATTACAATAAAGCCGATCAACCAAATGCATCACGGCAACGGACATGTTAACCTGATGCATGTGAGTTCCATGCAATTGAAATGCACACGCGTTCCCCATTTCTTGCCCTATAAAAATCCACCCAGATCAGGAAACTTTCATTCGTTATTGAATTGCTAGCACATGCCAAGATTGACAAGAAATAAGCGACACCAAACCCTTGGACGATTGTAAGCTGGACAAACCGCCCGGCAAGTAGCCAATGCATATCAAGTCCACGTAAGGACCATATACAGGCTCCAGCGACGGTGCAAGGCCACTAATACTACAGATGACCGACCACGTAGCGGAAGACCAAGGGTCACCACCCGACGTCAGGATCGTCAGATTGTGCGACAGAATCTTCAAGATCGCTTTGTTACTGCACGACAGACCATGGGGACACACCTGCGACACATTAGTGCGGACACCGTGGGTCGACGATTGACGAGCAGCCACCTCCACTGTCACAGGCCACACCGAGGACCCATTCTGACACCACGTCATCGCCGGGATCGCTTTCAGCGCAGGCAACACAGCACCAGCAACACAGCACCAGCATTGGCGCCACCAGCAATGGAGAAGAGTCCTCTTCTCAGACGAGAGCTGTTACTGTATCCCAACAGCAGATAAAAGAGAGAATCTGGTGACGCCGTGCGAAACGTTAATCAGATGCTTGTGTTGTTGAGAGAGACTCGTGGGGTGGTACGAGCATCATGCTGTGGGGTGGAATTGGTCTTGCACAGAGGGTCTGCCCTGTGGTCTTCCAGGACATCGGTCCTTGAAGAGGCAACGGTGTCAAAGCAGCTCGGTACATTGATCAAGTCTTGAGACCACACGCCATACCTCATTTGGCACGTCGCCGCAACCACGAGCTTCAGCATGATAACTCCCGTGCCCTCACTGCGAGAGCAACAAGAGATTTCCTCCAGCAGAATGGCATCAGAACCATGCAGTGTCCTGCCCTCAGTCCCGATTTAAATCCCACTGAGCACCTGCGGGACGAGATTCAAAAACGGCTGAATGACGTCCGTCCGACTTGTGGGCTCAAGTGCCTATGGCCTTCATCAACCGCCTCATCCATTCCATGTATCGACGTTGCACGGCAGTCAGCAATGCACATGGCGGACACACGAGATACTGACTTGTGATGCCATTTTCTCAGAGACTAGTGTCGTGTTTCACTATAAGAACATTTGACACTTTAATTTCAACCTTGATGATCAGTTGTGCCAAGTTTCATCTTTTTTTTATATGTATCAAAGTATGTTTACAGTGTTTGGACAAATAAGGTTTCTCATTTATCTATCCATGGTGACGTTTCTTTTGCGGTTTAGTATACGTTGTAAGTTACAATTGTAACAGCTAGCTTAAAGGGCTACAAGCGTCAAACAGTTTTTGCTTCAAGTCGTTTAAGCATCATTTTTTTGTAGGCGACCGCAAACTTTATCATGTAGATGATAAAATTGTGATTAACCCATTGTAACATCGATATATAATTTCAGTTTTACTCACGGTACTAATTATACAATATATTGACGTATACTAGAAATGGACATTAGACTACACTCGAAAACCAACCCCGGACAAACTCGCACATAAAAAGTTGACCTGTTTTGGGGTTTGAACTCAAAATAAGTTACATTAATCTGGAAACAATAGTATACAACAACAATAATCAACTCCAGTAACCTATATTCCAGCCATTCCTGGGGTAGTGTGTGTGGATGGCCTCGGGGGTCGACTTACCACGTTATTTGGAGGTTTGCTGGCCTTCACTGGCTTTATCATCGGCAGTCAGGTGAACGACCTGAATGTGTTGTACTTCGCACTCGGTGTTTTGCCAGGTCTGTATCGCATCACATCCTACTGATCAATGAATGATGTGATGGTCACGCGGGTAACTAATAAAGCCTAATAATTCTTCAGTAAATTTACAAACTAAGCATCCTCACTACTTGTAGGGAAAATAAAATATATTATCTTAAAATTGTACATTCTCCCTGATGTTTGGGGTTCTATTTCAAATAATACCTTATTTTGGAAAATCCTTCACTGGTTTTGAATACGAAGAAAATCTAAATCAAGAGAAAATATAATATTTCTTATTGCGTTACTCAGGTACTGGTGCGTGCTTTGCGTATACAGCAACCATGGTTCATGTCACCAAACAGTTTTCAAAATGGCGACCTGTAGCCGTTGGAATATCTGTAACTGGGTTAGCTGTTGGTATGTTCATGTGGCCACCATTATCAGCCGTTACTGCTGAAACGATCGGGTGGCGGGGTACATGTCTCATCAATGGTGCACTGACGCTACACTTAGTACCTTGCGCCATGTTGATAACTCCAAGAAACAGTACAAGTGAGTACAAAGTAACATCTATTAATTCCATATCTGCTCATTTAGAAATATCCATGGTCGGGACCCTTGCTATTTTATTATTATATTTAAACCAATTTCACAATGTCCTTTCACCATTTTTTAAAGATTCTTCTGATGGTCCAAGTGTCTCCTTGAGGCAGACGGTAGTCAATTGTCTCCAGGTATTCAAGATTCCAGGAACAATAACTGCCTCTATCGCTCACATCGCCTTCGGGTTCAGCTTCTACACTTTCTCCACCTTCGTTCCTGAATATGTTACAACCTCAATCTCCAGATTGACGGCAACACAAGCTGCTCTCGTAGTGACCGCCCCGGGATATGGCAGCATGGCTGGTCGTATTATATTTTCTGCCATTTCCATGGCAACTGACAAGGCTGCAAATTACATATTTCTTCTTTCAATCTGTGGGATGGGCGTCACCAATCTCTTAATTCCACTGTGTGAAAATCCGACTGCATTTTACATAAACGGGACGGTATATGGACTAGCCTTAGGTGAGATGTTCTAGCATTTTTCCTATTTTATTTGTCTTTGATTCAGAATCTCTACATAATGAAAGACTATACTGACTTATGTGACTTCATTTGTGTGTCACAAGTATTTTTTAAATGTTAAATTCATGTTTTACAGGAGGCTTTTTTGGTGTTCTCACTCTCGTGTTAGTTCAGCTGTTTGGACTTCATAACTTGTCAAAAACATTTGGCATGTTAATGATGTGCTTAGGATTTGGGGCATTTGGAGGATCACCTATACAAAGTAAGACATATAAATTGAAATCTATATAGTGTACGTTTTCTTTTGTAACTAGTTTTTAAGATATAGCAACATACCTATCATGTAGTAGACTAGATTATTGTCGGTCGAGGCGACTAAATATAATCGGCGGTCAGGCTCCATACCCCAACATGTAGCTCATGGTACAGATCACTTGTTTGTCTGCTCCAGATCCGATTACTTACAGACTGCTGATAGAACACACCAACTTAGGTACATTGCGATCATTGCACCTGAAATGTATACCTATTAATTTATGATATATATATAAAACGTAAATGCAAGAGAATAACCAGTCTTCATCGAAACAGATTCCATTTGTGGTACATAGCAAAATAGCTGTGGAAGGAAACTATATGAATGGAACACTGAAAATCAGGGATGACACCAAGGGTTCGCGAAATGGATAAGCATGTCCTGCCCTTCCCGTAGCACTCGCCATTCACACAATTTGCATACAAAAGAGAATTAGCCACACAGCGTTCTTCATCTTCATAGCAACCACTATGCGCGAACTTTAGGGTAGCAATAAGCGTACGCGATGAATAATATTTGGACAACTTCTTTTCACAAATACATATAAAATTAACTGTTGCAGGTTACCTTTCAACGATATATGACAGGAATATCCCGTTCTACCTTGCCGGGGGTTCGTTTATCCTGACGATGATGTTGATGCTGTCGGTAGTGATGAGGAAACAAATGGTGGTCTGTGGAAATCGGAGGCAATCATTCAATCTGGAAGTTGTAGGTTTTCACAACGCCGCTTTCATCACAGGCAATCAAGATGCCACGGTTTGATCTAATACCGGAAGGAAGTACACTGAATGGATACAGTCCCGCAGCTGTGTCAGGAGGCGACTCACGGGACATCAACAGTACGACTTTTTGGCAGCATACCTTGATTAATGTATCGGGGAAATAAGTATAATACTATTACACGAAATTATTATTGTCCAAGACACTGTCTCTGTAAGATATCTATACAATATTGTCTTTGCAGTATCTTTGAATTTTTTTACATATGTAGCAATGTGATTTTTAAGTAACAGTACCTGTTGTAACGGAACATATATACAGAGTTATCCGTACTATACTATCCTCGCAACTGGGTAACACAGAATTAGCCAGATCACACTATCCCCGCCACTACGGTACACATATATAGAGTTAGCCGGACTACACCGTGTATCCTAGAGAACCACGTTTTAGGTGGCTGGTACAGAGTGAGGAATGGGAGCTATTCCAGACTGAAATCCCACAAAGTTTCTTGGAACAGTTTTATACCGTGATCTGTGTTCAACTCTTTAATGCCTCACCAAGCTAAACAAAGCGAGTAAATGGAATAATGTGCTCATCTTATGTCACACGACATGGACATGTCATTGTCGTTATCATACGTTTTTATTATTAGCTCGAGTGGCCGAGACTGCATCTGTCCACCATCATATGATATCAGGATGATTCTTCTAACAATAATGAATAATCGCTCGGCTCTCTCTATAGGTATGTCAACCCTTGGCAGGTTGAGCGTGTTTTTATCCACGTATAAACAAAGGCAGATGGGACTTGTTCGAGGAGGGCACAGAACCCCTCCAACAATACCTTCGAATTTGCAGACCGTTGTCATATAGCTGGAATATTGCTCCAACAGAGCTGGTCACCGTTATGTTTGAGCATGAACACATTGTTCCTGCAGCAGCAGATCCAAAATAGCAAGCGAATATCCATGTTCGAGGCCTCCAAAGGACGTTTCTTCTGACGACCCAATTTCCATGGCAGTAATTGAATGTGCAGATTCCCTTTCAGATTTGTGTGCTAATAATGTTGATTTTTTTCAAGTGATCCACTTCATATGCTAAATAAAATTTACAATACAATTTGTGATTTGTCAGTTGATCAATGCAATCCCATAAAATGGTTTAAAAAATCATTTCCAAAAAATGAAGGTCACCCATGTATTCCAGTGAACTATTTTGGAAGCAGTTGTGGTCTGTGTCCAGCTACTGCAACCTGGTTGAAGAGTACGATGCTAGTATGTCTGGTAACATTTGTCCACGATGCCTGCACTTCATTACTTCTGATTGCCTGAATCGAAGAAAGTTATAATCAATCTAAACCCAATACTGCACCAAGGTCTGATGGCATTCGAAATCGGTTCTGTCATTACCTACTTGATGAAATCTTTGAACCTGATTTTGGACACATCGGAAGTTCCTCCATGGTTATGCAAAGGACGTGCATTACTTCTTGAAAAGGTGATCAGACTGACCCCCAAACCTACCTCCCCATTACACGTCTCAACACAATTTACAAACGAAGAGCCTTTGGAAATAGTGTCATCCTAAAGCTCTTCCAATGACATAATGTACAGAAGGGAGCAAGCAAGGTTTGTTGGGGAAGGACCAACTTTTGGTAAAAATGTGATCCTGGAGGACGCTCAAACATACCCCGGAAGCCTCTCCATGTGCTGGATTGACTACAGAAAGGCATATCACTCAGCCCCTTACAACAGGATTTTGAGGTGACTACAGTGTATTGACCTTCCTGAGCATTAGGCATGATCATTACCTTGTTGTAGATATCTCTGTGGCCGGATACATTGGTAGTTACGTCACACTGGAGTGGTACGTTGTTGTAGATATCTCTGTGGCCTGATACATTGGTAGTTACGTCACACTGGAGTGGTACCTTGTTGTAGATATCTCTGTGGCCTGATACATTGGTAGTTACGTCACACTGGAGTGGTACCTTGTTGTAGATATCTCTGTGGCCTGATACATTGGTAGTTACGTCACACTGGAGTGATACCTTGTTGTAGATATCTCTGTGGCCTGATACATTGGTAGTTACGTCACACTGGAGTGATACCTTGTTGTAGATATCTCTGTGGCCTGATACATTGGTAGTTACGTCACACTGGAGTGATACCTTGTTGTAGATATCTCTGTGGCCTGATACATTGGTAGTTACGTCACACTGGAGTGGTACCTTGTTGTAGATATCTCTGTGGCCTGATACATTGGTAGTTACGTCAAACTGGAGTGGTACCTTGTTGTAGATATCTCTGTGGCCTGATACATTGGTAGTTACGTCACACTGGAGTGGTACCTTGTTGTAGATATCTCTGTGGCCTGATACATTGGTAGTTACGTCACACTGGAGTGGTACCTTGTTGTAGATATCTCTGTGGCCTGATACATTGGTAGTTACGTCACACTGGAGTGGTACCTTGTTGTAGATATCTCTGTGGCCTGATACATTGGTAGTTACGTCACACTGGAGTGGTACCTTGTTGTAGATATCTCTGTGGCCTGATACATTGGTAGTTACGTCACACTGGAGTGGTACCTTGTTGTAGATATCTCTGTGGCCTGATACATTGGTAGTTACGTCACACTGGAGTGATACCTTGTTGTAGATATCTCTGTGGCCGGATACATTGGTAGTTACGTCACACTGGAGTGATACCTTGTTGTAGATATACATGTGGCCGGATACATTGGTAGTTACGTCACACTGGAGTGATACCTTGTTGTAGATATCTCTGTGGCCTGATACATTGGTACACACTGGAGTGGTACCTTGTAAATTTCTCTGTGGCCATATACATTGGTAGTTACGTCACACTGGAGTGATACCTTGTTGTAGATATCTCTGTGGCCTGATACATTGGTACACACTGGAGTGGTACCTTGTAAATTTCTCTGTGGCCTGATACATTGGTAGTTACGTCACACTGGAGTGATACCTTGTTGTAGATATACATGTGGCCGGATACATTGGTAGTTACGTCACACTGGAGTGATACCTTGTTGTAGATATCTCTGTGGCCTGATACATTGGTAGTTACGTCACACTGGAGTGATACCTTGTTGTAGATATACATGTGGCCGGATACATTGGTAGTTACGTCACACTGGAGTGATACCTTGTTGTAGATATCTCTGTGGCCTGATACATTGGTACACACTGGAGTGGTACCTTGTAAATTTCTCTGTGGCCATATACATTGGTAGTTACGTCACACTGGAGTGATACCTTGTTGTAGATATCTCTGTGGCCTGATATATTCCGGCCCATTTTGTCATCTGCAGATTCCGGCCGATTTGGTCATGATGTGTATATTCTAGCCTATTTGGTCATGATGTGTATATTCTTGCCCATTTGGTCATGATGTGCATATTCCGGCCCATTTGGACATGATGTGTATATTCCAGCCAATTTGGTCATGATGTGTATATTCCGGCCCATTTGGTCATGATGTGTATATTCCGGCCAATTTGGTCATGATGTGTATATTTCAGCCAATTTGGTCATGTGCATATTCCGGCCTATATGGTTATGTGTAGATTCCGGCCCATTTGGTCATGATGTGTATATTCCGGCCCATTTGGTCATGATGTGTATATTCCGGCCAATTTGGTCATGATGTGTATATTTCAGCCAATTTGGTCATGTGCATATTCCGGCCTATATGGTTATGTGTAGATTCCTGCCCATTTGGTCATGATGTGTATATTCCGGCCCATTTGGTCATGATGTGTATATTCCGGCCCATTTGGTCATGATATGTATATTCCGGCCCATTTGGTCATAATGTGTTTATTCCGGCCCATTTGGTCATGATGTGTATATTCCGGCCCATTTGGTCATAATGTGTATATTCCGGCCCATTTGGTCATGATATGTATATTCCGGCCCATTTGGTCATAATGTGTATATTCCGGCCCATTTGGTCATGATGTGTATATTCCGGCCCATTTGTTATAATGTGTATATTCTGGCCCATTTGGTCATGATATGTATATTCCGGCCCATTTGGTCATGATGTGTATATTCCAGCCAATTTGGTCATGATGTGTATATTCCAGCCAATTTGGTCATGATGTGTATATTCCGGCCCATTTGGTCATGATGTGTATATTCCGGCCCATTTGGTCATGATGTGTATATTCCGGCCCATTTGGTCATGATGTGTATATTCCGGCTCGAAGTGAACTTTCCGCTATAATGGATAGTGTTTACAAAATCACGTTTCAGGTACACCGGTTATGAGACGCCTGTAACATCAAGTATATTTTAAACTTAGTTGCGATACATATATCCTTGAATTCCTCATACATTTTAGAATAAAATGACCAATGGTCTTTGTCACCAATACAAAGTGTCTAGATGAAACAAGCAAAATAAGTGTAGCATTTTCTCCTATTTTGAGCTATCCATTCGTCTATTCGTTCAAGATATTGGCTCAACATTTTCAGAATATGCATGGGAAGAGAATCGTAGGAAGAATTAGGTAATTTAAGATAGATACAATGCTATGATTTGATATTTTCAACAGAAAATGTCAAAGTTACCGTCCTGTGTGACGCCATGACTGACGCAAAATCACGCACAACGACAACGGTATTTATCGGAATTTCTGACTATTTCCGTTGCTTTCAATAACAATTATAACAACAAGTAACAGTACATAGATTGTCAGAATGTTTCTGATTACCTACATGTCACATTTATGTATATACAATCGCTGACTCAACGAAAGTACCCTCGTAGATTCCCGCGTACTGATGACAGTGAACACGCAATTTTGTGATGTCATACGTCAACATTGCTGTACATATTTGGTAATATCTTTGAGGTGAATGTCCTTTAATGAGAGTGCACACGATCATTGTATCATGCTGTTTACAGTTTCAGTTATAAAGTAGAATTTGCATATTTTTATACATTTTTTCACACAATTAATTGCACTTTGGATATTTGTCAATGTTCAAAATGATATCATACGTAAATATAGGCCACAACATGTATGAACGAACCTTTGATAATCTCCTGTTTGTTTTAACATTGTTTACATAAGAATCGATAGGTTTATAGTGTCGAATACGATATCTTTTTCCTTACAAGTGTTACAAGATGAAGTGTAAGTGTAACTGCAGCATGTACGTATTTCTTTGAATGTTTAATAGTCAATATTATAAGTTCTTATAACCAATGCCCATGAATATCCCTTTCATTTTATTTTACAACTAAACTGAATACACTCCTTTAACAAAATGGATAATATGTTTCGTTAAAATATATGCACACATTTCTGAAAGAATTGTCTTGGCCTTGGAATTGTCTTTTTATGTCGTTTAATACACAGAACAGTGATATCTAACGATTCGCCAGGTGCGCGTTAGTCATAAACAATTTACGAATTATTCCTCTCATTTTGCATTATATAATCAATTCGTTCATTCTTTTTTTCAATATTGTGATCACAGGATATTTTTAAACTGTTTACTTTATTTCTCCAGGAATAAAAAAATGTGTAAAAACAAAACCAATGCCAGGTACCCTGTTCACGGGTTCAACCTTATACGATTATCCTGATATTTCTATACCCATAGAGCTTTCGTCGCATCTTTTATTGTGTGATTCTGAGACGAGATGAAGAGAAACAATAACATCATAATGAACAAATATATGTCCAATATTGAATGTAATTTTGGTTGTTTTGTAATATTCTTTTGGTTATTTCATTACGTAAATTGATGCCGAACAGGGGCGTGTCTTAAGATACACGATAAACTATCTAATTGTTTACATATTAAAGCCATTATTTACTTTGTGAAAGCAGTCATTTTATGTTGTCTCAAAAAAGCGTCAAATTCCGTTTTACACATCGAGATTTTCCATACCATGAACGAACATTTCGGGAGATATATATTAATCAAAATACCAGTGTCGTCTTTCCCCGACGTTATCAAAGACATGAAACCAGACATGACGCCAAAAGGAATGGTGTTGTTTTGTTGGTATTTAATTACATTTGATGATAAGGCTAGTGCTCTATTAATAATGGTGCAACATAAGTCAAATTACACTTGCACAATCAGGAGAATGTTGGTATCTAAGGACTAAGTTAAAGGGTAGATAAGGCCATCCATTTCTCTATAACCTCTTTTAAATGAAGGACGATTTCAACATTTCTTATGGTATTTTTTATAACTAAACGTATACAGTTTCAATATCGATATTTGTGTTGGAATAGTTTGGTTCCTCGTGAACAAAACACCACGAAAATATACTCTTCAAAAAAAGAAACTTGACATAGATGTAAAGCCACTTTTTGCCAAATATCTAAAATAATTACATTCAATAAGAACCAAATAAGTCAAACAGAAAGATGATGTGTCTATAATTCGCGAAAACACATGCAAAGCACATAAACGTAGCGTTTGGGGATCAATTTTACAGCTTCATCCAAACGCAACCGCCTGTAAAAAACGTGCAGCACAGGATCCTGCATTTAGGCATGCAGGCCCCCTGCTGAATGGGTATAAAAATCCACATCAACGGCTGTTCATACAGTCCTTATAACGGCAGTAGAGGCGGTGACAGAATGCCAAGACTGAATGCAGCTCAACGGAACAACGCCATTGGGAGATTACAAGCTGGAGCAACTCAGCAAGAAGTGGCCAGGCACTTTGGCGTATCCAGACAGACAATTTCCGCACTGTGGACCCGATACAACAACACCAACAGAGTTGACGACAGACCAAGGTCAGGAAGACCAAGGGTGACAACCCAAGCACAAGATCGATACATCTGGCTCCGACACCTCCGAGACCGCACTACCACAGCCACGTCTACAACAACACAGATCCCTGGGGTACGCAGAATATCAGATCAAACGGTACGCAACAGACTGAGGGAGGCTTGACTTTTTACACGAAGACCTGTTCGACGTCATGTATTGACCCCACGTCATCTGGCGGACCGTCTGCTTTGGTGCCAACAGAGGGTTAGATGGGCACGTGCAAGGTGGAGAAATGTACTGTTTACTGACGAGTCCCGTTTCCTACTCACACGTGCTGATAGGCGCGCACGTGTCTACAGACGTCGGGGTGAACGTTACGCCCCCAACTGTGTGCAGCAGGTTGTCCCATTTGGCGGCGGGAGTGTCATGGTATGGGCCTGAATTCATCACGGTGGTAAGACGCCTCTCGTGCATGTGGCAGGTGCATTGACAGGTGTGCGTTACAGAGACTTGATCCTACAGCCTTACGTTCTTCCTCACGTCAACGTTATGGCGTTCCAGCAGGACAACGCTCGACCGCATATTGCACGTGTTTGTAAGGACTTCTTACAGCACAACAACATCCAGACATTACCATGGCCAGCCCAGTCACCAGATTTGTCCCCGATTGTGCATCTGTGGGACGAGTTGGATCGACGCGTTCGCAGAAGGAATCCACCACCCCAAACACTTCCGGCGCTTCTTGGTGCACTTCAGCATAAATGGGAGCACATCCGACAGCGTGTTATTGACAACTTGATTCCATCTATGGGGCGTCGGTGTGAAGCGGTGATTGATGCACTTGGTGGGCACAACCGATAGTGACATTTTCAGTACCCCTGTGACATTAACTGTATCGTGTACGTGTGTCTGTCTAGATGACACGATTAATGTTTTGAACATTGTCTACATTGATCTTCAAACAGTGTTTCAATTATGGTTTCTGTGTCCTATTTTGAAACAATCGCATTATATTACATTTTGAAAGTCAGTGTCAAGTTTCTTTTTTTGAAGAGTATATATTGTCCTTACCCACAGATAATTCTCACCAAGTGACCTGAGTTACAATAAACTAGTGCTGAGCATAGCGGAGTTATGCCCTGTTTTCTTTGTACTTGCGTAACCTCTCTGTCGCCTCTCTGTCATAGAGAAAAATCAGTTTTCGTCATTTACGGCTTGCCATTTTTGGCGTTGAATGTATGTCGTTATACATACGCATGTAACTCGATTTGATATGTAATTATGTCGTTCAGATATTAGCTCACAGTTTCCGTAAAGCTTCTACATAAAATAAATCGTCGCACTGTACTTTTATCGGTGTATGAAAAAAAGCAGAGAGATTTACTGTTCTTCAACGCAAAATAAATTCTCGGACAACGCTTAGAAGTCTTTTTTAAAAGCGGTTTAATATTTGAAGTTAAATTTACACCATCAAATAGGAAATTTAATATTCTCCACCTCTGCGTAATTTTATAGCTAGTCGCAGATCCAGTGCCGCGTGAGCGCAATTCTCGCACAGACTTCACTTTTCCGATTTTAGGAAAATGTGCGTCAGAAAAAAAAATCGGCATCCCGAGGGTTAAAGGGCTCACTCCAACAGTCATCCTTGCGAACATGGTGTCAACGTTAGGGTGTAGTTTCCTTCCTTTGTCACTGTTAACAAAAGATGGAGCCTTTAAGATGATTCAAGATGAGGAAGACCTTCAACTGCCACCACTAAGGAAATTGTTGATACAATGCATGATAATACAGTAGGCATCTGTCATGAGAGAGTGGAGAACATTCTGGGGAATGTACTGTGCATGACAAAGGCTTCAGAACGCCGGGTTCCAAGACTACTGATTCCTGATCATATACACGCCATCGCAATCATATCTCGTGAGACGTTAATTCGTTCTGAAGCAGAACCAGCTGATTTTGTTGAGCGATTTCTAGCAAGAGGTGAATCTTGGGTTTACCAGTATCAATCAACACCAAAACATAACCATAGCAGTGGAAACATCTAACGTCTCATCCGAAAAAGAAGGCAAAGCATGTTCCGTCAATTGACAAGGTGATAGCTTCGCTTTTCTGGGTTTCCAGTGGCATTCTACTGGTGGACAACTTGCCGAAAAGCCAGACTTATGATGGCCACTATCATACTAATCTACTCAGCCACCTGCATGGTATCAAGGCTAAACGCCTTGGAATTTTTTTAAATTTTTTTTAAATTTTTTTTTTTATTATTCCACTTTTTTTGTCGTACAGCATTTCATACATATTAATGTTCATACTGCGATTCTTAAAAAAACAACAGAATCATACATCATGGGGGCATATGAACTAAGATAATTCAGTATTTTAGTTGATATGGTTACAAAAATAGTTTGTGGCAACTGGACCAAAACTTCACAAACTTGCTGTAGTTACAGTTAGAGTAAGCTATCGCTTTAGTTATAAAGTAGTAATTTGCCAACTCTCTCTGGATCAACTCGAAAGACAATTTTTTTCTTTTTAAGATAAAATTTGAATATAGTATCTTTAACGACAAGGCATATAGCATTTAATGGATCATTTCCTTTAAATGGAAAGCCCAGTAAAACGTTTTCTTTGGTGAAATTGATATGAATTTCCGCCTTATTATTTATCCATCCTTCAAGTTCGGCCCAGAGAGAGTTAGCGTTTTCACAATTCCATAGTACATGAGAAATATCAGCAATAACTTTATCACAACTCGTACACAAGGGAGAATCTTGATATCCCACTTTAAACAGGTATTTACCAACTAGGAAGTATTTGATTAATGATTCTCTACTGAAGCCAACGCAATTGCACACTATCAGTACATCGGAAGGGTATTTCATTTATATTTTTCCATTCATAATCTGTATAATATTTTATTTCATTTTCCCATTGCTGATTGGCTGATGTCCTCTGAAATGTTGAACTCAATAGCACATCATAGTAGTATTTTGAACCCTTTGGACTCTTTATAAGTACATGAATGTTAAATGGTAAAATTGGGGCTACCAATGGTGTAACATCATAAGTTTCTAAAGATTTTAAATAAACATTTATAGCATGTCTTACCCCGTAAAAGGTTAAACGATTACACGAAACATTGTATCTATTCTCAAATTCTAAGTATGAAAGAAGTCGGCCCTGATGATCTACCAAATCATTGATATATTTTACTCCCGCATTATCCAACTTGTTAATAAATATATATTTCCCATCAATCTGCACATTGTCATTGTACCATATATATTGGGAATAAGCATCCTTTCGTGTTTTCTTATGATTTTCTATATATCGGCCCCAAGACGACACTACATCTCGCCAAAAAGGATTTCTGATAGTTTTGACGATGTGATCTCTTATGTATTTTGCATCCATTTGAAAAATATCAAATGGGATAATATTAGCCTCAAATATAAACGATTTAAGGGTAGTATTTGATAGATGTATTTGACGAAGCTAAGAAATATATTGAGATGCAATAATATCTTTTACTAAGGGTACTTTAAAACCACCGTTAGGAATATTGTTCATTACCCTTTCCCTTTTAATTTTATTCGGTTTTTCATTCCAAATAAATCTGTAGCACTTTGCTTGAAATTTATTTATAATATCTTCGGATGGAGCAGGAACAGTAGAAAACAAATGATTAAGTTTTGGTAACAATAATGATTTCAATATTGTTTTTCGTCCAAAGGGTGTAAGTATTCTACTTTTCCATAATTGCATTGAAGTTTTTATTTCTTTGAATTTATCGTTATAATTAATGTCTACCATATTTTCAAGATCAGTATCAAATTTAATGCCCAATAACTTAAGGTTATCGGCCTTGGAAATTATATCATTCCTCCAGGACAATGACCATGTGCACAAGTTTGTTTTCGCCATGGCTGCAAGACTGAAAGTCTGTCAATGTCGTAAACATCTTTTCCTGGAAAACCACTGGAACAAGATTGAGAAACAGATGAAGCATTTAATCGTTTCCGGGTGACAAATTCATCAACTATGGAGTTATTTAGAAGTGATACACATAAGGAAGAGAATTTACTGATGTCAACTTGTTTATTATGAGGAAACACAACGTTTCGGAGTATATGCTTACTCCTTCATCAGGTGGATGAATGCTATACTTACTTACTTACTTACTTACTTACTTACCTACTTACTTACTTACTTACTTACTTACTTACTTACTTACTTACTTACTTTAACGTGCGCTTTCCGACTGATGTGTATTTCGCACACGGGCCCGGCCAGGCCATTTAATGTGTTTCCGAAAGGGGCGAAAGTGGTGTGTGCAACCAAAAAAGGGGGCTTTAGGGGTTGCTTATATAGAATTTGGGAATTTTGAGATTTGGAATAGATGCCGATGGGATTGGGGAGGAGAACTAAGGGAGCTGGGTCTGGTGGATGTTTGTTGGTTTATGTAATTTTGATTTGGTAGATTATGATGTTTTTAGATGCGTTTTATTAGTTCCGTTTTGATTAAGAATACGCCTAAGGCCTTGCAGTTTTCAAGTTTATTTTGTGGGTTTAGTATTGCTTCTAGAGTGAGAGCCTTGTTTAGATTGAGGGTGGTTTGTAATGCGGTTCGATGTGTTAGGTAGTGTGTGCAGTGGATGAGTGCGTGTTCTGGGGTTTCTAGTTGTTTGCAGTGTGGGCAGTTACCTGTAGTATGTTTTTTAATTTTTAGGTGGTTATTTAGGTTGGTGTGTCCTGTTTGGAGTTTAGTGATTACTCTGTCGATTTTATTTGATGGATGGAGAATTTTTGGTTTGGTTAGTGGTTTGCTGAGTACATTTTTGATTTGGCTATTTGAGTTTAGATATAGGTTATGCCATTTTTTGGTGATTTTTTGCTTGTTTACGCTTTTAATTTCTGATTTTGAGATGGGTAAGTTTAAGCTTATTTCTGGGATTTTGAGGGATAGTTTAGCTGCCTTATCGGCGTTTTCATTACCGTATATTCCTACGTGGGCGGGTATCCACAAGAAGGTTATTTCTTTGCCTGCCTTAGTTAGGTCGTTGGAGCTTTTAAGTATTTGATTTATTAATTTAGGTTGGTTTTTGGTATTTTTGTTTTGGAGGGCTCGTAGTCCACTTAGGGAGTCGGTAAGTATTAGGATTTTTTTGTGGTTTTTGGATTCTTGATTATGGAGGGCTGAGGCCATGCCCATTAGTTCTGCCGTGAATATTGATTGGTTGTTTGGGAGTCGGAAGGATTGTGTGGTTTTGGTTGGTTGTGTGGTATGGATTCCGAAACCCGTGTGTTTGGAAGTCGGATCTGAAGATCCGTCCGTGTAAATGTGACACCAATTTGGCCAATTTTCGTGTATGTATGCTAGTGTGGTGGTTTTCGCTATGTTTGGGTCGGTTTGTTTATTTATTTGGCTAGCTAGTGTTGTGTCTATTTTAAGTTTAGGGGTGAAGATATTTGATTGTTTGCAGTTTTGTTTAAGATTTTTAATTTGGTGTTCATTTAGGTAGTTTGTTATTATTTGGGATATTGGGGTAAGTAAGGGGTGTTTACGAGCTAGAGCTTGGTTTTTGGGGCTGATATTTTGGTTTATTAAGTTTTGGATGAGAGGGTTTGATTGGGACGCGGCCCAGAAATTTAAGCTTAGCTGTTCCCTGCATAGACTTAGTGGCATTTCTCCTGTTAAGGCCTGAAGTGAAGTGTAGGAGGTGCCATGTTGGGTGCGTGTAATTAGTTTGAGAGCCTGATATTGTATTGAGTCAAGTTTTTTAGATAGAGAGTTGTTAAGGGTGTTGTATATGGCGCAGCCGTAGTCTAGTTTTGATCTAATTAGTGATATGTAGAGAGAGAGGAGGGTATCTTTGGAGGCTCCCCAGTTAGAGCAAGTTAGGCATCTTAGGGTGTTTACGTCTTTACTGCATTTAGTTGTTAGGTTTTGGATCTGAGCATCCCAGGTGGATGAATGCTATGAGGCAGAGAACATATATATGTACATGTAAGAAAAACAAAAGTATTAAGATAAGAAAAGGTGGAAACTTAAAAAGGGAAGCCAACAGATAATTGGTGCTGATAGGTTATTAGCAATAGACAATGGAAGCCAACATCTTACTGTTGTTAGAGCTGATAGTTATGGACAACTGGAAGCCAGGACTTAAATTATCACTGTTCGGAAATTGACAATGGACAATGGGCAAACGGGAGTATGAAAGGTTAACGAATAGGTTAACGAATAAAGAATAATAATGGGCAAGTTAAGCCAGCTAGATAATTAGCATCGACAAATATCAAAGCACAAAGTCCCAAGCACTAGGCAGATTGGACCCCTGGTCACGGTTGATGGCTGGCTGGGGTATCCTGATGTCACTGGCTTCCGGTAGTTCTCTATGTCGCCAGTTGTTGTTGTTGGTAGACAGGCCTTTGGTGGCTTCCCACATGATGTTATGGTCTTTGTTCTTGAGGGTGTGTTCGTAAAAACGGATTCCAGGTCTAGTTTGTTGACAGAGGTCTGATGTTGTTTGAGTCTGGTGTTGAAGGTCTGGGGGTTCTTCCAATGTACTGGTGGCCACAGTTGCAGGGGATCTTGTATACGCATCCTCGGGGGTTGGGACTAACGCTGCTTGTGCCTCTGCCATTGGCTTGTAGATCAGTCTTGACGGACTTGCGTCTAGAAAAGGTGACATCTATGGTCATCCTCAACACCAACTTAGAAGTCAAACCCTATATAAAGCAGGTTAAACAATGTTCAAAGTGCCTCAAATACAACCACACTGCCTCCCAATGCACATACCCCAAAACTAAATGTAAAAAATGCGCACAAACAGACTGCCAAGGCACATGCACACCCTGGTGCATCCACTGCAAATCCATCCAACACACTTCACTTTCAAATCAATGCCCACACAGACACACACTCACCAAGCAGGCCAACAAACACATAAACATAGACACGGCTAAAATCCAATCACGAAAATTTGCTACACCCGCATCCAAACACCATCCCACAAACAAACACCACACCCATAACTGACAGCTCTGTCTGGGGCCCCTACCGAGAAACCGCACCCATCTCACACACACAAGCAGCCACTCAACCAACCACGAACCCTCCCACATCTCACATAGCCAAAACATCAACCCCCGCATGCAAAACAAACCACAAAACGACCGCCACAACACGACCCTCATCCAAGCACCCTACAGCCCACATGGCAACAACACTCCCCCACAAGCAAGCACAACAACAAAACACAAACACTAAGAAATCATCAGCTACACCCATCCCGCAAACACCTACACAACCCTCCACATCACATGCCTCCCCCATGGAAACTCAAACAGCTAAACCTAGTCTAACCGATGACGAAGATTTCTCCACTACTGAGGAAACAATAGAAACTACTCCAACTAAAACAAACCAAACTTCCCAACCAGACAACAACCAAAACCTAAATAACCTCACCTTACTCCTAGCATACATGCATAGTCAAAACTCACCAAAAGTTAGCATGAAATCATTCCAAAAAGTAGCTTTCAATCTAAACTTAACCAATCTACCCTTCTTCCTCTTTAACCTCCATCTTAAAGAAGTCACCGAATAAAATAAAAACTAAAAACTAAATCACCAATCACCTGAACCCAATATTTAATAATGGAAGGACTAAATATTTTTCAGTGGAACGCCAACGGACTCACCTCCCACGGCCATGAACTAAAAACTAACAAGAAACCCAAAACAAGAAGAGCCGCAGGAGGACTAATCATATTTATCAGGGAAGATATAAATTACGAAGAAATAAAAATAGACACGCCAAACCTAGAAGCCAACGGCATTAAAATCACATTAAATAACCGAAACATAAACATAATAAATATTTACCACTGGGCGGAACAAAAAGTCCAACCTGAGGATCTAAACAAACTACTCCAAATAAGCGATAAATCTACTATATTCCTAGGAGACTTTAACGCTCACCATCCCACATGGAGCATAGATGATAAAATAGATAATCATGGCAAATTAATCTCCGAATGGATAGAAACAAACGATCTAGTACTCCTAAATAGCAACCAACCCACGAGGTACGATAAGACAAACCAAAAAATGTCGGCTATCGACTTAACCATATGCACCACAGATCTAACTCAAAGTACTCAGTGGGAAGTGCACGACGTCCAGTGACCACTTCCCCATAAACATAACTATAGGAAATACAAACGTACCAATCCAAACAGAAAACCAAGAACCAAAATGCCATTACAATAAAGCTAACTGGGACCAATTCCAAGATATCTGCAACGAAGCTAACTTAAATGAAATAGAAAATAATCATCCAGAAACCTATTGTAAAAACCTAACAGACTATATAATAAACGCAGCCAAAACCTCCATCCCCTTCAAAACATCTAAGACAGGCAAACCGACCTTACCATGGTGGAATGAGGGAATAGAACAGACTAGACGAAAACGTAAATCAGCCTTCAATAAAGCAAAACGCGACTACAAACATCTAAAGTAAGCCCACGAACTAAACCACCAGGTTCAAAAACTAGTCCAAATAGCCAAGAGTAGAGACTGGAAAAAATTCTGCGAAGGTATAAATAACCGTACAGATGCCAAAACGGTCTGGCGCAAAATCCACGCCATTAGAGGCTTAATTATAAAACGACATAAAAAAAACACCCTAGCATTAACAACTCAACCAACCCCGCCCAAAAAGCAAATAATCTCGCCAACCACTTTTCGGCCGTTAGCAGTAACACCAACTTCAGCCAAAAATTCCAAGACAAACTTAAAACAGAAAACAAACCATCACAAGAACCAAACAATAACAATCTGGAAATAAACCAACCCTACACAATGGAGGAGCTCCTCCACATAATCCAAAACTGGAAAAAGGGCACAGCCCCAGGATTAGACCTAACTTCTTACCAAATAATTAAAAAACTCCCCCTAAACCTACTCCAGGCACTACGCAAACTATACAATCTCATCTACCCTAAACGGACAGGTTCCTACTCCCTGGAAACAGGCCCTAGTCATACCAATCCCTAAACCTAATAAACCAGCTAATCAAGCTAACTCATATAGACCAATATCCCTAACTTCAAACTTATGTAAAGTAATGGAATCAATGGCTAAAAATAGATTACAACATTACCTAACCCAAAATAACATCATAAAGCCAGATCAAAGCGGTTTCACTCCTGGCCGCTCAACCCTAGATAACCTCGCCCGACTAGAGCAAAATATTAAGACAGGACAAGTAAATAAACAATATACCACAGGCATCTTCTTAGACTTCTCTAAAGCTTTCCACATGGTATGGCACGACGGGCTAATACAAAAACTTCAAAAAATAGGACTCAAAGGTCAGATAATAAACTACATCCAGGATTTCCTAAACAATTGTAAAATAACCGTGGGTAGAGACCAAACACTATCGGACCCATGTCCCCTAGAAAATGGCACTCCCCAGGGCAGTATCCTCAGCCCCACCCTCTTCAATATAATGATAAACGATCTATTCGAGGGCCTATCCCCTAAAGTAAACACATCAAAATTCGCGGATGATGGAGCCATCTGGATCCGCACTAAAAGCATTAAAATGGCCCAAAATTTACTCCAAAAATCTCTTAATAAAATACAAAAATGGGCTGACAAATGGGGCTTCTCCCTTAACTCAGAAAAAAAAACAGGAGTAGTATTCAAACATAAAAACATGAAACCCGACTCCCTAATCGTCCAGCTAAACAACCAAACAATCAAATTTCAAAAACAAACCAAATTCTTAGGACTTATTTTCGATGAACATCTCACCTGGGATGCTCACATCAAATATCTAACAACTAAATGCAGTAAAGACGTAAACACCCTAAGATGCCTAACTGGCTCTAACTGGGGAGCCTCCAAAGATACCCTCCTCTCTCTCTACATATCACTAATTAGATCAAAACTAGACTACGGCTGCGCCATATACAACACCCTAAACAACTCTCTATCTAAAAAACTTGACTCAATACAATATCAGGCTCTCAAACTAATTACACGCACCCAACATGGAACCTCCTACACTTCACTTCAGGCCTTAACAGGAGAAATGCCACTAAATCTACGCAGGGAACAGCTAAGCTTAAATTTCTGGGCCGCGTCCCAATCAAACCCTCTCATCCAAAACTTAATAAACCAAAATATCAGCCCCAAAAACCAAGCTCTAGCTCGTTAACACCCCTTACTTACCCCAATATCCCAAAGAATAACAAACTACCTAAATGAACACCAAATTAAAAATCTTAAACAAAACTGCAAACAATCAAATATCTTCACCCCTAAACTTAAAATACCCAAAATAGACACAACACTAGCTAGCCAAATAAACAAACAAACCGACCCAAACATAGCTAAAACCACCACACTAGCATACATACACGAAAATTGGCCAAATTGGTGTCACATTTACACGGACGGATCTTCAGATCCGACCTCCAAACACACGGGTTTCGGAGTCCATACCACACAACCAACTAAAACCACACAATCGTTCCGAACTAATGGGCATGGCCTCAGCCTTCCATAATCAAGAATAAAAAAACCCACAAAAATGCTAATACTTACCGACTCCCTAAGTGGACTGCAAGCCCTCCAAAGCAAAAATACCAACAACCGACCTTAATTAATAAATAAAATACTTAAAAGCTCCAACGACCTAACTAAAGCAGGTAAAGAAATAACCTTCTTGTTGATATCCGCCCACGTATGAATATACGGTAATGAAAACGCCGATAAGGCAGCTAAACTATCCCTCAAAATCCCAGAAATAAGCTTAAACTTACCCATCTCAAAATCAGAAATTAAAAGCGTAAACAAGCAAAAAATCACCAAAAAATGGCATAACCTATATCTAAACTCAAATAGCCAAATCAAAAAAGTACTCAGCAAACCACTAACCAAACCAAAAATTCTCCATCCATCAAATAAAATCGACAGAGTAATCACTAAACTCCAAACAGGACACACCAACCTAAATAACCACCTTAAATAATTTAAAAAACATACTACAGGTAACTGTCCACACTGCAAACAACTAGAAACCCCAGAACACGCACTCATCCACTGCACACACTACCTAACACATCGAACCGCATTACAAACCACCCTCAATCTAAACAAAGCTCTCACTCTAGAAGCAATACTAAACCCACAAAATAAACTTGAAAACTGCAAGGCCTTAGGCGTATTCTTAATCAAAACGGAACTAATAAAACGCATCTAAAAACACTATAATCTACCAAATCAAAATTACATAAACAAACAAACATCCAACATACCCAGCTCCCTTAGTTCTCCTCCCCAACCCCATCGGCATCTATTCCAAATCTCAAAATTCCCAAATTCTATATAAGCAACTCCTAAAGCCCCCTTTTTTGGTTGCACACACCACTTTCGCCCCTTTCCGAAACACATTAAATGGCCTGGCCGGGTCCGTGTGCGAAATACGCATCAGTCGGAAAGCGCACGTTAAATCTCCAAAGTAAGTAAGGAAGTAAGTCATCCTCAAGGCCCTCAAGAACTTTGATCCCAGACCCAAACCTGCTACGTTGCCCATCAGAATCAACTTTTCTAGTGGTAAGTCCATCAAGAACCACCTTCAAGCCAATGGTAATTAGTGTTTTCTTGTATTTTCATGGAATGCATTTGCACATAATACTGCATTAAATCAAATATATTACAGTATATATTGTGATTTAAGAGCATAGTTTAGTCGTTGTCCTTGATATGTCGTCTTTTGTTACACGAACAGGTAACTCGGTCGAATTTCCAAAACGACATTCGTCATGGTACTAGATCAGTGTTTCATACTCTAAGCATGGGATGGATATAACAAGCTATATAGTATAGGTAATGGGGGTTCTACTGCAACTCCACTTGAGCCGGATTTATATACCTATGCCACCACTACAGAGGGAATTTTTTATGCAAAAATGACTATGCGATTCAACGCTAGTCATCAGATTAAGTTAAATTGGCTCCAGCTCACCACCACCTGGAGTCTATGATATAATTTTTTATAGGTAATAGGGGTTCTGCCGCAACTCCACTGGAACCGGATTTATATACCTAATACAGGTGGCATATTTTTATGCAAAAACGCTGATGCGATTCAACGAAAGTCGTATTAAAAGAAATATCAATATTAATTAAATATGAATAAAATTTACTATAGCCCACGAGGATATTGGAAAGGTGTAGGAGCAATAAAAAAATTAGTCACCGCGGCTAAGGTATCTAAAGATGTGGCCAAGGATTGGTTAAAGAAACAAGCGATGTGGCAAATATACTTACCGGCACCACGTTATATACCAAGGAAGAAGTTTGATATTTTTACAATGAATGAAGTTCATCAGGCTGACCTCTTGTTTCTTCCTCACGATAAGGTAAAACGCAAAACGTATAAATCGTCGAGATATAATATGTGCGTGTCGGATTTACTCGGATCGTATCCTTCCACTAATTTATTATGAGCCTAAGAATAACTTTTCGCTGCCATCGATATACCACCTCTTAATCCTTTCTCAATAAACAAGTGCATATCGTAATCTGTGAGTAGTTTTAGTTCTACGCCGGTCTTCTTCAACAATGCATCCCACGATAGTCCGGGACTGGAATAGTACCATGCCGGGTCCAAGCCGTATTGTTTTAAACATGTCTTTCTAAATATCTCGAATATATCGGCGAGTAACAGTACATCGTTTTTTAAGTACAGATCGTGATAATCGCCTAAATTCTTACAACCTAATTTATCCCACACCATCAGAGCGTGTTCATAATCGGCATCTGTTATTTTAGATTCTGTTAAGTTACTATAGAATGATTCAAGGGGTGGTAATTCAGTTTCTTCAAATCTAGACCAATCATCCATATATTCGTAAGGATATACACCTTTTCTCAGCAACAAATGACGAGTTATCTTATCGGTATATTGATTTGTTATCACAAAGTCATCGGGATTGTTCGCATTAGCTAAATTGCCCAGGGAAGATAACAGAAACTGTACGGAGTCTATGAATCTAAGCCCATTACTTTGCTTTATTCTGGCTTTCCCATCCTTGTCCCTATAATGAATAGTTTTAGTCAACGAGAATAATATGTTTTTTTCCATATTGTTAGGAATGCACGTTAAACCGCCGTCGGTATTTGAGATAGCTTGCATAATGAGATGTGAATCGTATCCTCTAAGGTTGTGAAACACAACGGGGATGGGTATTGTTTGAGAATTCATTTTTAGTTTCAAGTTACACTCGTTATGAGCGGATCGCCAATAATTACCCATGACGTGGCAATGATCTCTTACGGAATCCCCATTCAGGGGTTTGTTACAAACATGACAACTCGTTGACTTCTTATAGGCCCTCCAATTATCCCTCGTCATACACATGGGTTTCTCACACGATAATTTTTCCCTGATTATTCTCTCTTCGTTTTGTAGATATTCTAGGAACTTTACCGCTGCATCAGGACCTCTGTAAATCACGGGCTGGTTTGTTTTCCCATCATACCTTACAACTATATATCCACAAGGAATATGTTCTTGAGTTTTGTACGTAAAACTACTATCAGTATTGCGTTCAGTATTTTCTATGGTTTTGATAAGCGCTTCGAAGTCGGCGTAAATTACGTACGGTACTGGCATTTGATTACAATAATGTTCAAATTTTAATATATTTTTTCCCTCTTTAGGCATATCGATCCTGAGAGCGGTCTGTCCAACACCTCTACAGTCTCCTTTATGCGCTTCTAATAGATCTTGTCTGCTGTACTCATGTAGGCATCTTTCGCAGAAATATTTCTTTTCCTTATGGGTTGTTTGATCGTATAATAGCCTGTTTAAACTCTTTATCCATGTATAATGATATTTACCATCTTTTTCGATCAGAAATGAATTGGTTCTGGGAATATGTTCCGGAGCAGAGCTTATCCTGTGTACAACAATTCCTTTAGAATGTCCGAAAACATTTATAGCTAAATTATTTTGCTTTTCCACCTTATCAATTTGTGATATTGGTGTAGGTTCGTCTATACCATCGAAGTTGAGTCCATCGTTTGGGGGATAGCTAGAAGGTCTATTTGCAATTTTATAATCTACGGGGAACAATGCAGATCTTATCATCATTCTTAAACAGTCATCGGATTTATTTTTTACGTTAATTATGGCTTTTTTCTTCTTATAATACGGGGGTAAATCTATATAAGATCCACCTTTGAAGGGCATATAATTTGCTATATCTAAATATAAACTATCGATTTTATCCACACCCCAACCCGAACCTCTATTAGTCCAACGTTCTAAAGTTTCATGTATCCTCTGAATTGATGTATCTAATGATGTGTTTATAGTATCGGATTCGGTTATAACTTCTTGATTGCTACGGAAATATGTTTCGGTATATTCGGTGCTATTGTCTGCGCTACTTTTACTCAATAACATTTTAATCGTCAGCTGGTATTTTATACTATGTAAATCATCTAACTCCTCATTAATTTTACTTGATATGATGGGCTTAATATGGTTAACATCCATGTTGGAATTAATATCCATCTTCCAACCTCTTAGATATTTACCAACGCCGGCGGATGTGGGTACAAATATTAATTCTTGTTGTTGTTGATTATTATCAATATCAACATTATTATCTAGTAAAGCGATCAATTCAGCTCTTCTCATTCGAGAATAACCTCTCAGCCCACTGTTTCTCGCTTGAGCTTTGAGTTCTCTAACAGTCTGGGGTTTGTTGTATTCCAAATCGAATAAATCGATCAATTCAGCTTTTCTCATTCGAGAATATCCACGTAGACCACGTTGCTTTGCCATAGCCTTCAACTCTCTGACAAAAACCATTGTGGTTGAATGGTATATGCAAAATGAGTCAAATGTCTAATTGGTTGTTTTTCATATATCTAAACATATTCTCCCCAACCTATTCCTCTCATTGATGTAATCTCTCTTCCTAGCATAAATAATCTGGTTCCTGACCCTATCAGCACCGTGTTTCTTACATAAACAATAACGACCTTTGACCCCTATCCCACTTACAGAACACGTATAGTTAATGTTTCCGTGCCTGATGTAATAATTGTGTATGCCGCAGTAAATATCAACACAGCGTCGGTTACATAGATTCGGCTTACCCATGAGTGTAAATCTGCACTGATTCATGGTTTATACTCTATCATATCATTTGTCTAAATGCAAATCACATCTACACTAGTGAGATATTGATTAGGCAGTCAGCCAACGCTATTTATAGATTAGCTGTCGCTCTAACTAGGTCATGGTTTATGCGTAGTTATGGTATAGCTGAAAATCACAACAGCTGATAACCCAATTATCACAAATATGACCTCGCGTTTTTTCTGAGCCTCTGACGGTGTATAAAACTGACTCATTGTTGGTCTCGGTATTGGGTCAAGTTTTTTCCCATACACGAGGAAGTATTCGTGCATCGCAGATTCGACATCCTTAAACGTTTGAATTGAATGTCCTTCCTTACGCAGTTCTTCATGAATAAAGTCTAATCTTAATGTCCTATTTCTGACCCATTGTGACTGAGCTTTTTCTAGTTGTTCTAAAGCTTTATTATGTCTTTTCTGCTCCGAACCTCTCATACTAGAAAATAAAAAAATACTCCCCGAAAAAGCTAGAGCATTAACAATAGCTCCACCGACCATCATCCTAATTGATGCCATATTATATGAATATAAAATATTCAAATGTTCAATAATATAAAATATTCAAATGTTTAATTACTTCATTATGTCTTCCGGGATAAGCCCTTGTTTGATGAGCATATCCTTTGTTGCCATTGCTAATCCTATATGAAGAACGGACATACTGATATCATATCCATTAAAATCTAGCTTGGGAGGTGTGGCTTTAGTAATCATTTTAGCTATACGGGCATAGCCAATGGCCAAGCCGGTGACCACCGCTGAATGATACGTTGCGTTTACCAACATTTTACCGTCTGTAACTGGAGTAGTCATGCTTCTTATAGCATTATATGAGGGCTAACCTCCAATTGAACTTGTTGTTGTGGCTTCGGGGGTGACGTTTTCTCTTCTCCGGTCATATAAAACAACCATACAGCCGCTATACCAGCAACTCCTATTAGTGCCCATGTTATAATATTTGAATTATTGTTTAGTTTTGCTTTCCTCGCCAGCCCACCCTTTCTCCCAGCTGCGATTTTCAAAGGATTCTTTGTCACTCTGGCTTTTAGTATTTTCTCATTTTGCTACAATTTTGCTACATTTTTGCTACATTTTTGCCACATTTTGCCCTAATTTTGCTATATATTTGCTATAATTTTGCCACATTTTGCTACATTTTGCTAAGCAATTGCATTAGCAGCTGGTTGATCGGTTTTTAATACGAGTTTACAGTGCTTCGTTGCCGATAACAGTTTTCTGACTTTATCTCGTTCGAGCTTGGTATAAATGACATCATTTTCACGTAAACATTCCTCGAATGAATCTCGATCTTTGCAATGAAACAGTGCTACCCATTTGGTCTGCTCTCTGAGATCTTTCAGGACAGAGTTGTATTTTTGAGTAAGTACCCAAACGCTATGTTGAGTATGCCGTCCGGAGAATGCTAAATACGAAAGCATATGTTTCTTTTTTGTGAGTTCTTTACTCGCGCTGCAGTCGTCTATTACGAAAAGAGTTGATTCTCCTTTATATTTTCCGTGACATACTCGTAAACAGTCTTGTAAACGATCGCCCGGATCGACTCTGTAGTGGTGGTATAGGTATATAAATCAGGCTCCAGTGGAGTTGCGGCAGAACCCCCATTACCTATACTACTCAAGCTTCAAGCATGCCAAACCTCTTGCTTTTTTACTTGTGTGTTATTCTCGTATAAGACCGTGATACGAATTTGACATTGCAAGAACATTCTAGTTTGAGGCAGTTGAAATAGTCAGTGTACGTGCCCGCCCAACTGAAGATTTGATATAAAATCAGGAGCTGTGGGTATTTTGCATTTTGGGTTGTATTTCCGAGGTGGCCATTTCAAATTGTTATCAGCGTGAATTCACACGATGCCCCTCGGTGAAAATGGTAACCACATACATGAGAACAGCGACATCAACCACATTGGTGTTGACGGCGGCGGTTGTTACCGCCTAAACCTTGAAGATGAAAACGTCCCTCAATGTAACAATGACAACAACATTTATCACAACAACAATCCTGAGGAGGGTCGTCCAAACAGCGCGACAAACAAATCATCTCGGAAACAAAGCACAAGATACTGGCAAATTGGATCGGTCATCAGTTGTTTTATAGCCAATTTTGCTGCTGGTGGCCTTCCAAACTCGTACGGAGTAATGTACACATACATGAAGGAACCTCTGGGTACCACGGAATGGGAACTGTCTTTGATAGGATCTCTCATGGGTGGATGTATAGGGTTTGCCTGTGAGATTAGCATTCATTCATGCTGTTGATAACTCTTTTATTGTTATTGATACCAGTTCACATGTATTTACATGTACAAAATGAAAATTGTTAATTACGTTTTCATTCAATGCATGATTTAACTGATCAATATTTTTACACGGTGCTTCTGATATACAAATACATGTTTTAAACATATTTTTTTTTAAAACCACAATTTGTTTCAGCAGAATCACTAGTTTATCTGCTACTTCTGCCTCCTATAATTCCAGCTCGTCAGGGTCGAAATGTCTTTATTGTCATGGGGAGATGTGTTGGGTTTGCCCGTACGATAAGTATACATATGTTGTTGAACACATAATTATTTATGTTAACTTTTTTCAGTGAGAATAAAGTTTTACATTTTAATCGTGCAGACATATACCAGTCCAGTGGATAAATTATGCCATTGATACAAATGATCGTTCAGTCTTTTGTTCCAGGTATTCTTGGAACGGTATGTGTTGATTGTCTCGGGAGTCGTTTCACCACATTATTTGGAAGTGCACTAACTGTGATTGGTTTTATTGTCGGCAGTCAGCTGGACAACATATACGTCTTGTATTTTACACTCGGCGTTCTTCCAGGTAAATACATAGAAAAACGTGTAATATAACTGCGGTTTTATGATGATGACTTCACTTTGTTCGTGTTATGTGACAAAGGTGAGGTGAAATTGGGTTTAACGTCGCGTCCAACATTATTGCACTTATATAGCGACGTGCATGCACGTGTATGTGTGTGTGTGGCTGCTTGTACTAGTCCGGACTGATGCCGATTTATAGTGCTAGCTCACTGAGATACCATGCCGCAGTTTAACATGAATACCCCACTCAGACACAGTATACTGACTCCGAGCCGACCAGTCCTTGTTTTAGCCCCTTAATGCCGAGCGCCAGACAGGGTAACAACAAGTACAATCTTTTAACGTCTTTTTGTATGACGCGGCCCGGGATCGAACCCTGGACCTTCCGCTCTCCGGGCGGACGCTCTACCACAAGACCACGGAGGCGGTCTATGTGACAAAGATACAGTATAAGTATGTCTATGGCATTGACGTTTTAGCAGTCCTGTAAAACTACTGATAGTTTATTTTGGGATTTGACAGTTCTCTCCACTGTTGCGGGGTAGTCGGGTAGCCTAGTGATTGAAGCGTTCACTCGTCACGCCGAAGACTCGGGTTCGATTCCCGACATGGGTACAACGTGTGAAGCCCATTTCCGGTGTCCCTCACTGTGATGTTGCTGGAATTTTGCTACAAGCGGCGTTAACCCATTATCACTCACTCAC